>NC_090937.1:1252082207-1252707207 GCF_040938575.1 Ambystoma mexicanum | reverse complement strand
GAGCTAAAGACTCTGGGAAAGTCTCTCGCAACCAGGACTAATGTCTGGCAGAGGGACTCCCAGGACCCCCCTTGTTAATTTGCATATGCAAGTAACTTTGGGTGTCACCCTAAGTTACTAGGGGAATCCAGACATGGACCCCTTGCTCACTATTCTTAGAGAGGCACAGCTCCTCCCTACTGATGAGGTCCAACCAGACCGAAAAATGTGTCTGGGGATGCTGTTGGTACTCTTGTTCAGAGGAGAATTGCCTAGCATTTCGGTGCTGGACTGCCCCAGGGCAGGACAAAGACTGATATGTTTAGGATATTTCTTCTCTGTGAAAGATAGTGAGCTAAAGACTCGGGGAAAGTCTCTCGCAACCAGGACTAATGTCTGGAAGAGGGACTCCCAGGACCCCCCTTGTTAAAAGTTAATTAGCCTGGCTGGGGCTGCAAGAACTGGAAAAGCAGGTTTCCTCCTGGAAGGAAGGCCTTCCTCTCAGCAGAAACTCACGGGGAGGTGCTAATTTCTGGGTAGCCCAGACTTTTGTCTACAGGGAGCAAAGGAACAATGACAAAGTTGCAGCTGAGGAAACTGGAAGTGTGAATAGGGGTCGTAAATGGCCTCTAGAAGGAGCAAGCAACGAGGGGGATGCCTTGGACTGCAGGGAGACAAAAAGAGGTGGAGCCAAGCAACCATCTGTTGCTAAACATAAACAAAGAACACATTTTAAAAGACTTAGCACTTGCTATTCAAAATGGTGAAAAATATAAAAATGACACAATTGTTAATTTAATTTCTGGCTGCACGTGTGAAGAGGCGGCAGAACTGTGTGACATGTTCTGGGCAGGAATGGCAAGATATGGGGTTTTATGCAAAATGTATTACTGTTAGTACTGTGAAAATGTACACGCATGTCCCTATGTTAAACACGCATATTTGTGAAAATTTGCAGAAAAATTGGAAAGTGTGTTCATAGCAAAAAGGGCAAAATTCTGTAGAAAGGGGAGACAAGATCCCACCACTGCAGGGTTTTGACGAATAGCTGCTATGTAAAATATGGCATCTTTATGTGTGATTTGTATAAAGATGACCAATGTACAAATTTACATTTAACATAAAATCAGACTTTAAGACCAATGGCTAAAGGGAGGTCTCTGAGGATTGTAAAGCAAACCATAGAACCTGACATCACCCAGCCTTGATCCAATCACTCAAATTGCAAGGCGGAGATGAAGTGGGGTCCAATCCCAGCTCAAAGGGGCAAGCTTAACTAAACCGGCCCGGACACCCCCTTTGTGATGTCATTGTTATAGCATAAATAGAGACAGCTGACAACACATAGCGCATACAGATCCACTAACCCTCCTGACTGCTGGCGGAGCGCCCTGCTGACGAAATCTACATCTTCCTTGTTCCAGACTCCAGAAACTTGGCAAAGCAAAGGCCTATTGCATAGCTGAACCATTCTCAGCTATGCCTCAAATTCTAGAACAGAACCCCAAAAGTCTAGGGGAAGCATCACAATACAGCCGGGCGTGCTGTTAATGCTTGCCTGCTGAATTGAAATATCCTGAGAACCAAGAAGGGCAGATCGCGTCCAGTCCTCTGCCGCGCTGTGACCATAGCACCTTGCTGACCCTGTCCAGTCCGATGTGCCCAGCTGTCAATCCCTGATAGATCCGATTCAATGGTCCAGAATCCTGACGGTCCAGAATCCTGACGGTCTAAAATCTTAAATACATTTTGTTTTGTGAGGATTAACAGGAAGCTAGAAACTGTTGATTTCCGTGAATTTTCCGTAACCTCTGAACTATGCTTACTTCCATAATCAGTAACATTGTCTAAATCTGTAGTGAAATCTTATTCCGTCTCCCTGTAAAAGCATACTTTTCCTAGTCATTTTGTCAACTTTGATCTATTAATTTCATTCGAGTGACCAGCCTAGCGCTCCAAGGTGGACAGCGAGGAACCAGGACTGAGTCGCAAATCAATCCTGACTCTTACGTTGTGCCGTCCTGGTGGCTTAGCTGGGATGCTCTAGTCCATAGTCAATATTTTCTGACTTTAAAACTGAAGCCTCTTTCCATTCTCGCGCCTATCTCGCAAAAATGACCTTTACTAAAACCACTATAACTCCCTCAGTTTTTGTGATAGAAACAAAATGTCAACTTCTACTTGTACCTAACATCCATAGACCCCAAAGCATTTCAAAACAGTGCTGTTCTCCCGTTATCGCGAATATCGCGCACATAAAAGTTTGCTGCAATTTTAAAATCCTGAGAAATTTTACACGTGCAAAATAGATTTAAACTGCTTCCGACTTGGATTTTGAGATTGCAAAGATTTTCTGCTGACTAAATCATTGCTTATGCTTGTGTGCAACTATTCAAAGCGGCTCCCATAAGAATTTACAACAATTTAAGCATTTTTGCACACATTTAGAGTTCTTGCTCAGCCACTTTAAAAGTCATTCTGACAGTTGAAAAGCCCACTTTGTTTTTCTCTTACTGTGTAAGAGGGTAAAGGAAAAAGTGAGACACTGTGATCTGTACTATTTCTGAATACCTGCTATCTCCTCACATTTATTTAAATTTGCTTATTGGTGGGTTGAGCGGTGTTGCAGGGGGAATTTCTAACCATTGTGCTATCTGATCAGAAACCAACACAAACGTATTATTTTCTGGGCTGCATTTGTTTTGCTCATTACTTAGTGTCAGTGTATTAAAGATATCATTCTGTGTTCTGTCACCCCATTGGTGATTGTTGTTAACCTATTAATATATATTGTGATTTTGACCTTAAATAAATAAATAAATAATACCTTTTACAAACCAGCCTGATTCCTGGTCCTGCGTCACACGGGGTAGTCTTAAATAAGGGGTGAGATACGAGTGGTACATCTTTCAAATAATTGAATCTATATATCAAATAAGTTTTTCCATTGCGCTGTACACTAGGCCGAGAGCAGAGTGTACCGCCTGATTGAAATCCTTAGCAACGGCAAACCAAAATAAAGATGGAATAGATATAAAAACACTGTTCTCTTGACCCTGTCAATGTATCAGTATCAATGTATCAGGGTACTTTCACCATCGCTTCATTGCCATGGTGCAATAAAACTACCCCTTCGCGCAGAGAAGAGCAACACTTCTTTTGGAGAAAAGAATATCAATCCAGAGGAGCACCACATATCCACATGCTTTTATGGATTAAAGATGCTCCTAAATTTGGCCATGATAGTGACTGTTTTGCAGTTTATTGAAAAAAACATTTCCTGCGACATCCTTTTAGAAACTACAGATAGTGACCTACATTCACAAATTTTACGCTTTCAAAAACATAGGTTTGGCAAATACTGCCAATGTAGATATAAAAACAAAGACAAATACTACTTCCCTAGACCAGTTTGCACAAAAGGACAAGTTAATAGCTTAATGTCATCTGTTAGACACAGCGTAAAAGCAAATCCCCTAAAAATACATACAACATTAGAAGGGATGAATCATCCAAGTGCATCAATGATTACAAGGCAACCATTGCCCTCTTGTGGAATGCAAACAGAGACATACAATACATTGCAGACAATTCCACTGCCATTGCAAGATATGTCACAGCTTATCTCACCAATGCTGAGAAAACAGAGCTAAAAGACCTCTGGGAAGACATTTCATCTGACAAAACATTATCATAAAAATTGTACAGCTTTGGTATAAAACTGCTCTCCGATAGAGAATGCGGGTGCTACGAAGCTGCAGACCATTTAACAGGTACAGCCTTATATAGCAAATCTGAACACATTGTCTGGATGAACCTTGGACCAGCTTCATACCTAAAAAGAGTACTAAAATCCTATCAATAGACAGAAAACATACCCACAAATGATCCCAACAGCCAGGACATTTTACTGTACTGCTTTGGAAAACATGCGTCTGTCCGATATTGCCCAAAGCTACACCTACAAAAACAATGTCACACCAAATGAGACAACTGGCAAATATTCAGTCTCAACTTTTGAAGGAAGCCTAGTGAAACTCACCAAATCCAGTCTAATTAATCATATAAAGTTATCATTTAAATTTCCACAACATAGAGAACTGTATTGCATGGCCCTACTCCAACTGTTTAAACTTGGAGAAAAGAAAAATAATTATTAGATGACTTTGACTCATTTGAAGCTGCATTCAAAGCCAATAAAAGCAGTATAACAAATGACAAACATTACAAACAAATGTTGGATAATGAATGCCAACAAGAGGAAGAAATTGGAGCTCAACAAGACAACTCCTAACGGCAGTCAACATTCCCTTACAGGAAGCCAAGAACCACTTGGAGAGACATTCATTCTAAATGAAGCAGAAATAGCCATGACTGAGGTAGAAAAGACAATTTTTCAACATAAATAATCTGAGGAAGACTTGTCAGTGCTAGAATCACAGCTGAATGATGAACAACTCACCATGTATCTAGAAGTCACTGAAGAAATAAATTGAACATGGTTTTAAACATGAAACTAAAACCTGTACCTGTACAAATTATAAACCTCTGCTCCAGTATGTAAGTGGTGAAGCTGGTTCTGGTAAAACATTCTTAATTAAAATAATCAGCAAATTTCTACAAAACATAACAAACAACAACCTTTTGGCTGTAGTAACAGCTCCCACAGTTTTAGCTGCCTACAACATAGGAGGTGTAACTTTACACCGACTACTGCTCCTCCTCATAAAACACCAAAACAAATTAGAATACTACAAATTATCAGCAGGAGATGCTACTGAAGTGTGCAGGATTCTGAAACAAATGAAAGTGCTCCTGATAGATGAATTAAGCATGGTTTCCAAACTCATGTTGCTTTTAATTCATCTCAGAATGCAAGAAGTACTAAAAACCAACTACGAAGAACTGTAAAAACATTAAGACACAAACAATGCCTTAGTACCCTCGGCTGCATCGGAAATGTAAATCTCTGGCACCATTTTCACTACAGAGAACTAACTCTAAACATGCGTCAGTCTGAAGACCTCACCCATGGTAACATTTTAAAAAGCATTAGAACTGGTCTGCTTACTAAAGCTGCAAAACATCTTAAATAGTAGACTAATCTATGATCTATGTGGACGAAACACATCTGCTCCTGATGCAAGGGAACAATTTACTCAACAAAATCTAAAATGCATGTCCTTAATGCCAACCCTTGCAAGCTGTAGTCAATTCAATGAGACATTGTTAAAAATAGAAATGCAACCCATACTGCATATCAGCTCCACAGACAAACTAGGCACAGCACTTCCTATGTGTCAACAGCAACAGCACAACTAAATAGCTTAGAAAAATGTATCTCCAACAAGATGGATTGGAAACAATATTGACTTTGTGGCTACACTGCACAGTAATTCTAAAACGTAACCTTCACGTAGAACAAGGTTTAGTCAATGGAGCAAATGGTACAGTTGTTGGCATCCAAACACATCCACATGACAACAACATTTAGTTTGTCAACATGCACTTCGACAAACTTGCAGAAGTTAAAAAAATTGACCGGACAATAGCATGCTTCCTTCTTTTCAAAGACACATACATACCTTGTACCTTACCTCAAAAAAAGAAACCTTTAAAAGGACAGCTAACACAAATAGAATCTATAACAGATCCAAAAATACCAGTAAAGAAATAATGACCAGCTCCTCCTGCATCAAAAATCTGTCTAGTAGAAAGTCAACTGCACGCCCATCAGAAAACAAAGACACAAATGTCTCTTCTCCAGGAAAATCTGCAGGCCCATCAAATGATCCACAAACAGTACTCTCTGGTCCATTTAAATTCAGCAACACAACTGGAGTAAATTGTTGTGCTAATGTAATAATAAATATTCTCTTTCAATTGCCACCAATTGTTCACAACAGTTACTTAAACGGCTTGGGCCAGTTGAGTTTGCAAATACTCGTTCTTGATATAAATGCCACAAATAATACTAACAACACAGTGTCTCAGGTATAAGGCAAGAATAGAACTACTGTACAGGGATGTTAACATTTACTATAAACACACAAGACGACCCACAGAATTCCTAATGTACTTGCTACAGGTACTGGAAACCAAAAACATCCCTATAAATGAAAATCTTTCAAATTTCATACACGTGGAGAACATACATGCACTCTCTGCAACCTTGTTTCACAAGAGCGCATCCCTAATGAACGATTTGTAGATTTATCCATGCCAAATTCTGAATGCATTGCATTTCACCAGCTTCTGCAGAATGCAACTCATGGCATATTATGCCCTTTTTGCAATTCAGACAATCGTTCCACCAAATAAATGAGCTCTCATAGCGAATATGTCATACTAATGCTTCTAAGGTGCAATGCAGATGGTACCACAAATAACTGTAAGTTTACCGGTATCTCTTGTAAAGAAATCCTTCACAACAGTATGTATAATATATGACACTGGTACCACAACCACTTCAGGACACTACACTGCGTATGTCCAAAAATAAGTAGTTTGTTTGAATATAATGATACCTCTGTTACTCCAAAACATAGTTTACCTGCACATTTAACAAATGCCTACTTAATAGTCCTGCATGCCAAATTTAGTCACTAAACTGCAGCACAATCAACAGTTAGAATACATCAACAGGTATCTAACTACATCCATGATACTACAACAGTACTTTTCAAAGTCAATCGCGTTAGAATAAAGCAACAGGTATGTAACTGCTTAAAAAATACCCTCCAGTGCAAAACACTTTAAATACGGCATCACAATTCTTATACAACAAAACCATTTTATGATAATGATGTGTTATTTATATAGCACCTTAATCCAAAGCACTTTACAGAGCACATATTTACATACAATCTCACCCAACCGAAATTGGTACTCATTTATCGTCCTCAGAAGGATGAAAGGTTGAGTTGGCCTTCCCGGGACTCAAACCTGTGAGTGCAGATCACTCTCAGATCGCAACAGCGAGCGCTCAACCCGATGAGCTATCCAAAAGGTATCTCATTATTTAAGCATTCCCTTAATCACAACATACTTCAAACAAACATACTATAACACTTACACATAATTGTAATCAGTATGGATTTTCTTTCCCAATGACCCAATGATTATTTAATGTCAATACACAGCAGTGTGTCATATAATAATGTTGTACCAAACATAGTACTTAGAATGCACTGTTTATGAGGGCCTATCTAAAAAATTAAATATACATGTAAAATTGTATACAATTAAAGCTTTTAAACTGTCCTGCTTAACAAATCGTACAGTTTTTTCCCCACAGAAAATGAACCAGAGCTTCAGAGACCAGCTTCATAACGCTATGAAACTGAGTAACCATACCATGTATAATCAAATACATATTCTATAAGCACTATCCTCAATTGTACTACAATCATAAGTACCATATACAGTTCAATTATATAATTCCACAATATTATAAACACTTTATACTCCCACTACATTACCTATAATTACTATACACATATTACTACTGTAGTGATTCTGGACATACTCCTACTCCATTACTTATAGTTACTATGGACATATTACTACTGTGGTGGCCGTGGCCAGTGTCCACAACCACCAGAATACAATGAACTATATAACAAATAGGTACCATACACCGTCAACTAATACAACTCACCCTGACCCCCATGCAATCAAAATGATGTCCGCAGACACCGAATTTGACCACAGACTCAGCAGCATATGCAGACCCTTTTTCCAGCCTATACAAACAGTTCCATATAATCTTTATTCTATCCCCTACCCTTTTATAACCCTCTTTCACCCACAAAATGTGTTTCCCAAGCCGTCTGTTCACGGGGCTGTTTGTGAACTACAGTGGAGTCTGTGGACTGCTACGACACCTGCCCAACCTTTTTCCACCTACAAAAATAGCCCCATATCATCTTTTTCACACTCCCCCATCCTTCCCAGCCCCTCTTTCCTCCACCAAATAACCCAAAATGTGTTTTCCAGACTTTTTCCCTACTGCGATGTTCGCAGTCAGTTGCGACTGTCCATTGATACAACATGGCAGGCACCCCTCCTATCCATCGCTACCCAAACCAGGGTTTTGCTACCTCAGGGAATTGTTCTAAATCCAGTCTAGGTGATCTCTCCTGTCTGGGAGCTTAATACTTCTGTGACAGAGATCATATCTCCCAAACTCTCAAATACCTCTTCAGCGATGGCATGTCAAAGCTCTTACACCTGTCTCAGTTTTACAGCAAGCCATCCAGTGTCTTCCTGTGGAGGATCCTGTCTTTGGGATGGCAGTGGGTGTTCTTCAGCAGCAGCCTTCAGCTCCTCTCAAGGAAACTCTGATCTCCAACTCATAGGTTCCTCCCTGACACACACACACTCACACACACACTCACACACACTAGCACTCACACAAGCACTCACATTCAAACACTATCTCTCTCTCACGCTCTCTGCTAGGCACCACCACCTCAGTAGCTCTGAGATTAACCCTTTGTCAGGCCACATATTTATGTACACATTGTCGCCTTTGGCTTTCAATCCATGGGATTCTACAAGAGAACACCTACCTTTCTCTGTCTTCATCTTTCTCACCACTTTTTTTAAAGTCTTGGATAGTCAATCCTAATTAACCATAAGCCCCAGATAAGGAGTCAAGGCTGGACCTCCTACCCCTCAGAAAGATACCAATTTATCACGCTACTCCTTTTTTCCTCCACCTCGGGCCCTGGACTTCATACAAATATGCTAGCGACATTCTGATCCATCTGAGCCTGAAGGACGCTCTAACGTGGACTCCCTACAAATTACTTGCAGCCCTGTATCCTGTCACAGGCGCACTGCAAGCTCCACTTGCTGACTGCTGCCTAACCCTTGGTCATCCCACACCATCTCACTACAGTACAACAGGGATGTTAGATAGGAGTGCATACTTCCCTCCCTCCAAACCCACTTCCTAAGTGCTGCTGCTGCCTCATTCAACCTCAGAACATTCTGACCCTAGAGAGTGCTCTAGGGTGGAGGCTGCCTCCAAATGAGGTTTGGCCCCGGCTCCTGCCTCAGGCTCACTGTAAGTTCCTCTTGAACCCGGCAGCCTGACTCTTGGTTGGCCTGCCACCAGTACTATAACAGGCAAATGGTCAATGCATCAATGAGTACATCACATGACAGAGGATAAGAACATAGGCGTCCCTTAGAACATTACCTGATAGAAGGTAGGAGCACAGACTGTCCTTCCTATTCACCCACTTCCTAAGAGGTGGAGTAGCCTCATTCACTCTCCTTCCCTGTGAGGCGGAAGACTGCTCTAGGGCACATGCCTTCAAACTACCTGGGCTGTGTATCCTGACCCATACCCACAATGAGCTCAACATGCCACTCTTGGTCAGCCCACAGCCATTACAAGAGGCAGGGCTGCATTGGTGCATTCCACCATGTGTCACCCCACTTACCAAAGTCTCCTAGGGCTTACATGTTGAACAATATGTGTTACATGTTTTATCTTAGTCACTACTGGCGACTGCACCCATAGTATAGGGCAGTTGGGCTAAGGGCAACTCCTGCTTCACCCTATTTGGGCCTGAAGGGACCAAGGTCCACACCTCCTACTACCACTTCACTCCCCACTCACATGTTAAGGTAAGCACCACTCCTCTGTGCTCCCTCGAATCTCCATCCTGATACCCTCTCCTTACTATACTATTGCTCTCTTCTATTCATCATGCAACTACTAGTCCTACTCCTCCTCCTTACCGTCCTCTCCATTCCTCTCTTCCAAGGTCCCCACCAAACCCCCACCTTATTGCAATGTCAGTGAACTGGTAACAAAAAGGACCAGAGAAAGCCAATAATCATAATTGAGTAAATAGCTCATTTTCCAGTTATTTCCTAAAGCAAAGCAGCTTCCTCTGTTGTCGAAGAGGTAAAGGCAGGGAATTCCAACCCCTGGCTGGTTGATAAGAAAAGGACTTTCCTCCCGTTCTTAGTTGAAACTTCTCTAAGCTGCCTCTACAGTGTTAAGATGATGAAGTTAAGAAGTTCACTAAATGGCTCTATGTACTTGGCCTTCAACCGTATAATTTTTTCAAGGGCCATGACGTTAAGCCTGATAATACGTCGTAACATTTCTGGATTTTAAATAGCATTCTTGTGGTCGCATTTTGCAAGCATTCGAGTCACAAAAGCAGTCTGTCAGGCAACCCCAGATAAATACTGTTACAAAAGTTAAGATGTGATGCCACGGGCACATTAATTGCCAATATGCTATGGTTGAAGGCCATTACAGCTAGCAGATGTTTACATTTTCCTAAAAAAAAACAGTTGTAACAGTCTGAGATACTTGTGGTTCCATAGATCGATTTCTATAATTAATAAGTATTGCAATATTTTGGATTACAGGTGATGGATTCAGACAGGTACCAAACGATGAATAATGAACTCCAGGAATTAAGAGCTGCATTGATCATCAGTACCTTTCTTATTTTGGGATTGATTTTCAAGAAATGATTGTCCATCCATGACTTCCTGGAACTAAGACAATTCTTAAGTTTGACAGATTTTGCAAATCTGTTCTCAGAGAGACGAACCACGGTGTGGGTATCATCTGCATATTTTCAAAATAGAAGACCTTTTAGAAACAAGGGACTGAGGAGTTAACGACAGGGGAGGGGGGAGAGCAGGTAATTTGTCAGCAAGGGATCTATAAGCCACCAGGGTAGGAAGCGCTTGGGATCAGATCATCCAATCTAAGGTAGGGTGGGAAGTTGAGAGTGTGTGGAACTAGGTGTTAGAGAGGAGCAATTCCTTGAAGAGCAGGGTCTTGAGTTCCTTCCTGAACTGTAGAAGTAAGGGGGATAAGATGAGCCAAAGGTCGATTACACAAATTGAAAAGTTTTGGCGACAGGGAAGATTCTTGGGGAACACCACGGTTCAACTCTCTTGAGTGTGAAATAGATTCACCCATCTGAATGATCTGTGCTCTACTGTTCAGAAAAGAGCTTAACTAAGCCTAGAATTCTCCTTAATATCATATGATCTTACTCAGTTCAGGAGATTTTCATGTTCTTACTACAAAGTTCTAATATCTGCTCTCTGCTCGCATAGTTGCAAACTATCCATGACCCTCCAGTCCATACTTTTATCCTCTAAAAACTGCTCCATATAATCCTTTCTCTTCACTCATGATTTTGCCTTCTACTTCTCCACTAAAATCACCAAAATACCCAATTTTCACTATACAAAATCTTATTCTACCCCCCTACTGAACCCATGCCCATCCCTTGCTCTGTCAACCCATCCTTTGCTCCTATTGATCCCTTTGTTCCCCCAACAATCAAAGAGTTTTCACTGGTAACAACCTATTACCTTTTCACCCCTATTCACCCCTCTTCACCTTCTCGCAAATATATACCCAGCTTGTTATATAACAGCCTCAGGCATACCCATATGAAATTAAATACTGCTGACTCAAGCAATCCCTCATTCTACATACCTCTTTCTCTCCTATCCAATCACTCCCAAATCCCCAAGAAAGTTGTCTCCAAATGCATTGTCCATTACCTCAATGCACCCACAATCTAGATTTTGGGTCAAAACACTGCACTGAGATGATGTGTGGCATGATCGGATGCAGTGGTATAGCATGGTAGGGTGATGGGATAGTGAGGGTGTTGAATGGGGAGTGGGGTGGAGTAGTGTGGGGGTGCAGTGATGTAGTAGGACAATGGGGCGGGGTGAGGTGGGGTGGTGTGGGGTGAGGTGGGTTGGTGTGGGATAGGGAGGTGGTGTGGGGGTTGAAGGGGGTGGGATGAGTTTATTGGGTGGAGTGGGATGGGATGATTGGGTGGGATAATGGGTTAGAGTAATGGGATGATGGAAAGAGGATTGGAAGGGGGGTGGGAGAGTAGGATAGGATTAGGTGAAGTAGGTGAATGGGTGGAGTGATATGGTGGGTTTGGGGGTATGAAGGGATGGAATGGGGTGATATGAGGAATGGGGTGGGGTGATAGGATGGGGTATTGCAGTGGGATGATGGGTTTCAGAGGGGTGATGGGGTGGTTGGGGTGGTGGCATAATGTGATTGGGTGTGGTGTGGGGATGGAATGGAATCAGGTATTGGGGTGATGGGATTTGGTGGGGTGAGGTGATGGCTGCTTGGTGTGATGTGATGTAGTGATGGGATGTGATTAGGTGGGGTTATGTGGTTGGGTGGATTGATGGGGTAGGCTGGTGTGAGGTGATGGGATGAGGTGAGGGGGTGGAGTGAAAGGGGTTGGTCCCTTGTTCTTAATGAGAGGGTGTAATTGGGGCTAAAAGGGTGACATGAAGGAGTGGGGTGGGGAATGGGATGATGGGATGGGCTGGTTGGGGTGGAGTAGGTGGGGAGATACAATTGGGTGGGGCATAGTGTGATGATGGTATGGGCTGGGGTGATGGGATGGGGTGGTGGTTTGGTGGTATGATGGATGGGGTTGGGTAGTGAGGTTATAGGATGGGGTAGAGTGATCGGGTGCAATGTTGAGGTATGGTGGGGTGAAGGAAAAGAGGGATGGGGTGATGATGTGGGCTGGTGAGATGCAGTGGGATGGTGGTATGGGATGGGGTGATGGTATGGGGTAGGGTGGGCTGATAGGGTCAAGGATTCTGGGGTGTTTAGTGGAATGGGTTGCCGTGATAGGGTGGGATGGTGGGACACGGTGGTGTGATGGCCTGTGGTAAAGCGATGGATGGGGTGATATGACACAGTGGGGTTGCGTTATGGTATGAGATGGGTAATGGAAGGGGGGTGTGTTCCTTTTTGGATTACTACTGGGAACTCATTTATTGCAAACCTTAGTGGATGCCTAATACATTTTCGGAGGCCCCAGCAAGATCCTCAGTTCTTTCTGTTAACTGAGTTACTGTATGTGGAGCATTCACTATATTCCATTTTGGAAAAATTTTAAAGTACACTAACAACACAGAGGGCCTCAGGGTGTGAAATAATACTGACAAACCCAGCCATAGATGTAGTGAGGTGTTGCGTTGTTAACTCAGCAACATTCATAGTAGAGCCCGCAGAGGAAGGAGATTACATGCACGACTGTGTAACACATATGGACAAAACGGAAGGTAACATATGGGTCGAGGAAGAAGAAATAGAAGGGGCAGACATGGACTTCATTGACGGAAGATCTTTAGGGAACGAGATGGCTGACAGAGCGGCAAATGAAGTGGCCTATTTACCGGAGGGGACCACAAGACTCTATCCAGGGACAAAGGAAAGAATGAAAACAATGGCAGCAGAGAGGAGAACAGGCCAGGAGCAAGAAAGGGGGGAAAACTTTAACACAATACCAATTGCACAGATAATAGAACTGCAAGTAGGGGCCCCGCAGGGAGAAAAAGATTTGTGGATACAAACAGGTTGCTGCCTCTAACCCACTGACTTGATATGGAGGCAGAACAGCACTGGGAAACTGGTGATGCCAAAGAGGTTGTTATATGTAGTACTAGAGCAGCTCCACTTTCCAGTCCATGTGTCCAGTACAAATAGCGGTATAAATAAGCAAAGGATGGTATGTCCAAATCTACATGAGCCAGTGGCATAGTTTATGGGGAATTGTGTGGTGTGTCAGCAGTTTTTGTCCAGCCATTCTTTGAAAACTGTAAAGGGAAAATTCCCGCAAACGGAAGGGCCCTTCCAGCACTTGCATATCGACTATGTCGACGTGCAAAACAGATGTACCTCTCATAGGTGCTTGCTTGGGGCTTTCTGCCATTTTCCCATTGGATTGAGGCAGGGCTCTGTACTGAAAAAGATGCAAAGTCGGCCGTGAAGTTCCTAGTACGAGAGGTGTACTCAAGGTGGGGGGTATGCGATGAGATAAGGTCTGACAAGGGACAACATTTTGCTAATAAATGTTTTAAGGAAATAACACACCTCCTAGGAATAAAACATAGGCTATGCACAGTGAAACTGCAGCAAGCTAACAGAATTGTTGAGAGATTAAATGGTTTGCTTAAAGAATGCTTAGCAAAGCTAATAATGAATGGGCCCCATTACAAGTTTGCCGCTCCGGAAACAAGGGTGCCGGTAAACTCCCTTGCACCCTTGTTTCCCAGACCGGCAAACTACAAGTATGCCTGTTGGGGCTGCCTCGCCCGACAGATCTGATCCTTCTGGGCACGGCGGCCATTGTAGGCAGACTCTTCATGGAAGCACCAGCACCGCTAGCAACAGTGCCTGAGGTTCCGAGTTCCTATTGGACTCTATGGGAATGGGGACTAACATTTTACTGGCGCTGGCAGGGTTACCGTCAGATTCGTAATGAGGCCCATTGTGCAAAAACTGGCTGTATTACCTCCCATTAGTGCTTTTTGCCTTTGCAACTCACCCGGTGCGGATCCTCACTTGACTCCCACGAAATTGTAACTGGTAGGAGCTTGCATGCACCTCTTGCTCCTGCACATTCAATTTCGGATGCTAATACCACAGCACAGGTTCTGGGAGAAGAGCTACAAACGTACATATCTGAAATGACAACTGCCTTCAAATACATTTCCAGCCAGGTTCAACGTTCAACAAGTCGGCCGACCAACGTTGAAGAAAAAGCTGGTGCACAGAGAGAGGAAGAATTCCCACAAGCACAGCTCCTCTGTCATGGGGATAGAGTACTAGTCTGTAACATCGTACGAAGGTGGCGGGAGCCAAGGTTCACTGGCCCTTATGAAGTAGTGTATGCAACACCTACAGCTGTGAAAATCTAAAAAAGAAAGGCTTAGATACATACTTCTGACTTCTGTAAGGTCAACAGCAACACCACAGAAGGAGAAGAGAGAAACACAACTGGATGGGAAGTATTACCCAATTATCATTGACATTGTTTACAGCTGTAAGATTTTACAGAAAGCACACAGGAGGAGACATGTGGGTGGAATGGAAGAAAGTGCAAATATGAAGTGAAAAGTGTAGGTATAGGATTGCTTTATCTCTTTCTTGGTTCTTTTCTATTCCTCTTCTGGTTTCTACTATATGAAGAAAGTAGCAGTGTTCCTTTTGTCAATGGAAATGAGACACATACTAAGATAAGCATATTTAGCACTGAGAAGTTCTATGACTCCATTGGGGAGGGGGGAGACGAGGCATCTGGAAACGTGTGGTACGACGAGATGAAAAGGGTGGGGCGAGAGAACACTAATGACAGTTGATATGTGTGCTTGCTAATCCTGCATGTTACAGGGACACCAAAACATTCCTGCCACAAGAAGTAGCAGCAGAGGCAGGGAGATTCCTGATGCACTTGTCCTTATGTAGAACTCGGGGGTTGTTTCAGTGGCACACAGTAGACGTTCAATGGATAGATGAAGGGGAGGAAGTATATGGAGATAATTACATACAACTTGAAAGCATGGCCAGAGAAGAGGCAACAAAGCATGTAATACTGTAGTATAATGCAGACGGGGCACAAAGGGGGGAACAATCAGCTACTGCCCACAGGAGAATATATTGTAAACTTCAACAAAGCATGATATTCATATCCACACCAGACCCCTGATGCGAATAGGGGGTTCTGTGTTTCATGATGGGAAGTGGGAATGGGGGATGATGCAGTGCTGCGCAGAAGGGCTAGTGGGGTGTGAAAAGAGAGTGGTAAAGAAAATAAATAATGAATGAAGGGGGATATGGAATATGAACATACATGCCTTGGCTTGGATAGATGAGAAACACCGTCCAGTGTACATAAAGCCACTCACACAACATTCTTTATTTTTCACAGTGACAGGGAAGACCATACTGGGGATGAACACTGGCTTCAAGAGGACGATGAGCATCCCGGGATTGCAGAAAGGGACAGCAGAAGTGATGGACTTCTGGCGGGCATACAGATTCAAAGCTTATGCCAGACTGGGGAGTGGTATGCACACTTGTGACCCTCCAAAACCCTGTATTGGTCATGCCCCGGGCGAACCAGGTTACCTTTCAATTAACTTTCTACAGATTGGCAGATGAATAAGGAGAAAGAGCAGAAGGAGGTGAGAGACAAGCGAGGGCGAGTGGCGAGAAAGAAAAGGAGCAGCAATTATATATCTACCGAATCAGCCCAGGGTTTGGACGCAATACCACAGCACTTAAGACTCTACAACAAAGCATCTGTTTTCTTCTCATCCCTACTACTTCCCAGGGTACAAGCCGCTGCCAATGCCAAATGGCTGCAGATTACCTGTTACGAGGTGTTACAGTTGGCAAATGCAACCCAAAAAGGACTGAACATCATTCCAGAAGAGCTCTGAGACCTGCGCCTGGTGGCCCTACAGAATAGATTTTTTCTTGATTTAATTACTGCAATAAAGGGTGGGGTCTGCCACAAAATTGGGAGCAGCTGGGTGGGTGAGGGGGAGGACGGAGTGCATGTGGTTTTTGCACCACCCCCTCCAAATGCAGAAGACTTTGATTCTCTTTGGTAGCATGCTCCCTGGATGGACTGGCTTGTCTAATAGTAGGGTGCGCACTGGAAGGGTACAAGGAGGAAGGAGGGGACATGGACAGGGTAACACAGCTATGGAAGCCCAAGGAACAAAGTAGGGAGATGATGGGGAAGGAGGTGTCAATCGAAAGATAGATCAACGGGGGGAATGTAAAGAAGGTGCTGATTCTGTGCCAGAACGGGGTGGGTGGGGCACACCTACCAATTACGGGAATAAGGAGGGTAGGACACACCCATAGGAGGGAAAAAGGGGGACACTTTGTATACCACACATTATGGACATCAGGGAAGCATCATTATGAGGGCACCACAGGTGGGCCTCACCATGTGGGCCAGATTTGAACACATGGTCCATGCACCATGGCTGAGGGAGGGGTAAGCTTGTCTCCAGCAGACATTCTTCGCTGGGAACAATACCGGGTGATGTAATCAAGGTCAGCAAGCCAGACCCACGACTACTCATGGGAGCTGGGGAGACGGAGACTCTTGCATGTTTCGAAGGTGGTTTGAAATCACCCCTTGGCCAGTGGGTATGGGAACAAGGATGCAGAATGGAGGGGCACTCCATGAAGAGCCAATCACATGGTAAGTTTTGGTGTCCCTGGAAAGTAACAAGCCCACAGAGTGTCCACAACAGTGTTTGTCAAGGTTAACATCCGGCAGTTGCCATGTGAATGTCTCCCTTCCCACTAGTTCAGGGTGTCTTGTGTTCCTTTCTTTCTGTTGCTGGCAAATGGCAGACGAATAAAGAGGTCAGCAAAATTATCTTATTTCTGAGTGCAAACTGTTTGCGGAGAGGAGCGGGAAGCAATGTGGTGCCACACAGGGAGGGGAGGAGGCCAGAGAGGGTAGGGCTGTCTATCTAACTAACATATGTCTAACAATAAGGGTATGACGTAGTTTAACCAGTCAGCTTCTGAGAACCATGAAGACGTGTAGTTTGAGGTGAAACTTTTTCTAACTGCATACATTACATTAGTGGTATAAAAATATTGTCATCTGTTCTGTTCCACTGTGCTGTTTGATTTGTACTTGCCCAGCTGTAATAAAGAGTGGTACTTCTTGCCTGGTGTGTGCTTCTTTTTGGACTACTACTGGTAACTTAATGCAAGCTCCAGTGGACACCTAATACTAGGTTATAAGTATTGTGAGTTGATGGTGTGGGGTGATGAGCTCTGGTTGCATATTGGAATGAGGTAGGTAGGGTGGTGGGTGGTGGGATGGCAAAGGGTGATTGGATTATATGATGGGATGAGGGATTGGATGGGGTGCTGGGGAAGTGTGGGGTGGTGCTGTTTCAGTGGAGTTTTGTTATGTTATTATGATTTGTACTGTGCACCTCTTACATTTTAATGGTCTGCAGGCACCCAGGTACATCTGAAAAGGAGGGGGGTTGGGATGGGTTAGTTAGTGGGATTGAGAAGTAAAAGTGCAAGAGAGCTGTTTTGTGCTTTTGGTAGCTTCAATTTGGAAAAACGGTCACTGTGTGCTGGTTTGTTTTAGTTCATTGATGTTGTATGGTGTTTGGTGGCTGGTTGAACATGGGTGATGTAGGTGTGTTTTGGGTGTTGTGGAGAATAAGCAGAGTGCTTGTAGTTTGTGGTGTTTTTGGTTTGTGTGGTGCAGGTATGTGTCTGGTTTCTTCAGTGTTGGAGGGTGGGTATGAAAAGTATTAGAGAGTTTTTAGTTTGGCTAGTTGTCCATTGTCTGAATCCTTTTCTGTGCACTGGGTTGATCCGTTGGGTTAATCTTATTCTACAGTGTTTGTGGTTGAATGTTTTATTACTCTGGATGATCCAGTTTCAGAGTTTCTTATTGTGTTGCGCTGGTGGTTTTCCTTCATGGTGTTCCCTCTTTAGCTTGGTGAGTTAAAGAGCCAAGTGTTTAATGGTTTCCTACATTTCAGGTGATCTTCTATTGTGTTATAGTGTTTCCTTTGGAGCGAGTTTCAAAGTCTCACTGCTACGCAGGAGAATGCTGGTCCCCAAATTTGTGCTTTGTGTATTGTTTCAATTCGAGGCAAATGTCATTGCTGGACCTTAGTGTTCATGTTGGTTTGTAGATGGAGATTTGTCCCTGTATGAATTCCGTTCCTTGGCCCTGGATTGCTCTGTGTGTGCCATGCAGAGTGTTTTGAAGAAGATTATTTTTTGACAAGTAACCAATGTAGTGTTCTCAGTGCTAGTGTGATGTGTTCTCTCTTGGCGTGTCTGAGGAGTAGTCTTGCTGCTGCGTTCTGTATTCATTGTAGTTTTCGCATATGGTATTCTGGTAATCCGAGAGAGATGCTGTTGGCGTAGTCTATTCTTGACATGATGAGAGAGATGACAGTGAGTGTTCTGTGTCGGAAGGTGAAGAAGGGGAGTATCCTCTTGATTGTGTATAAGGGGAAGAACCAACTCAACTACTGCATTGACTTGTGGTTCTAGTGTTAGTTTGTTGTCATTAGTATTCTGAGATTTTTGACCACTTTGGATTGTTCTGGTGGGTTTCCCCGTTAGGTAGGCCATGGAATGTCATGACTGTTCAACAGGTCATTGGGTGCGATCATGATTACTGTTTTGTCTGGGTTGAGTTTAAAGCTGTTGGCGCTCATCCACTGGTTTAATTAAGTGAGGCAGTCGGCAATGGTTGGGATTTGTTCTTCACTGGCATTGATTTTGTATATGATTTGAGTGTCATCTGCATCATTGTAGCAGGTGAGGCCATGTTTTTTGATGATGCTGATCAGGTGGGGTCATGTAGATGTTGAAGAGTAGCTGTGATAACGGTGATCCCTGTGGGACTCCACGTGTTGTTTTATGAGGTGCTGACTCAAATGGTGCTATCCAAGTTGTTTCTGTTCTTTCAGGCAAGGATTTTAGCCTGAATAGTACTGTGCAGCCAATTCCAATATCTCCGAGTCTTCTGATGAGTGTATCGTGGTGGACTGTGTCAAAGGCAGCTGACAGGTTTAGTAGTATAGAAGCTGAATTGATGTTGGAGTCTGCATTGGTTTTTAGATTATCCCATATGGATAGAAGTGTATTTTCCGTTCCTCTCATGTGGCTGAAACCTACTTGTGTCCGGTTTAGTATCCAATTGTTTTGTACATGTTGCAGGATTTGTTCGTAGACATAGCTTTCTAGTAGTTTTGCCAGGCATGCAATGTTTGCGATTGGTCGGTAGTTGGTAAGGTCTTCCGTGTTCCCCAATGGATCTTAAAGTAGTGGCTTGATGTAGGCCGATTTGAAGGTTTGTGGCATGGTTCCTGTTGTAAGTGAGAAGTTGAAAAGGTTGAGGAAATATTCTGCAGGTGTTTTCTGGGTGAGAATAGGTTTGTATACACCAGGTGGACAGGAGTCTCCTGGGCTCTGTTACCTTTGCTTACCAGGCTGTTGAAATTTTCTGTTGAGATCGGTGGGAGGTGGTTTGTTAATAGTAGAAGGTTCAGATGTTGGCTGGTTGAGGTAGTTGATCGTGATTGTCAGATTGCTCTCAATGATTTGCTGGATGTTTGTGATTTGGTGTTTGCACTGGTCTGCTAGGTCATCGGGTCAATAAGGTGTCATTAAGGTGCATTGGGTGAAAACTAGACTGGTATAAGGGCAAGAGTAAATGTTTTTTGAGAAAAACTGAAACTTGATGGTGAACAATGCGCTCCAGAAGGTTTGAAAGAAATGGAAGAAGGGAAATAGACCTGGAATTAGAAGGACCAGAAGGATAGCGTGAGGGTTTTCTCAGTATAAGAAGTATGATCGTGTGTTTGAAGTTTGTTTGAAAAGTCAACGTAGAAAGGGGTGAATTAAGGAGGGCTGTCGAAAAAGGTAAAATTCTTTAGGGACGGGGATGAATGGAATCAGAAGGGATGAGCACAGGTTAGGAACTGAGCATTGTCTGAGTCAGATAAGAAAAATAAGAGGATAACGAATGTAAAGGAGAGGGGAATCGGAAGGGAGAGAAAAGGAAGAGATTGAAGAGGCAGCAGGGGATGAGTGTATTTGAAGTGATTTAGTAGAGCAAAGTCTGACCAAGAGAGACATGGATGAGCAGAGTAATATAGAATTAGGCCTGAGAAGTCTTTCTTCTTTGCAGCAAGAAAGAAAAGTGTCATGCAAGGACTGGTGAGGCGAGTATGGTAAAGTGAGACAGGTATTTACAGCAGTGTTCTACATGGCAATGGCGATAGCATCAGGAGCGGAGGTGAAGAGTGATCCATGGTTGGGAAGGTTTGTGAGTAGGAGAGAATGGAAGGGAAGGGTAGAGAAAATCAAGAATGGAAGAGTGGGAGGAAGTTTGATAAGTGCAGAATGAGAGGGATGAGAAGGATAGGTGATGGGGTAAGGAGAGGGTAAGAGCCTTGAGATTGTGGTGAACAAATGTGGGAGAATGAGCATGCTTAGTAGGGCAGGGTGGGGCGGGGCAACAAAGTTTAAGCTATGGGGAGAATAAAAAGACAGGGAGGACTGGTAAGAGGACCAATACTAATTTCCATATGTCTAGCCCCTTTCTGTGAGGGCTTATACAAAGTAAAAACAATGGCGAGTACGATTTTTCCACAGTACTGCCAATTGTTATAACTTTTCAAGTATATGCAAGGTTTTTCTAAACGGTGTGCATCGTATGAGGGGCTTGGTAAATAGAGCGTGTCTGATGTGGGTCTGTGAGTGATGACAGTAGGTATGTAGGCTGGCGCTCTAGTGCTTCAGGAACTACGGGTGGAAATGTTTGAACAGTCAGGTCTTCATGTCTTTCCTGAAGTGCTGGAGCGTTGGAGCAATGCCGATGTCTGGGTAGGTGTGCCTTCCCAGTGGCGTTGTGTAATAATTCAAGAACATGCTATCTTTCACTTTTTGGTTTATCTCTGTAAGAACAAGAGGGTATTCCAGCCCTGCGCCCCTTGCTTGATGTAAGAAAGGCTGCCAAGCTGCACCCCATTGAGGGCCAACAAGGCAAACACATGTTCGGGGCTGCTTGCAATCCCACAGAGAAGGGAAGCGGCATGGCAGTCCTGCTGGACTGATTCTAAATGTGGAAGAGCCATGACTGAAGTAGCAAGATGACTGTTATACTGTTATGGTGAGGGTGGTTAAGAATCAATGGCATTAGAAGGTTGCTGAGAGAAAAGCCAGTGGTTGTGATTAATTCAAAATATTCCATCCATACATGCTTGCGTATGCATACAGTCCCCCTTAGTCTTCCCTGCAATCTTATTTAGCAGTCCATTAGAATGAATTCTACGTCATTTTCATGTGCAAGCTCCCCATTCCTTGTACAGGTGACTCTTACTAAGGGACACCTTCTCACTGTCCCTTTTTCTCTAAAGGTCTATTTTTCCTTTTCCCGCTGACACATTTATGAGCTTGACTCGCCAAATGGCCTTGCTGTTGTTTACTTCCTTGGCTCTTTCCCGTCATTCCCGCTTACTTCCGTGTCTCTTCTATTACCTGTCTCCTTCTGGTGATCTTTCTCGATGTCTTTTCCTCAGCCCCATCTCTATCAGTCTCTCACGCCTTTCAATTTCCAGTGCTGTGGGCGTTATGTAAATGCTCCATTCTATTCGCCGCTCTTTTCTTTCTCTCCACATCTACTCTTGCCCTCCTCTCCCCTTTTACCTTTTGTGCCACATGCCGCTCGGCTGACCTAACAGGCATGCACTTTAATTTTCTTGAGTACTGTTTGTCCAGCTCCGTATTCTTGGCAAAGCTTCCTCAGCAGATGGAGACCGCCTTTTCTATTTCCTAATGGCACGGAGCCAGACTTGCTAATTTCAAAATCTCTTTCTTTCTAATTAAGAATCCAAATGCGGCTACTGGTAATGATAACCTACTGGGCTGTTTACAGCAGGCCCTCGAGCACAAACACAGCATCTTCGTCGCCATCTCCTAGCCGGGCCATTCTCAGCAGCTCTCCACAACGCTTTGAAGATTACTTTCCGTGGCCACTTACCTCAGTACAACGTTTCACCTTCATGATAATGCCTGCTCCAAATAGCGCTGAAAAGAGGCTAACATAGAACAGAGCGCTAGAGGGGGCCTGTGGCTCCTTTTCACCCCGCAGCTCTCTTACATGACAAGGGGCTGAGGATGGATTGTGGTATGTGGCCCCCTGGTGTTGATTCCTAGCTGCAGTCACCCCTGGATCTAGACGTAGGGGTGCACACCTTGTTTCGCTGGACGGCCGAAAGTACCACACAAGTAACATACTGTGGGCCGAACTATGCATGGGAATGGGCGACTGGAAGGCACATCATTGCATGAATTTGTTTTTTTTAATGGCTAGTGTAACACGTGATTCATAGCATGTTAATGGCATTACCACTTTTATTTGTATCACGCAACTAAAATCATGTTTTAGAATACAAGTAAAGCTGCACGAGTTATGCAAAGACAAAAACTGGATCACAGATGCTCCACACATGACAGATTTAGAGACTGACTTCAGGCCAGCAGCAACTCCTCATTAACTCATGTGACTTGGAGGGCCATGAATAATGTCCCAAAGGGACACATTTGGCTCTCAGGCTCCATGCTGTGCACCACTGATCTAGATTGCCCTTGCATAGTTGCAAACATGACTTATTTCAATCTGTATGTGCTTATCCAGTCCTGTTTTTTTTGTTTGCATTCTGGAACTTGTTCCACTTTTCTCATTATATGGACTACGAGTCCCGGGAAAAAACAGGACTGGATAAGCACCTACAGATTGGAATGGGTCATGTTAGCAACTATGCCCTTGTGCTAGTGCAGCTGCACACCTCGTCCTGTAGACCTTGCAGCTTGCCTGGGTTTTCAGTCTTGACCCTGCATGTGCAGTGAGAGATAGCTTCTGGAGTGTCCCTGACATGGTAAAGCACTTTTTTATTTTTTTTTGTCGGCAGAGGCGACAGCAAACACATACATCAGAGCAGGCAATCCATTCAATGTGGGTATACAGTAATACAATAACTGCATGAGCAACTTTACAACCAGTAGGGGAGCAATGACTGGTGATAAACCACAACGTATATGTCCCTTATTGAGGGGTCATAGAGGAGTCACTTCCGGAGGTGCTCTCCTCTTGGCTGTGAAGGTAACTGTTAAAGGCAGTCCAAATGTTCATGGGGCATGAGTGGAAGCATATCAAGGTACTCTTCTTCACAGTTTCGGGACAAAGTAAGCAAATGTACCCACTTCTGATGTGTAGGGGGAGAGGAACTCTTCCAACTTGGAAGAACGCATTACTTGGCTACCATGCAACTTATGTTTAAAAATTTGGCCATACATTTAGCCTCATCAGTTTTCCACACCCCAAACAGGACTCCCATTGGGTCAGGATCAATTACAGTTTCAATGATCTCAGACAATGTCCCCAGGATTCTCTCCCAGAATTCCCTCAGTTTATGGCATGTCAAGAACATGTGCAAATGGTCTGCATTCTCCGCCCTGCAGCGGGGGCAGGCTTGTGGTGTAGTGCTGGCAAATTTGGAGAACCTGATAGGGGTGTAGTATAGTCTTTTCAACAATTTGTATTGCATGGTACGATATCGGAAGTTCAAGGAGACTCTATTGGTATGCAAGCACATTTTCTTCCATAGGTGGTCAGAAACTTCAAGGTCCAGTTCCTCCGCCCACTCACCATGAGCCCTGGAATCGAATCAGTCAGGGCACTTGTCAATAGCAGTTTGTACAATGAAGGGACAGCGCCCCGGGCCCCACCAGAGTTAGCTATGTATGTGATCCCTGGAGAGCCCGGGGGCTCATTGGGGGAATCCGGCCAAGCAGCGCGGAAGGCAGCGCGGAGCCTGTAGTATTGCAGAAATTCAAGTGCCGACTCTGAATGGCCCGGCCTCCATGTCTGTGGGTTTATAAACCGCCCATCGGGATAGAAGTCTGTTAGTGCGTGATAGCCCAGGGTGCCCCAGTGTCGCGCCAGGGCTGCGTCGTGTGTGGGCTCCAGCTCGGGGAGCCCCCAGATAGGAAGCCACTTGTAGTAGGGGTGTTGTTCTGCCGAGATGCTGAGCAGTCAGCCCCAGGCATGCACGGTGGCTCTGACTGGGTCAATGGGAGAGTCCGGTATGTACTGTCGGTGCAGTATGAGTGTCATGACATTAACTCCGACCGCATCCAGCGTCTCCAGCTTGACATGCAGGAGTGGGGGGGAAACGGGATACCAATGGGAAACGCATTGAGCTTGCGCCCACAGCCAATACAACTTCAGATCCGGGGTGGTAAATCCCCCTCTTCAGTATGGGAGCGTCATATCTGACCATTTTTTGCATACCGCACCTGAGTGCCAAAGGAACTGCGTGCATAGTGTATGAAGTCTTGTAAAGTATTCCCCACTGGACAGATGGGAATGTTACTAAATATGTACAATAGCTTGGGGAGAAGTACCATCTTGATAAGAGAAAGCTTCCCAGCAAATGACAATGGGAGCGAGCGCCAACATACCATTTTGGACTCTACTAGCTGTACCGTGGCCAGGTAGTTCTCTGCCAGCAATGTGTTTTTGGATAGGGACACCTGGAGCCCCAGGTACTTAATCCCGCCGGGTGACCAGAGGAGTGGGTATTCAGTGGCCGGTTGTTGGGTGGAGCTGGTAAGGGGAAAGACCTCAGATTTGGAGTAATTGATCGTGAATCCCAAGTGGGTGCCTATGCGAGTGATATCTTGCAGTATTGGATCGAGATGGGTAGCAGGGTCCCTAATATACAATAACACATCTTCTGCATAGAGTGATATCATTTTGGGAGTGTCCTTCAGTCGTATCCCCCTGCGGGAGTGGCACGCTCTGATGTAATCTGCCATTGGCTCTATTGCCAGGGCAAAGAGAATTGCCCATCGTTTCCAGCACTAGCCACATATATTTCCAAGACACCATATCAAACGCTTTTTGGGCGTTGAGTGTAACCGCTACCACACTTGCGCCCTGACCGATTCGCGCCATGAAGTTGAACAATCGCCTAATGTTGTGGGAAGTGGATCTCCCGGGAACAAAGCCGGCTTGGTCCTCGTGGACCATGTGTGTCATTACTGGGAGGAAGCGGTTCGCAATGACCTTGGCGAAGATCTTGGTGTCCAGGTTCATGAGAGAGAGGGGTCTGTATGAACCGCATTCATCGCTGGGTTTACTGGGTTTAAGTAGCACCGTTATGACGGCCTCGCGCATATGCAACTCCCTGTGTTTGGGTGGCTGGGAATAGAGGTTTGTGTAGAAGTCAGTGAAAATGTCCAGTATCTGCTGGTCTGACCATTGTGTAATGCCTCGTCCATCCTTGATACAGGTAATCTGGGCCTGATCCCACTCCCCCCTTGTTAAGGTGGCCAATGTTGTACCGGGTCTATCACCTTCTCCATACCCGTGCTGCCTGTGGGCGGCTAAAGTATCGGACTTCCCTAGTGGCGTGTGCGTTGAACAACTGAAGTTCCTCACTAATTAGGGCGAGGGAGGCAGGATCGCTAGATGTCGAACAGTCCCGTTCCAGCTCTCACAGTCGGGACTCGGAGCGACTGAGGTCGGCTCTTATTGTCTTTAGTACTCCTGCCTCCTTAGGCATGGACATTCCTCTAATGTAGGCCTTGAAGGCGTCCCAACGGCACCAATGGTAGTGCCCTGAGGAGTGTTGTGCTCGAAATAGGACTCAATATCCGCTAAAATGCCAGCCCTAAACACTATATCCTGAAGGGCAGCTGACTTAAATCGCCATGTAGAGCATGTTGGGGCAGGCATTCCTAATTCCGATGATAGGGTGATTGGGGCATGGTCAGAAAGGGTGCAAGTCAGTATTTGCGCTCCTCTCACCTTTGCCATAGTGCACTTGACACAAGAAACAGATCTATTCTGGTGGAGCTGTCATGGACAGAAGAATAATGGGTATATTCACATAGTTGTGGATGTAGTAGTCTCCAGGCGTCTTGTATATCAAGTGTTGCACTGTTTATCTGCAGCTTGCGAGCCGCGCCGTACAGTGGCCTGGGGGCAGTCCCAGTCCTATCCATCCATGTGTCTAGTATCAAGTTCATGTCCCCTCCCCAGATGATCTGGACTCCTACATAACCCCGCAGTATAGAAGCTACCGTGTCCACAAAGTTGCGGGTATCCACGTTAGGGCCATGTGTATTCACAAGAAGGTATTTGCTGCTTGCAATTGTGCAGTGCAGTACAACATATCGGCCGTCAGGGTCAATATAGCTCTTGAGAAGTGTGAATTTAATGGATTTGTGTATCATTGTCAACACGCCTCTGGCCCGAGTGGAATAGGCGGTAAGTACCCTGATGTGATGCGACACGCCAGTCCGCCTCCGCTATTTTTCAATATAACTCCCCAACCAACTCCTCCCCCCACCACCCCTTCCTGTCAGGTAGTGTCCCCATCCTCCCCCCTCCCCATTATAAGAAACCTTCCCAAGGAACAGGAGTTTGCGGGCAAATCCCAACATGGGTCTACCATACTACTGGGCCAACAGGGGCCAACCCTCCCCCCCCAACAACCCATAAACATGATTGCTGCAACTGCAATGGGGTGCGCTGCTGCTGTGTATTTGACGCATGGACAAACAGGGAACTTTGAGTACCGAAGTCGGTACGTGAGTTAGTGGTTACCTATAATAGATGCATATTATACATTGCCCGCTGGCGCAGCAAGAACAGAGCTCGATCCGAAAGCTGAACAACATAGGTAGTCGGTTCCCGGTATCATCAAGCCCAGTGGTGAAACCTCAGAGGCAAGTAGAGGCCTATTCAAATTAAGCAGACCCGGCTGGGGAACATATGGTGTCAACACAAGGGGAACCGACCCAGTGCAACTGCTGCAGGAAACGGAAGTGTATATGCAAAGTTGAATTAATGAGTCATTATTACCATCGTCTCATTTGGAAGCAAACATCAACGTTCAAACAAGGATAATATGAAAACTGGGCGGTTGACGCTCAGTCGTTGTCTATAGGGACACCCTCTGCATTGGGAAGCAGTATTTGTGACTCTATGAACTTGACAGCTTCCTCTGGGACGGTGAAAAAATACAGTTTTTCCTTGTATGTGATGTTGTGCCATGCCGGGAACAATATTGTGTAGGGGACGCTCTCTCAACAGATTTTTTACGCAGAGGAACTGGCGCCTCTCCTGCTGCACGCCAACCGAGAAGTTGGGAAATATCCTGATGGTATGTGAGTCGAGGCGCAGCTCACCCTTCTCACGTGACAGCCAGAGGATAAGGTCTCTGTCCCTATAATTGAGGATTCTGGCGATGATAGGCCTGGGGAAGTCTCCCAGCTTAGGGTGCGGTGAAAGGGCCCGGTGAGCTCACTCTATAGTGAACTATGGGGACAGCGTAGGGTTACCCAGTAGCTCTTTAAGCAGGTTCTCGACCACCACCTCGATGCGCCCCTTAAGGGCATTCTCCAGGACCCCAATGATGCGCAGGTTGTTCCTGCACAAGCGGGACTCCAAATCGTCGCATTTGGCCTTCACAATCTTCATGTCTCGGGTCAGGGTGGCAACAGTGTCCCCGGAGGGCGTGCAGCCCATCTTCGTTTTAAGCTAATTCTGTTTTCTGCCTCGGTGATCCTGGTTCCGGCCTGGTCAACCCATGATTTAAGTGAAACAATGTTGGCGTTGATATTATCCAGCTTCTCGTGGAAGGAGGCAAAGTTCTTTGCCATTGATTCCATCATTGTAGTAAGATTAGGGGCTGATGTGCCGGAGTGCGTTTCGGGTTCGGGCTCCTCCTAAATGGATGATGAGTGTCCCGGTTCGGCCCTCGGCGCTGACTTTTTGAATTTATCCATAGCTCCCACCTTATTAGCTCACCGGGATCGATTAGACATTTCTGGAATAGTACAAGGCAATGGGGTGCCCCAGTGTTCGATGCCCGGAGTGGGGTGTAGAGCAGAGCGGGGGCCCTGGGTAGATAGAGTTGTAGTGCTGGACCGCAGATCTCCGTTGGGTGGAGGCAGAGTTGGCGCCGTTCATCACAACCCCAGCGCGGCTGATTGACCCAGTGGTGATGGTTAATAATGGAATAAGCGTGTGGGCAAAGTTCCACGTCTGACCGGTGGTCACATGCAGCCATGGAGGGTGTGCTGCAGGTAGCCACAAAAGGGAGCACTGGGAGTGGTGGTGAAAGGATTGTGTGGATAAATGAGGACCAGACCCACTAGTGCTTAGTCCAGCAATGGGCTGTGATGAGCCAGAGAGGAACCCTAGCAGAACAGCACAGTACGGATGTAGAAGTTGACAGGTGGCATGTGGGAGGGAGCCTCAAGTAGCAGGATAATTGTAGTAGTACACCGACCCCTGATGGATGAAGACATGGATGGCGAAGACGGCTGTGCCACAAGCAATGTCAGTGGGGCCAGCTCCAATGGCCACAGCGGTTTAGGTATGCAGGCGAGGCGCCAGCCCCCAGCAGGGATCAGCAGCCGCTGTGGAGGATGAGGACTCAGGCAGTCCTGTAGTAAAACGTTGGGGGCAACTGTGAAGGACGTGTGAGAATAAGAAAAGCCAGTCCCATTGGCGTTCAGGAGCCGTAGCCCAGACCGGGACCAGGGGATACCAGGCTGGGAAAGGGGTCCACAGGCGTGATGCGCACCTACAGATCACCGCTGCAGTCCGAGGGAGCGGAGAGGGATGCCCCGGGGAGCCCCCACAGCAGTTCTGGAACGGGGAGCGAGTGACGCGCAATCCGCGCAGAAGAGCCAGTAGGTGCTCGAGGAGGGCCGCGACAAAAGCGAGCCCCGTGGCCCAGCGCCAGCAGGCACCCGGAACCCAGGAAGCAGATCCCCCCGCTACTCCTCACCTGGATGTCCAGGTCCAATCACCAGCCCGGTGGGCGGCACACTCGGGTCTTCAGGCACGAGCCGGCAGAGGGCCCCGGCCGTGCCTCACAGCAATGTCTGGGGAGCAGGGTCCCTCCAAGTGCCCCCCCGGCAACAACGTAGGATCGAAGCAGGATGCCAACCCCGTGGCAGCAGGACACACGCAGGCACCAGCACCGCGGCAGCCACAGGGCCCAGTTGCGTGGGGACGAGCACAGCCACTGCCCGACAGGAGCCGGCACGCCGCAAGGGACGAGCACAGCCAGCCGCAATCAGAAGTGGAGTCAGGAAGGTCCCGCGTAGTTCGAGCTCGTGGGCCGCCAGCAGGGGCACAAAGTACGGGAGAGAAGCTACAGCCGTAGCAGGGCCATGGTGCTCCGATTTCACCCAGGATTGGGGGACAATATGTCTCCGAGTGTCTGCTGCTCACAGATGTAGGTATAGTCGGGTAAAATGCCAGAGAACCGCAGATTATGTTGGATTTGTGTCACTGCCACACGGAGCTCAGGAGCTAGGGAGCTATTTTCTAGGCTGCTCAACAGTGCCCCCCATGGGAAAGCCAATTGCCAGGCACTGCTGTAGTGGTATTAACTGGTCATTGTTGGTAGCAGCTGCAAGATGGTCTCTGTACCTGAGTATCTAATAATAGTTACTCGCAAATGCTTAATACTTATGCACAAGCCAAAACATTTGGCTTTGCCAATGCTTGTTTTAACAGGACTTCAGTGAATGACATGCATAGTGCTTATAAATCGAGTGGCTGAAGGCAAACCTGGTTAAGACATTTTTATTACACTAGTTGCTGGTTTATAGCTCTAATTAAGCCATTAGCTCTTCCAAGACTACTTTCAAAAAACACTTTGGGCCTCATTACGAGGTCATTACGAGGTATGCGGTAGAGGGATAATGGGGCCGTTATCCCTCTACCGCCCCATTACGAGGTCTCCTCGCGGGACCCGCTTAGGATGCCTGATTTTACCAGGCATCCTTAGCAGGTCCTGCGAGCAGACCAGGATGCAAACAATGGGCCCGTTGTTTGCATCCTCTCCATTCCCATTGAGCCCTATGGGGCTCGAAAGGGAATGGGGATATACCGGGTCCGGGTTCCTGGGAAGGTGAATTACCGGGCCCTCCAAGGTCGGAATGGCCCGGTACTTCCCCATTCCAGTAACCCGGACCCGGTACCCGGTATGGGGGTAGCCATGGCGCTAATAGCAGTATGGCTACCTCCATACTTGTAAAGAAGCCCTTTGAGTGCAAAGTTTGATGGTAAGACGTGATGAAAACTAGTTCAAAGAGTTCCCATGAGGAGGTGTTTTGGCCGGGGAGGGCAGGAACAGGGTAGGAATGGTCATATTTATGAGTGTAGCCATGGGGAGCCAATGGGTGGGCAAATAACCGCACAACACCTAAAAGCTGTGTGTCCCTCCTCATATGACATTTTTACGTATCTGCACTCTAATGCAATAGGTGGCGTAAGCGCCACCTAATATACCAAAATAAAAATACACAGGAGTCTGACTCTGGAATTGCTGCTGTGGCCTCTGTGTGCCCATGTGGTAAGATTTTCATATTAATGATAAATCTTCCTGACCAATGTCAACCCAGAACTTTTTGCTTGGACAAGGTAATTATTTTGCCTCGTCCCTTGGTGAGTGGGAATCTTTTTCACCTCTCACCTAATCTTTTACTCTTTTTATGGGTGACCTTTTTATGTCCCTCCATACTGTGTATTTGGATTGATTGTTCACTCTAACCTTTGGGCTTATGCTGGGTTGCCCCTTTGGGCTTCCCTTTTTAATTGCTCCTATTACCTTTTGGGTGAACTAATGTTCCCAAAAAGTAAAGTGGGATTTCCATCCTCTTTACATTTATTTTAGTGAGCCAGCACACCCCACCTTATGTGAAGTGCTAGGGAGATACACTGTATCTCCTTTCTTACTTACTTGGTAACATGTGTGTTGCAATTGCAAGTTCACTTGAATGGCGGGTGTCAGCAAAACTACTTTTTACTAGCAGACTGTCAAATTAGCCGCCGTAATGCACAGGAGGGCCACCATTCCGCTAGAATGGTGGGCTCCTTCTTTTTGTGCCATTTCTTATTTACTTGTTGTTACTTGGGTCTTTTTTGCTGGTCTAGGATGAAAGGACCCTGATTGAAGTTTTGTCTTCGGTGGGAATCTTTTGTATTCCCTGACAAGGCTCCAGAGTGTCTGAGAAGGCAGGAAGTGAAAGAGGAGTGCAAAGCTCTGCAGCCTTTTGTCTTTCACCTTTCATGAAAGGAACAATTTCCCACTTGCGAGAGGAAATTGAAAACTCCATTGCACAATATATTGCACAATCTCAGGGGGAAATTGATGATGCATGTAATAAGTGTAATGCCATGGTGCTAACACCCAATCTTGATCCACTTCTGAAAGGGCCCTCCCTAGCGCAGGCAGGAGCATACAAAAGCCAGGTTTCACCGGAAATAGTTAACACCACAAAGATCATGAGCGATAATCCCAATCGTCCACCACTAACAAATTGGAGGAGAAACCTTTCATAAATTCAGGTGACAAATGGCAAAAGTATAAAAATCATCACTGGCTCCTAATAAAATGCAGAGAACACCCATTCATGATATGATATGATATGAGAGTTTATTTATATAGCGCCTATACACAATGTGTTTCAAAGCGCTTCAAGGCAAGGGAGGGAACAAGGGAAAAAACAATGATATTCTTACAAGCCATGAACAGTAAGGATGCGAAATTAACTATCGTACTCGGCCTGGCGACATTTCAGATAGTGCAAGAGCTAAGACATAGATGAGGAAGGGAGGGGGAGAGTGGGAAGGAAATGGAAACAGGCAGGTGACTACCGTACTAGGCCTGATGAAATTTCTGGTAGAGCCGGAAAAAAACAAGAGATGAGGGAGAGGGGTGCAGAAAGGTAGGGTAAGAACAAAACAAGCGACTATCATATTAGGCCTGATGACATTTCAGATAGTGCTGGAGGGGGCTTGGGGAGGAAAAAACCAGTAAGGGGAGGGAGGAGGTTACAGACGAGGTTGCTATCATACTAGGTCCAGGGACAATTCTGATAGAGTAAATGCATAGAAGAAAGTAAGGAGAGGAGATAGGAAAAGGAAGAAGGGAAAGGAGGAGAGAACTGAGAGTTAGCAGTCAGAAGAGTGGAAAAGCAAGAGGGGAGAGTGAATACAATTGCAGAAGTCAGTAGTAACACATAATGTTGCAAGCCAGGATACAAGATGAAGATGGGAACAGCATGAATCAGGGCCACCATGAGTACAAGATACAAAAGAATTTCACCATGAGAGTTGAGAAAGGGTGATACATCATGAATGAATAAAAGTCAAATCCAGCATTGTCCACAAGATGGTGATGGTGAAACCAGAATGTATCAGGACAGACTCCTGCAGAAGTAGGCTTGTGTGGGGTGAGGGGGGAGCAGGGTAGAAGAATCAAGCAAAACAGGCAACACCTGTGTGCGAGAATGGGGGGCACAAGGGAACATCACGGGGGGACCAGAGGGAGTAACACATGTTGGTGCATGCCTAACTGCTGTCTGAGCAGGGGTTCGGGCCCTGGGTCCTCCAGGTCCAAACAGGAATTCCCCTTTTCTTCGTCTGCCCTTCGCTTATGACGCCCGGGCGAGAGATGCCCTTGATCTAATAGTTAAGAGCAGGAAGGAGGAGGCAGGACTAAGAAGGTGGGTTCTGCTTGCTAAGTGGTGAAAAGGAGCGGCAAACAGGAAGGCACCGGGTGGGTGGGGTTTGCTAAGTGGTGAAAAAGAGCAGCAAACAGGAAGGCACCAGGTGGGCGGGGCTTAGGCCAGGTGACCTAGATCCACTTGCACCTGCTACCCATCATGAAGTATGATATGAACAGAACAAGTCTGCTCAACATATGCATAGATGTCTTACCTCCTCAGATATCGATCTAGTAGAATTAAGAAACCATCATGATCTAACAGGGGCACGACTCTTCATCCAATCAAGTGTGGTTTTAAATACTCTGTGGCAGGCAAGATAAATACCTTATAATTTAGGATTTATTCTGGGTCAAGACGTCATACCAGATGAAGGAATTGAATCATTACAGGCAATATCTGGACCAAGAACCAAAATACAGCAAAATCTTACGTGACTGCCCATTCTAAGCCCATGACACACAAAATGTGGCGGAACCAAGCAAATTACAGGAGGCTGTAACAATCCATGATTGGTGAAAATGTGAGCTTAATGTCCTGGAATACGAGAGGTCATAAACATTTCATTAATACAAATCTGATGAGCTGAACAATTATGATATTATTATGTTCCAGGAAGCATGGCTCACAGTAGATCCTATATGGGATTCTTACAATATATTGACAGTTCTGGCCATAACCAACGGTCGAGGTCGACCTATGGCAGGTTTGTTGATAGCTACTAGGAACACCAAGAATCTTAATATAAAGGCTTGCAAATCGCCACTTCCATATATTCAAATAGCCAAACTTCAGAAGGGTTCCCATACTCTTGCCATTATCAATATTTATTGGGAGGAAAACACATCTGTCTGTTACTTGAGACAGACGTCAACTATATCCTTATAATGGGAGATTTGAATCTCCACCTAACATCTACAGATAAAACCCAATTAACATCTGATGAATTACAGTGGAATAAATTGATGACTGAAAGGAATTATGTCATGCTGAATGGATCCACACAGGGGGATATACTAGATTACATCTATAGCGACAAAGAGTTTGCTAATCTGGTTTATTCATTGGTTATCAAGCCCACTGAATTGAGTGATCATGATCAACTCTGCCTCACATGGAGCTGGCCAACATGTCAGATGACCAAGCACATGAATTTTCATGCTGCCCATGTCACAGTGAATAATGCAGGCAATTGCATAAAATGGACAGAGAACGAACTAGTCCAATTTGAACACACATTGACAAATGCCTTTAGAGGTTCAAACTTTTATGAAGCAGGATGCTATGTTATGACGATGCAGAGATTTATGCAGGGAAGGGCATCCGACAGACAGCACACACATAGACATCTTCCTGCTTTTCATCTAGAATTAAAAACAAAAAAGGCCCAGCTCAGGCAAGACATACGAAATCTTAAAAGTGGCCTGCCTGTAGCCAGGTCCCGACAAATCAGGCACCTTAAATCGGTATATAAAAACTGGTTACGCGGTAGAAGCGCAATCCGGTATCAAAAAGATGGAGAACATATGATACGCCAAATTATGACCAATTCATCAGGTGGTAAATGGACCCTTTTGAATGAAGCGCTACATAAAACCCAGGCCTCTATACAAACAAACCCTATAACAGAAAAAGAATGGAGCGACTACTATGGTGGTGTTTATCGGTCGCCCTTCCCTGACTGTGAAGCCGATTTTACTGGGATAAATCTCAATGATGAATTCCCATTTGATAGAGACGATATAATGCATGGACTATCGAAGCTCAGTCGATCGCGAGCTACAGGGCCAGATGGCCTTCATAACGGTATGTTGAAACAAAATTCTCACGTATGGGCCTCAATTCTGTACCAAATATACATGCAAATAATGAGAACTGGTAGAGTACCAACTTCTTGGAAGAAATCAATTATTATGCCTATTTTCAAGAAGGGGGATAGATCTGACCCCAAATCATATCGTCCTATCGCCCTCTTAGACTGCCCAGGTAAGATTTTTGCTCGATTGTTGCTGACAGAATTTAACAAATGGCTAACAAATGCAAATTTAAGGGATCCTTTATAGACAGGATTTTTACCAGGTTTGGGCACAGCTACTAACTTGATCACTCTAAACTCTATTATACAGTGCGAAAAACAACGGAAGCAGCCAATTTATGTTGCATTCATAGATTTTCACACTGCTTTTGATTCAGTCACCAGATAGTTATTAATTAAGAAATTACTCAGCCTAGGGTGTCCATGGTTCATACTAAAATGGCTAGTCGAACTGCATTCAGGCACCAGTAATCAGATCTGCCTAAGTCGCAATGGCCTTCTATCCAATGCCATTGAAACAGCTCATGGGCTCAAACAAGGTTGCCTACTGGCTTTGACATTATTTAATTTCTTTTTGCTGATTAAGTGTTTGTTTCAAAGGGTTGACAAACGATGCACCTAGACTGAAGGGAACACCAATAAATTGGCTATTGTATGTTGATGATATGATCTTGATCTCCAAAACACCAAAAGGCCTGAGACTGCTGTTAAAAGCTCTAGATATTTATGCCCAGAACAATTGCATCACAATAAATACAATGCAAAACATCATATTACAAGTTGTTTGAACCTACACATATCTAGGAGTAATAGTTAATAATCATCCAATGGATACTCCATATGAAGAAAACCTAAAAAGCTAAATATTTACAGCAAACCAGAATTATTAGAGCCAAATACTGTAAATTTACAATTGCACCAATTGGACCAATAATTACATATTACAAACAGAAAGTGACACCTATCCTACTGTATGGTACAGAAACAAAAAAATGGAAGCCATATCGATATTGGTCCAAAATAGAAGGCTCTTACTGGAAAAAAAAGCTTTATGTTTACCTATGTCTGAATCCATTGCGATAATTAGACACAAATTGGGATTGATTTCCTTACATGCTCTCTATAAATGGAAATTATGTTAATTGTATAGGAAATGCTGATTGAAAGCAAGAATGTACTCCTAGTTTTAATAGCAGACTATTTGAGAATTTCTAGCGACAATTTCCAAAGTTATGGCGATTCAGGGCGCAAAAAGTTCTACAAGATGCGGTTATCTCAATCAGTTTTCAAACTGAGAATACAAATAAAGCAAAACAGAAACCCTGAGAATATGACTGGGTGAAAACCAGAGAGCAATGTATGAGATATAAAAATGTTAGTCAAAATCCTTTTGTCTATAAAAGATATGGAACAACAGCGGCATACGTGGTAAAGTTGACAAATCCCCAGCATCGTGCAGACTTTTTGCGCTTTAAGATAAACCTGTGGCCAACTAATGAAGTTCTATGTAAACGATAAACAAAAAAATGACCATCAGTCAAAAATAATGTGTCATTTTTGTCATCAGGCACCAGAAACTCTGAGGCATCTGGTGGTAGATTGTCATGAGCTATTAGCGCAAAGATGTGTTCATTTTAAGTGCCATTTTGAAGAGTATATGAACCTAACCCACCAACGCCTATGGGAAGCACTGTTTCATGCTGACAGGCCGTCAGTCAGATAGGCTATTACAAACTATTTACAGAAGTTGAACTTCAAGGAAAATGTATAACAGCTATCAACTCAAAGTCTAATAAGATGATAGGGTAAGGGGCGTTTGCCATGCAAACAGGATGTTATTGCTAAGCTGCTTTTTGATGTGATAAGACATTGAATTTTTATTTGTATGACATTTTTGGGGGAAAGAAATGTGTCAAAGGAATTATTAATTTTGTTTTTTCTTTTCTTCCTTTATGTAAATAATATTGCTTGATCTTATTCTACATTTTTGCTCAGATTACCATTCGTATTTTTACTGTAATTTTACACGTTGAAAGATTAACACTGAACTGTGTTTTAAAAAGTAACATGGTTGTTGTAACTGTATCCATTCCTGATAGAAGAAAGTGACATATGTTGCAAGATATGCTTGTAACAGTGTTGGTCCAATTAAGTGTGTTTATAAGAGAATAACACTGTCTATTGGGACCAATAAGTTCTACAACCCTTTAATTACTTATTGTGTTCTGAAAGTATACCTAACCTGGTTAACTCCCCAAGAATAGCTTAAAGGGGTAGTTTGGTCAGAAATGTTATTGGCCCAATCATTCAGGAATGTATTTTAGTGCATACATTGATAGTTCTTAAAAATAATTTCAATGCAACTCACCAGAGTTTTTCTCACTTTAAAACATGTGAAAATAACAGGTCGGGTACCGCCGTCTTGTGCTAATCTTATCCGTTGATCCATGGCCCTAAGATCAAGTGCTGTTGCGGCACTAATTTAGATCACCCGCCCCTAAAGCTGACATCACTAGATGTTCACAATGAGCCCCACCTATTTTAATGATGTTAATTGGCAGCGTAGCCAAACGTACCCCGTCATCACCAACAGCAAAATGTTATCTAATGCAGAACCAGGAACAAAAACACACACATCCACAACAGACGCAAAAACGAAAAAAAAGTTTATTTTGAAGAAACAGCAATAGTCGGGAGCATAACAAGTACTGAAAAGAGGTAATTAAGTCAACGGACACATGGGTAACTTTTTCCGATAGAGGTTATAGCTAGTGAACATCACATGGTTCTCATTTTTAGTTTAACCGTGAACAGTGATCTTATAATGCTGATTCTGTTCATCAATCGAGTAATCCCAGTCTTTGCATGCTTCACAGAAATGTATTATCTTCCGTTGCCGATTTCTGATCGAGGAACATGGCGTTCCATTACAGAGAAGAAATTAGTGGTTTCAATTTTAAAAGCAACACTTTCACATCTGCACGTTTTCAGAACCTATAGGTTTCCATGCTGCTCCTTATTACTGCAACTGCGAAAGGACAAATTGGTGTCTAGCGATCGTCCCAGATAATGGTTATCACAGATGCATTGTTGATTATTGTCCAATTGCGGTTAAAGAAGCCATCAACCGGTAAACCTTACCCATGACAGGTGCACAATGGTATAACATAACTATGGAAAATCGAGAATGCACAAATATATTTCAGTACCCAATTCATAATTGTTTATACACAGTACATATTTATGTTAACGATCAATTTAAGTAATAATTAACACGTACAATGCCTATTATTTGCATCAAGTTAAACGTTCATCTGTCACAACATAGATCATGTAGCATACAGCACACTTGCAATCCTCACTTGCAAAAATATTATTTAAAACTTTGCTTACATTGTGTCTTGTGTTTCCATTCTCCTTATGTGATGGATGACCAACCGCTTCGAAAGACATATCTCAGTAATAGTAACGGACATAAGGCTTTCAATATAGTGAAACTTATCACCTCTTTGTGGACATTCAACACATTTTGACCTTCAACTTGTTAGTGCAGTGGATTCAAGGACACATAACAATGAAACCCTTCATCCAGCGTTCACAGCATGTCAGAGGGAGTTTTGTTTTGGGAACACATGCCACAACATTGAACAATATTAATGGCAGTCTGTACAGTGAAAAACAACAAAATATTTCAACTATCGCACACATGAAAATATTGACTTCCATTGGAACCGTATGAATGTGCCCGATCCCACAACATTTACATATCCTTTCAAAGTTGACCCTAAGCGAGGTGCAGACAGGCTTGAATGTCCCTATACTTCAATAGGGCAATACCCGGAAAAGCTAAATTAATAGCGTGGGGCAGTTTTTTGGGACAAAGTGGGCCACTTTTTTTTAAATAAACAGAATTTGAATACAAAAGCAGTGGTTTAATATATAGAGATGGCAATGAAGGACCAGGAAGGAGGGGAAGGTAGGGGGGGAAAGAGCGATTTCCAGGCTGGGTGGACTGTTGCAGCCATGACAACACGTGCAATGAGCATCAATAAAAAGAAAACAGAAATTCCTAAGAGTAAAATTGCATCATGCCTCTAAAAAGTGCAGTTTTGAAAAGCTTACTGGCTTCTGTGCACATCTATTCCAGCGATTATATTGATTTCTGAATTGATGCATGTATGTCTGCTTGTCCTCACCATGTGGCCCTGCACACTAAGATGTAAATGTGCAAAGGCCACAGGTGCATGTTCATAGTGCACATTGGCAAGACATATTCCTTCAATCGTTATTTCTATGTTAGCTAACATTGCAGCACATCAATCTTTGGTCTATTGCTATCTGCAGCTGCTTATCAAGATTCCTACTTTCCAGACTTTTAGACTTCATTTGTTTTATTATTTATTGGCTACTTGTAAAGCACCTATACAGAAAATGGTGTTTCAAGCTGTCACAAAACAAAAAAAGGGGGGGGGGGCAGGGCAGGGAGAAGAAAAAAACCATAACTGTCCTACTAGGCCTTGTGTCATTTGGATCATGCATGAGCAGTAACACGAAGTTCAGGGAGGAGGAAGTGTGGAGGGGGAGGTGTAGGTTGTGGAAGAAGGGAAAATGCTAGGGTGGGATGGAGGTACAGGGGGGAGGAGGAGGGGAAGAAGAGGGCCAAATGGGCTAGGCAAGTGCTAAGGGGAGGTCAGGTGGGCAAGTGCCAGGCAGAGCATGGAGTGAGGACCACATGTGAAGCGCAAGAACGGGGGTGGACCAGGATCGGTAGGGATTCATACCTTGCCACGCTTGTCAGGGGAAAGGGGCCCAGAAGGGCAAGTGCAGGTTGACAGGGTACTGGGGTACACTGGGCTAGGATGGCCAGATGCCCTGTGGAGCTCAGAAGGGACCTGGCAGCCAGTCAATGCGACAGAGGCGAGCATTAGCAGGGGGGAATGAAGAAGAGAAAAACTGGGTCTTGAGAATCTTCCCAAACTTAAGGAGATTAGGCAGAAGCCTGAGAGGGGTAGAGTGGCCATTACAGAGGGATGCTCCTGCTGAGGAAAGAGATCTATCCCACACTGTCTCCTTGGAATAGCATCTGATCTTCAGAGAATTTCAGCTAGATGACCAAAGATCTCTAAGAAGGAGGAATTTAGTGAAAGAGTCAGATGTAGTGGGGTCCCTGGCCCCATAAAGCCTTGTGGATGATGTAGAGGGTCTTGAACTTGATCCTTGCAGCCACCGGGAGCCAGTGGAGATATTTTAGGGTTTGAGAGATGCAGTCCCTGGGCTTCAGGCCAAGGGCAAGTCTTGCAGTCCTATTCTGAATTAGTTGCAAAGGGCAAATGGAGGATTTAGGCAGATTGAGGAAGAGGCTGTTGCAGTAGGACAGCCTAGTGAGGACCAGAGCTCTGGAGACATTGAGTTGCTGTATGGCTGCTGCTCCAATCTTCAACTATTGTCAGTTCATTACAAACAGGGCTCGAAATTAAGATTGGATAAGCAGGAATTACAAGCACTGCCTGGGATCCAGCAGTAACCGGTCCCAGGAGCTACCACTATGAAACAAGGAGCTAGTTTATAGCGTTATATTAGTTGGGCTGGGGGAGCCAAAAGTAGCTCCTACTGACTGTTGGTTTTAAGCTCACCAGTCTCTTCTACATGTGATTTGATTTGATTTGAGTCACATGCTTGAAATAATCATACTGACATTTATTGTTCTAATATAAATCAATTATATTGATGGTAATAAATACACAAGTCCAAGAAAAACAGAAATGCTAAAGCCTATCTAGTGACATAACTTCACATACAGTGATTAATTAAAAATACATTATTTACCTCAAGTGACATACTACTTCATTTATTGTACAATGAAAGCAGTTTCGGAACACTGTACACAAGCTTGTTACTGGTTGTGTTAAACATTGTGAAGAGAGCCATACATTATTTGAATCTTGAAGTCAACCTTTCAACAAGTTCAAGTTTGGGAGGGCAAACCTCTTTTGCGATGTTCTGTGGCATAGACTGGGCCCTGGAAACAAAATCTGGAGCTATTCCATGCGTTTGCATGGCCAGCACATTCAATGTCAGATCTTTCACAAATTAATAATCCATCTGCTGGAAGATTGGCTGTGCCACCCACTGCTGGTTTCTTTTGGTAAACTTCTTATTGCAACGAGGCACCACGAAAATGCCTGTAGTTTTTGCTTGTTTGCTTCCAACATTCTCGTTGTGTGCAAGTACAGTCAGTCTTGTTCTGGCCGTCATACCGTCTATGCCAAAATGCAACCTTTTAGGCTAGTACTTTAGGCACATAATATAGAACACCTGCAAATCTCCAGTGTGGCAGAAATTGGAGAATCCCTCATGTATCATGAAAATGTTTTGTCGTACACAATCATATCAAGTGCTGTGTGAAGAGAGATTCCTGGAACCAACCACCTTTTTTTACACTCCTGCTCCTTGCTCAATGATACATGTGCACATTTGTGGAAATGTTTGTTTTCTGTCCAAGAGTGTATGTTAGAATAATGGTGCATCAATGAGCGCCATTTTTCAAGCAGAATATCTACGGATCCATCACAAGTTTTAGAGCTACACCAAAGATGGTTGTTGATAGACTGTGACCAATTCAAAATGTTTTCTGTAGCCTTTTTATAGCAGCTGTAATTGTTTTCAAAATTGATTTTGTGATGTGCCATACATCATATTGATGCTTTATGTCTGGGAACTTCTCTCGCATTGCCTTAGCTATTGAAACGTGCCTGTCAGTGGCTATCAGGTCTATTTGCATTCCTCTGGATTGCAGAAGTTGAATGGATTTTATGAAACATATTTTTCCATGTCAACAGATGATGTACATTCAGATACTTGAATTGAAAGTGTACAGAAAACCCTGGACTGTCACACTGTCCATCAACAGCAAGCCAGAGCCTTTTGCAGTGAGAGCATTGTCCATTGACAAATGTTCAAGTGTCCATGCCTGGCTAAAAGCGGGGAACAAGAAATCCTTCTGATATTTGTAGTACTGTGTTTTCTAAAGGGATTTGAGTCCCACAAAGTTAGAAAAACTTGGAATTGTACTGTACATTGATCCGCTATATAACAAAGCAGATTTCCGGTAGGCACTCTTTAAAGTGTAGGTTGAGCAGACCATGAAAATTAGTTATGGCTGTGTACACAGCTACGCTTGATCTTTAGGTTGGTGCCTTTGAGTACACAAGTAAACTTCACCAAATGCCCCCCCCCCCAAAATCCTCCTATGCAATTTATGATCACATTTAATCATTTTCATAATCTCTATCAGGCAGCAGTCAAACACAATGTATGTTGGTTCTTTTAATAGCCAACCGTACAGAAGTAGAGTGGTTTGCGTTCCATGATGGTGCAGAAGTCCTCAACACTAGGAAGATTGAAGTCCACATCACGAGCACAATTGTCAATCAGTAACAAAGATGCTTTGGTTATTTCTCTGTGTGATATTTCCAATTTGTCCACATGTATTGGAGAAACAGGTAATATTAACATTTTCTATTTCTTAGAGGGTGTGTATTGTGTGAGCGGTCTCTATGCAATTCTGAAACATCTTCTGTATTGACTATTTCTTATGGGTCATGTTGTGTAATGTAAAAATGATTCAGGGTTACTTTCCATGGGTCACTGCTGACATTCATTTCAAATTCCAGCCACTGGACATCTACATCACAACACTGAATCTTGCAAGGACCATACTGAGCCTCAAATTCTAGCTGCTCCCAAGTGACAACGGTTTGGCAAGTGAAATTATTAGTTTGTGTAGTTGTCTGAGTCTTTAGGCTCCTCTTGTTCCTAGGCCTCTAATCAAAGAGAATAAAAACATGCTTAATTTATAGCACACTTACAGAATATATAAATTACAAAATGAAAATGTAATACCAATGAAATGACTGATAAACCACTTATTCTTTTATACAGGCTGTCTGTTAGCTACCCTTGATTTCCGAATTTTCCTTGAAACAGTCAAAGAGGATTTGCCGACCACCAGACCAAGCTGAAAACCAGCATTTTGAAATTTAGTGAACCTTGAAATGTGCTCTTCCACTTAAAAAATCATATATACAAATATACATATATAACAAAATGACACTATGGAAACCATTAAAACATATAAAATATTAAATCACAGTAACAATGGATGATAACTGACATTTTACAATATCTTATGTATAACTCTTGTCCTGTGTCTCCTGATAACCTTCAGAGATGTCACAGAAAATGGACCCTTTTAATGCATTGTAATGCATTGTAATGTTATTTTGTTTCACTGATTCCATTTTTCACTAAGCAGCTAAAAGTTTATAAACAAAAACATACGCCATTCATATAGTAAAAGGGTCTATGTTATTCAGTGACAAAGTACATGTTTCTAAAGGTTTACTTTCATTGTTGCATATGTTGCTACAATAAATACATCATGGTTGTTGATCTAATGCCTTGAAATTTGCTGACAGTATTGCAAATTATCAGAAAGACAGGTAATCCTACATGTAATAAACATATTGTTAATCAATAAATTATCACTTCTCATACCTCATCCTCCAGATCAAGTACACTGCTGAAGTTCCAGGCTCTGCCTATATAACAGTAATTGTAATAATAAAGATGTAACATCAACAACAAAATAATTATATGTAAAAGATGGTCGATATTGACAAGGAAACCTACAAGCCAGTTTGCATCAAAAGCTAATATTATACATAACAATAATCATTACATTTTATGTTGAACTTTAACAAATAGCATATTTTGTATAGTCACATCTAAAGGAATATTCTAAACAAATTACTTGAAGGATGTAAGGTTGCTGTTCACTCCGGAACAGTGGTCGATATAGCAACACAGTACTTTAATCAATGTATATATTCATACCATTATTTAATAAAATGGACATTAGTATTATAATTTTGACCACAACAAAAATTATTTAAAGATGGTTGTGTGCAAGTTGCTTGGCCTCACTGTAAGGATGCTGGACGTCTCTCTGGTTTCCTCCATGGTAATGGTCTGTAATTCCATCAGTGCTGTCTACGTAAAGACTGACATGGTAATTTAAAAAGAATTACCTATTTTTAAAGGACATGATACGAGTGTGTTTGCGAAGGCTACATTGCACTGAACTATTGGAGTATCTCTAAAGTAGGGATAGTCAAAGTAGTCTAGAGTTAAAAATGTACAAACCACCATACATCGTGCCATGAAAGAAACGGGTGTAATAAAATACCAATGGAAATATTCTCCAAAAACTGAAAACCATTCATTATGTTACTTGTTCACAGACTTTTAATATATTGAGTGGTCATTTATGAGACATATTATACAGGAACATTTTTAAAATGGTAAAATGCATTTAATAATTCCCTGTCCACTACTCACCTGGGTCACCGTGTGTTGAAATTAATTTGGAACTGCATTGGGAAGTAATTTGCAAAGGGATCTGGGGCGACGCATTTTAGTGTACTATTTTTATTCGTAAATATCATATGAGAGGTGCATGCTGTAGACGTGGAATCTATTGCCCCTTACATCATCCAAGACATTCTTGGCTCTGCTCTCAAGTTCCCACCTGGAATTCTGCAGCTCAAGAGCCATTTTCTTATTAAATGTAAATCCTTTGGAAATGCACGAGTACTGTAATCTGACGTTTAGCATGGCTCTTATTAGTGCAACCCAAAATGATACAAAAGGCATTGTTGGTGTCATGATCTCTGCTTCCAAAAGGTCAGAATTTACCCAACTCCCTTGGAAGCAGACCCATAACCCAGGTTCCGAGTGCCAAACAGTCCCAATTGGGACCTTTTGGACCCTGTCCTGGCGCCAGTGGCACCAGGCCCATAAATATGCCCAGTCCCAGCGCTGGAAGCGCCGGGCTCATAATGCTTGGGTGGACTTACCTGCAGCAGACCATGCTGCTTATTTACCTGCCAGTTGAGCCTCTGATCCTCTTCTGTTTGGGACTACTTTTCCTGTTGCGTGGGGCAGGAGCCACTCCCTAGGCTCAGAACACTGGAACTCTTCTGGAAAGCAGGAACTCTTTTCTTACCTAGGCGAGGCTGTGGAAGGAGACACCTAAGCACTACAGGAGGCTATTTAAACCACACCCGATGGATGAATCTTGCTTTGCGTTATTCTGCATCCTCTGCAGCAGAACGCTCATCGTGTCTTCTGCATCTGATCCTGGGCCTAAGGGAAAAAGGCTTACTATCCTGAATCCAGTCTTCAGCAACACCTATAAAGACAAGAAAGAACAGGTTAGCACTACGGTCTTCAGTGACAGCGCATCTCTTACCTGGTCCATCGGCTGTCACCAACGCCTCGCGCTGCATTCCGGCATCTGAAAGACAAAGGCTTACCTACTCTTCGCGTGCTCCGGAGGTCTTCGCACTGCATTCCGGCATCTGAAAGACAAAAGCTTACCAACTCTTCGCACGCTCCGGAGGCCTTCGGCGCTGCATCCCGCATCTGAAAGATAAAAGAAGGTGCGTTTAAAGACATTGGGTAACTTTAATACTCACGTGCCATTACTCCTTCCCACGCCGAACCCAGTGGGTATTCCTGCACCCTTCAGCAGCTCCGAACTTGTACCTGCAAGATAAAAGGACAGTTAGTGCGCATCGTTAAGCAGGCAACAAGCGCTTACTTACGTGCTTCCAGGCGCTTCTATTCCTCACACGGGTTCCATCCTCAACTCACTTCAGCCCGTCATCCGCCATCGCCGGAACCCTGCAAAACAAGAGACATCATTACAAAAGACTTTTAAAGACATTTGAAATACTCTGATCTTACCGTTCGTGCAGTAAACGACGGACAGCAGTCCTCTGAAGTCAAGAGGCCTGCACCCTTATCCAGTGAAGAAACTGGTTACGGCACCCTGCCCCGAGGCAGATGGAGAGCACGGCGTTCACTTACCTAAGGTGAGAGCGTTAACCTTTGGGGTTCTACAGGAGAAGAGAAAGGGAAGAAGAGAGAGACACCCAATAATCCAGTTCATTAATCACATATTTTCTATCTGCAGACATCTTACTCTTCGAGTCAGACATACAGTGCACAGAGGTCCAGCCCAAAGAGCCAACCGTGTGTTGCACATCACCTTTGAAGATACGGTATTCGCCCAGTCAAGACCGGCGCCTCTGCGGGAATCAGGTGAGCGTTACAGTTGGATTGTCCCTATGCTCTGTTAAAGAAATATAAATAAATATTACTATTAAAAAAGTATCAATGAGTAAATCAAACATCATATTGCTTTGATAATAAAAAAATGTACTTCATGAAAAATGGCACCTAAAGCAAACATGTATTGAAAATATGCACTACGAAAGATTACAATTGGAAACAATAAAGGTAAAAATCGGTAGGATGGCTCATAATAGTGCAGACTTTTTGAATAAAGTAAAATGAGAATATGGTGTATATTGCGTATAAAACAATAGAAAGTGGCCTAGCAGAGAACGTTGACACTATAGAAAACAATAGTAAACGTTGACTAACTGTTACTTGAAAGAACAGATGAGTCGACTCAGCAACCAAGGTAAAAAGTGGAGTGCTGGCAATATCCGTTGTCGATCTCACAGATATTTTTTTGTTAACCCCCACATTGATTATAAAGGATTACATAAGTGGGTGTGTATGTGAATGTTTTACATGTTAGTTCACTCACACCCACCATGTCTCTATGACAATGTTTGACATATTCAATCCAGCCAGAGTTGTGAACAGGTGCGAAAAGCCATTGTTAGTAGAGGTGGGATGGATGTGGATAAGGTGAGCATAATACGTCTGGAAGATAATCAAAGGACACATACATATGTTGATTGTAGGGACAGGGTCTTCAAAGGGGAGCACGGAGACATTAGGTCTGGGGTGGTAATATGGATAAGGGTCCCATGCGAAAGAACCCTTTGAGATGTACGTGGTATTCGGCACCTTGAGCGTTCCCATCCTCCTAACCCACTTGCGAGTGCACGTCCACGGGACCGAACTGTCATTGACAGCTGAGGGGGATGGATGTGGATGAGGGGAGCACTATAGACCCGGAACACAGTCAATGGACACAGACATGTGCTGATTGCCCAACGGGGTCTTCAAAGGGGTGTCTGGAGACACGGTATCTGGGGTGGCCATGTGGATAAGGGTCACCATACGAAAGAACCCTTTGAGGTGTGCATGGTATTTGGCACATCAAGCATTCCCATCCTCCCAGCCCCCTTGCGAGCGCAAGCCCACAGGTGTGAATATCCATTGATAGCGGAGGGGGGATAAATGTGGAAGAGGGGAGCGAGATAGGCCAGTAAACCTGTTAAAGAACACCAATCTTTTATGATATTCTTAGATGTTTGGACGTGTTGTGGACTTACAAAACATTTCTAACAACTATTCAGATTAACTCATTTTTATTTATTTTTATTTAGTTTGGTAAAGTGTATGGCAATGGCACTGCAAATTATAATGCTGCAGTCGAGGTACTGTCTGTATAAATCCATGGTATTGTCCATGGTCACTGGGGATTTCATCACAAATTGCTCGAACCACAGCGGCAGGTATTACTTGTCGAACGTGAAATCTTCCATGAATCCACCACGTAAAGGCATGATTTGCCACAAGTCTGTATCACCAGTGTAAGAGATACAGAAATAGTTTACTTGAATTAACCCAATAATTACATTTTTTTTGTTTGCACTTCCTTGTAAAATGTAATGCATTGTTATGCTTTTATGCTTTCAAAAGTACCGTTTTGTACAAAGTAGTGACACTACTTGTGGTTTAAATTTGGCATCAATTAGAAATGTAGAAATGTCAACGCACATTCCAGCAAAAACAGTTTGAGAGATACTTCCAGGTGAAATAAAGGTAGTTGTTCGGATGCTAAATCTAAAGATAAACACTTTGTTTTCAGATTAGAATGATTAAATTATTCAATTTACCAAAAACATTTTTCGTGAGTGATCCATCAAAGTTATATTGATATAGGGGAACAACATATTGGGCATCATTACGACCTGTGCAGAAGGCGTTTAACGGTGTCGGTAATGGTGCCGGCGCCGTTAAACGCATTCTGCACTATTACGAGGTTCCCTCGTGGGACCCGATGTAGACGCTGGTCGTAATCGGCCCATTGTTAGCTCCCGCACCCATTCCCATTGAGCCCTATGGGGGCTCAAATGGGAATGGCAAAGGTCTGGGCCCGGGTTCCCTGAAGGAGGAATTAACGGGCCCTCCAAACTCGTAATGGCCCGCAAATTCCCCATTCAGGGAACCCGGACCCGATTTTGGAGGCAGCCATTAAGGTCATGGCTACTTCCAAAGTCGTAATGAGGCCCATTGTGTTAGCTGTTTGGGTCGTCAAACACACAACATACATAGAGTGAACTTACTCGTTACTTGGATTATGAAGGCAACCTGTAGCTCGAAGTTCATGCATAAGGAAGATCATCATTCACCACATGGATCTTGTAAGGCATGCGGCCCTGAAGTTATGCAGCTTGGTAACGCATAGCGGTGGTGTGTCTTCTTCGGCAATGTAGCACAAGCAGCCTGAGTTTTCTCTGCAACAGCAGTTCTCGACCAGAGTAGGCATTAGCTCACAAGGATGACAGGTACATCAGCTGGAAACATGTTCTATGAGAATGGGTTCAGGCTCAGGTGATTGCTCATCATGACTTTCATCTGATTCCACATTGTTTCAAGTGTTTCCTCTTTCAAGGATTTCCTCTTGAGAATATTCAGGCTTGTTGCAATAGTTCCTGAATAGTGAGAAGCACAGAATCAACAGTGAGGTAAATACAAAGTTTCTGTTTGTATACATGAAAATAAAAGAGGTTTCCCTCTGGCCACCCTCTGATCTCAGGCCCAGGTCCCCTCCCCTGCCAGTCGCACACCTGCACTGCCTTTCTGGCAACCCCTGCACTTGGGACTTTTTTCTGTATCCCTACAGTCCCACTAACCGCACTTGACACCTGATGTCTGCACTTACCCTTGCACTTGCCACCTGCTGCCCGTACTTTTACTTATTGTTTATTTATTCTATTATCCCATGTACTGCACTGTCCCCTCCCCCTTCAACCGCTGCACTTTCCTCCTTCCCATGCACTTGCATGATCTGAATGACACCTGGCCTCAGGTGTCTCAGTCTTCCCTCTGTCCCCCCTCCCTTAACTCATTGCGCCTTGAAACACTTGTGTATAGGCATGTTATAAATTCCATGTCATATCATATTATAACACTGAATGTTAAAGAAAGACAAGCGAAGAAACAGCCATTTTACAAAAACACATTGTGAAAAGATTTATAGGCTCAAACTTTAAAAGTTTGCAAGGACACATGTTTAAATATGGTAAAATTAAATATGGACATTTGTCCATAATATAAGAAATGAAAAGCAACTACTGATTTAATTTTTTTTATTTTATTGTTATGGATGAAACAAGATTATCAACCTTTCAATGTAATATTTTCGAACAAAATGAAACGTCATTCAGTTATATCATTGTAAGTCATCATAAAACATAAAACATGGGAATACAACATCAGAATTGAAAATGTAATACAACAGGATTAAATTATAAAATTTGGGATGTGTATTCATTAAGCTGTACTAGATCCAAAGACATGAGAAATTTAACAATTGAGATTCTGACCATTGTCAGTCTAGTTTGAAATATCCAATCCCACAAGATATTTGATGACATTATTCTAAAATCTTTAAAATGTGGTCTCAAGTATTGTACTCATTTTGTAGCTAACTTAAGACATGCAGTTAACAGATGCTCTAAATTCTCACATTGTTTAGGGCTGCAGCCAAATCTGTATATATTGTCGCATTTTAGTACGATTTTTTGCCTGACTAATATTTCTCTAGTTTTCCATAAATGTAACTGAAAGCATAAAAATGAGTTTCTATATGCTGGTTCTGGAAATTTTGTTAAGTAGATTCCGGGACTCAGAAACTTTTACGATTGAACGGATTATCTTTGAATGACTTAGCTGGGTTGTACGTATCCAATCGTACTGCCACAATTTTTGTTTTGCTCGAGTTGGATTTAATAGCAACAAATCTGGCACGATATCACTGCAGCCATAATAGTGATAATTTGCTTCCTCCATTCTGTTGTAAAGTTGTGCATTGAACACTTTAGATAATTAGACACAGTATGCAGTAGAGTGCCCGGTTTGCCACTTAGGAGAAATTTTCTATATAGAGAGCAAAGCTTCCAAAAGTACATGATGTGCAATGGAAGTAGAGCCAGTTCATATCTGAGCATGCTCATTAGTTGAGAGTTGGGTAATGCAAGTACTCTTTTCCAGAAGATGTCTTCGAGTTTTAGCCAGTATGTTTCTGGTCTATAGGTCTTGTTCTCTGCACCATACAGGACTGTCGGTGCTACTTTCTGGCTGTAAAAGGTTATCAAAGGGGCACATGACAATTTTCCATATTTAGCAAGAATGATTCATGCTTGCGAGGTGGCAGTTGTCATTTTATTTTTAAGTTCAATCAAGTAGGGCAGATCTGTAATATGATCATTGATGTTTATCCCCAGATATCGATACTCTTTGGCAACAGTGAGTCGTGTGCCGTGCAGAGACCATCTCAAAGAACATCTTCTGTTCACCAGTTTCAAGTTGCAATACAAGATTTTTATTGTGAGAAAATTGTCCCAAAGATAGTCTTCTAATGCAGTTAACAGGTTTTGTAATCCCTTGTGGGTCTTGGATAAGAGAACAAGGTTGTCTGCATAGAATAGCCATGTTATGGGTTCTGTGCCCAGTCGAGGGTGGTCAGAAACAACAGAACTGAGTCTCTGCCTCATATCTGAAAGAAAGAAATTAAACAATGCAGACGTCAGGATGCACCCCTGCTTCAGGCCTCGATAGGTGAAAATGGGGGCAGATACCTTGCCATCAAGTGTCAACCGAAATTTGCACGGATGTGTCAGTGTGTAATTGCAAAATGAGTGCCTGAATTGAATATGGGCGACCTGCTTTGCTGAGGTTGGTCATTAAATGCTCTTGTGATATGGAATCAAATATGGTTTTAAAATCGATGAACGTCATGTAAACTGGTTGTTTTGTTTGGAGTCCATGCATTTTGATAGCTGTTATCATTTTTAGGATAATGGAAGTTCCAAGCCCAGCAACAAATCCAGTTTGATGAGGATGCTTGCAAGTGATTCGTATTTACCCAGTTATTAAAGTCTCTAAGGACCAGACGGGCAAAAAATGTACCTGCAGTGTCTAGTACAGCTATAGGTTGGTATTTACCCGGTAACTGACGATCTCCTTTTTTAAAGACTGGAATCATTACTGACATTCGCCAGGATGGAGGAATGGTCTAAAAATGTAATACTTGCTCAAAAACGGCGTAAAGTATTTTGGCCCAGTGGTCCGGATGAGATTTAAGCATAAGATTGGTAAGGCCATCCAGACCCAGGGTTCTTGAAGGGCTCCATTTGGTGATGTAAAACAGAACATCATCCTGATCAAAGCTAAGGTTAATGGTGTTAGTTTCCAGTAGTCTGCTCTGGTGTTTGTCTATATTGACAGATGCATATAGATGGGTAAAGTGCAGGAACTAAGTTTTTTCGGGGACAGCATTGATTTGCAAGGGAGGTTGTGTGTTATGACTCACTTTATTTAACAGGTGCCAAACACTGCTAGAGCTTTTGATTGCTATGGCACACAGCATCTCTTCTCCATCTTTTTGAAGCATCAATGCTTTACGAGCTATCAACCAATTTTTATATTGTGTATTTAGCTGTTTTAATTTGGTAAGTTTAGCTTCAATCGGTAGAAGGCAACCTTCCCGCTTTGATTTGCGGATGTCTGTCTTTCTTTGTTGCAGATCAGGATCGTAAGAGTGCTTGTGCTTGAATCTAGGTTTATTTAAGGTCGAAACTCTCTGTTTAAAGAGTTGTAGAGCGGCAACATAATGACCATCAGATTTCGTTAAATGTGATGACAGTGAGATTGATCTAGATGTAATGCGGTCTTACAAATATGTTAGTCGTCTGGAGTCCATCGCAAACGATTTCATCCACTTGTGCACTTGTGACTATAAGTCTGTCATTATACTGAGATGACACAGTGACTAAAGGAGGAGGTTCCCAAGTCCACACTAGTTTTAATAATTCAAGGTCACTGTGCTCTTGATGGATTGTCTCAAAGTTTTCTACAACAGCAAATAAGATTCTGTTTGTGTAAATGTTGTTGATGATCGCTTCCTGACTACATCTTCTCCAGGTACTGTTTGGAGGTATTGCGCCTTGTAATGCACCATTTAGCATTATCAGCTGCCTATCAGCCATAAGAGCAGTCCATCGACGTACTAAAATTGCATCAGTTACAGTTGTCTTTGCCATGCAGTGAATATTCAAGTCACCAACCAAGATTGTGGATGTTATTGTTGGATGTGTCATGATTAGGACTAATTTTGCTTCCATGTCTTGAAAAAATGCATTAGTGGCCATGGCTACATGTTTCTAATAGTCATTTATGAGATGAATAGTGCTGGATTGGGTTTTTATCTAGACCAATTGTATGTGCAAATTGGGCTCAGCCCATCGTTCTAATTGCAGTCGTGCTGATAATTTAGTTGCTAACATTAGGCCAGCCATCGGTCTGCCTTTCAGAGGAATTTTGGCAGGCATGAGTAAAATTGTGTAATCATCCCAAATTGGGGTGTCAGCAAGCCAAGTTCCCTTGCGGCGTGATAATGTCGTATTTGCCCAGATCATTTTCTATTGAGTTCATAAGATGTCTATGGCCCCTGGTGTTCCAGCTGGCTAAATGGTAGCGCTGCAGAATTGGTGACTTGGATTGCTATTCTCCATGTCAGAGTCATGGTCGAAAGTGACATTGATCATTCATAATAGAACTACTGAGTTTATTTTAGGCAATATAAGTACTGGTTCTCAGTGTGTCGTACTTGGCAGATAGCTGAACAAAGCAGAAACAAGTCAGGGAAGTTCAAAATGAAATATACTGACACGAAGGAAAAGAAACTCCAACGTTATCTGATCAGAAACGGTTTGTTTACACTTGGCGAGGAACAGGGCGTCTTGGCATTTGCATGGAGACACGTCAATACATTGCGCACAGGGGACGTTGAAATGAGACATGCTTTGGGGTTTTGAAATGGGGTGTGAGCATATAGTGATGTCAGTGTCAGGGGCGGGTTATCTGAATTAGTGCCTAAAGGGCACTTGAACTTAGGGCGATGGATCAACGGATATGATTAGCAGAAGATGGTGGTACCCGACCCATCGTTTTTGAATGTGTTAGAGTGAGAAAAACTCAGATAAGTTGCATTGGAATTGTTTTAAGAGCAATCGATGTATGCATTAAATTACATGGCCGATCGATTAGGCCAATACAATTTCTGATGGGACTACCCCTTTATTGTCATTCTGAACGTGTAATAGGTTTGACTCACCTTGACTGTTTATTTGAATCTAAATAAAGTTATACTTTGGTTTGTATACCATAGGTATTGAGTTGGTTTTTATATATTTGTTTATAACTTATGTGAATAGTACTTACTTCCCCAAGATTTGTCTTGGTCTACTGTATTTAAAATAAAGCATTCTTTTTACAATACTTAGTGCATCAGTGCTTCTTTGAACCATTTGTATACTACAATTTGTTTGTACTGACCTACAGCCCGCTCTCCCTCCAAAGATAATCCTGGCTGCTCTGTCCAAGCTACCTCTGTCTAAGGTGGTACAGACATATACTAAGAGTTGGAGATTCTATATTGCCAAAGTTGTATGGTTTGATGAAGCCCTTAGTTGGACTTTAGAAAAACTGTCCTAACAGCACTCACTCCTCTTAAGTGCAGCGACACGTCCTCCTTGTCCCTGTGTTCCTGTGAGTGTGCGTGTGAGCTATACGCCCCCTCCGTCCTTACATTAAAACACAAACAATAACTAGGCTGATTGTGATCAGATGTTTAGTCTGTGATTGTAAAGCATTATTTGCCTGCACCACTTTGCGTCACAAATGGTTGATGTTGCGGTATGCAACAATGGATTGCAATGCCCTTGCCAACCAGCAGGGATGGCGTCAGGGCCTTTCACTTTTCAGTTGAAATTGGTCCTGGGGATCTCAGGGGGGCCCCAACAGCTGCCCCATGTTGGCAGTTTTATAACACAGAAACGTAATCATTTAATTTGTAATATTGAACATGCGAATCACACGCTACAGGCTGCCTTTTGCTGGTGCCCTCAGGCCACCACCTTCTTATCAGCTAGTTGCCTTTTTACTGTTTTTTCTCGATGTCAGCACCCAGCTCTCAACGAGCTATTAATAGCTTTTCAGAAGAGATTCAGGGCCTCATCCCAAGTTGGGCGATAGCCCTTAAATGCTGCAGTAACGCTCTTACCGCTGCCTTTACCACTCTGCACAATCTCCAGTCCAGCATGTTTACCCCCAGCTTGGAGGTGGGGATGAACACACTGGAAAAATGCCAATTTTCAGTGCAATTATCACCGGCGGTATTGCCATGCAGATATTGGGCCTCATTACACGGAAGGCCGTAAGGATTTACCGGTACCGGTAAGGGCATTGGTACCGGTAAACCCTTACCGCCTTACTACGAGTTCCCTTTGCGGGTTGGTACTTTAACGCCTGCTGTTTAGCAGGCGTTAAAAACCAACCCGCAAAGGGACCAGGGTGCTAATTACGGTACCGCAATTTGCGGCACCGTAATTAGCGCCTTCCCCATTCCCATAGAGCCCTATGGGGCAAAAATGGGAATGGGGAAGGGCAATGGGGGAAGGGGGAATTACCACCCCGCCAACCTTGGAATAGGGCGGTAATTCCCCTTTCCACCAAGGCCGTGCCGGTATTTTACCAGCATGGACCAAGGTGCTAGTAGCACCTTGGTCTTCCGCCTACCGTGTAATGAGGCCCCTTGTGTCGAAAGTTTACAATGGACCCATTGGGGAATGGGGAGTAACAGTTTGTGCCCAACTCGTGATCCGGCGAGATACTGCCCAACTGATGAACTCCTGTGATAGCCTGCAGCTATTCTTTTTACTTAATTATAATGTAAGCATTACATGGGTGCCTCAGACTGTTTTCCCCAGTTCCATGGTGGGGGGTGGGGGAAAGCCCAAACACCATATTGAAATGGGCCCTCAAAACACCTCTAGGGGAGTAATAGCTCATGTATATCAATCTTAATATCATATGTAGCACATATATTTGATACATGTGATATACATTAAATGTGTGAAATGTTTGCAGAGTATATGACACATGGTATTTACATGCTATATATGTTGTGTTATTGGGTTTGGTTTTACATAGCCCAATATGACATTATGAATCATCTAATCTAACAATATAATAAAAGGCCAGATGTATGTTCGTCCCTGTATGTTTGTCCGATGCAGTCGCTTTGCATATTGGTCACCGCTAGAGGGAGCTGTTGTCTTAAGATACATAGAGACAATGCCAATTTGCATAGACTCACCTGCTGACACCACTAGAGGGAGCTGTTGTATTAGGATACGAAGTGGTCCAATAAATACCTGCACTTTGGCTGGTGTAAACAGGTTCTTACACTAGTAGTTATATAAAAGGTTACGCATGTCTGTGTACTTTATGCTCCATCTGCTCAGCGTGGTTCCTTGTAGGTCATTGACAGCTCCGTCCCTACAAACAGTATAGCTTGTTAATGGCACAGAGCACAGAGGGGTGGAGGAGAGCAACTCATGAACAGTGCCTGACATGGAAGTGAGGAAAATGGACTCTACTTTTTGAAGTTAAGGCACAGCGGGATACAAATCTTGTTTAAGCAGCAAACTCAGGACTTTCATGGAGTACAGTAATGCTGTTTTATAGTCTTTACTTGAAAAATAAATAAATCCCATAGTAAAACAACCAATATATAAATATATAAATACACACATAAATATGTTAAGCCAAAAAAATATCAGTGTTCTTTTATTTTCCACATTTTGCATGTAAAACTACGTGTTCTAGAATGTAAAATTACGATAGCCTGAAAAGTCCCCTATTGTACAACACTGCTTTCAGCACGGTAAGAGACACATGGGGTGCTTTTACTTAAAATGTAAATTGTATGCAGGGGACCTGTCAAATTTGCCCTTACGTGCAAACAGGTATGCTGAATGAAATTCTATTAATTTCCACTATGAAGTCCAAAGCAAAGGGGTAAACGGAGGTACAAACGCCTGTATGCCTTTATAGTGCCAATTGATTGCATGCCACTTGCCATTTATGCATGGAAGACAGTGTTTGCATGGAGTCCTTTTGAATCCGCCTGCTTTCAGCTGGTGGGAACAGCAGTCAGATTCCAATATACTCCAAAGCATTTGCTCTAAAATGAAACTGTCCTGCTGGTGTAAATGCTTTTGATTTGCATGAAGGAGAGGATGGGGGTGGCAGAAAAGGCAATTCCGTTCCGTGCCTCCTCTCCACCATACAAATGATTGAGAATATGGTGAATTGTAAAAATGCACGTGCCAAACATGTATGTATACATTTTACACGTGCATTTTATGCTACCATAATAAATATGGTTCTCACTCTAAAATAAATTCTGTTAAAAGGTCACCTGGTATCAGCGCCGGCTCAAGGTGCACTCAAGGGGTGCGACTGCACAAGGGCGCACCACTGCGCAGCAAATAAAGGGTGCCTTGCCTCCAGCTCAGTGTTATGTCCACAGCGCCTATTAACGAATCACTGCGTGATTCTTTAATAGGCGCAGTTTACATGACACTGAGCTGAAACACACTTTTAAAGAACAGCAGGGCACTCAGGTTTGTTGTTTGGATGATACATGTTCTAGTATGTACTTGTGCCCTGCTGCATCAGTATACCGATTCACAGCACCTACTGTACCAGTGGCACTGAGCAAGTTCAGTGGTCACATGTTCCCTCTTGACAGCCACAGTGACATCCAAGTATCTGCAGTGCAGGGGTTGCATTTGAAATATACACCACTGTTCCAAAAACTGCATAACCATGGCGTTCCTGTCCTGGTGGCAAAATAAACTGTAAATATAAGCCATACCTGACTTAGGGTATGCTGGCCAGCATTTATCAGAGTTATCCCAGGGTTTTGTGTATTCCTCCCAGACAAGGACCACTGACAGGACTGTAGCCTGGCGGGGGGGGCTTCTTCTGTTTGTTCCCTTGTAAGGGCAGGTAACACCCTTTCCCCCAGGACAGCCACTCCACAGGACACTGGCCTGGGAACAGAAATCAAGAGGCACACCCATCCAGGGAGAGCCTGGCCTCACACCAGGGGGCTGCATTTCTAAAAGCCTGTGATCCTATTGGGAAGGAGAGGGGGCAGAGTATGGGTAGCTAGCCAGAGCTGGATCAGTACAGTTCTTGGAGGGCTCCGCCATCTTGATGCTCTGTGCCTCTTTTTCACTTTTCTGTCCCCTTTACTTCCTCCGAAGCAAAGTATTATGAGTGTGACATCATAAGTGCAAAGTCCACACATTTCAAGAGCAGGGAATGGACCCATAAAGCAGGCTTGCTTTAGTCCAATCACCTGGAGACTTTTGTCTATAAAAGAAGGGGTCTCCCACCACTTCTTTGAATCATCTTGGGAATCATCTTAAAGCACCTTCAGATCATCACTTGAGAGGATTGTGTTGGACCCTGATAATAGAGCAGTCCTCACTAAAGTCCTCCAGTTGTGAGGTGAAAGGCAAGTGTACTAAGACAGAGGCCATTTCTGTCCTCTAACCATCCCCAGGGACCATTAGAGGTAAACTCTGCTGCTGGACCATAAGCCTGACTCTCTGCCAACCACCCTGTTGCCTAGGACCTCGCCATGTTGCAGGTTCCCTGAAGATGTGTGCCAGCCTCCGCAGTGTTTGGGAAACTTGCTGACAATGGCCCTCAAGACCCTGGAGTGGGATTCCCAGCACCTGGAAGCCAGAATAGACATGATCCCTGGTGACAACGACAACTCACTTTGAATCGTGATTCATGCGCGGCACGACACAGAGCAATCTAGCTGTACCCTCGACACTGCCATTTGTCATCTGATGTTCTCCTAACCGCCATCTGCCAGTCGACCCAGTGTGCCACTGCACCATGCCAACAAAAGCACGTTGTTGCCCCGGCTCGAACTGCAAAGGTGTAGGAAAGTAGGGCGGGCAAGAATGGCACTGTGACTGACCACTCTCTAATGCTGATGCCTGGGAGAAGTATGCATCTTTGCCACATTCTCCTTACTTGAATCAGCAATTTGGAGTAGCCGTGCACACTGGTAGTTGAACCTGGCAACAGGCAAATACCTGGGCAGGTGATGGCCACCTTTGCACCTTGATCAGCTACAAATACTAGCACATTTTACTGATGGATATAAAAGAAAGGTGTGTTTGTTAACGTGATAGCTTATTATTGTGTTGTATATGTTGTTCTCCCACTTGTGAATATGAAATGTGCTACTATGCAATGGGAGCAATCCGTTTTCCTTTTGTGCTGTTGAACCTATTGCATGATGTATATTTGAGTTCACTATTGTTTTTATCTGTCTTGTAATCAGCTTTAATCAAAAAAAACATCTATATTTGCTGTGTTAACTAATGGAAAAAATAAGAGGATTCATAAATACCTGGCTCCTTTTTCTGAAAATAGGACGGAATGATGAGTATGTGCGCTTGAAAAACAGGATTTATAATTGAAATAATACGAGAATATACACAGCAGAAGTGCAACCTGTGATCTGTTATTGGTATCATTTATCCTGGCTCCTTGCTGCGTACTATTATCCCTTGCATACACAACCTGGCAACAAGGAAGGTACATTGGCAATTGTCAGCAATCCTTTGCAATGAGGGAAGGTTTCTGCCATGTTTTGGTGATTTTTGGTAATGAAGCAAGTGTCTGGGCAGTTGATGGCACTCAGTGGGGGAAGCATTTAGGCACCTGTTTGCAATCTTTGGCAATGGGGGAAGTGCCTGTGAATGTGACTGCCATGTCAAGTTCCAAAGCATTTAATGACAATCTTTGGGAATGGGGTAATTACCAGAGTCGTTGATGGCAATCCTAATCATTACCGCAAACACTTCCGCATTTGATGAAATCGGTGACAATGGGGGAATTACCCGGGTAGTTATTAGCAATTCGTGGCAATAGGGCTATTGCCTGGGCAGTTAATTACAATCCTTGGGAATGGTCAGCAGGGCCCAGGAGGTGGACAGAGCTGAAGGAGGGCAGGGACGCTGCCGTCGTATTCAGTGGCCATCCTCATTGGCCGATTTTGGCTGCCTCACAAGTCCTTCTTCTATGGACCTGAGAGGGGGCCTGCACGGTCAAAGGAGCTGTCTTTACAGAAGCCCAAACTGTGGACGTTGACAGGGCTTTTTGTTATGATATTGGATATATTTATTTATTGGTGTATAGATAGGACCTCATGACACCATGACACAGTTTCAGGGCACTAGTTATGGATGTAAAGACCAATAACACTCCACTTCAAACCAGTACCTTGTCTCCCGAAAAAAGCCATCTTGAGAGATAAGCAATCATTTGGTTCCACCAAAATTCTAAAGGTCCAACAACACAACTACTAACTTTTCAAAATCATGCAATAATTCCTTTAGCTGCACTGCGTCGATATATCTCTCATGGCCTCTCAATATTTCTGCACTTAATAGTTTCTTTACTAACACGCTTCCAAAAGGTGATGTGGTCATTGCTTTCACTCTCAGTCTCTGTTATCCAACCACATCCATCTCTTCATTTGTGGCCAAAATGTCCCTCTCTTGCTCAGTTTTAAAAGCATAGAAACCCTCAAACCATCATAGCATAGCTTCACAGTGCCTGGCGTTGAGTGCAATTCCAGAAGACTATCAACACGATAATACATGCAATGGGAAAACAATAGCTACATAATTAAGCAAGACAATGGGAAACATAAAAGTACACAATAAATAATGGAAGTCCTTTTAGTTGTCATCTGACAGTGATACAACACGAAAATCGCATCTCTGCAGAATAAAAGAGACTGATTTAAGATCTCCGCTCATTGGTCATTTAAGCAGCTTTAAGGCTTTGTGAAAGATCTTGAAGCTGGCTTTGGAGATAGTACTTGAGTTCAACTCTCTGTGACTGCATCTGTTTTCCACTATACTTATTTCTTGGAAGGATCGCTCAGGGGCAACATGCTCACCTTGAAAGCAAGACCACATGGAGCAACACAGGTTCAATCCCTGGGTCAGTGTTTTGGAACCTCTGGGTATTAAGCGCGCTATAAATAAACTAATATTTTCGGACGGAACGTGCCCCAAGCTCCTGGGGGCCCACCCAGCAGCAGCCCTCATGTTAGTAGTGTAAATACCCAGCCGTCTCTTCTTTAAATCAGGATATTAAAAGTGCGCTTCGCAGCGTGCATATTACAGGCTTCCTTTGCAGGTGCCTTCAGGTTGTCACCTACTTCAGCCTCTGGCAGTATCCAGCCAGCAACGTTATCAGCTCATTGCCCATGTTCTCCTGTTTCGTCTGCATAATCACTCTTTGTCAGAAAGCTGTTAAATTCCTTTTTGGTGCACATGTAGGGCCTGATTTACAAAGCGTTTTTCAATGTACCTTCCTTATCAAATTCTTGCAGGACCCATATTGTAGAAATGTAATGGGAACTTACTAGCTAATACAATACTTTGATGGGGAAACAGAGAGACATACCACACAGCATATGCATTAATATAAGGCCAACCATGGGGGAAGGGAGAGTGACACAATGTAGAGCTATCTCTACAAATGAGTCGGTGTGAAAGAACACAACAGAAAGACACTGGGCCTCATTACAAGTCAGGCGGTGAGGGGTTAACGGCGCCGGTAAAGGTGCCGGCGCCGTCAACGCCGTACCGCCTGATTACGAGGTCCCCTCGCGGGACCTGGTCTGCACATCTGGTTTCACCAGACACGCAGAGCGGGTCCCGCGAGGGGAAGAGGGAGCAAACAACGGGCCGCTCGTAATTGGCCCGTTGTTTGCTCCCTCTCCCATTCCCATTCAGCCCTAAGGGGGCTGAATGGGAAAGGGGAAAGGCCGGGTCCGGGTTCCCAGAGGGAGGAATTACCGGTCCCCCCGAACTCGGAATGGCCCGGTAATTCCTCATTCTGGGAACCCGGACCCGATTAGCGGCATGGCTACCGCCAAAATCGTAATGAGGCCCACTCTGTTGAATGCTGTTCATTGTTTCTGGCTTTACAGTCCATTGAAAATCACCCTGGAGCACACACAAAATACCATTAATAGATGGTCTGTATACTACGGTGTAGGCCTGGCAGTTGGATGCGAGGGAGTGGGGGAGATAGCACTTAAGAAGCTTAAAGGGTGTTCCCCCTGCTTTGAGGATGGGGGCTCACTGAGAAGAGCAGCCTGCACGTAAGGAGGAGGAGTGTAACTTACCATTCATCCATTTGAAAGCTGCCGCCAAAATTCATTGATAGAAAATGTTCACAGGATTGCTTGATAAAATGTGACTAGGCAATACTTGGTAAAACAGACCCAGTGGCGAGGGTGACCACTAATACTATTGTTTGCAAGGAATGGCAAATTAGAAGTACTGTTGCATACAGCATTCAGCCTAATTGCTCCATCTGCTACCGCATGTCGGTCCAGGCTATGGGCATGCCTGCAGCTAATCTCCCATAATTCCACAAGGGCCCGCACACAACTTTAAGGTGGTACCAGTTGATATGTTCAGACAGGCTCTTCATGGTTCTCTGCTGCCATGCCTTGCAGGCCAAACCACCTGTTGGACCGAGGCACAGTGGCCTTTTAGAGTGGCCACTCTCTTACTGTGTCACTCACCTGCAGGCATAAAACAAACGTTCAACCCTAATGAGCTGCCCTTGGGCCCAGGGTGATCAGTAGATAATGAGACTAATTATTTTCACACCATGAACCCCGAGCAGCTGACATGTATGACAACGATGAGTCCTCCCCCCTCCAGTAAGGCCAGAATGCCTGATGCCATCCATCAATGTTATCACATCTCAGTGCAAGCAACTCTGCCTTTTGACATGATAGACACCACCAGCCTCGGCCCCACGTTGGAGAGTGGATGTGTAATTGTGAAGTATACATTGACACCCTTGGGTATAACGCAAAAATTGGTTTCTTCATACTGTCAGCTGGCTCGTCAGTCAGAGGCATAGGACATGAGATGCCAGGTGACAGATGTGACGAATTGGATTTTGTCAGCAGGAGCACAAGGAGGAGTAGGGGTGAAATGGCCCACTCAGCCCTCATACGTCTACAAACCAAAACTCAATTCAACCATACAAGTAAAACAAGGACAGTTAAGAGATATGCCTCCTCTGCCTTTTGTGGTAACGTGGGCCCAGGGAAGGCTATGCTCACAAGAGGGGTGTGAAGATGAATCAGTAGTGACACAAACAACACAGTCCAAAATTAAGGGAATGTCCAATCAGCGTTCTATAAAAATATATATACTTTAATTAAACACACCATCTTCAATAGAACGAATAGTAAAGGCTGCACGAAAACGCACTCCTAAGGAAGAACAACGAAGATGCGACAGACTGAGGAAAGTAGCACTCTCAGCCTGGTTCCAGGGGTTGTAGGTAAGTTGCTAGCCTTGAAAAGGATGTGTCGTCGTTGAAAACAGGTACGATCGAGACCTAACCAGTCTCTAGGGCAGAGGTCTTCAAACTGTGGGGCGCGCCCCCCCAGCGGGGCGCGGCCGCATCCCAGGGGGGGCACCAGAGCCCACGCAATAGTTCATAGCTATTTCTACATACTGTCCATCTGGCACTTTTGGGGGGGCCCGGCCTGCCCAACTTTGCTCAGGGGGGCCCAGGCCAAAAAAGTTTGAAGACCACTGCTCTAGGGTCCAAGTAGACAGGGGGTAAGTTTGTGGTCAACAGTACCTGTATTCCGTTCTTGGTGGGTTGATGAGATCAGACCATGTGTCAAACGTTGATGCTAGCATAATCAAGCTAAATTCAGGCATGTGTGGTCGAATGAAGCTCTCAACGAAGCAGGTCCTAGGATCTCTTCATAGCTGGACCAGGCAGAGTCAAGTTTTAGCTGCTAGGATGGGTGAATGTGTGATACTTCAGAGGTTTGAGTCGGTAGAGACGGCCGTCGAAGTGGTGATCTTGGGGGCATCGAGGTGCAGGTCAGTGAGGCAGCCATTCAAGGGCTAGCTGGGTCAAGCTGTGGCTGTAACAGCCATGATCATAAGTAGTACTGTACACCATCCCCAAATCCCCAAACTCAGGCATTTCTTTATTTAGAGTTTACCCACCCTGACTCCAGTATGGGTTTCTTATGATCATGTAGTTTTGGTACAGGGGGGCGTGACTTAATGCTGTCACTGTGCTGCAAACAGTTGGCTGTTGCTTGTGACCTTTGAATCTGCTCTACACCACGAGTAGAGCGAGCGCTGCATATCAGGCTACTGATGCAGCAGGCCACCAGTACACTATGCCTTTGGCATGAAGTTGATGAGAAGGGGAATGTGGTTAGCAGATTACCATTTTGGAGATGGAATTACCCTCCTGCTTTTATGTATTTTATGCTTTACACCCTTTCCAGACGTCAATTCCTAGCAAAACAATCGCCCCGTTTGATGCTCTAAAGAAAATTCTGAATGAGTATTTTGACCACACAAAAATGGGGCTAAGAGCGACATGTATTGCACTCTATCTCTATTTCAAGAGATAGGAAAACTAAAGAACTGACAAGAGAAGTTGCACATTGGCAATACAATAAAACCGATGGCACAGCATTACAAGGACCCAACTTTCACCATCCAACAAGTTGAAGACTAATTACACCTTCAAATAAAACAGACATCATTAAACCTGAAACTGGGCTCACATCATGGGTTTTACCCATTGTCACTGTCCCCAGGGAAAGGGTGGGACAAACACATTTGCCTCTGCATCAATGTAAGAGTGCACAACCAGGCCATACATTGGGAGAGACACTAAGCTCCAAGTATAAAAGATATGATAACCTTGCTAAATAGTGCCTCAAAATACCCAAACTAGACATAAATAAAGGACATCATCAGCTTGAACTTGCCCATGAATCAAGATACATAATGACTTTTGCAATGCATCCTGGGTTATTTTTTTACAAGGGCTTCCATTTCAGTAAACATTCAACTGCCAGGACATTCCAGGAGGAGACCTATAAAGTTATATTCACAATTCTATCAATTGTAGCGATGATGTCTTAGTGTCTGGAGCATCACAAGAGTTGCACAACGCAACACAACACATAGTGTGCATGGCCGTGGAAGAAGCACAGTTGACACAGAAATGTGAATAATCTGACTTTGGAAGGCAGACAGTAAAGTTCTTTGGCCATATCTTTTCAGACAGAGGAAATGAACCAGGTCCTGTCAAGGTGGCAGCTTTGGAAAACACCTCTAACCTCAAATGTATCACACTTGCACTCGTTTCTGGGCATGGCCAGCTACTGCAAGAGATATATTCATTACTCTGAATTGATTAGCACTGCATTCCTCCAGCTCACCAAGCAAGGTCAGGAATTCATGTGGTCACCGGACTGTCAGAAGTCTTTTGATGAAATCCATCACTGTATTGTCTAATACATTTCTTTGGCATGCTTTGATCCTAGTCTTCAGATGAAAATCACGGTTGAGGACATTTCAGTAGGACTAGGTGCAATCCTCACACAATAGAAGCACATATCTTCCTCACCCAGATTCAGAGAGCTTGGCCATTGTGTGGGCATGTGAATACTACCACCTTTTCCCCTACAGCAAGTCTTTCACAGAAATTACAGACCACCAAGCACTATTCTGACCACCTTCTATGATGAGTCCACTGCATGGACGCATCCCATAAATTGCTAGGTGAAGATGTATGCTTGCAAGACTATCACTTCAATATTGTGCGTAAAACAGGCAAAGATGTCAATCTAGCTGATTTCCTATATCGATACCAAGTTAAATCATGATAAATACAGACATTTCCTGCAGATCTCTATATCAATTTCACTGTAAAAGAAGCCTAACTTAGTCTACTACCTAAGGAAGCCACTCAGAAGAACACAGAAGAGGCTCAGAAGCAAAACATTATAATAACTTGTCTGAAATCAGGAAAATGGAAACATTCTGAAATATGAAAATTGTATTTACCCCCTGTGCCTGGCGCTGCAGTATTATAATGACTAAGCACTGTAACCTGCTATGTTTAAGCAGTATTTCTTGCTTATGCGAGGCAGACACTGTAGTCATACCTGCACATTTCTTTGCAATAAAAGCCTCTTGCATAGCTTGTTGGAATGTGCGCTTTCTCATCTCTTGCTTCTGACATGTTTCCCTTTTGCACAACTGGTGTCAAAGGCTGATATAATGAGGCTTTGTTCTTTTCTAGCAGGATGAATTTAGTGTGCAACCTTGACCTGTTGGGACCAGCCCTTAGATTAGAAAGCATGTGCACTGGCGGGTATAAAGGCCGGAGGGGCTAGCAGAGAACGACACGCAGAACTGCGTGCCTCTTGTTGCTATTGCGTTAGTGCTGCCCTTGCTTTCTAATAATAAACGTTCACCAATCCAACTGAGTCGTGAGTGATCCTTTTTCCTTCGCAATGCCAAAGGGCTAGCTGAAAACAATCGAGAGGTCAATCCACACAGGCTACGACCATGACTACTAGTGTATGATGAACTATCAATGTCTGGGCCCAACATATTATTAAAGGACAACAAATTAGTAATTCCCTCATCCCTACACATAGAGACTTTGGGCCTCATTACGACTGTGGCGGCCATGGTATGACCGGTGCCAGTAAGGGACCGGCATATCATTCATCTCCTTAAAATGCACCTATGTATCCCCAAATTAAAAGATATATACTCAACAAGATGGCACATATTTCTCTCTGAATAGGAGCTTCCTCAGGACCTACACCAATGTTTGTTCAAATACATAGGTGTCAATTGTGATGATGATAAAAGTGCTACATGTGCATAGTATTTCATGTTCTGTATCTTTTCGGTATTGAATGATGATTCCTTCTTGTGATCAACTCTCTGTTGATACATTTTTTCAAACGTCCTCTTCCATTTTCCGTAACATAACAAAAAATAAAGATTTTTATGGAGAAGCTTAACTTTTATATAGTTTTGTCATTAGTATTCAGCATTAGGTCTAGGTGTTTGTCTAACCTTGATGGGCAATACATTGTTTCAGAGTGTAGTTATTCAGATCTTGTAGGTTCCATTGTATCTTCTCTATTTATGGGGTCACAGAAACACGAATACATTGGTGTGGGCCCTGAGGATGCTCCTATTCGAAGAGAAACATGTGTTGGCGTTTTCTTAGTGTATATATTGTTTGATTTATTGATACAAACGTGCATTCAAAGCAAAACAATGTGTCCATCTTTCAGAATGTATATCTTTTGATTGATGCATACATAAGTGTATTGTAATGAGGCAACCAGGTTCTAACAGTATGTTGTAACTGAAATAGTTTACAAATCATCAATTACAGTTTATACACAGTGGAATTCCATTAATTAGAGTATCTCTCTTCTTTTTTCATTACAGGTACACACTTGTTTGTTGTGGGTGGTGCATTTTTTAAGTTGTAATGTGTACATACAGTTTGTACATACCCTGGCATATGAGTGTTTTTTTTAGTTAACATTTGTAGTATATTCTTTTCTTATTACAGGCGTGCAGTTCAGTTTTCAATTAACCCAATTCATTGGAAATATTTTTAGGTAATAGATAGAGGGCCTCATTACGAGCAGGGCGTTAAGGGATACCGGGCACCGGTAAGGAGACCGGTGCCGGTAATCCCTTACTGCCCTACTACGAATTCCCTTAGCAGGTCCCTCCTTTAACGCCTGGTCTGACCAGACGTTATGGACGGGACCCGTTAAGGGAAATCAGAGCCAATAACGGTACCGCAAATTGTGGTACCATTATTAGCTACTTCCCCATTCCCATTGAGCCCTATAGTTGCTCAAATGGGAATGGGGAATGGTTTTTTCAATGGGGACTTACCGGTCCCGCAAAGGTCGGACTACACCGGTAAATCCCCATTGAACGAGACCGGTGCCGGTACCGTTATTGGAGACAGTCATGGCGCAAATAGCGCCATGACTACCTCCAATCTCGGAATGAGGCCCATAGTGTTGCCTGCGCTGAACACTGATCTTTGCATTGACCATCAAGCCTCTGGCACATTTAGTTCATAGGAAATTTACGAACGGAGGCATCCGCTTAGGGATCAAACTGCATATCATTTCTTTGCCTGCAGTTGATGTCCTCTTTTATATGTTGGACCCAGGAGAATCGTTCCTCCTACCATGCTAGAAAGGGATTCTGGTCTGGCCTATGGACAGGGGGTGAACTGAGCCAAGCAAGCATGGTTCCATTGCTAGGTTGTCATATAATGCTCTGCATTTGTTTATGATGGAAGTGCTGGACCCTGAGTTTAAATACTTTGGAATATTCGTCTATTGAACGTTTTTTGTAATTATGTTTGGGATTCCATAGGGGACTAATGGAAAGGGTCTTCTTAACAACGATGATTACTAATACCTATGCGTATTCTGGTTACTGGTTAGGTCCTGCTCCATGCTGCATGTTGTCGTGGCATGGGAAGCCATCATTGCTCTTTCTGCAGCACAGTTGCTGCAGAAACTAGTTGGCATTGGCCACAGGATTATAGGAGGCACTGTACTGTACTGTATTGCAGCACATTTGCAGCATATAGTTCCGTGATTTACTAGTTGAAGAACAGATCCGATTGCTAGCATGGTTAAACTGCTAATGTGGTTGACAGAGTGATTGTGAAGGCAGTGGGAAAATGTGTATTTATTTGGGCTTTTGGTATCAGAAACCTAGATGATAAGCAGCAGGGATCTGCACATGCCGTTGAGGGTATTAAGGTAAGGAGAGGGGCTACAATATGTGACATAGGATGTTCCGGCCATTAAGGTGGATTGTGATACCAGACTGCAAAGAGCGAGGTGGCGCTGAGGTAGCGACCCAAGAGTAAGGTATTGAGTTCTTTTCTGAACTGCAAGAGGGTTGAGCGGGTCTGCATTTCCACCAGGGTGGTGTTCAAGCAGGCTGGTGCATAGAAGGCCAGATTCCTGTGTGTCTCTTTGTCTGACCGTTGAGCCTAGCTATGGCCTGGCTCTGGGAGGAGCATGACCCAACTGAGCTAGACAGTTTTGCTGCTATGTAGGGAGGTGTACAGGCGGCGGTTGCCTTATAGGACTCAGATCAGTAAGGTGCAGCAACACTCATCATTGTAGGTCTTTTCAAGACCTACAATGAAGGTATAATAACCGTTTTTAAAGCATAAGGAAGGACGGCAAGTTTAGGTAGAATATGGAAATTGTATGTGCAGTACAACTTTGGAAAATGTGATGTCTATTTTGATACAGCTTCCATTAGGAGATTGACCGTCCTGATACAGCTTCCATTAGGAGATTGACCGTCCTGGACACAAACAAGACTAGTGGCATGGGTTAAGGAGCCCAGACTTGGAATTCCTGGGGAACCAGTGGAAAACATTGTTAATAAGGCGTCAAGATCCAGGGAAAGAGGTAGGGGGAAGTGTGTGACAAAATTATACAAGACTGAACCTGGTTTGCCAATGTCATGAATATTGAGCCAATGGCTAAATGGGAGGCGGTGCTCTATCAGATAAGAATGAGGAAGAACATATTGGCATACTAGGAGGGAATGGTGAAATGACCAGATTACATTATGTCACTATGAGGGCATCATGAGATCATATATAATGGCATATGTGTTGCCTAAAATGAATCAGCATATTGCCCCCAGACTGTCTTAGCTGACAATATTCTAATCATAGAGGATGCTGTGTGATATTTTCACTGCCCACCCTAGGGAGCAAAGAGTACCAGCACCAAATCTCCAGGACCGGGAGGGGGGGGTAATTGGTTTGCCCCCTCACCACTCCCAAAATGGGACTTATAAATAATACACCTTGTGACAGAAGGGTGCCACTTTTTCACGGTGTATCTATGTATGTATGCTTGTAGTAAGGGTCTCAAAGGGTTACATAGGAGGCTTATTGCAGGGATAGAATAAAATGACTAGCACACCTACATGATTAAACGTGAAGGCCTATGTTCTGCAGAAGATTACACTTGTATATTTTTGATGCATGTATCCTTATGCGAGGTAAACATTTCCGGTCATTGAAACCCACATAGGTTTTCTGGTGATAAGCTGTTGCTGCAGGACATCTTACACAATGAGGAGGAGAGGCTGTGGGGGGAGTTTGGCATGATCTCCATTTCAGGCGCATCACTATCTGTTCCTTGTGCCTTCTGATTACTCTCAGTGCACTGTGAGCTCAACACTGCAGACGCTTATCTAGGTCCCCTGCTGATGAAGGCATCTTATCTGACGTTTTCCACACTTTCCTTGCTTTTTAATGTGTTGTTATCTTTCTTGATTTGCATACGTTTTATTATTTTGCAGGCTTCTTTTGATCCAAACTTACCTTAAAAGATGTTTCCAGTTTTATGAACAACAAGTCCTGCGTGTACCTGGACGAGGTCCATCTGGTACTTGCCAGCAGATTCGCGTTTACGAATGCTTATTTTTCTTCTGTAAATTACTTATAATTAATGACTCGATGGGACTTCCTGATTACACTGCTATGGTTTGCAACATCATTACAGCTCCAGAAGTGACATCAGTATTCCCCTTTTACCATTCTAGCAAGATTGCATTGCCATATGCACCGATGAGTGAATTACACAACCCCTGAAAAGAGATTACTTGAAAAGCTTTCCATGTGGGGTTTGAGTTCTCCTGACTCAAGCACAGAAAGCAATATCAACATGCTAGCTTAACCACCTTAGAAAAGAATATGGGCCTCATTCCGAGTACAGCGGTAAGGGGTTCACGGCGCCAGTAAGGATGCCGGTGCCGTTAACCCCTTACTGCCGCATTCCGAGGTCCTTTAGTGGGTCCTGCTAAAGGACCAGGGAGATAATAACGGGCTTCCCTGAATGGGGAAATAACGGGTCCTCCACGGTTGTAATGACCCGGTAAGTCCCCATTCAGGGAACCCGGACCCGAGTTTGGAGGCAGCCATGCCGCAAGTAGCGGCATGGCTACCTCCAAACTCGTGATGAGGCCCTATGTCTTTATGGAAAAAGAAATCAATATGGACCCATTGTCACTGGCAAGGAAATCACCTAAAACAACCATTGACTCATGACAAGTGATATGACCAACATGTCAGTATGAAGCAATGATAGTGCAGTGATGGGCAGACCCAAGAGGAAAAGCACCATGACTAAATAACTGTTACACATACACAGGGTCTCCAAAATGTTTGTGGTTGGTATGCGTGACAGCAACAATGCACCAATTGATGCTGTAAGAGCTATATCATTACCCTTACAGACACAGGTGTATGTGGCACACCGGCACATTAACACACCATGTCCAATGTCTGTAACAAACCATGACACATGTACAAAAACAAAAATACCACAATTTTGTCTGGTTGACTCAGGAGGCACAGCAAAACATCAGGGTGGTATGTTCACTTGTCATTGGTGACGCAGGACGACACAGATGGACACAGCATCTGACAAAGGTCATGTACATGAGCAAGTTGCACAAACAAGACATCCTAACTCAATGACGCAAATTAACTGGTATGAAGCAGCAAGCAATGCTGTGCACTCAAAAAGATACACACTTGCACATTGAACGGCACCGGGAAACACTGGAGCATCAAACCAAGCAAAGAAATGTAGGATGGCAGGAGAAACTGTGTCCTGCAAACACCCACACTGCTGGCCATATGCGAAAGATACAGGTGGCAGCACAAGTACATTGAGACAGCTATGATGCTTGTCGCGAAACTAGTATATTGAGGTTCAACCCTTAGCCTCAAGTGTTGTAAACAGTTGACTAATTATACTAGTTAATCAAGCTTGCCCTGAAATTAGCATCATATACAGGTATGATCCACAGATACAACTGTGAAATTATCAAGTAAAGAGTTGAATTTATTGTATTCCAATTTTCTTCTGATCCCAGCCAACACGTGTTTCGACAAGGTCTTTTTCAAGGCATTTGTGGCAAATCGATCTTTCCCATTGTGCTGTGGGTAATGCTTGACTGAAAATCAATAGTTGCTTTGTCTCATGTACTAGATTCTTTTTTTATAGCTCAAATGCTTAGCTGTTCAATGAATTTAGCAATGGTTGTCTCTTCTTAATTCTCAATATATAATGCTATTTATGGAAGGGGTGTCCTGTCAGGAGTCGTCCCGGGCAACCCGCGTGTGTGATGCATTTCCCATAATACCATTGCTACATTAGTTGAACAGCTAAGCATCTGAGCTATATAAGAAGCATCTAGTGTGATGCATCACACACACACAGGTTGACCGGGATGACTCCTGACAGGAGATTCAACAAAGTGATGGAGGAGGTATATGAAGCTACATGCTGTGCCTGTTTCAACTTTATGATTGGATGCTAGTAGTGTGGGGCTAAGTATGAGCTTAGAAGCCCTACTCATTCCTGTACTCTTATGGGGCAGTAGTCATTCTATTGCCTTGACACTCATTCTAGAGACCATACCAAACTGGGTAAAAGTGTAAAAATATTGGGGGTAAAAAATCAGTCAACCCCTTTGTACTCAACAAAGGTAGAACTTTCCCACTTTCTCCCTATTTTGCAGTGCAAAGAGCTGTTTATGGGCGAGGCAGGACCTTTCTGGCTCAGGAACCTCATGTGGGGGACAATTTACACGTTGTGCCCTTACTGTTCCGTCTTATCTCTGGAAGGGCAGAAAACAAATAAATACTGCATAGCGGCGTTTGCCATGGTTGTAGTCTTTAGATTCTGCACAAAGCTCTCTCTGGTGCACTAGCAGAGTTCAGTACCTCATATTGGCAGAGAGAGAGAGAGAGCAAATTCGATATTGCAGTATTATTGGATTGCCAAGCCTACTTCCCAAACTCCTTTCTTCCAAGTACAAATGCTTCTCTTTACCTTACTACATGTGGGGCACTTCAAACACGATATTTACAATCTACCTGTTAGCTCCCCTGCTTCACTCCTCTTCATCTCATCTACCTCCCCATGACAAACCCCCTGTGTAGTTTCGGAATCATTCGGACATCAACGTTATGGAGCTGCCTCTACACCAGCGGAGGAGGGGAATTGAGAATTAATTTCAGCCTGTGGCTCTGTGAAAGAGTTTTGTGGCTTATGGGACACACCGCAGTAGACATGTGGGACCATTACATGATCACCTGATAAACCCCAGACCAATGGTGTTTGTTGCACTGACGGGAAAATGTCCTAGCAGGTCCACAAGACAAAGCACCTGAGCAAGTTAGAGCGAGGTTTGAGGTGTCTCTTAGACTGTCAATCAACATTTTAAGGACAGTTAAATGATTGCTTTGGGTTCTCATAGCTCAGGCAGCCCATTCCCCGAAAACAAACATTCACGCCTCGCATACATCTTAGTACTCTACTTATGGTAGTGAGTGGAGTCCACTACCATCCCCATCCCCTTTGCTGCCCATTACTTGATCCTGTTGCACACAGGGTACAATGTATTAATTTCAGAGAGAGAGAGAAAGACTTTATAGTGGCAAAGTGAGATAGTGAAATGTGAGCTTTCCATAGAGGCCAGCGGTAGGAGTACAGTAAGGGGACTGGACTGTTTGCCCCATTAGGCCTCTTTTGTACTATGCCATAGTATAATTTGCTATATATTGCTTGAAGATGGCCTGCACCCCTCACCATCCTACCCATCGAGGTCTTGCACTAACTTGCTTGCAAAGGGCTTGCTAAGTGCAGTTTAGCAGTGTACCTTGTGGATTCATCTTGTGGAGCGAGGTGGCTTATGACTACAATGTTTTTATTTTTGCTGCCTCTGCCAAGCGGATTGTGACTGGCATGCAGGACTACAGGTGGTTCCTTTACCATTTCAACTGTTACTTTCGGTTTTCTCCAGGGAGAGGACGTGAGAAGACCTTAAAAAATCACTGCCATACCGAAGTGCTTGCTCAGTGCAGTTTAGCAGTTTGGAAGTGTAGTAAGTGGACTTATTTTCAAAAAATGCTGGTATTGCATAAAACATACCAGCTGCGTAGCACAAAAGGCACTGTTAAGACACGGGCTGGTGATAATAGCAGTAATTTTAATCGATGCATACAAAGTAAATTACAATCTAACACTACGGCATCAAGTGTGGTTAGCGCGATGGGATAGTGGGGTAATACGTAAGCAACGCAGTGAACAATGCGAAATCACTGTGTATCTAAAATCCACTCCCACACGAACATGACCATCAGCAGTAACAGAGTTGGCCTCAGTGAACAAAAGGGTTCATGTTGCTCGAACCCAGAATGATGAAGAGATGGGGAATGGGTCACAGCTGTGTGCTCTGACTAATAGTTCATTGGATATACTACCTGTGGAAAACAACTCACTGATGAATATGTGTTTAAGCTTACAGTGTGACTCAATAGGGGCACATACTTAAGGAGAGCTACCCATACGAAAATAAGTTTCTGAAAATATCATTGACATAGATACTAATTTATCAAGTTCTCCTGACTTAGGGCCTCATCACGAGTTGAGCGGTAACGCCGGCGCTATTAGCGCCGGTGCTAATAGCCCTACCGCCAAACTCCCCGGCGCTATTAGCGCCGGATCACGGGTTTGGCGGAACGGTTATTGCCCATTCCCCATTGGGCCCATTCGGGAATTCCTCATTCCCCATTGGGCCCAATGGGGAAAATTCACGCTATTACTGCCAGCGGATTTCCCCCCAGCTCAAAGCTGGGGGGAAATCCGCCAAGGACATGATCTGGCGGACCCTTAAATGCGGTGTTAATAGCGCTACCACCACATTTAAGGGTTACCGGAGACTCGTGATGAGGCCCTAGTCTGGATTATGCCTCATCTCCAGCATATGACACATCCTTCTCATCTGACACATCTACTGAAGTTGAGTCACCGAACTCAGAAGTCTTAACTGTATTAAAAGCCTTACTAGTATTGTGCAATAATTTACACAAAGAACAAACATTGAAAGTGGGCATGATTAAACTTGTATATGTGGTACTAGCAGCACACTTGGATGATAACAAACTAAATAATAATCAAACAGAATGAAGGATTTACAATACTGAATGTAATCACGCTGACGTGGTGGCAACTTTAGACACCCAATTTGAGGCAAAAAAATCAACAGATGGAGACAATTGATGAGTCTCCAGTGAATCCAACTGACCATTTAGATACACATAACATTTTGTCCCCCATATCTATTGCCGTTACACCAATTGAAATTTAATTCAGAAATCGAAGGGAGGAGACTGAGAACCAGAAGGAGAAGAGTAAGGTGCAAGAAGGGGACCTCAAAAATGTCACTCCAAAATAACTTCCTGTCTAATGACACCTGTAGGCGATTGCAATCATTGGCAGTGGTAACTGAAGAAGATAACTTGGCATGTATTGAAGTGGCAAATCTATTCAAATTGCTATCTATGGACCCCCCCTGATTATTACCATGAATAACAAAAGCAGTATGTACTGAATAAAATACCTTAGACACATGGTTAGTCCAAGAAGGGGCTACTCGTTTATCAAACACAATGGAGAGTAATCAATTTACGGATAGCTTAAGGACTAAAACGGAAGAGGTTAAAGTGAGATCAATCAATAAGCCTAATTATTTTTGTGAAAATTATCCTTCTGGTCTCATGTCTTATTGAACACCAAGGACGAACACAACAGGAGGGCATTCAGAGTGAGCCTAAGAAACAAAGTTGCACACAAATTGCTATCACTGAATTGTTTGCGATGGACTCTAGCACCTTCCTGAATCGGAAGAGAATTTTACAACATTTTGATTGCGTGCCTATATTATAAACAATTTAATCCAAGGATATCTCATTAGTTGAACTTCCAATCATATCTCATGAAACCAACTGGGCAATAGTTTACTTCATTTCACCAGTTATTTCAGAGATTGTATTATTTAATAGGCACGATATGCTGCAAAGGGGTTTTGCTTGCCAACGAATGCAGGATTTTGAATTAACTAAGGATGTAACAAAAAAGGAGTCTGCCAATTGTGACATAATCCCTACTAGCAACTCTCTAGAGCTGATCAGAAGCAAATTAGCTGAGGTATTGGTAGGATATACGACTGTGAACTTTAGAAATGTAATAAATGGTGGGAAAGCCACACCAGAACATGCTTGACTGAAAGATAAACTATCCTAATTGGTTATACTCTCTTGGAACACGAGAGGGTTTACATTTTCCTTTGAACCCACAGGGACTAATATTGTTATTGGAATCAGATATTTTTATCCTGCAGGAAACCTGGCTTGCTCGTAAATATTGTCTGGGGCTCAGGTCATACAAAGATTAGCCGGAGCCAACCCTGGGGGAAGGCCATGTGGAGGGTTATTAATAGGATTAAAGAATTAATTTAATATCAACGGATTCCTGCCTTAAGATCCTAATCCATTTGTAGTGGCTGGGATACTTAAGATTAATGAGAACAAAATACACCAGAATGTACTGATCATAAATGTATATGACCCTCCCGCAAATATTGAAAAAATAATGTTATGGCATATGTAGAATATATGCTTAATGAGTGGTCATTATTTGCCCCCTCTGGGAGTTTCATTATGGTGGAAGATTTGAACTTCCAACGATACCCATCCAGGCCATACAATTCGAGTAGGGACAGTTGTTTTAAGGTGGTCAAAAATTGTTTTAATGTATCAGTGTTGGATATGGACTCTGATTATGAAATAGAAATTCATACCATTAATGGTTGGTAGTCCTTTATGTCTTCTATGGGTATGCTACAATTATATCAAGCTAGTTTACTGAATGATCCTGAACCATATACCTGGTCGAATGAGTGTCATTATTCCTGGATTGATTATGTACTTATGAAACAAGATCTCTTCAGACTCATAGAAGCATTTGAACTTATCAAGAATACTCCCAAGCAATCATGTTGCAATTAAAGCCTTACTCCGAGTACCACACTGTAAGATTAAAGAATATACTTTGGGAACATGCACTACTTATAGTACAGTAAATTGGGTCATGTGGACAGAGAATGACATAGACAAATGTATTACTGAGGTAGCTAGGATATTTCTTGAAATATCTAGGGATAATGTATTTAGCTTGGACAAATACTATGTTGAGATGGGTTGAAGTTTGGAAACCTTTTATAGATGTATGAGGAGCACTAGTCTTCATAGGTCGGGATATGTGGGGATTTATGACGCTGCGATTGCCTATAGGAAGAAAAAGCTTCGAGCAGACATGAAGGCTATCAAGAAATTAGGGGGCATTGAAGCTGTAAATCATAATGAATTAACTATATTGAAAACAAATTATTAAAATTGGATCAGAGAACACAAACTATCGACCACCATGGTCCAGTGGCACATAATGAATAACGCATTGTGCAATAGCGACTTGCAAACATTCTGGTCGATCTATGAACACCAAACGATAGATTTAATTGGGAAACAAGAGCTTAATCCAATTTCCAACTTGATTTGGAAGATATATATTAGCTCATTATAAGTTGGTTGCCCCTCATGAGGAAATTGCAGTGTTCTATTTGCCCTACAAAAGTGAGGGTTTTAATATAATGACCGAAGATATTGAGGAAGTCATCAGTGGATTAAAATCTTCAAGGGCACCAGGGTCAGCTGAAATAGCTAATGATGTATTTAAAGTGGGTGGGCAATGGTGCTCAAGAAAATCTACTGTCATGTAATTAGGACTGGCATTATACCATCTAGTTGGTGAAAGTCTATTTTAGTGCCAATTCATAAAAAGGCCGCAGAGAAATACCCGTAAACTACCGGTTACTGGCCAGTTACTGGCCACAATTGATTGAATGGCAAATATTTTCTGTCATTTCCAATTACAAAGAATTCATGTATGTATTCATGGGAATAACCATCAAATTAGTTTTTAGAAAAGGTCTTGATATTTTAGCAAATCTATGGAGCCTCGCTTATCTAATTCGATTAACATTTAAAAAATAAAGATGTCACATTGTTTATAAATTATATAGATTATTCCAAAGCCTTCAACACATTAAACTGGCAAATATTTTCGTTTTAAACTTCAAAGATGGGGCTTGGATACCACAACACTGTGCAACCTTTTAGCAGATTATAATTAACCGAAATGGACAATTGGGGGAATCCATGTCAACAAAATTTGGGTTGAAACAGGGATGCACGTTGGCACCTGTTTTGTTTAATCTCTATTTATCGGATTTGGAGGATATTGTTCGCAAATGTTGAAATTTCCCACTTAAGATTGGCCAGCAACTAATAATCTGCGTATCATTTGCAGATGATATGATTGTCCTGGATCATACATACCTCTATTAGTCTTCAGAATAGTTTGACAACATTGAATGAATATTATAAAAATAACAAACTTGAAATGAATCTTAATAAAACAAAAATGATGGTCATAAATAGCAAAAAGTCACAATCAAAATAATTGTATTGGCAGATTGAGGGAAGTACTATCGCGACTGTTAAAAGATATGTATATTTGGGAGTACCTATTTATGACTCATTTGATTTTAAATTACTGGCTAATGCGATCAAAGTCAAAATTAATAGCAAATTCAATGCTGTCAAATTGTTTATATGAAAAATGTAGGCTACTCCATGGAGGGGCTGATTAAAATCTACAACATTAGTATAGTACCCAGCTCTGTATATGGTTTGGAAGTCATTTGGATAAAGAATCAAAGTGGATTAGATTACTTGAAGGGAAATTATGGCATATAACTTTAGGACCTATACCTAATAAACCTGTAGAAGCTCTTTGCCTAGAGATGTGGCTTATATCTATGACCACTAGAAGTAAAGTGCGATGTAGCCTATTTTTTCTCCAAATACTCGATTCATGTTCAGATCAGCACTCGATATATATTCCTATATCAGGAACTTACTGAACCCTACATAAAACACAGGAGCTTTGGGTAACTGGATATCAGTAAGTACAATACGGAAATAGGTTTCGAATTAAACTTTCCAACAAATGTCAGAGCTGATTCTCTAGATATTAAAAATAAGGCAGAGGTGTGGGATAGTATCAATAATATTGAATACTTGGCCTCTAAATCCTCTTATTTTCAGTATAATACCCAAGGATTTCCTGAGAAATCTCCATTTAGATATTTACTTAAAACACAGAGCCCTCGAGCACAATGTTTCATTGTTCAGATCTGGTTTGAGCAATTGCCCACCTTTGAATGTCGTGGTGCCTGGCTTGATATCCCATTTGATAAAAGAATCTGCCGAATATGTGCTGGAGAAATAGAGACTACTTGACTTTTATTGAAACAGTGCCCCAGATTGGCCAAGATATATGAGAAAGGTTACACTAATTGTGTAAATTTTATGGTTAGCATACGTTCTGACTAATTTTAGTCATTTGTTTATTCTGGTACTGATCTTAAATTGAATTATGCATGATTTTACATTTGGCAAGTTATACTAAGAAATACTTTCGCTGGTATAGAATAGTCACTGCATATTATGCTCAATGTTATTCAAAAAGTATTTTATTAATTGGTTCATGATATTTTATTGGACGATATTTTATGTATATGAATTGTATATATATTAATATTATACATGTTATCTAGTATGCTAAGTGATTCTTGAATGAAATTGTGTTGATGATATGTTCTTTAATGATGTAACAATTGTTCTGTATTATTGTTTATCAACTCGGTAAATGGTATTTTACCAATGAAACCTAATAAAAATGTTAAATAAATAAAACAATCCTGCTCAAATTCTGCATTCAAAACACAGTATGAATACCAACTAAGTCACCTACGCATGGACAATGAACACCCCACTCAACAAACATAAAGCAGCAGAGATCTACACCACTAATATGAACTTACATACAAACATAACATGTATCTTCTTGTTGTTGCTTGGGAGGAGAGAATCCAGGTGATTACCTAGCATGGCAAAAACAAATATGAAATTTGTTACCAGTTACTAGTACTTAGGAGAATATAATTCCAGAGTTGGTGTGATCAAAACAAAGGGCTCCTGGTTGTGACCCTATTCTACCCAGGAGGGCTAAATTGTCATCAGACACAAATGAACGGGTCAGTAGAACAAAAAGAAACCAACCCCTTGAGCATGTGGTGGAACAAATCACACAGATCAGTTAAGATTACACACCTCAATTGTTTAAAAAAATGTCATTGTAGTTTGAAACAACCACATATAAATGTCTGCTGGGAGACATAACACAGAACAACATTTTTTACATTTATAGGGTAATGTGAATTACAATAGGTATATCACCAAGATACATTGCTTGGATTGAAGTACATAAAATCTACACAGTACATATTCTACTGTCAAGGTATGGCAAGACAGGGGTCATAACAGATGAACAAGTACAACATAAAATGCAAATTGACATAATTGCGAGAAAAAACTGTGAATATTTAGCAACACTGTGACTACAAGGTCAAAGTCTACACCACAGTGTTTCGGCCCTTCTGGGGCTGGAATATAACCCTTTCTTATGTGGATCTTCATCAGGACAAGAAGACTGGGGCGTCTGGGTGTTCTGTATGTGCTGTTAAAAACCAATGGAGCACAGTGAGGGGTTTGTGCTACAAGGGTCGGTAGCAAGATATCATGAATACTTCGTAATGCACACTGAATGTGATTATTAGTACTGCCTGTCTTAGTTCAACAGGTGGGGCTTACCGTGTCTACTAGGAGTTGGAGCACGGGAAGCCGAGGGGTGATACCCTGGATCAATCTGGTATCACTACGTGGCCATCGCTGGTTAGAAGACACAGGTCCAATCTGTAGGGAATGACTGTGTAAGAGTAACCAGGACTGGATGAGGGCATTTGTTACACTAACAGAGACATCTCCTGCTTACCTGTCTGGTGACAGCAGGATGTGTGTCATGACTTTAGGCAGGGAAGCTTTTTGGGAACCTGCAACAATGACCAAAATCAGATACAGACGTCACCAGAGGCTCCCTCAAGTTGCTGTAGACTTGCAAGTGTCTAGACAAGAACTAACATACAGGACATAGCACATAAATACCTGTATGTATGTATGTATGCTTATATAGCACCAGAAGCCCACAGGCATCAGGGTGCTTGTAACAAACAACATAGACTATATCTACATGGGACACAACAGTTGTCCCAGCTGCGGCTTAACATTCCTAACTAACAATAATCACTTGAAGAGACATGTCTTCAGGCTTTTCCTGAAAATAAGATAGTTCTCTTCCTGCCTCAGAGAGAGTGGAAGTTTATTCCACTGTTGCGCGGCCAGTACTGCAAAGGATCTGCCCATACCTGCCTAAAGCTTATATCTTGGCACGGTGAGCAAATCTTTTTCTGCTGAGCGTAAATGTCTCAGTGATGTATATTTCACGAATTGATTCTTGAGGTAGAGGGGAGCGTCTCCAAACAGGCACCCATGAATGATAGTCATAGATTTAAAGTTCACCCTATCCTCTACTCTAAGTGCAAAGATCTTCTTGCCCTTGTTATATGATCTCTGCTTTTTATTCTCTTCACAATCCGTGCTGCCTCATTTTCCATGACTTGGCACCTAGCAAGATCTTCTTTGGAGGCTCCTATTAACAGGGCATTGCCATAATCTAATCTGGACAATACAATTGCTCTCGCGATTGTTGCTGTATTCTCCTCATTCAGGTACAGTCTAATTGCCCTCATGAGACGTAGGTAGTATGTCGTATGTTAGTGCAAATAATTAACCTGAGCCTCTGAGCTGACTGAAGCATTGACCATCATCTCCAGTGTCTTAACCTGACTCATGACTTGAATTTTCGCCTCTTTAATTGAGAAAGTCTCATACTCCTCTCCTAATTTGGCTCTTGTCAAGTTGGTTCCAAAGATCATGAGCTCTGTTTTCATATCATTAAGACACATTCAAATTTGCTGCATACAGCTATTTTGCTGTACACTTCAGCTATCTTGTCACTGTCCCTGGTTTAGTCTCCCTCCAATTCAATGAGAAGCTGTGTGTCATCAGCGTAATTGGTAAAAAAAACGCTGACCTCATCCAAAACGTCACATAAGCTTCTCATGTAGATATTAAATAACAGCGGAGAGAGACTTGCTCCCTGGGGAACTCTGAAGATGATTGGTATAGCCTCAGAAAACATATCCCCCCATTGAACTCTGGCTTGGCGTTCCGTTAGAAACGATGTGAGCCAGTCCAAGGCAACCGTAGAACACCCCAGTATACGTTTCAGTGCTTTTACTAGTAGCTGATGATCTACCAAGTTGAAGGCTGCACTAAGATCCAGTAACATCAGCATCCCTGCTTTCGCTCTGTCGACTAGCTCCAACAGATGGCTTTGAAGGTCTGACATGGCTGTCTCCATGCTATGGACAGCCCTTAAACCTGATTGTTGTTTGTATAAAGATGCGTGCTCTTCAATATGCTTCTGCAGTTGGTTAGTTGCTATTTTATCTAGTATCTTGAGGATAAAGTTAGAGTTCGTAATCGGGCGAAGGTTGCCTGGATCCTTAGGATGAAGGCCAGCCTTTTTAACTAGGGGCGTAATAGTATGTTTTGTTTTTATTTCTTTGGGCACAGAGCCTTCTCTAAATGATGCGTTAATTATTTTCACAAAAACTGGAGCAAATATATCATTACTTTCTAGAATGATTTTTGATGGTAATATGTTTTCCGCTCATGAGGTAGGTTTCATTTGTTTTAAGACCCCCAACATTTCTAATTCAGAGACTGGTGTAAAATTAAAAGTGTCAACGACACCCTGTTTAGCACAATCTTTCTTCGACGTAGATTTACCTGAGAGTTCTCTGGCCTTGATTATATGGTGTCTGGCCTTTTGTATTTTTGCTGCAAAGGCATTTTGCACTATGTCACAGTCTTCCTTTAAAATTTCAAATATTTTACTTGTGGCATTTGATGCTGCTTCAATGTCCTTGTTGTAAAAGTTTTCTTTAGCCACTCTTATACTTTCTCTATACTTTTATTCGCCTGCTTCCAGTTATCTTAATTTTCCTTGGAGTGGTTTTGGTGCCACTTTCTTTCAAGTGCTCTTTTTTCTACTTTCTGTTTATTGAGCTCTACGCTGAATCATTTTTGGTGCTTACTATTTTTTCTAGCTGTTTTTGTTTTCAGTGGAGCTACTTGTCCCATCAAATTTTGAATTTGTGTTGAGTATTTATTTAGCATCACTTCACAGCTATCTTGATCCTGCAGTGATTTCAAGATTTTATCTATGCAGGGTTGAAGTTGTTCAGCACCCATATTTTTAAAGTTTCTGCTTGATACTTTGATATGTGGGTTATGTTGCTGTTTGGGAATTCCCAGTATAACTTCAAAAGAGACCAAGAAGTGGTCGCTCCAAATACAAGGTTCCTTAGTTACCAGATGGGCGTGAAGATTTTGCGTTAAAACCCAGTCTAATTGGTTTCCTTGTGGCTTTGTCGGATCTTTATTGATCACACAATAATCCAAATGTTTTAGTGTGTTCTCCAATGAAATGGCTTCTTTATCCGTCCCATTCCCTCACCAGTAATTGCAATTACCAACTAGCAGAGTAGATGTATTTGGTGATTTCAAACTTATTAATTGAGAGCAAAGCTCATTGGCAAAATCAAAGACTAACGATGGAGGTCTGTAGATGACTACAATATTAAGACAGTTGTTCGGAGTATGTACTTATTTCAACTGTAAGGTTTTGCATCCATTACAGCTGAAATTGGCTTTGAACTATTTCATGGGTTCTCTAGCTGTAATGGCTGCTCCCCCACCCTGCCCACTTTCTTTATTAGTGTTATATACTGTGTATCCATCAGGGACCGCTATGTCACATGTACATCCTACTGGATTTTTGAGCCATGTTTCCGTAATGCACAATACATCTAATAGTTTCTCCCTAATCAACTCGTTAGCAGTCCCACCTTGAGTGTTTGATTAGACTGAGGTGGTGTTATATGGTTCACTTTCCCCTCTCCCAGTTGATGTCCACTTTCCATTTCATACGTGGTCCTGCTCCCTTTAGACATCACACCTTTCATTCTGCATTGTAGGATTGACAAGTCTAAACACAGGTCAATGTTACGTGTAACACATGTAAAATAATTAGTAATGAAGGAAAGAGGGTAGGCATAGCAGAGCACTCACCGGAGCAAAACTGGAGTAATCCGGCCCCTACGCGCTGGTGCTTACGCGCCTGACGTAGGAATAAGTACACTCGCAAAACTACAGTGAGCTCGGGAAATGTAGTTTGCGACGTGTAATTCAACCCGGAAACCTTGCAGAGAGCGGAGAATTGCTTTCTGCAGTAAGGTGCAAACAGACTCCAACCAAAACGTACAGTCTACAAAGTATCAGGTACTCTAGAAATCCTGTTCAATCCTAGTCCAATTAATTAGTTACAGCAAAACACTAAAATACAACATTACTAAAGCCAATTCAATCAATTAAAATCAGTTCAAACTAAAATGTATTAAGCAGCAGCGTTCCCAGCCTAATTATTACAATCATCAAAGTAAAAGAGGAGTCGGGATATCTCTTAAATAACCAGAGTAAAATGGCCCCTACGCGCCGGCGCTTACGCGCCTGACGTAGGAATAAGTACACTTGCGAAACTACAGTGAGCTTGGGAAATGTAGTTCGCAACATGTAATTCAACCCGGAAACCTCGCAGAGAGCGGAGAATTGCTTTCTGCAGTAAGGTGCAAAGAGACTACAACTAAAACATGCAGTCTACAAAGTATCAGGCACTCTAGAAATCCTGTTCAATCGTAGTCCAATTAATTACTTACAGCAAAACACTAAAATATGATGTTACTAAAATCAATTAAAATCAGTTCAAACTAAAATGTATTAAGCAGCAGCATTCCCAGCCTAACTATTACAATCATCAAAGAGCCTTTTGATCTGGATACGTTAAAAACAGAAGCATCGTTAGCTGATTAGTGCTGTCTGGTTGGCGAGTGCTCATAAGTACTAATAATCACATTCAGTGTACCTTACGAAGTATTAATTATATCTTGCTACCGACCCTTGTAGTACAAAGCCCTCACTGTGTTCCATTTTTTTAACATCACATACAGAACACTGAGACGCCCCAGTAGTCTTCTTGTCCTGATGAAGGCCCACATAAGAAAGGGTTATATTCCAGCTCCAGAAGGGCGGAAACACTGTGGTGTAGACTTTGACCTTGTAGTCACAGTGTTGCTAAATATTCCCTGTTTTTTCTTGCAATTATGTCAATTTGCACTTGATGTTGTACTTGTTCATCTGTCATAACTCCTGTCTTGCCATACCTTGACAGTAGAATATGTACTGTTTAGATTGTATGTACTTCAATCCAAGCAATGTATCTTGGTGATATACCTATTGTAATTCACATTAACCTATACATGTAAAAAATGTGTTCTGTGTTTGTCTACCAGCAGACATTTATATGTAGTTATTACAAACTACAATGAAAAATGTTGAAACAATTGAGGTGTGCAATCTTAACTGATCTGTGTGATTTGTTCCCCCACATGCTCAAGGGGTCGGTTTCTTTTTGTTCTACTGACTCATTCATTTGTGTCTGATGGCAGAGTTGGTGTGAGGTAGGCGATTTCATTAGGTGGTTGTTAGCATTTTCTTATGACTAGAGAATAAAGAATCCCAGCGACCATCTTGAATGACCTGCAGGCAGAAAGTGAGCTTTGCTTTTTATAGGGCCACTGAACCTCTCCAGAGATTCTAGAGCTTGGATGGCCACTTAACTCTCTCCGAGGTCCTAATTGGCCTGCACCTTTTCAACCCTGCTCCCAAAATTACACACAAGTTCATGTGTGATATGTGTGTTGTAGACTTGTGCAAAGTCACAAGTTTGCTTAACCATCAATATATTATTTGGGTTGATTTGCAAGTTTAAAGAAGAATCTGGTTCATCCAGCACTCGTGGCAATGAACCCGAGAGATGTAGTACATGTCCCTGGGAATAAATCAGACAGCAGAAGAGTGACAATTGTGAAATATACAGTGCCACATCACCACTTACCCATCATGCACCCGATTTCCACATGCAATATAGGTGTACAGCCAAGAAAAAGCTATTGAGGGTAATCAGTATATCTGAAAAAGAAAGGAGAATGAGAAAAGAATGTGCTCAGAGCAGTTTATCTAATAGCATGTGTGAGAAACCTGAAGGTGTCTCATTTACTAGTCTCGTGGATTTGTCGTCCAGGTGGCCAGGACACGGCCATCGCTATTGGATCCAGTACCTGGGGGTGGACCAGTGGGGGAGGATCACCAGGATCAAGGGTCCACGGAGAGTGGAAGTGGGACACCATAGGGTGAGATGCAGTATCCGCTTCCTTATGAAAACCTTTTCCCTATTCTACCGCGTAGGATATCTAGAAAATCTAGCCCCCCTTTTCTAACACAAACACTTCTCTACAACGTGACAAACAACAGACTTACACAAGAGCTGTTTACCTGACATGTCCCAACACAAGGGTCAAGCAGAGTCAGGCAATTGCTAATAATTACACACACCAGACGGCCCTTTCTCTTCCCCACAGGGATAAAAGGCGGAGACAAGAGCATACTTCAAGCAACGCCAAACGCATCTCGAAGTAGTAATTCTGAGACTGCAGTTCAGACGGAGGAGAAAGGCGGCAAGACCTGAAAGGAAGACAAGGAGGGCGTATCCCTGCCCTTCCCAACCCTGACCCACCAAGCCTCCAAGAAAAGAATCATGAGAACAGGAACTACTGGTGCGACAGATGTCAATGGTACATGGGGCCCTCCTGCAATGATAGCTAGGGTGGGGAGAAGCGCCTGCCGCCATTGTACCGTCCTTGACTCCAGCGTCAAAAGAGAAGCCAACAAGTTCAGCACAGCCAGTGAGTCGTTGAGAGCTGATAGTAAGCTGGACTGTGCTGAGCCGAGGTTGCAAACGGCAACATTAATTGAACAAAGAACTTGTATGTGATTGAACGTTTAAGTAAAACAAGTGATGGACAGCAGCAAAGTGGACCGGCACCACGTGGGCTCTCATTCGAAGGACTCTGGCGTGTCTCCTTTGTTGAAACTACAAATACCAAGAGGCTCTAGGAGAGGCTGGTGTGAGGAGTCAGAGGGGTCATAAAAGGGTCGAGTCAAACAGCTTGTGCAATCGAAAGTCTCTGACGCAATGACAAAAAGGAAAGTGAATGGAACCCTGGCTGGGGGCTTAAAGGAACACCTGACTGGGGGCTGAGATCTGGATTTAGGAAAAAGGAAGAAGGGGTCTAAAGGAACTGTTGTGTCAATTATGGCAAGTGTGAACCCGACAGAGGGAGGCCAAGAGAAAGCTAGGGGATGGGAACCCCCACTTTCTAATAAGGTTGTGAAATTGTGAACTAAGGCAAGTGTGAACCTGACAGAGGGATGCCAAGGGAAAACTAGGGGAAGGGAACACCGCTTTCAGATGAGATGAGCAAATCATGAAATGTATTAGAAAATCTTGCAATAGCTATCTGAGCCCGACAGAGGGATGCCAAGGGGAAAGCTAATGAGAGTGAATCCTGCATTGTGAGAAAGCAAAGTGAACTGTGTATTTGGCACATGTCAACCTGGCGGAGGGATGCCTGTGAATTGGGTTGAAGCATAATACATCCGTGAATATTGTGTCGGCAAGAGTGAACCCAGCTGAGTGTTGTCCACAGTGAAAGGTTGTTAAAAAAGACATTGAGACTTTGGAATATTACATTGTGAATGAAAGGCCATAGTGAACCCGGCGGAGGAAGGCCAACGTTGTACGAGGGATCGGAGCCCAGCAGAGGGGTATCCTAAGGCGAAGAGTAATCGTCCTATGAATATTTATTGAAGGAACTTTGTTTTTTTGTTAATTGTAACACATCAGGTCCTCTGAGGCAAGAGACTTTGTGTGAAATAGACTTGGCCACAGAAGGCCCTGATATTTTGGAAACAAACTGTAACCTTGTGCTGGCCGAGGCGAAGGAGTGTGCTGTGCTTAAGAGTCCCACTTTGTCCTGTGCTAAAAACACGGGGAAGGGAGACCCCAGTTACACAACCCTGACTTATAATTTTGAGAACACTGCTTTCTTTTCTGGTGAACACTATCCCACACTATTTTGTAGCACAGCGGTAAGGATTGGCAATAGTTTTTTTTACTATAGACCCTTTTTATTTGACTAGACTCCACTTGGACTGTATTGTTATTATTTGTTGGTCGTAGCTTGTTCCCATCTTAGATTTAGGTTTAGATTATGCATTTTTCTCACCCATATATATAGTTTGATAAACTCCCTTGAACTGTGATCACTTGTGTCCGTCTTTACGGTTGCCACCATGAGTTCCTTATATATTGGGTCAGAGTAGGATATGAATCAACTGATAAAAATTGAAACCCATGCTGATAACAGTGGTACCACCAGAAGTGGAACATTGAATAGTTGATCTCCTCGCCTCTGACCACATATCAACACTGAAAGAAGTATTGTTCTCTCACCTGCATGTCCCACCTGGTCAACAGGATCTGTTCTTAAAACTCAGGTGTTGCTAGACACCCTTCCTCTCTCCCATTACAACATACAACTGTGGGACGAAATAATCCTAAAAGTTCTACCTGTCTTTTCTTCTATCAGACCCAGTGCTCTGAATCCCCTTCCTTTCGAACTTTTTTTTTTCATGGTACCCAATCATCACCTATCGCCGGGCCATAAGGGTTAGAGATTAATTTACCCAAGTCCAACCCTTCAACAGATTCGGAATTGGAAGATTCAGAGGATTTTGAAACTTTATCCTAGGGAGTCAAGAGTTGTTTCTTTTCTGATTCTGACATCACAGAAGGAACCCTTACACCCCCGGAAGAAATGGCTGACCTAGCCAATGTCATCACCCAATTGGCGGCCCATCAGACACAGGCCAACAATAGACTCCAAGAAAATGTAACTAGATTGAGTTGCAAGCGAGACCCTTACTACCACAGGGCATATTTCAGCCATAGTGTAACGGAGAAGATTAATAATTTTTTTTCTAAACTTCGAACACCTGGCCGAACAACTGGGATGGGAAGAGAACCTTAAAAGACGCTATTTGGTTCCTTTGTGGAAAGACAGACTACAGACTTCCTATTAACTACTTAACATTGCACAGGGAGCCACCTTTCTGTCCATCAAGGAAGGGCTATTAAAAAGAGTACGACAGACCTGCAATTTTTATCGGCACCAAGACTAGCCATTAGGTTAAGCCCGAGAGAAACGCTTTTAGAACTGGGTTAATGTGTCAAAAACATGGTGGCCCTATGGATTAATAACAAATCCTTAGAAGAACTGATGGAGATGATTACCCTAAAAGTATTTACTAATTCCTTACCTCCTTTTCTGTAAAAATCCGTTCTTCATTTAAATTTACCTACCCTGGCTATGGCCATTGAGACTGCCCAAAACCACTTGTATGCAGCTAAACACTTCCACTTGGCCCATCAATGGGAAGAACGGAAAGATCGTAAGCTCGTCCATCAACCTCAGGGAATAGATAAACAAGGGGAGTCACATAGGATCAAGGAAGGGATGCCACGAGAGAGAGTTGAAATCAGTAGAACTGATCCAAAGGACAAGGATGAAAGCAGGAGGGAGGAATTAAAGGAAGCAGACCACCTCCTTCGGTCTGTTCTTCCTGTAGAGAAATAGGACATTTACCTGGGCACTTTCCAAAGAATACGAAGGACGAACCTATGGAAATAGGCTGTTGAAGGGCGAAGAGTAGGAAGAACACGAGGAAGAGCTAGAGACCTTTAGTATCTGTTTATGTCAGACCCCTACCGATTTCACATATGAAAAGGCTAGGGTGAATGGGAGGCAAGTAAGGACTCAGGTAGTAAGCAAACCGCAATACTGGTCAATTTGGTTACAACTTAAGACCTAGACAACGCAGCCCTAGTTAGAGTGAAATGTGCACATGGAGATAATGACGTATATTCCAAAATACCTGTACACATTGAAATTATGGGAGAATCCTGTGAAATATCACCAGCCATAATTCCCAGGCTCCCCGAAGAAGTTATTCTGGGTCAAGACCTCCCACCTTCTCTACTCTCTTACAAGAATCTACACCTCCCTTTGGAGATATTCTACCCCTGAGATCCTGGTAGGCGAACTACTACTCCCAAAACTACAATATGAGACTGGGAAAACTCTGAGCCTACGAAACCCAAAACAGTCCTTGAAACCCAATTCATAGGTTATTGTAAAGAGACTGGTAAAGCCACTCCACCTCTACCTACACCAGCCAAAACCAATTAGTGGAATATGTGAGAGTTCCTGGACATCTTATTTATTTTTTATTTTTTTATTTATATAGCGCCCAAAACCCTGAGGTATCTAGGTGCTTCAGTTTAGGAGATTAGTTTCAGTGATTCGGGTTACAGAAAAGGAAGCGGAATAGGTGAATTACAACATTGTGGGACGTGCAAGGTAATACATCATTCGATACATCATACGCAAAGTGCAAAAGAGAAGTAAATGGCAATCACATCCATTGAGCAAGACCCCATGTTACAGGGCCGCAGCAACACACAGGTGCAAAGTCAAATCAGTGGACAAATACATGGTGCCTGCCCCATGTTGCAGGGTGGCAGCAGCACACAGATGCGAAAGTCAAATAAATGGGCAAATACATGGTGCCTACACCATGTTGCGGGGCGTCAGCAGTACACAAATGCAAAAGTCAAATCAGTGGGCAAATACATGGCGCCTACCCCATGTTGCAGGTTGGCGGCAGCACACAGATGCGAAAGTCAAATCAGTGGGCAAGTACATGGTGCCTACCCCATGTTGCAGGGCAGTAGCAGCACACAAAAGTGAAAGTCAAGCAATGGGCAAATGCATGGTGCCTACCCCATGTTGCAGGGCGGCAGCAGCACACAAATGCGAAAGTCAAATCAGTGGGCAAATACATGGTGCCTACTCTATGTTGCAGGGCGGCAGCAGCACACAAATGTAAAAGTCATGCAATGGGCAAATACATGGTGCCTACCCCATGTTGCAGGGCGGCAGCAGCACACAGATGCAAAAGTCAAATCAGTGGGAAAGTACATGGTGTCTACCCCATGTTGCAGGGCGGCAGCAGCACACAGATACGAAAGTCAAATCAGTGGGCAAATACATGTTGCCTACCCATGTTGCAGGGTGGCAGCAGCACACAGATGCGAAAGTCAAGCAATGGGCAGATACATGGTGCCTACCCCATGTTGCAGGGCAGTAGCAGCACACAAATGCGAAAGTCAAGCAATGGGAAAATACATGGTGCCTACCCCATGTTGCAGGGCAGCAGCAACACATAGATGCAAAGTTAAATCAGTGGACAAATACATGGTGCCTGCCCCATGTTGCAGGGTGGCAGCAGCACACAGATGCGAAAGTCAAATCAATGGGCAAGTACATGGTGTCTACCCCATGTTGCAGGGCAGCAGCAACACATAGATGCAAAGTAAAATCAGTGGGCAAATACATGGTGCCTGCCCCATGTTGCAGGGTGGCAGCAGCACACAGATGTGAAAGTCAAATCAATGGGCAAATACATGGTGCCTACCCCACGTTGCAGGGCAGCAGCAGCACACAAATGTGAAAGTCAAGCAATGGGCAAATACATGGTGCCTACCCCATGTTGCAGGGTGGCAGCAGCACACAGATATGAAAGTCAAGCAATGGGCAAATACATGGCGCCTCCCCCATGTTGCAGGGCGGTAGCAGCACACCGATGTGAAAGTCAAATCAATAGGCAAATACATGGTGCCTACCCCATTTTGCAGGACGGTAGCAGCACACAGATGTGAAAGTCAAATCAATAGGCAAATACATGGTGCCTACCCCATGTTGCAGGGTGGCAGCAGCACACAGATGCAAAAGTCAAGCAATGGGCAGATACATGGTGCCTACCCCATGTTGCAGGGCAGCAGCAACACACAGATGCAAAGTCAAATCAGTGAACAAGTACATGGTGCCTGCCCCATGTTGCAGGGTGGCAGCAGCACACAGATGCGAAAGTCAAATCAATGGGCAAACACATGGTGCCTACCCCATGTTGCAGGGCGGCAGCAACACACAGATGCAAAGTCAAATCAGTGAACAAATACATGGTGCCTGCCCCATGTTGCAGGGTGGCAGCAGCACACAGATGCGAAAGTCAAATCAATGGGCAAACACATGGTGCCTACCCCATGTTGCAGGGTGGCAGCAGCACACAGATGCGAAAGTCAAATCAATGGGCAAGTACATGGTGTCTACCCCATGTTGCAGGGCGGCAGCAGCACACAGATACGAAAGTCAAATCAGTGAGCAAATACATGTTGCCTACCCCAAGTTGCAGGGTGGCAGCAGCACACAGATGCGAAAGTCAAGCAATGGGCAGATACATGGTGCCTACCCCATGTTGCAGGGCAGCAGCAACACAAAGATGCAAAGTAAAATCAGTGGCAAATACATGGTGCCTGCCCCATGTTGCAGGGTGGCAGCAGCACACAGATGCGAAAGTCAAATCAATGGGCAAACACATGGTGCCTACACCATTTTGCAGAGCGGCAGCAGCACACAGATGCAAAAGTCAAATCAGTAGGCAAATACATGGCACCTACCCCATGTTGAAGGGTGGCGGCAGCACACAGATGCAAAAGTCAAATCAGTGGGCAAGTACATGGTGCCTACCCCATGTTGCAGGGCAGCAGCAGCACACAGATGAGAAAGTCAAGCAATGGGCAGATACATGGTGCCTACCGCATGTTGCAGGGCGGCAGCAATACACAGATATGAAGACCAGCAATGGGCAAATACATGGTGCCTACCCCATGTTGCAGGGTGGCAGCAGCACACAAATGCAAAAGTCAAATCAGTGGGCAAATACATGGGGCCTACTCTATGTTGCGGGCGGCAGCAGCACACAAATGCGAAAGTCAAGCAATGGGCAAATACATGGTGCCTACCCCATGTTGCAGGGTGGTAGCAGCACAAAGATGTGAAAGTCAAATCAATGGGAAAATACATGGTGCCTACCCCATGTTGCAGGGCGGCCGCAGCACACAGATGCAAAAGTCAAATCAGTGAGCAAATACATGGCGCCTACCCCATGTTGCAGGGCGGCAGCAGCACACAGATGCAAACGTCAAATCAGTGGGCAAGTACATGTTGCCTACCCCATGTTGCAGGGTGGCAGCAGCACACAGATGCGAAAGTCAAGCAATGGGCAGATATATGGTGCCTACCCCATGTTGCAGGGTGGCAGCAGCACACAAATGCGAAAGTCAAACAATGTGCAAATACATGGTGTCTACCCCATGTTGCAGGGCGGCAGCAGCACACAAATACGAAAGCCAATCAATGGGCAAATACATGGTGCCTACACCATGTTGCAGGGCAGCAGCATTACACAAATGCGAAAACCAATCAATGGGCAATTACATGGTGCCTAGCCCATGTTGCAGGCCAGCAGCAGCATTCAAATGCAAAATTTAATTAGGGGGCACTATCAGTCTTGGAAGAGTGGGACGGGAGGGATGAGGTCATCAAGGGCAAGAAAGGGGGTGGGGGCACACGCAGTATCACAGGCGACCGGGGTGGTGAGGGCACACACAGCATCACTGGTGACCAGGGGTGGGTGAGGGTACACACAGCATCAAACCGGGGGTAGGTGAGGGTACGCAGAGCATCACAGGCAACCAAGGGGGTGTGGGTACACACAGCATCACAGGGGACGGGGGGGGCTACACAGCATCACAGGCCACCAGAGGGGGTGCACACATCATCACTGGTGACCAGGGGGGTACACACAGCATCACAGGCAACCAGGGGATGGGGGTACACACAGCATCACATGCGACCGTGGGGGTGGGGTTTACACAGCATCACAGGCCACCAGAGGGGGTGCACACATCATCACAGGTGACTGGGGGGGTACACACAGCATCACAGGCAACCAGGGGAGGGGCAGGGGTTCGCACAACACCACAGGCATCCAGGGGGTGGAGGAACACACAGCATCACAGGCGACCAGGGGGTGGGGGTACACACAGCATCACAGGCAACCAGGGGGTGTGGGTACACACAGCATCACAGGCGACCAGGGGGGAGCATACCTGAAGCAGACAGGTAGCTGACAGGGGCCTTTGTGTGGGCCTTAGTGGTCTGGTGCCGGCTCCCACCTCCCAGATGCACTGATTGGCCTATCTAGGCGGGGCTGCCAATGGGAGCAGGAGTCGGGGCCTGGCCACAGAGAAAGGCAGCATCATCAAAAACAAAACGCCCATCTTGGAAGGGCCGAAATACATGTCGAGCATGGTGCAATATTTAAAAAAAAAGTGAAAAACCCAGAAGATGGGTTTGAATCCAGGAGAGAAATTGCACGTCAGCAAACATTGTGCAGCCAACAGCAAATCCGATCGATTTTTTTTAAATAAGTGCAAATTTCAGCGCATCTGGCGCAATGTATTCTACAATTGCCAGGCTTACCTCGGCAGAGAGTGGAAGGGCCCAGTGAGGCATGTAGGCAGGGCGATGGCTGCTGGAGCAGCAAAGCAGGCTCCAAATTGTAGAAAAAGAAGTCATGAATGAAGAGCAGCCCTCTGTGTGGGCCTTAGTGGTCTGGTGCCGGCTCTCGTCCGTGTTCTCTTCCAGGTCTTAACAGTAAGGAACCTGGACAAAGAACAGGCATATCCACCTCACATAAGGGAAGGGTTTGCGAAACACCTCAAGGTGTCTCACTTACTAGTCCCCAGGGATCTGTCATCAAGGTGGCCAGGACACAGCCATCGCTATTGGATCAAATTCCTGGGGGTAGACCAGCGGGGGAGGATCACCTGGATGAGGGGTTCTCGGGGAGTGGAAGTGGGACGCCGAAGGGTGAGATGAAGTATCCCCCTCCTTATGACACCTTTTCTCCATCCTACCCCATAGGATATCTAGAAACTCTACCCCCCTTTTCTAACACAAACACTTTCCTACACCGTGACAAACAGCGGACTAACACCAGAGCGGTTTACCTGACATGTCCCAACACAAGAGTCAGGCAGAGACAGGCAATTGTCAATAATTACACACACCTGATGGCCCTTTCTCTTCCCCACAGGGATAAAAGGCAGAGCCCGAGAGCACACTATGAGCAAGGCCAAACACACAAAGAAGCAGTAATTCCAAGATGACAGTTCAAACGGAGGAGAAAGGCAGCGAGACCTCAAAGAGGGAAGTACCCTGTCCTTTTCAACCCAGAACTGCAAAGCTTCCGAGAAAAGAATCCTAAGACAGGGAACCACAGCTGGCGAATGGTGTGACAGATGTCAACGGTACATGGGGCCCTCCCATACTGATAGCCAAGGCGGGGAGAAGGTACCATCCCTGACTCCAGTGGCAAAAGAGAAGCCAACGCGTTCAGCACAGCCAGTGAGTCGGAGAGAGCTGATAGTAAGCCGAACTGTGTTGAATCCAAGGTTGCAAACTGCAACATTAATTAACAAAGAGCTTGTATGTGATTGAACTTTTAAGAAAAGCCATTGAAGGATCAGCAGAAGAGTGGTCCAGTGCTACGTGGGCACTCATTCGAAGAACTCTGGCTGGTCCCCTTTGTTGAAACTACAAATACCAAGAGGCCCTGGGAGGGCCAGCGTGAGGAGTCAGAGTGAAACCCCTTGTAAAATCAAGAGTTTGTGACGCATTGACAAGAAGAAAAGTCAAGAGAAGCCTGGCTGGGATATAAAGGAAAGCTTGACTGGGTTTAGATCCAGACTTAGGAAAAAGGAAGAACCTAAGGGGTCTAAAAGAACTGTCTAAAGGAACTGTTGTGTGAATTGTGTCAACTGTGAACCTGAAGGAGGGATGCCAAGAGAAAGCTAGGGGAAGGGAACTCCTGCTTTCTAATAAGGTTGTGAAAATGGCCCCGCTTTAATATACACCCAACCCCTAATCCAATGCCAAGTCCTCTTTTCCCCTTTTAAGATAGAGCCAATGTATTCTGTTGCCAAATCAGTCAACCTAATATACCTGCCAAGACTGAAGTACCAAATAATACCAAGTACCTTGCATCTAGTTGTAAAAGAAGTACTTTGAAGAAGATGATTGAGTCCAAGGATCACTGTAGAGAAGCTGAGTGAGCGGTCTAGCTTCTCACAGGATGTCATTGGCTCAAACGAATGCAACAATCCACAACAGGAGTTCAAATAGAGATTAGCTAGGATGAAAGAGGAGAATGACTCTCTGAGGAGGGACTGTGGGAGCCGTACACCGTGCAAGCAGACGAGACCCGAAAGGGAAGCCGTGAACAGAGGCGAAGGAGAACCCCAGCCCGGTCCAAGCTGGAAGGACCACTCAGGCTGTTGCCAAGATAAACCTCTGGGTGCCCCAGGCCCCGGCTAAGGGTCTGCGGGGAAGGACGTGCAGCCAGGCAAAGTCAGATGCCTGCAGAGCTGCTGCAAACCCCTCTGCTTACCCGAATGCTACTGGAGCCTCGAGAACCAGTGCACCTTCTTAGGAAATGCTGTAACTGTAAATAATAAGTTAACAGGTGTATGGGTTACCCGAGAGGTGTAAGAGGTCTGGGGAAGCAAAGGGGTGAAAACAGAAGCTGGAACCAGAGGATCAGGAACCATGAGAAAGGATTGCGAGTCTGGGACCTACACCCATATGGAATTAAAAGTGTCTGGGACCCTGAGGAATAAGAGGTCTGGGACACTGAAAGGACATTGCAAGCCTGGGTCTTGCACCCATATGGAAGTCAAAGTAAAAGAGGGCCTGGGACACCGGGAATAAGCAAAATAGAGGAATCATGCGTTTGGCAGGCGAGCAGACCAAACAGATATGACAACGAATTGTGAGTCTGGGACCCACACACATATGCGAAGCAGGGGAAAAGAGGGTCTGGGACCCTGACTGTAAAAGGAGCAAACAAGGAAGAGTTGTATGCTTGGCAGGGGAGTAAACCAAGTAGATACAAACCTGCACTGTGAGTCTGGGACCCACACCAATTTGAAAGACAAGAGCCTAACGTAACTAATAAGAAGGGGGTCTGGGCCCCTGTGAAAGAAGGAGAGACAGTCCATGAGAGGACAGTTGCTTGGCAGGAGAGTAAACCAAGCTGTGCAGAATATTGAGAATCTGGGACCCACACCCATATGTGAAGGGGGGTCTGTGACCCTGTGAGAGAAAGAGAGACAGTCTATGAGAGGACAACTGCTTGATAGGAGAGTGAACCAAGCTGTTCGGAGAATTGCAAGTCTTGGACCCGCACCCACACAGGAGGTTGAAAATAATAGGTTGAAGAACCCTGGGACTGAAAAGCACTAATGAGAAGGAATCCTATGCTTGGAATGGGAAGTGTGCCAAGTTGGTGGGATAAAGAACTGTGAACATAAGAAATATATCCTTGTGAATTCACTAGTGGCACTTACCCAAAAGGATACGGGGCTCAGAGGCCCAAAAGGAAGGAAAGAAGAATGAGTCAAAATTTAGGGGACAGGAGCACAAGCCTAGCCTTGGAATCCTATATTTGTATTTGTATTTTGTTTTTTGTTTATTTGTATAGCGCTCCAAGCCCAAAGGCATCTGGGCGCATTTCTTACATAAACATAGGAAACATACTGTACGTAAAAACATGGTTATATAGTTACATATTTATGAATGAAAGTGTCGATGTTGCACAGTTACAGACATTTAAAGTGAACTACAACAGGTTTCGGCTAGTATTATCTAAGTCTCTTGGGCGAAAAGCCACATTTTTGCATTTCTCCTGAATAGATGATAAGAGGGTTCTATTCTTAAATATATAGGTAGGGTATTCCACAATTTCACTGCTAGGATGGGAAAGCTGCTTCCTCCTGCCTTCTGTAACTGGAACATAGGGATTTGAAGGCAATGTGCCTCTGCAGATCTGGGGGGACAGTTGGAGGTGTTGCGAGAGAACTTGTGGATCAAATAACTAGGCGTTAGGTTTGCTGGACATTTATGTGTGAGAGATAGGGATTGGAATGCAATCCTTTGCTTGACCGATAGCCAGTTCAAGTTATGTCTATATTCTGAGATGTGTTGTGATCTAGGGATATTCAGTGCTGACCTAATGGCGTTATTTTGAATACCTTGCATCTTTTTTAAATTCTGTTTATTGGTTCCAAGGTAGAGAGCGTTGCAGTAGTCTAGTTTTGACAGTACTAGCACTCTGGCTATAGAGATGCAGTTCAGTGTGGTGAGGAATCGTCTGCAGGGTGTAATTAATTTACGCGTGTAAGCCGTGGTGGAGGCTATCGCATTGATTTGTCTAGATAAGGTTAGTGTGGAGTTGATATAGATGCAAAGTGTTTTCACATCCTTGGAAACCCTGATGGTGTTTCCGTCTATATTGAAAGAGTCAGTTTATCAAGTCTGTTAACTTTAGGTTGGGAGCCGAAGAGACGTAACTCTGTCTTATCGTCATTAAGACAGAGTATGTGTTTGGCCATCCAGGCCTGTATGATCAAATAAATGTCATTGAGTGCTCGCCCGGTGATGGGGATGAGTATCTGGCTGTCATGTGCGTAACTGGTGTAGGTGACACCCAGACAGTCAGGTCATCAAATATCGGCTTTGTGAACACATTGTAGAAAGTTGCGGATACGCACGACCCCTGTGGTACTCCACACGTGACTGGTGCAGGCTCAGCAGCGGCCCAGGGTAAAAACACTCTCATTGATCTGTTGTCAAGGAAAGCCTGGATCCATGCATTGGCTCAATCAGAAAATGTTGCTGCTGAGGTTAGATGCTTGCAGAGGCCTTTGTGATTAACTAAGTCAAATGCAGCCAAACGATCTAATAGTAGAAGGAGGACAAGTTTGCCTTTGTCTTTTATTTCTTCAGTTTGTGTTTTAAGGTTGATCAAGGCAGTTTCTGTCTTGGTCTAAAGCCAGATTGCCTGAGGCCAAGAGGGTTATTTGTTTCTAGGTGCTCTTGAATCTGCAGGTAGGCTGCTCTGTCAATAATATTTAGTAAAAATGGCACCATGGGGATGGCTCTATAATTCATGTGGATATTGGGAGGGTCTAGAGTTGGTTTCTTTTGTAGTGGGAGGACCAATACGTTGTTTAAGTTGTTTGGGACAATGCTTGTTTCAAATGAAGCGTTGATTATGGAGGTGATAAAAGGATCCAGTTCCTTAGCTGCCTCTTTAATGATGGGCGCATGGCAGATGGCTCCTTGACATCTTGATGGTTTTAGTTTTGTGATTATGTCCTCCACTTCTTTCGTCATAAGAGGAGAGAACTTAAATAGATTGTGGGTTTTGGGGAGAGGATCTAGCTTGGAGGGTTGGGATGGGACCACAGGGAGGCTAAGATTTTTAGATTCTATTTTGTCTTGTGGCATCGATAATTTGTCCAGTAGGGCTTTCTGGATGTTAGTACACCATGTGGTGTCTTTAATGCAGACGTCTAGTGATGGGGCCGAGCATTCCAACTCTCTAAGCATGTTAAAGAGTTCTTTGGTACTTGATTTGGCTGGGATGATGCGGTTATTGTAGGTTTCATTTTTAGCCTGAAGAATTGCCTCTTTGTAATTAAGGGAGGCTAATAGACAATAATCTTTGTTAGTGGCTAATGGATGACTCTTCCAGAGAGTTTCTGCATTTCTTTTGGATTTGTGTAGTAATCTAATGTGTGGGGTAAACCATGAGTTTAAATGTGCTGGGGGTTTGGCCTTGCGCAATTTTAGAGGTGTGATTGTATTAAAGGCAGTAAGTAAGGTGTGGTTGAAAAGGTCCACTAAGACCATCAGGTCTGGTTGTTTGGTGGAGGTGGCATTAGTGATTGACTGTAGTAATGGTAGCAGCTTCTCTTCTGTTATATTTGCGATTATTCCTTGTGCGTATGAATGGGGCAAAGTTATAAAGATTACTCTGTTTCCATTCCTTTATCATGAAAGAGATAAGGTGATGGTCTGACCAGGCACATGGTGTGTTAGCGAGGATGTTGATGTCGCAATTGAGGTTGGCAAACCAGTCTAGTGTCCTAGCTTTGGTCTGAGTAGGTTCGGAGATATGATGCAGAAAGCCAAGTTCCGTGATCGTGTTAGCAAGGGCTGAAGCCTTAGTATCCTTAGCATCCTGAAAACCAAGGTTCAAGTCCCCTATAAGGATAATACATACAGGCGACAGTGTCAGTTATCACGTTACTAATGACAGCATAGGCCTGGAGAGCCTTGCGGATAAATTGGAGATTAGACACAATATACTCCAGGCAAATTGGTCGAATGGAGGAGGAGACTACAATAGCAGATGGTGTGTGCATAAAGGCGTAAGTAGTTAGTGGTGCAAATACATCTGGCAGCGAGTGGTGTGACATGCAAAGATAGATACATACTTTAGCGAGATGCCAATATTATGGAGTAACAATGGTAAGGTGTTCAGGCGTATTAGTCCTTGTATAAAATAGCGGGGTGGAGACTTAGCACAAGTTGGATGTCTCAGTAATGAGTTTTGATCGTATAAGATTGGATACGGGATAGATACAGAAGGGTGATTTGCTTACCCCAGAGTCAGAGTCTTGGATGGAAGGGCAGCTGGAAGGATGGGCAGCCTGGCGTGCCCCACGGCACCGTTGCGCCAGACAGGCACAGACAGGCCCTTTAGATAATCGGGCCGGCTTCCACCTAACGGTGCAGGGGATTGGCCAAAGTACATTCAGGCAGGCTAATAAGATGTTGCAGATGCGCTGTCGATCAGGCCTCTTGCAGAGGCTTGTAGCAGATGGTGGCCATTTTCAAAGGTGCAGCCGGCTACGAATATATCAAAGCAGGTAATCAGGCAATAGGCTTCCTGCAATCTATTTGCAGTAAGGCAGCGAATGCGTGAAGCACATTAGTTGTGTGAATAAAAGGATCCATGGTCGGAAGATTCTAACTTGGATTCACGGGGTCTGGCAGTGAACGTTTCCAAGGTCCCCTTAGTTTTGTGAACATTGTTTATTTCACCAGTTTTGATTATCGAAGACACTGGGAACTTTCTGTTGGTTGGAACCACCACAAACACTTTGAGACAAGATCATCCTTGCACCATTGGATTTAGTTATTCGTTTTGAGGGCAGAAGTAGCCTTTTTGGTTTAGGACATTCTGACAATTTCACTAGTTTTCTTTGAGGCAGGGAAACCCCTCTTAGCTTTAGGAATAGAGGGGCATTTTTGCAACACTTTCGTGATCAGTAAAGGTTTATACCTAAAAATGTGCCTCTATTGTGTCTGAGCCTTACTTCTGCACCCCTACAACACCATAACATAATTTCAAAAAAGGCTGATCACTGTAAGATTATGTAATCAAGTACATGCATCTAAAATCTGCGCCCCATATCCGGTCCTCTGAGATTAGCATGTTACAAATGCAATACAATATAATACAATGCAATTATTATCCTTGACAATTGGTGGGCGGTAAGGGATTACCGGCACTGGTAAGGGCACCGGTGCCGGTAATCCCTTACCGCCCTACTACGAGTTCTCTTTGCGGGTCCTCCCTTAACACCTGGTTTTACCAGGTGTTAAGGACGGGACGTGCAAAGGGACTTTGGAGCTAATAACGGTACCGCAATTTGCGGTACCATTATTAGCGCCTTCCCCATTCCCATTGAGCCCAATGGGGGCTCAAATGGGAATGGGGAAGGGCCCTGGTGAATGGGGAATTACCGCCCCCGCCCACCCTGGAATGGGGCGGTTATAGCTCCATTCACCAGGGCGGAGTCGGTAAGGATTTGGAGGCAGCCTTGTAATGACCCCCATAGTGTTATATACAGAAAAAGTTAAAATATTTGTTTTAATGTTATTTCACTTCATTACAATACAACACTCTCTGATTAATACTAATTTTCAATTCAACACAGTTCCAAAATGATAATTCCGCCAGCATTATGGAGACATGTTTACCGTTCAAAATTGTCAGCCAAAAAGACTCCCTACTAAGTTTGTCCAGACCAAAAACATCATGGTCGAAACATCTTTCTCTAAACAGTTAAAGTTTAGCACAATCTATCAAGCGGTCCCTTGCTGCTTTCACAAATTGTGAGTTCTTACACACTTTACAAATAATTTGTTTGCTTGGGAAAAGAAACCTACATACCCCCAAAACATCCAGTGCCTCAAGCTTGTTCAGACATTTCCCATTGAATGTACAGCTCATACTCATACCAGGAAATCCTTTAAAATGTTTTAGTAGTTCATTCTTTTCTTTGTTAATTTCAATATGCTGCATTTTGGTTATATAGCAACCTTTCACACTGTGCAAACAGTAAAATACAAATAGTCAATCAAAATTCACATCAATAGTTACAACAATAATTTACAGATCATTAAATAACGTATAACCAATAAAATAACTCTACATGCTAATACTAACATTTTTTATGATCAGGGAGTATTGAATTAATACACATTCTAATTAATTGTAATCTCAATGTTGGAAGAGGACGCCTATTGGCCACAAGTTCCCATACATGATCTGCCGTTGACGCAATAACCAATGACTCAGCACCAAGCACACTATTCCAATATTGTTCAGATAGCGACAGACTACATTTACTACATGCTTTCTCATACACACACGTGAGCGCCTCTTAATGGGTCAGCACATGTTGGGCAGATTCCACTTGTTTAAAACATAGGGCTTCATTACACGGTAGGCGGTAAGGGTTTACCGGTACCAGTATTTTACCGGTACCGGTAAATCCTTACCGCCTTACTACGAGGTCCCTTTGCGGGTTGGGGAATTTAACGCCTGCTTTTTGCAGGCGTTAAAAACCAACCCGCAAAGGGACCAGAGGAGCTAATTACGGTACCGCAATTTGCGGTACCGTAATTAGCGCCTTCCCCATTCCCATAGAGCCCTATGGGGCAAAAATGGGAATGGGGAAGGGCAATGGTGGAAGGGGGAATTACCGCCCCGCCAACCTTGGAATGGGGCGGTAATTCCCCTTTCCTCCAAGGCGGTACCGGTAAATTACTGGCATGAACCATGGCGCTAATAGCATATCATTGCCAATCATGAATACCAGATCATAGTACTCTTTGACATGTCCAGGGGTTTCCCATCCTGGATTAATTTGAATGAAACTTGCCTATTTCTATTTGGAAAACACATTTGGCCTAATTAAAAGTGTGGCGGTCCAGAAATAAAGGTGCCAGTAGCAATGCAATGGCACCCTTTCCAGACCGCCAAATAACGAGTCTGCCGGTAGGGGCACGGAACTCCCGGTAGGCCTGACCTGCCGGGAGTTCCGGCCGCTACTGGCAGAGTATTTACTTTAGTACCGGCACAGTTTAGTACCAACAGTGCCTGTGCTTTAGTGTCCTCATTCCTTGGAGTACTATGGGACTGCACGGAAATGGGGATTTACCGTTCCGCCGCCGCTCGATAGCACTGGGATAGCTGGTGGTGGAAACAGTGTTATGGGGTTGGCAGTAGCACGCCACTTACCAGCGAGTTTTACCGCAAAACTCTTAATGAGGCCCAATTGTTTTTTTAACATTTAACTCAAGTTTGGTTTCAATGAGGTAAGTTCTTACAGAATGTACGCTTCTTTGTAGCCCAATTTGCATATGTTCGGAGATGACTATTTTTATGCTCATATGACAAGAAATGAACATGCTGATATCTAATTTTTGCAGCTATGTAATTTATTTTTCTAAACGACTGTCCATCTCTGCCATATATACATTGCAAAGACATAGCGACAGGAGCCTTTATTCAGTGAAGTTTCTTGCGACTACATCAGACAATTTTCCGTCTTCATGTTGCCTTACTTTTACTTTATTCCGAGTGCATCATACCTATTAAATTCAATAGAGCTGGGTTAAGACCGCAGAGTTTGAAATTTTCCCATAGCTGCTATTGATTTAACCGTTCTAATGCAGTTTTGTGGGCTACAAAGGCAACGTATAATGGTGGAGTGTTTGATTGCAGGGCTGTCTATTTTAAAAAGGACAGCAATATTGAATTTTGCGCTTTTTGAAAGGCACCTTGAAATGTTGCTTAAGTATTATTGGTTATATGGGCTGAGTCACAAAGCATCTTCCAATGGGATTGCTCCATTATAAAATGCTTTTGGGAATCAGGCACATAACCTGGATGATGAATGATGTTTCTGTGGTGACTTGTGTGCCTGGGCTGTGTCTGCTGGGTGCATGAGTTGGAATGTATTAGTGGAATGCTTCGTGGAGCATGGAATCTGGGGCTCTCTAGATTCCAGGAGTGACGGTTGGAAGGGACTTTAGGATGGGAGCCGATACCAGGGACGTCATTTAGGGGTTGCCACGGGTCTCAATTGCGACCCCTGAGGTCTCCCTTGCTACCCGTGTGGTCTCCTTTGCTACCCCTAAAAAAAAGCTCCTGGGCTGTGCCATTTTGGCTATTTGCCTTTCTGGAATTCCATGCAATAATTGCTAGACTCATTAAAGGTTTATTTCAGGCACACTTCAGGGGATGAGACACTGATTTAGTCTGTCACAATGCAGACAAAATCCTCCAAAAAGCATTTAAGAGTAGAATAAGCATCCATTTCGGACTATGTATTTTGTTTTTCGCAAGTTGTAGTTATAGCATGTTTTTTCTGCCGATACATATGGTGATCCATTCTTATATGAAATGTATATCACGTTACAGTAATTCTGTGACCATATTTTTCATAGTGTCCTTAGAAACAATGCTATTTGATGCCACTTCCTGTTTTGTCAAGGGGTAAACGGTCGTGTTCCATCGCTTTCCGTGATGTCACTTTGGGGTGGGTCAAATTACATCACTTTCTGTGATGTCATCAGAGGTCAAGGGTCATGTGATGTCACTTCTGTTACCCCAGGCATTTTGGTGAAATGACCTCCCTGGCTGATACCCAGTGGATGCATATTCCCTGCTCTCCTGCTTAACCACTTACCTGTAACCTGCAACTAATAAAGAGTTTCCTTTTGTACACACCTGGGTCCAGCAGTGTTACTGCTTGCTGCCTGTCTCTCCAGATACCCAGGATAACACAGTTTCACTGCGAGCTAATGCTATCTGACACTCAGCATTTTACAGCGAGAACGTCTAGAATCCAGCCTTAGTAGAGTCTGTGTATAAAAAGTGAATGATATACTCATTCTAAAAGGAGTGAGCTACTAAAACGAGAGATGGTGAGACAAGCTATTAATCCTCTTATTTCATGTAATGGTGAATTGCTTTCCAGTTCTTGTTCATTTCTTAGCTCAGTTATTAACGATAACTGTGTGATTTTAACATACAGACATTGTTTTAGACCATGTTATCCTGGTGAAATTACTTTACTTAACTGTGCTGCTAATAATGTGAGCGCCTAGTGGACATAGTAGTAAGCGGTTGTAGCACCTAGTTTAATGGCCCTGGCCTGAGTGTGTAAGGGATTTCAATCAGGCACACACCCAAGTCTTGCCTAGTATGTAGTGCGCAAATGAAACCCTTATTTTATTTTTTTCGATAAGTTCAATATTCTGAATGACATACCACTCATATCACACCCTTCTGAAAATACCCCCCAGGTCACACTGAACCAGAAATCAAGCTAGTTTGCAAAGGTAAAGATGTATTTATTTATTTAATATTCAATCACACATAGGTTTAATATAGATATATATATGGGGCAGCAATCACCCAAAGGGTGACAATACAATTCTGAAAGATAAGCAAAGCAATTGAATTCACTTATAAGGCGGCAAAATCGAACACACAGGGAAAAAGAACAGTTTGTTTAGCACACAGATAGCGATTAGGTTAATGTTCCCCCTGCAAAGTTTTGTTTAAATACAATTGAGCAGTCCTACACCAATGTGAGTAATCAGCAGGTTTTCAGGAATGAAGCACAAGGTCTAGGGTTATAGGCAATCTTCCCTCCCAAAACAAGAGAAGAAAACCATTTTGGCAAATGACACTTGTAAACTGGCAGATGAAAAATGGCTTTGTGAAAGACTGAAAAAAGGTGCAAAAATGCTTAAATGGAGACACGTTCTAAAGAAAGCAACACTAATCAGGTCCTAACATACATAAACTATAATATAAAGAACAATACAAACTTGAGATCAGGATGGGATGGAAAAAGCACTTTGAAATGGGGAATTGACACGTGTAAACTTGGGAATTTTGTTAAAATTTGCAGCAAACTTTTACTATTCGATATTGAAGAGAAATGGGTCAAATATACTGTTCCGAGTGAGAGTTGAAATTTCATTTCTATCTTTAAAATTGTAGGAGTTATAGAGGTTTTAGTGAGAGGTGTTTTTGCAAACTAGGCGCGAAAATGAAAACCGAAATGCGCTTTTGAAAATGACAGATGGGTTTGAGTACACTATATTATGACTATGAAAAAGAGAATGCCACAGATGGATCTTACAGTCACATGATCCGCGTAACCCGTCCTGGTGTGGATACTCTACTTCTTCCTGGGATTTACTTTAGTTATTCAGAATTACTAGGGAGTTATGGTTTTGGAAGACAGGGAAGACAATCAGCGCATGAAGGATTCTAACACTACTGGAGTTCTGAATTAAAGATGGGATGGGTTGAGATAGGGATAATACAATGCAGATATACTAAGGGTCACTGTTCTTCCTGTTAATACTTACAGAAGAAGTTATTAAAATTGGGCCATCAGCTCTGCTCAATAAATTGGATCTGGTCTACCGGAAGCAAGGCACCTCTAGCGGGATTGGATCAGCAAGGCAGTTCTGGTCAACTGGACTGCACCTCAGCCTGGATTTGAAAGGGCCCCTTCTGGTTACTAGACACGGTAGATAGCAGGATGCAGGTTTTCAGCGGGCAAGCCTTAGTGGTAGCAAGCTAAGCTGAATCAGAATTAAATCCCTTCTAGTTTGGGATTTTTGCAATTGGGTCAGGCTAGCAATAATTTTGCAATGCTAGAGTCTGGAGTCTGCAAAGAAATCTGGATTTTTCAAGAATTCTGGAGTCAGCTACAAGTTAAAGAGTTCTGGAATAAGGTGCTGCGTGGACATCTGGAAGGGTTCTGGGATCAGTGTGTTCTGGAAGCAGTCTGCTCTGGAAGCAGTCTGTTCTTTGTGTAGCGAAACTTCTATATTTATACATTACAAATGCCATCCCCCAGTTTATGGTGTGGCCAGAACTTCAAAACACACCCCCATGTCTGTGAGTGGCTACTGGCGCATGCTTTATCCTGGTTGGCAGTCTAAACAGAGCTGTCATCTCATGACAGGATTTAGGAACTCCCACCTGGATTTTTACCAAAAACATACTTTTGCACAAATGTACATTTCTGCCATTATGTACCCTCATAAAATTGTACACATATACTTTATACTCGATTATCTGCATTTACATCCCCTTCCCATCTTTGTGAGAGCTGTTTTGGTCATTCTATGGATTTTTATTAATTTTAACCATAAAACTTTGGATTAATCATTTCTAATTTGATACATCTCTGGGCACTGTTCAGGGGATCATGCACATACAAATTTAAGCTTGCAACATTAATAGTTTTGCCACAATCAGTGTTTTAGTGTATCTTTGGTTCCTTATGTAGTATGAACGCCTACCACTTCTTTAACTGTCTAGCATGAGTTAAGATTTATACGTTTGTATTTTTCACTTTTCTACTTATTTTGGATGTCATGTTAAATGTCATAAAGTTCTGAAGCAAAAACAAGTAATTTCCATTGAAAATCCAGTCCAGGTTTTTTTTCTTACTTCCAAGTGAGCAAATGGCCAGTCCTTTGAAGTTCACTGAGAAACCTCCTCCGCATCCGGCCCCTCCTTTGAGAAGAGGGGTGTCCAAGCATTCCTTTGTCCTTGGGTCAGCTAGGAGACAAATGTCTGAGGCTTTCTTTGTATTCATTATGCAGGAACCATTAACAGCCATTAGCCTTCCTGTTCTCAAGGAAGTGTCGAGCAGAGATGTCAGTTTTCCTAAGCCAGGCTATCAGATCAGAATTACATAGTGGATTTGTCCCAGACTGGCCTCTTTTACATTAAAGTCTTTGCATTTCCCATATAAAATATAAGGACAGTTTATAAAGGATTTAAACATTTTAAAACAATTAGCCCTTCATAAACATAGGCGATGTTTGCCATTTTAATCAGGAAACAGAAACACTTTTAAACTGGGTTTGACAACTGATTTTCTGATGTAGCTGTCTGTCAGTGAGGCCTGGATTCCTCTGACTGTGTAACGCTCACCTGATTCCCGCAGAGGCGCCGGTCTTGACTGGGTGAATGCCGTATCTTCAAAGGTGATGTGTAACACACGGTTGGCTCTTTGGGCTGGACCTCTGTGCACTGTATGTCTGACTCGAAGAGTAAGATGTCTGCAGATAGAAAATATGGGATTAATGAACTGGGGTTATTGGGTGCCTCTCTCCTCTTCCCTTTCTCTTCTCCTGTAGAACCCCAAAGGTTAACGCCCTCACCTTAGGTAAGTGAACGCCGAGCTCTCCATCTGCCTCGGGGCAGGGTGCCGTAACCAGTTTCTTCACTGGATAAGGGTGCAGGCCTCTTGACCTCAGAGGACTGCTGTCCGTCGTTAACTGCACGAACGGTAAGTTCTGGGCACTTCAAATGTCTTAAAAGTCTTTTGTAATGATATCTCTTGTTTTGCAGGGTTCCGGCGATGGCAGATGGCGGGCTGATGAGAGTTGAGGTTCGAACCCGCGTGAGGAATAGAAGCGCCTGGAAGCACGTAAGTAAGCGCTTGTAGCCTGCTTCACAATGCGCACTAACTGTCCCTTTTATCTTGCAGGTACAAGCTCGGAGCTTTAGAGAAGCTGAAGGGTGCTGGAATACCCACTGGATTCGGCGTGGGAAGGAGTAAGGGCACGTGAGTAATAAAGTTGCCCAATGTCTTTAAACGCACCTTCTTTTGTCTTTCAGATGCGGGATGCAGCGCCGAAGGCCTCCGGAGCGTGCGAAGAGCTGGTAAGCTTTTGTCTTTCAGATGCCGGAATGCAATGCGAAGACCTCCGGAGCATGTGAAGAGTAGGTAAGCCTTTGTCTTTCAGATGCCGGAATGCAGCGCGAGGCGTTGGTGACAGCAGATGGACCAGGTAAGAGATGCGCTGCCACTGAAGACCGTAGTGCTAACCTGTTCTTTCTTTGTCTTTACAGGTGCTGCTGAAGACTGGATTCCAGGATGGTAAGCCTTTGTTCCATTAGGCCCAGGATCAGAAGCAGAAGACACGATGAGCGTTCTGCTGCAGAGAATGCAGAATAACGCAAAGCAAGATTCATCCATCGGGTGTGGTTTAAATAGCCTCCTGTAGTGCTTAGGTGTCTCCTTCCACAGCCACGCCTAGGTAAGAAAAGAGTTCCTGCTTTCCAGAAGAGTTCCAGTGTTCTGAACCTAGGGAGTGGCTCCTGCCCCACCCAACAGGAAAAGTAGTCCCAAACAGAAGAGGATCAGGGGCTCAACTGGCAGGTAAGTAAGCAGCATGGTCTGCTGCAGGTAAGTCCACCCAAGCATTATGAGCCCGGCGCTTCCAGCGCTGGGACTGGGCATCTTTATGAGCCTGGTGCCACTGGCGCCAGGACAGGGTCCAAAAGGTCCCAATTGGGACTGGCTGGCACTCGGAACCGGGGTTATGGGTCTGCTTCCAAAGGAGTTGGGCAAGTCCTGATCTTTTGGAAGCAGAGATCATGACAGCCTGCCTGGAGAATCCATGATTTCAGCACACTCTCGTTTCAATAATTCACTGGGGAAAATTACTGAATTTAGCGCCAAAACAGCACTTTGAAGATTGCCATTGATGAGGAAACTGTATTTAATGGCATTTTTGGATTTTAGCCCTTCTGTGGCCTTGTTTCAAGTGACAGGGACAGATGACAGGTGACAGATGACAGCAGGGTCGCTATGCACACCCAGCCCCGGGATGGAGGCACTTCTTCACCCAGGGCTTTTGCTCTTCCGCTGGATAGCAGCCTGGCCAGCCACCTCCTTGATGCCCTGGGGGCAGTTCGAAGTTGTGTCTCCCACATGGAGCGCTAATCTTCTTTTTCTCTTCCCTTTTATTTCTTCTTATATCTCTCACTCTCTTTGTCCTTTTCTGATTTCTCTCTCCTTCTTTCAACTAACCCATCCAATTGTCTTTTGCTTTTCATTCCCTTTTGAACCTTCTGTGAAGTCACTCCAGTCCTGTTGTTAGCAGAGCACTCAGCCCTAATCAACAGTAAATTGTCTCCAGTCCTAGAGTTTTGTTTCCCACGTGGCAGGGAAACATGGTACAGCCAGGTAGTCCTACAGTAAAAGCACATACACATTGAATAAAGAACCCTTAAAAAATCTTGTGTCCTGTTTTTTTTAATATCCTATTAATTCATTTAATTTGCCCCATATCTTTATATCAATACCCGACAAGCCACCATTTGGACCGGGGGTTACAAGTGCACTAGTATTAATTTGTTTGTGATTTGATCTGATATTCTTCAGCTTATCCAGCCAGGAACTCACCTAAAAAATGTTGGTCATTGTAGTTTTGACCTTAATGCTCCACTTGAATGGAAAAACTTGCCTATGAACATCAAAACCTCTCAATCAATTTCTGTCTCTAAGAAACATGTGAAGACTTTGTTCTTCAATCTACCCAAATATATTTTAACTCATTTTCTACGGTATCTTGGTATCTCTCACATTCTTCTCTTCTCTGAGGCCTATGGGAATGCAGGGCCTTATAAGAATTTAAATAAATAAATAAAATAAATGTATTAGATGTGCACTGTTTGTACTGTCATACAAACAGCCTCCGTCATGCACGGTTTAAGTGTCGCTTCATGTATGGATGGACATCTACAGAGTGCACAATACAGACTAAACAATCTCTCAGCCCACCACTCATAATAGTTATATCATAACATCATGTTTTCAAATAGGGCCTTATGCCAGATTATACCTCCAGGGTGTTGCCAGGTCCGCAAAAGATCCAGGGCTACTCTAATGTCGGCCCTCAGGGCTGGCTAGCATTTGGGTTGTAGTCCCAGAGCTTCTATCCGGGGCTACAACCCAAAGACCCGGGGCTATAGCCCCCTCAGCCCCACCCTTGCAAAGCCTCTGGTGGTCACAGTTTCTTTTACGTTTACCCAACATTCATAATCCTAGGTTTATCGACCTCAGAAGGTTGAAGGGCATTAATGGGATTCAAATGTAGGCTTTCCGCATGGCACTGGCAAGTGCTTAACTCGTGAGCTATCCACCCATTGTTTGTGGCAACTTCACTGGTGGGCCATAGTTCTTACACTGAAACATCATAAACAATATGGACAACTAAACTGTGTCCATATTGGGGATCGTCTCTGGGCCTGGGTATCCAAGACACAGGAAAAATAAATGAAAGATATGTTTGCATTCTATCCTCCTATTAGACAAGAATGAAATACTAGTAATCTCACCCAAAAGGCAATAGCTTTATTTATTTGAGAATGTGTCTGCCTGTGGGCCTCCTTCTCTATTTCGTAATGAAGGGAGTAGCACCGGCAATGTATTTTTGTATTGAACTGTTGAAGCAAGAGGTCTAGAATTTGGAACCAGGGAGTTTGGTTAAAACCTCAGCTTCCCCACATGACTACAATCGTGTGATCCTGCTCAATGCACTTGGAATGCTGGCTTAGGGCTGCAACCCCGTAGCTGCTGTCACTGCACCGCGGGTCCATAAATGGCACTTGCCATGAGAGTAAAAGTTTCCAGTGCTCTTCTGGTCACTAGTCGCTAGCCAGACTATGTTTTGGTTTAGCCAGCCAATGACTGACTTCATGACTTCATGACTGACTTCATGACATGCTCACGCTTTGCCTATTCTAGTGCTTATTCTAGTGCTAAATATAGAGGTGGCACGCGATTATTGGTTGGTGTGCCCAGGTGCCATTAGGACCTTGGTGACACCAAGCAAAGGGCAGAAAAAGAAAACACCAAAGTATAGCATCGTAGGATTATAAAGTGCAAAAAAAGTTCAGCTGCATCACATTGCAAGTTCTACCCCTTGTTTCGGAGTTCGATGTTCGGCAATCAATACTGACTAATCGGTATGTCATCACTATTTAGCTTCTTGCTCTCCTAAATTCTTCTCCTTTACATGGCATCTCCTACTAAGAAAGGTGTCTGTTTCCAATGAGGAAGGTGCAGCCACCCCTTTCAGAAGTGTAACTAAATCACGCTCCCATTAAAGTTATTTCAGCATTGCTGAAGAGTGCTGGGGCCTTCTCACACTTCCCACCACTGTGACACGTGAGGGTGGGGGTAAATATCAGCCTGGCAGTCCATTATTGCCCCTTCTGCTCAGAATAACACGAAGTGTCAGCCACCTTTTCACACAATCCTCATCACCCGCATGCTCTTCACTGCAGAACGGCCAGACCTCTTGGCTTTGCCAAGTCTTGTTTCTGCAGTGTACCGGTTTGTTTGTTCATCACTACTTGGGATGGATTATTTTACAGCTATATGTGGTTGGTTCTCGGGCACGTTCTGTTTGTGACATGGCCAAAGAGTGTACAGAGGGGTACCTCCGAGCAGTTGTTAAACACCCACGATTAATCTACACTGAACAGTGGTGTTGGCTTTGATGTTTTTCTAAACCACAAAATCAAGGGAGACATGTTTTGCTTAAATTAGAAAGCTATTTTTACTAGACTGCTCACAGCCAGCCTTTGACAGTGCTATACCCTGGATTCTAATGCAGGCGCAGCTGGAAGTTCTGGTGCTAATTATGTCATTAGTGACTTCCAGGCAGCTCATGCTGCTGACAGTGGTTTTCCGAACACATGATAACTGAGAAAGAACACAGGGGTGTTCAGGAAGAAGGACTCCTAACTATTGAATACTCTTCAAACCTGCTAGCTAGCCATTCTCTGCTTCAAACATGTATGCCGCTTTGAGCATGAAGGTAAAGCATGTTATTTCCGTGTCACATTGTTTTATTACTACGCAAACGCATTTTTAATCCGCTTCTAGCACTTCTAGCGGAAAAGAGAGTGTGTTTTGTACACATGCAGCCCTTCCGTAGTCTACTGTGGTGACCTGGCCTACCTCCAGCAGTGTGTGGTTAATGAATATGAATGTGTGGCAGAATGCCATCCCATGAGGGTGTGGGAATTATGCTTTTGAAAGGGGAGTCTTCTAATCAGACCCCTCTTCCATAAAGCCCCATGCCAAAAGCATAGTGCACACATGTGCCCTTGCTGCATGAGTCTCTTGACAACTACAGCACCTGCTTTCCAGTGGCAGAGGGCAGATGCAAAGGTCACATGTGCATTCCTGCCAGCTTCTCTGTCCCACAAGTCATTGCAGAGAGTGCTGCGATTTAACTTCTGTACCTCTGAGCCAACATATAATAATTGATTTAGAAGAGCTTGGCTATGTTGTCAAGTCTGACATGGCGACATCTTTTCTCAGTAATGAGTAAAAATGCTCTTTTCTCTACAACACGTTCCCTGCGGTCGTGTCCCCTTGGGTAGTGGTTTAGCCAAGTGAAAACCACCTACAAATGGTTTAGTAAAGAGAAAAGATCCCAAGTTGAGACTGCGCCCAGTTTTTTCAACAAGCGTTTTATTATATTGATGCCCTTAGTGATGACACGTGTTTCGGTCCCTCTTGGACCTTTCTCAGATCAGGGCAGATGTTATGTATCAATGAAAAGAAATAATCACAAAATTAAGAAGATATTTTCAAAATCATATGAAAGCAAAATTAAAAGATGACAGAAATGTTCATTCACATGTTTTACCAATTATGACAGTAATTGATGGATTAAAGCAAACCATAAAAAATAACAGTTATTAAATCAAAGTAAATCAAAATGCCAGACAAAAAATGGAGTGGGGAATAGGGAGGAATAGTGGGGGTCAAGAGACAGGCAAAACCACATTTTCGTTAGTCAATGTTACATGTTGTGTCACATAGGAAATCAAGGAAATTTGGATTCAAGTTATCTTTTTTACCTTATTTTCATCTACTATCCCTTATGGGTTAAAGCAAATAGTAGTCTCTCTTTGAGTCTTGGGTTAGATCCCTTTAAAAAAATACAAATCACACAAAGCTGTCACCTCCAAATATGTGTGCAAGATCTCCATAGGTATCACCGAATATTGAGAAATAGTAATCCTATAAATCACCAAGGTAGGTGTGTTTCTTTTAATTCTTAAGCGTTGAACTGTCGTAAGGATGTTCATAAGTCTCCATTACTTTGAGTGCCTAATTAATAGTACTGTGCGTTATCCATAAATTTCATACCTACATTTATGAGAAAGTAATGCCCTTATTCCTTTTATAAATACTCATTACGGTTTTTCAAGTCATTCTTAACTGACTGTGTATTCTGGCTTTTATAAATGTTCTAATAAGGAAACCCGTGCGCGTGGAAATGGAGCGCACGGCAAGACAATAATAATGCTGCTGAGCGTTTATATCTTAGTCCTGAAGTCGCTGCAGACATTTCTAAAAAATGCAGCGTGTGCTACACTTGCAGGACGGTCTCTTACCTGACAACTTTGTACTCGCGTCGAATCGCGTGCTGTGGATTCTCCTGAGGGGCCAGCGATCAGCGCCAAGTCCCTCATTATTGTATTCATGTTGTCATGGAAACGGATCCTAGCCCTGGTCCGTTTTCTATTTGTGTGACAGTATTTCACCTATGCTCGCGTGGCGGCCATTTTAAGCCAGTGTTGTTAAAGTTACTCTGGTGTATTTCTGGCATGTTTTCTATTCAATTTCATTCACCATAACTTTTGCATGTTAATCCTGGGTTCTAGTCTCATTTAATGGATTATTAATGAGACAAACAACCACTTAGCGTTCACTGTCTAACAGAATTTGTGTAACTATTGTCACTTACTATGAGTGCCAGTCAGAGCATTGCAATTCTCATATGAAGATACAATGCTAGAATGACGTACTAAAAACTGTTCAGAGAGATAGGTACAAGTATACACATTACAATATATTCGTGGTAGTTCAGTTGGACAAATAAGGTAATGAGAGGGAAAGGGTCCTCTATAGAAAGGACACCATTTCATTGTCCGTGTTTAATCCAAGTACTGTAGAGTTCAGTTTGCAAATTATTCTCGCTTCCGCTTGTCTTAGTTTCTTTTCTTTATTTCCACCTCTTCTGCCTAGTGAGATCTTCTTAAGGCCAATAAATCGTAATTCAGCTTTATTAGCCATCTTAAGTTTTTCCTGCCAATGTCAGGCCAATGGTGTTCTTGGATCTTGACTGACAATTTTGGCAAAATGTTCTCTGACTCGTATCCTAAATTCTCTTATAGTGCTACCAATGTCGACCAAATTGCAAACAGATATAATTCCATACACTACATAGTTTGACCTGCAGTTGATTGGTTGTAGAATCTTCAGTGTTTTATTATTAGTGCCAGTAAATGCGTCCGTTTTGATGTGTGCAAATTTGCACATTGTGCATGTACCACACTTTCTAAAACTATTTGTAGATGCTTTAAGCCAGTTCATTGGTTCTTCCCCAGTCAGATCTGGTAAGTTCGATGGACTCAATTTGTTCTTTATGGTTGGTGCCTTTTTGTATATAATTATTGGTTTATCGTCCACATTGTTCGCAATGTTCTTATCCAGTTTGAGAAGGTGCCATTGTTTTGCTAGTATTTTGTAAAAATTTCTGTGGTCACTAGTGTATTTGGTGATAAATCCTATCGTTGGTTGCTCGATCCCTTTAGTCTTTGGTGTTAGTGTACGCTCTTGGGTTAGTATTGAGCTTTTTTCCAATGCTCTTTTGACACATTGTTCTGTATACCCTCTTTCCAGAAACCTGGATGTTAAAAGAGTACATTCCTTCTCGAAGTGTTCATTTGTTTGCAATTTCTTCTTGCTCTTATAAATTCACCTGTAGGTATGTTCACAATTGTTGGTCTATAGTGGCAGCTCCCTGCATGGAGAGTTGAATTCACTTCCGTTGTTCTGATCTGATTGTAATCAATGTATATTGTGAGATCGAGAAAATATATGCTTGTCTCATTGCAGTTGCCCGTAAATTGTATTCCCATTTGATTTTGATTGATTCTGTCTTTAAAGTCTGTAAAGTCTGAGGTTGTACCGTTCCATATTATTAATACATCGTCGATGTATCTCATCCAATACACAAGTTCTCTCTCATATGCGTTGTCTTTGTAGATGATTGTGTCTTCAAACATGCCCATAAAGATGTTAGCTAGGGCCGGGGCATATTTGGTGCCCATTGCTATGCCCCCTTTGTTTGTCTGAAAAAGTTATTGTCAAAGTTGAAGATATTACTTTTAAAGGTCAGTTCCAACATTTCTTTCACCATTTGAATTTGTAGGTACATCGATGCAGAATCCTCCTCAAAGGTATGATCAATTGCTTTCATGGCCCATGTGTGCTGGATCGATGTATATAATATAATGCGCATACATCCAAAGTTGCAAGTTAATAATTGCTTTCCCAATTTATGCTTCTCAACTTTAGAATGACATCAGTAGTGTCCTTTATATATGCCTTCAATCTCATTGCTCTTGGTCTTAGGATGTTATCCAAATATTGAGAAATGTTCTCTGTTACCCAGCCTATTCCGCTGAGGATAGGTCGTCCTTCTGGTATGTGTTTGTATCTCTTATGTATCTTGGGCAAAAAATACATAATTTGTATAGTAGGTTCTTTAATTGTGAGAAAACTCCTTTCATCGTCCGTAAGTAGACCTTTGTAGTGCCAGATCTTAATTTGTTGCTCCAAGTTAAGTACTATTTGTTTAGTTGGATTAGAGAGTAGTATTTCGTAACAATCTGGTGTACTCAAAAGCTTTCTTGCCATTTCCAAGTAGTCTTCTCTATTCATAATGACAATGTTTCCCCCCTTGTCTGCTTCTTTTATCACAATTGAGCGTTCAGTCTCTAGGGTCTGAAGAGCTTCTTGTTCCTGTGTGGTCAAGTTATGTTTAGTTCTATTTTGTCGTCTTTTCGAATCCGTCTGATACAATTCTTGTGATACCGCCTTATAGAAAGTGTCTATGATGTTATCCGCTGCAAATTGTGCTACAAATTTGGAGACCGGTTTAAGCTCTTTAGTTGATAGCATGTCTGATTCCATATTAAGATCTCTTAGTACTTCGTTAATATCATAGCTCGTGGGCTCTGCAATGGATCTGAGTAGGTGTATCTCTTCTATTTCCTTAATACTCAAATCACTCTGTTGTATCTTAGGTTGTGATTGGTAATTCCCTGGTGCTTTGGTGGCAAAGAATTTCTTCAATTTCAATTTGCGTACAAATTTGAATAGATCTATATGCAAGTCTGTCTCATTATGTTTCGCCGTAGGTGCGAATTAAAATCCTTTATTGAGTAGCTGTTTTTCTTCAGGTGTTATCTCTCTTCTGGATAGGTTCAGGACAAGATTAGGTGTTATTTGGTTCTGTTTAGTTCTTTTGCGTTCGCCCTGGTAAGCCTTTTGTTTGTGTTTCCTTGTAATCCTGGATTCGTTGGATCTTGTGCCCCCCCCCTCCTTCCTCTCTTCCTGGTGTACTGATAGTTGCTCCTGTATTCACAGGTAACTGAAAACTGACCTGTTTGGGTGGAAGGTTCCTATTACCTTTATTGTATGTTTTTATTTGATTCATGAAGCCTGAGGTTGTTTTCCCACTTACACTTGTCTTCTCTGTTGTATCTTCCCCAGTAAGTGCTTCTCCTTCTGAATCTGTTTCCGAACTTGCGGATGATGTGTTCGGTGTACTTGTTTTTTATCCAAATTTCGTGTTTTGATTATATTTGGTTTGGAAGGTGTAGACCCTGTCTTCTTGATAATCTCTCTCGTCTCTGTAGTGTTTTTTTAGTTTTCTAAGTTTCACTTCATCCTGGTAATTGTTAAGAATGTCGTGCATGGTATTATAGTTCTTTTCTTTCGTTGTTTCTTGTGAATTTTTTTCCGCAATCTCTTTTTTGATTTTGTCTATCAATTCAATTGTTCTTTTGTGCTCCCGTGTTGCGTGTTCTATCAGGAGTTCCACCATTTTCTTAGAACTTCCGTTCAGATTCTTCTCCCACATGTCTGCTAAGTCGTTGTCCAAATCGTTGCTAAAGTTCGGGAAAATCAAAATCCTCAAGCCGCTAGGAATTAATTTCTTTTCTTTATTTCCACCTCTTTGGCAGGAAAAACATCAGATGGCTAATAAAGCTGAATTACGATTTATTGGCCTTGAGAAGATCTCACTAGGCAGAAGAGGTGGAAATAAAGAAAAGAAACTAAGACAAGCGGAAACGAGAATAATTTGCAATCTGAACTCTACAGTACTTGGATTAAACACGGACAATGAAATGGTGTCCTTTCTATAGAGGACCCTTTTCCCTCTCATAACCTTATTTGTCCAAATGAACTACCACAAATATATTGTAATGTGTATACTTATACCTATCTCTCTGAACAGGTTTCAGTACGGCATTCTAGCATTGTATCTTCATATGAGAATTGTAATGCTCTGACTGGCACTCATAGTAAGTGACAATAGTTACACGAATTATATTAGACAGTGAACCCTAAGTGGTTATTTGTCTCATTAATAATCCATTAAATGAGACTAGAACCCAGGATTAACATGCATGCAACCATTACGTAATTGTAAAAAATACAGGTGTTTTAAAAAGTTTTGTAAGTATATAACACTGTCAATTTAATCTCGGAAGGATGTAGTACATGGCATAGTAAGTTTTAGTAATTTCTGAAAATACATCAAAAGTTATAGTGAATGAAATTGAATAGAAAACATGCCCGAAATACACCAGAGTAACTTTAAAAACACTAGCTTAAAATGGCCACCATGAGAGCACAGGTGAAATGCTGTCACACAATTAGAAAACGGACCAGGGCTAGGATCCGTTTCCATGATAACATGAACACAATAATGAGAGACTTGGCGCCGATCGCTGGCCCCTCAGGAGAATCCGCAGCACGTGTTTAGACGCGAGTACAAAGTTGTCAGGTAAGAGACCGTCCTGCAAGTGTAGCACACGCTGCGTTTTTTAGAAATGTCTGCAGCGACTTTGGGACCAAGATATAATCGCTCGGCAGCATTTTTATTGTCTTGCCGTGCGCGGCAATTACGCGCACACGCGTTTCCTTATAAGAACATTTATAAAAGCCAGAATACACAGTCAGTTAAGAATGACTTGAAAAACCGTAATGAGTATTTATAAAAGGAATAAGGGCATTACTTTCTCATAAATGTAGGTATAAAATTTATGGATAACGCACAGGACTATTAATTAGGCACTCAAAGTAATGGAGACTTATGAACATCCTTACTACAATTCAACGCTTAAGAATTAAAAGAAACACACCTACCTTCGTGATTTATAGAATTACTATTTCACAATATTCGGTGATACCTATGGAGATCTTGCATACATAATTGGAGGTGACAGCTTTGTGTGATTTGTATTTTTTTGAAGGGATCTAACCAGAGACTCGAAGAGAGACTACTATTTGCTTTAACTCATAAGGGGCAGTAGATGAAAATAAGGTAAAAAAGATAACTTGAATCCAAATTTCCTTGATTTCCTATGTGACACAACATGTAACATTGACTAACGAAAATGTGGTTTTGCCTATCTCTTGACCCCACTATTCCTCCCTATTCCCCACTCCATTTTTTGTCTGGCAATTTGGTTTACTTTGATTTAATAACTGTTATTTTTTATGGTTTGCTTTAATCCATCAATTACTGTCATCATTGGTAAAACATGTGAATGAACATTTCTGTCATCTTTTAATTTTGCTTTCATATGATTTTGAAAATATCTTCATAATTTTGTGATTATTTATTTTGATACATAACATCAGCCTGATCTGAGAAAGATCCAAGAGGGACCGAAACACGTGTCATCACTAATGGCATCAATATAAGAAAACGCTTGTTTAAAAAACTGGGTGCAGTCTCAACTTGGGATCTTTTCTCTTTACTAAACTATATAATAATTGATGCCTTATTTATCTGGTAGCAGGATAAACTCTACAAATTAGCTATAATTTGCTATAGTGTCAGATAAGAGCACACAATAATTAAAGCCACACCAATTTCATATCAACCAAGTGTCAATAATATGAGGCCAGACCAGCTATGTGAGGGCAATGTGTATTCATGTCTGCCTAGCTGTCTGTACTGCTCCCAGTCAGGCAATAGACAGCTTGCAGCCCTCCTTTAGTCCCCCAGGATGAAGCGTAATGCCTCCCCTCAGGTTTAGGAGCTCTCATCGAGAGATCTGCTGTGAATTTTGATTTCAATGGGGCTCTCTCATAACAATGGCTAGCCTCACACCAGTGTGCTGCACACCAAAGTACCTTTGAAGTGCACGCTTGGAAAGGGGACAGAGTTACAACAGCCAGAGAGAGTGCAGATGACCGAGAAAGCAATCCACTATTTTGTTTTTTTGTGGGGCTCTTCTTCCTTTTTTATGGAATAAGAGACTTTGCGTAAAATACATGAAGCCACGGCTCAGTTGTTACAGCAACAGAGATTGGACCTCTTAGAGCAGGCTTACTCCTGTCAAATCCCCTGTGACCTTTTACCTTTATAAGGAAGGGGTCTCCAACTCCTTTCTTGATTTATTTTCTGGACACTAAGAAGAAGACATCTCTGGAACACTGTTGGGAGTGCATTCCATTCCAAAGTCCTCTGTCGTATAGGTAGAGACAGGTGCATCTAAGGCAGAGGAGAGCTCTGCCCACTACCCAACCCCAGGGAATATTGGGGATGAGTAGCTGTGGACCACAGCCTCCATTCTACAAGCTGCATTGGAACCAGGCTCCTTACTGGAGATGAAGAAACTCCTGCAGGTGCCAAGCTCCCTGGAATGGAGTGAAGAGTAAAAAGGACTCACTTTCTCCTATAGCCCATGGAGTTGGACTCACAGCACCATGAGAAGCCAAAAGCATCTTGAACTCCTGTTTATCATTTATAAACATCTTCAAACTGGCTAGATCGTGTTCTAAGCCTTTGAACCACACAAGACCCATGGAGCTGCCTTTAGCACTCTCAGTGCACCCTTGAAACACTTCTTGCAACCTTCGACCGGCTCATCGCCACACCACATCACCATAGCTCATCACTCTTTTGGTTTGAGCAATGGTTCAATGCTGCATATGCCTTCGAACCTCTGCATCTGCGAATTACGGATCAAACCATTAGGACCTTGTATCCACATGACTCGACCCAGCACGAAACATTTGTCACAAACCGACTTGACCATCGCACAAACCCTGGAGAAAATCTTCAAACTGCACTGGTTGAACTCTATATAGAACTGCACGGAGCCCTGCTTCAAAGTTGATTCACTGCCAATGTGCCTCCTGGGGCAATGTGGCACACTTCATTCAAACCCGGTTTGACCTGCAAGGACAGTGCCTAGAAGCCTGGCTCAATGCTGTCAAACCACCCAAGAAAAATAACCAGGTACTGTGAAGAGACCCAGACCCCCTGGTCCTCTTTTGGGACCATAGTGACTGATAAGAGTTGGAGTATTTTTACTATTGCTGTTTGGGTTGCTACTATGATCCTTACACACCCCTCTGGAGAGTATAGCCTGCTGTTGGCCCACATTAACAAAAAAGGCAAAGGAGGTATTCCCGTCTGCCTTTGTATGTTTTACTTTTATGATTGGGATCACTAATGGTTTGGTAGTAGTGTGGAGCTGAGGAGGCAGTTGAAACACTACTCAACCCTGTACACCTGCACTACAGAGCAGTAGTTATTTCATCAAACAGGTGGCAGCGGTGGGATTTGATTCAGATATGCCAACAGCTCAGTCTTGCAGAATAAAAAAAGTGTTCAGTTAACGCTAGAAACACTGACAGATATTTTTTTCATGCTACAATGGAAGTAAACATGAGCTAACTATGTCAGGAAAGGGGACTCCCATGTGGCAATATGGTTAATAAAGCTGAAGAGCTTAAGTATCTACAAGCCTTTAAGAGAGTTAAAGGGATGGAGGAGGCCCAGGGGGCCAGCAGTGATCTGGTGTCCCCCAACTCAGGTCCCCATACTGCCGGTGTGCATAGAGTTTGAGAGGGATAGCAAGAGCGATAACTGTTCCCACCATAATTCCTACAGGGTGGGTAGTATGGTATCACTGAGGTCCTGAGTTTCAGCACAATCCTGAGCTTCTGTTAGGTCTTATGTCTCAGCCAGACCACAGATAAGTCTAATTGCGGCAGAGTTAGCTGCGTGGAAGATCCTTCTAGAAGAGCGCAGACTAGCACTAGCAGAGCAAAAGCATATGACTGAGAGGCAGAAACACAGAGACTTTGGAATGCTGCACAGACTTGATCTGGAGGAACAGATGGAGGCCCACAAACAGACTTCTGGTGTTCAACCTTGCCGCTCACAAGGGAACCTGAGCACCACATCCCCAAGCACCTAGTTCCACTGCAGAGTGGGGAAGGACATCTTTCATGTGTTTTACTGGACTATAACTAACTTTTCACCACCAGGGTGTGAATTAGGAATTGTGGGAAGCAGCTCTTATGAACCTCCTACCGATGGCTGGCACTGATGTGATTTTTCAGTTAGCTGCTGAGGAAATGCCCATTCATCACAAAATGAAGGCCGCAATCACCAGGGCAATACCTCAGGAGTTTTAGAGAGCTCACAAAGAATTGGAACCAAACAGTTGAGGCATTTAAACACCAGTTTCTGAGGTATCCGAGTGGGTGGGTCACAGGAAATAAAGTTGACATATTTGAAGGGATGTATAATGTGGTAACATGTGAGCATGTCCTGAAAAAGTATCAAATGAAATTTCACCAGCGTCCATTGGACAAAAATATCACAGACCCTAGAGATCTCCCAAAAGCTGCCGACAGATATGTGAGTATTCAAATACATAAAAAGACTCAGGTTAACACATCTAAAGCAGATGTTAGGATATATGATCAAAGTAAATCAAAGGAGGGTAAGGACAAAGGTTTGCATCCTGCCACCAAGAAAGGTCCCCAAAAGCACAATGGAAAATACATAACACATGGCTCATCAGCTGCCCAGAACTAAAGCCCACAAAGTTGTCTGCTCCTGCCGGAGAGGACCTTGTGACCACTGAGGAGATTAATGCGCTGGCACCAGATTCGTTGATCTCAGGGTGACCTGCTGATGTACAACCTAAAGATGAGGTGGATGACACAGTAGTGTCAGACATCAATGGCCCGCCAGAACAGAGTGAGTTGTCATCAGCTGGAGATTCAACGCAGGCTACGTTTGCAGGGCGCAGAGAGACTACCCTACTGTAGGTTACCTGCGTGCACAGGCGGATAAACAGGCTCAGGGTGGTATCCTCTGGGATGTTCAAAGTTTGCTGGAAGAATGGTCTCTTGTACAGCGAGCCAGGAATTTGGGTACAGGGGCCAGCCCTCTGCTGGGTGTGCCCCAATGCCACATGAGGTTTCCTCTGGGCTTGCCTCAAGACATTCTTTTGTCAGGTCACTTTGGAGTGACCAAGACAGCTGAAAGGCTGTTTGTGCATTTTTACTGGTCTCAGCTGGGCACAAAAATAACATAATTTGTCCTTTTTTGTCATACTTGCCAAGCATTTGGTTAGTCATGCAAGTCAACAAAGAGCACTTTAATTCCACTACCAGTGTCAGGCCTTTCAAGAAGATAGGCTTGGACATTGTGGGCCCTTTGGATCCACAGATAACCCAGGGAACCGGAACATCTTGGTCATTGTAGATAACACCACCCGGTACTATGAAGCAGTACCCTTGAGGAGTAACAAAGCCCCAGTGGTGGCGCAGGCTTTGGTAGGGATATTCTCTCATGTGCGCTAGTAGGCTGACCACAGAATTTCTCTGAAATGTAATCATTCTATTAAAAGTTAGCTTAAGGAAATGACCGAAAGTGTAACTCATAATTTTAATACATGAAATGAATATGTCCCCATTACAGGTGCGACAGTAGATACTGAGGTTGACCAAATGAATTATCGTGAATAACCACAAATCTCAAAAGCAATAGCAAGAGAAGAAATACCCACCATCCCGTGTGAAAAACAAGATTCAGGTCAATAGCCTAACCTGGAGGAATAGACTGGGTAAGAAAAATATCCATAGAAGACCTCACTCATTAGTTTCATGTTTATATTTGTAATCCCACAGGTTCTATAAGAAAGACTAAGGGGTAGTCGAACGATTTGTGCATCGTGTATTCCAACTCCAATTGAAAATTGTCAAAGAAGATTGCTAAGAAGGGACGGATCCTCACTAAAGGGCCAAAACACATTGTGTCGACCGAATATTGTACGTTACATCCTTCTAAAAGCCTGATTGAAAAATATGTAAACTTTAGCCGCTGGGCAATGTATGGACACAGAGACTACTGGTAGAACTGGTAGCTAAACAAATCCGTTTTCTAACATCCTGATTTAGATCCACCAACAAAACAGTTCATAATTGTGTTTGCCCGTATGCTCATTGCAATCTGTATCAATAGGGAAACCATTCCAATGTTGCTGCTCTGCATATATTGCACTTTAAAGTACTAACCCCCACTTTGCACTGATGCACTTTAACAAGGAGGCAAAATCGACTTTTTGCTTGTGCCTACCCATTGAATGATATACAGATGTGTTACTAAATGTATATGTATGAAAACACACGTTTACTACACATTGTTATGATAGTGTTGGGATTTTTTAGAATTCTGTACTTGTCTTAAATGTTGTGTATTTTATATGCGTGTTGGGAAAAAGTTTGAATAAATACGTTTTTAATGAGAAACACAAGTTGAGACATTGGGCCCCATTACACGGATGGCGGTAAGGGTTTACCAGTACCGGTAAGGGTACCAGTGCCGGTAAACCCTTACCGCCTTACTACAAGGTCCCTTTGTGGGACCCTACCTTAACGGCTGGTTTTAGCAGCCGTTAAGGTAGGGTCCCACAAAGGGGACCCTAGGGTTTTGCCAGCAAAGGGTTTTACCAGCCGTTAAGGATGGGACCCGCAAAGGGACCTGGGAGGTAATTACGGTACCGCAATTTGCGGTACCATAATTACCGCCTTCCCCATTCCCATTGAGCCCTATGGGGGCAAAAATGGGAATGGGGAAGTGCCATGGTGAATGGGGAATTACCCCCCACACACCTTGGAATAGGGCGGTAATTCCGCCATTCACCATGGCGGACTCAGTAAAATACTGGTGGCAACCATGGCCATAATAGCGTCATGGTTACCACAGTCCGTGTAATGAGGTCCATTGTGCCGCATTTGTTACACATCTGCACATATTCCACAGGTGGCTAACTGGTTTGCACACAAGCGGGAGGTGTAGCCAAATACTTGCATGTTTTTTTCTGATTATAACTCCCCGTTTTTCGAGTTAAGGCCCCCCAACCCACGGCAAAAGACCATTGAGGGAATGACCCATTGAGGGAGTGACCCTACACCTGAACACCCCTGATTGCTATATCCGAAGATCTGGTGATTCTAAATCTACAGCATTACAACAAGTAGAAACCCATATTTTGATGTGGCATAGAAAAGGTTTAATCACTGATGAAGAACGTGCCTTTCTTTCCATCAAGCAACCTGTAACTCCAACGATGTATTTCTTGCCTAAAATCCATAAGAACTATGACATGATACCAGAGGGTCGCCCAATCATGAGTGGCATTGGTTGGGTGACTGAAAACATTGCAGAGTATCTTGAACATATCCTCAAACCGAGGGCTAGTCTTTTGTTTTCATACCTACGTGACTCAACAAGCCTTATTCAGAAATTACAAAAATTTACGACATAAAACCTTTTTTCTGGCAACTCTTGATGTGAAGGCACTATATACCTCCATTCAACATAAATGGGCTATGGCAACAGTTGATTGCAATTTCAGACATGAATCAGCTTCTTTTTATAACCATTTACTAATGATCAAGGAAATGTTACAGCTCACTCTGGATCTCAACATCTTTACCTTTGATAATCAGCTTTATCAACAAGCCAAAGGGGTGGCAATGGGCGTGAAATTTGCCCCAGCACTTGCAAACCTTTTCATGGGCATGTTAGAAGATAAAGCAGTATACTCGGAACCCTTTTATAAGACCCAGATTAAGATGTGGACACACTATATAGACAACGTTTTTTGTATAATTGATGGAAGCACAGATGATTTTCAGAATTTTGTGGCAGATCTCAACCAAAATGGTTTTGACATACAATTTACAGGGTCTTGTGATCGCAAGACAATTAACTTTTTAGACTTAACTATACAGTCTCTTGGAGATCAACTACAGACTTGGGGCCTCATTACACGGAAGGCGGTGATCCAGGGTGCTATTAGCACCCTGGACCATGCCGGTAAATTACCGGCACCGCCTTGGCGGTAAGGGGATTTACCGCCCCATCCCAAGGTCGGTGGGGTGGTAAATCCCCCTTCCGCCATTGCCCTTCCCCATTCCCATTTCTGCCCCATAAGGCTCTATGGGAATGGGGAAGGCGCTAATTACGGCACCGCAATTTTGCGGTGCCGTAATTAGCTCCGAGGTCCCTTAGCGGGTTGGTTTTTAACGCCTGCAAAAAGCAGGTGTTAGAGCACCAACCCGCTAAGGGACCTCGTAGTACGGCGGTAAGGGTTAACGGTCACCGTTGCCATTAACGGTGACCGTTAACCCTTACCGCCGTCCGTGTAATGAGGCCCTTGGACTTTCAGAAAACCAACTGAAGTCAATTCAACATTGCATGCCAGTAGCTGTCATTCAAACTCAACCATTTTCAACATACCATCGGGAGAATATACCAGAGCACGCCGTAATTGTCAATGTGAACATAAATTTGAAGATGAGTGTGTACTTTTACAACAACGTTTTTGAAACAGGGGTTACTCGAATCAATCTATAACAAGAGCATACAAGAAATCTAAAAGAATGAAACAACAAGATACCCTTGAGCAACAACCTAAAAGGACCTCAGAAGTGGACATGGCAATTAGCTTTATCACTCGGTACTGTTCTGATCACCGTAGAATTCAAAAAGTCCTTAGGAAACATTGGCATCTTTTGAGAATGGACGATCACATTTGTAAGTTTGTAGGTGAAAATCCACGGATGATCTATACAAGGGCAAGTACACTTAAATCCATCCTGAGTCCCTCCTTGTTACCGGACATTAAGCAAGCCAACCAAGGAACATGGCTTGATACTCAAGATCAGGGTTTTAGAAAATGCGGTATATGTCCCCAATGTAAATATGCTCATGCCCCCACAAAGGAATTTCAAGATACCAATGGGAAACAATGGACCATTAAACAGACCATTCATTGTAAAACTCAATTCGTTGTGTACTGAATCATATGTGTCTGCAACAAAATATACATTGACAGCACTAAAAGACCCTTAAGAATCCGAATACGTGAACATTTGTCGAAAATTGGAAGTCAGGACCCTTCCTTACCACTAGCGGCACACTGGCAAACCGTGCACCAATTACACAACAAATCAGATATCCATTTCATTGGATTGCAGCAGGTTTTTCTGAATAAAAGGGGTGGGGATAGGCTGAAAACTTTGAGAAGAGCTGAGGCCAGAATGATATGCTTCTTTAACACGACTATCACAGGCCTTAACAGCGATAATGAAATGATTTCTTTTTTGTAACATTGGTTAATTGTTGCCCCATATTCTGTCTGTGTTTCAATCCTTATTAGGACCCAATCTATTTCAGAGAGTAATTTCCACTTTTTCCTGAAGCTTCTTTTTTGGTCAGTATTTCGACACTTGTCATCATATATCAACACATAAATATGTTCACATCCAATCATTATGCCTGTTCTGTCAACATGTTGGCATATTTGAATGATGTCACTCGCTAAGCTCTATTTTTTTCCGCTCGAACCACTCTGTAAATTTGAGTTTAATACAAAACACAATCATGATTATTCTCCTAAATAGACATAGATTTTACTCCCATCTTTGTGCGCTCATATTGATCCCATTTATGGTAGCCGCCATCTCCAGATTCAAGTTAACTCAGTGTGGCGGCTCCACTTTGAACGTTTCTGTGAATATTGATATTTTTTGGAACACTTGTTTAGCGATTACACATACCACTTCCAGACACCTGTTGACAGTTCAGTTTCCAACTGTACTAAACAAACATGAACGAGCACACATACGATACTAATTTACTATACACCAAAGATAATTCAGTCTTGATTTTACTTGGAATACTTGTACTCATGGCAGTTTCTTTGTGTGATAAACTCCTACACGGCGGACGTATTTGTACGTTTACTGACACGCTCTTTTCCATGACAACTCTAGACGTGTTGCCATGGTTTTGCATTGGGGCTTCAACCTTCAAAATGGCATCCGACACTCCGACTATAGAGGACATCTTTTTATGGCGGACGCATTCGCACGTCTGACGTCACCTAGTATCCCGTAGCAACGCGGGACACGTTGCCATGGACAGCGCCTTAGCATTCTTTCTTAAAATGGCGTGCATGGAACAGTTCGTGTTCCCTTGCCAAAGCGTGTGATTTTCTTTGCTTGTTGTTAAGGTAAGCTTTTTGCAGTCGTGCATCGGTTCTTTGGTAATTATTTGATACGCTAAGGATTGATGGCATTTATTTTTGTTGCGTTATTTCTTTAATCTGGTAAAAGGATTGTGGTTTCACGTATTGTTTAGCTAACTATATATTCACACGCGGAAAGTACAACACGCGTTTCTCGGATAGATTGCTATTACAGTGTGCACACACTTGAAGCAAACTTTGAGATATAACAGAGACTCAGTCTGTCTAATCTGAACATTATGTATACATATCTAAAGATAACGGATTCAACGTGTTTTTCAAAGTTATGGGCGCTTTCTATTGCTATGGCGATACCTGAATTTGACTTTATCTATTTGCAGATTTAGCGCTGGGGATTTGACCCCGTTATAGGTATAATGACATTTTGTCTTTTGGATCGGCTAATCGAAATTTGGGTAAGCGCAACTATGGCACTTTCACTGGACCTGGTAATTGGACTTTTTGGTTGTAGTTATGCAAATTGGACCAACACAATAATTACTAAAAATGTCTCTCTCATTTTTTCCTTCTTTTCTTCTTTCTCTCTTTTTTTGCATTTTCCTCATATTGTATGGTGCTTTGTTTCTGTTTGTTTGTTTATTGACACAATGTATTAGCGATTAATATATTTTGGAAAACATTTTGTCTCTATACCTTTGCATCCGCCCCCTCACCAACCCCTGCCTCTCTGTCTATTTATTATTTTGCTTTTTATCTGTTAATACCAACTGTTACACAACGTTTGTTTTTGATATTTGCATTTTCTTTGTTAATCCAATCAATGTTTTTGTAACATAATCTCTGATATGTTGTATTGTTTATTATGTTTGGTGCTTTATTAGCCCAGATTTGAGAAAGGCTCTGAGGGAGCCGAAACATGTTATCACTAATGGGCTTTATCTCAACATTTAATGTGTGACAATACAACACAATTAAATGCGGTTCAAATTGGTGGCGCTGAGTACTGGATTTCTTCCTTCTTCTACAATTTGTTAAACACTTTCTAATACTCATAAAAAAGCTAAATCTGTTGGATTTGTCAATGCTTGTTTCCTTCTGTGGAAGGACCAGATAACAATACATTGACTGACTGAAGGTACACTTTATTAAGAAATGTTCAGTACACCAGTAGTACCAAATTACTGTGAATGCAAGCAGACGTCCATGACCAAATGATAATGATGTGTTATTATATAGCACTTACGCTTAAGCGCTTTATATAGAAACAATATACACCCAATATCACCCAACCTGCGTTGGTACTCATTTATCGACCTCAGAAGGATGAAAGGCTGAATTGAGGCATTTAAGAACAGACTAAATCAGTGACTCATGCCTAAAGTGTGCCTGAAATACACCTTTAATGAGTCTAGCAATTATTGTATAGAATTCCAGAAAGACACTTTATTTGGTATTCCTATTCTTTCTTATTTAGGGTCAGTGCTGAAAGTGTTAGACTTGTGGCACTCCTTTTCTTCTTTTTTTGAGGGGCTTTAACATGAAAGCCAGCCACTCCAGAACTATAGAGCCACATGGTGCTGGCCACAGCCCATGAGAACGCATTACAAAAAACAAAACAAAAAAGTTTGTTTTTCTTTTTTTTTCTCGTGGTCGCAAGGCTTACCACAGAGGTCGCAAGGGAGACCACAGGACCCCTAAATGACGTCCCTGCGGGTGTCTCAATGCATCCAGGGGCAGAGAACGACCCCTTGGTCCTGGGAGAAACTTCAGTGAGGTGCTGGGTGGCCTCCATGAAAAGTTGACTGGACAAGCAACATGGTTAAATATCAGGATGTGTACGATCCCTGGAGCCTTCAACACCCGGCGTTTGCCTGACAGCGCTGAGAAAGGAGAACAACTGTACTAATAATGCTATAGGCAACACTCTGACCTCTGACCATGACCCAGTGTCACTGGGCACTTCCCTTAGCCACGCCTTACTGATGTCGTTCAATTGGAGACTCAATATGTCATACTGTGGCTCAGTGGACGGGTGCATCCACTACAGGAATCTGTGATTGACCTTATGATCACAATTTCAGATCCTACCAGGCACACGCAGCCCTGCATCCTTCTGAGGGCTATACAATTATTGGAAGGAGGTTACACGTGTGCACTAAAGACCAAAGAACGGGGAATTGTCTGTCGAGAAATAAATGTGACATCAAAACGTTGCTCTCGGAACATGGTGAGTACGCCCTGCTCAGGATAAAGACCAGCTCATTTGGATTATGAGAGCAGCTGGGACATAGGTGGGAATGGGGTGAGAGCGAGAGGACGATGGACAGAACATGTAAAGATGGTGGCGCTATCATATGTGTCCCAGGGAAGAGAGATGAGGAATGTAAGCTCCCTAAACAGCAGGGAGACACAGGGGATGCATGGGTTTCTTGCAGAGTTTTACAAGATTTTGGATGAAACAGAGAATTAACTGCTCAGTTCAATATATAATAATAATTTAGCATTTATATAGCACTACGAACCCTCAGGCATCTGAGTGCTGCTTATTATTACCCACGGTGTGTGGTACTCATTTATCGACCTCAGAAGGATGAAAGGCTGAGTTTGGCCCTGCCGGGATTCAAACCTGCCTCTGCAGACTCTGCACAGATGTCAAAGCGGGCGCTCTACTCGCTGTGCTATCGGACCAGCTATCTGGAATCACCATGAGTGAGGAGTCTGCCAATGACCTTTTGCAAAGCACGGTTTAGTCTTCTACTTAGGAAGGGCCAGGACCACTTGCAGGAGCAATAGACCACTCAGACTCCTCAACATTGACTGCAAGGTCTCTACCAAGATCTTGGCAAGGAGGCTGGAGAGGGGTGTGGCTTGGCTGATTCATCAAGACCCATGCAGGTTTGTGAAGGGCCAGAATGGGAGAGACAATATGCAGAGGCTGCTGCAGAGGGCGGTGAAGCATGCGGCAACAAAGAAACTCCTTGCTGTGACACCACTATCGCTGAATTCAAGGGAGGCATTGGATCACCCCTTTTAGACTATGGCCCGAATGCGCACTGCCAGGGGATTAGTGGAGATGACGAGGCTGCTGTACGCCTCTGGCACAGCCTCTGTGATGGCAACTGCTCCTTCCCTTCAGGAGGAAGATGGGGCATGGCAGTCTGCTGTGCCTACTGTTGTTTGTGATCTCCATGGATTCCCTGGCAGACAGGATTAGCGCTGATGTGCCCATCATGTGTCTGTCCTGCGTGGGTGCTTGCCAGAATGTGAGTGTATGCAGACAACCTTTTACTGGTCCTAAAACATGTCACTGTCCCCTTACAAACAGCCATGCAGGTCATGAAGGAGTTTGACCTGTACTCTGGGTGTAAGGAGAACTGTTCAAGTCTGAAGTTTTACTAATGATGCGGAGTGGGCCCCACCATTCTACAGTCTCTATTAATAGAAAGGTAACCATTACATTTAGCGCCTACCAGAAACTACACAGCACAATATAGTGATAAATCTATCAGCAGAAAACAACTGTGGGGGCGCCCCCAGTAAAGGCTGCATGCACCCTGGTAGTATTAAACTACAGTATATTGATATGCAGTATACGCATTCATCAAAAACATTATTTTCGCATACAATTATTTTATTATGATTCAATTTTCCTCAAGTTCACATGAGGCAGGCTGTGTTGACCAATGCGAGTCCATCATCAGGGCACTCATCTGGCAACTAACAACTCCATGTGACAAGTGTAAAGACATATCTGTCGTCAAGAAAAGGCTCGCGACAAACTGCCTGTTGCGCCAAGCCCAGAAACCTAAACGAAACAAAATCGAATAATTACCACACAGGTTTTTACACCTAATCCTGTGCGTACATTATATAACAATACATGTCAAATTAATACACAGTCGAAAGGAATACCTGAAGTAATCCCAAAAGTTACCCACACGCGAAGTTTTATGGAACCACTGTTGTAGAAACTAGCATCTCAATTTGACCTCATATGCTAAAAATACCCAGGCATGAATGTATTATTAACATAAAGTACTCGTCACTTACCCAAACAATGAGCACGGGTTAACTAAGGAGCAACCGTGAATGCTGTGATCGGCTGACACGCCGATTATATCGTTGCCACCATAAATCACGTGCACGCTAGTGCGCGGTGACGTCTTCGCATGTTAAAGGCAGGAGTTTTACCATTGACAAGGGCATGCTAGTGGAATATGCCAGACAAGCTCCCGCCACCCCTGATACCCGAAGACATCTCAGACACAATGAGAGTTAATATGACTAAACTGTTGAAGAAGCTCAGAGGCCGTTCTGATCGAGAGAAAATTCTGACACTATCCTTGTGGTGCAAGATGAACGTGATCAAGATGGTATTTGCCCGGAAGATTAAATATATGCTGTTCACGGTTCACCTCAGGGGGCCGGCCAGTTATTCTAGGAACTTAATAAGATGGTGAGAATGTTCGTATGGGACGGAGGCGCTTAGACTGCCCTTTGGAAGATACAACATGGACAATCTACTGGTGACCTGTGGCTGCGCAGCTCCGCCGGAATTTACAAGTGGCTCGCTGATGAAGGTGAAGACCCAAGGATTCAAGCTAAGGATGGAGATTCAGGTGCGATACCCCTGCGGTCCTCAGTGACAAGGGTGGATGTTTGTAAAAGAGATGAGAATGTTCTTACAGACTTCCTGAAGGACTGCTGGATGTGAATGTCTGTGGGTTTGCTAAACGCACCACTTCTCCGAGGCCTCTCTGTGGCTGAATCAGGAGATTCCTGAGAATGGTCGTCCGGTGTTCTGGTTCATTTGGTACCTCTTTAGGATGATGTATGTTGGAGATGTTTTCAAGACGGATGGCTGGCTTTCATTTGAGATGCTGTAATGAACCTTTGGCCTAAATGGGTGAATGTGCAGTGAATACAGAAAAGTGTAAAAGATAAAGGGATTCATTACAAGTTTGGGAGTAATACAGTGGTAACTCTGCCACTGCGGAATTATCGTCGTGTGTGGCGGAATCAGCGACATATTACAACTTGTCGGGATCGTGCACCCACCATTGGTGGTAATGGTAATTCCGTCTGGCAGAATTACAGTCGAATCAGCACTAAATCCGCCGGCATAATTACCGACGGTGAAATCACTTCCAGCATAAATAATGTCATTGCAGGAAAAGGAAGTACTTCGGCATCCATTTTTCAAAACACAATCCATTAAAAAACCAACCTGTATGGGTGCCATCCATCCCTAGAGGCAAGCACTTCCATGTCTGCAGGGAAGGCCAAGTGTAAGGTTCCTGTTATGCGGTGCGAACACTCATATTCAGTGATCAGGAGCTGACAGTCCTAGCAGAGCAGGTGGTCACAATAATGGAAGACAACCCAGTAGCACAAACATGACATCTGGCTAGACATTCGGGACAAAATGGTGGCTGTGGACCATGTCCCACATGACACAGAGGACATGAAGAGGTGGACCGACCTCAGGTCCTGAGTTTGCATTGTAATTTCCAAACACCACAGGGATATGGCTGCCACAAGTGGAGGAACAGAAGACCCTCTGTGAGGAATTAGACCATCTGCACGGGGAGTGCACTCACCTCAGCTTTTTTGAAGTTTTTGTAATGAAAATGAATGATGGGAGATCAACCTCAGAAAATGTGTGGGGCTAATCCGCACACATATTCCTCTACTCACACATAGTTGAGCATACTACAGTCAGCCACCGGTACATCAAAACATCTCAGGAAGGGGGAAGGCAACACCTTCCTCTGGCCATGGCCAGCCTAATCAAAATATCAAAGGCCCATGGATCTTCCCTCTCTCTGGTGGCAGCATATAATGATGAGAGTTAACTAAAACAGGCCTGCGATAGGCCTGAGCACAGAAATGACAAAAGGGGGCATTAATACCTCTTTCATATGCAATGGATCAACTTGAAGCTAGCTCGCACCCATCTGTATGAAGGGCAGTGAATGGCATGTCTGGCACAACTATTTACAGTAGGCAACCCCTGCTGGGGGACCCCGTTTCATAGGGAATGAGTATGGGATTTGATAGAGACAGGAGTCTGTTCTCGCCAAAACTTCAAGGAAGACCTGCACATTGATCTAGAGTCACAGAGAGCTCAATTAACTAGAGAGACACTTTGATCCACAACAGCCAGGAAGATGGGTGGGACCTAGTAGTACATGCTGTCAAGCCTTACCTTTCCTGTTGCAAAACACTTTGGGTATGGCCTAACACATAACAGAAGATTGTTGGTGGGGACCCAAGATTGGTTCATTAAGGTAATGAGATGGGTGTTCTCTCAGACAGCCCTTTAAGATAAGTACCAATACCCTGGAGGTGGATGTGGATGCAGATTTTATTCATACATCAATAATCAAGACGACACAAATAGTTTGGCAAAGTTTGTCTGTTTTAATGTCAAGTATCTGAAACAGGGAGCATGGCAAACATCAGCAAGCGCTCGATCCTCTGACTCTACTTACTTCATAAAAAACTGGGCTCCTGTACACACAATTGGTCATCATTGATGTTTTGACCTGCGTTATTACCAACGCCATCCTACGTGGCAAACTACAAAAACCTAACGGAGGGTGTGATTGGGTCTAAGTGGGTCTAAGTGTATTTCTAAGTTTAGGCTCTATATCTTTATAGAGCAGTGGAGGAAGGTGATAGAATAATTAACATTAGGTGGGGCAACTAAGCCCTCCCCTCAAAATGGCCTCTATGAACGTCACTAAATGTACAACGCTCCATTGGCTACACAAACTAAAGGACCCTTAATTACACAGTCCCGTATAATTGGTTAGCTCCTAGCCCCCACCAGTTCTTTTCCACCTACTTCTAGCAGCAGGCAGACTGAACAACCAGGTGCGGGTGAGCTTGTTTTAGCACCAGCTTCCCACCAATTAGCATATCATCCATCATCACCTCAATGGTCTAGTGTCAATTAATGTTTTGAAGTTTGGCCTTGAGTCTGTACTGTGCTCTGAGAATTTTTAAGGAGTGTGGGCACCAGCCGGCCTTCGTGTGTAGGTGTGACCACCTCGACCGTCCAACTTCCCTTCACCAAGTGACTGGACACCATGAAATCGAGCTTTTCGTGTATTGGATTTTATTCTCTAATAGTCCTCTGACGTTTTTTGTTTTTGCTTGACCTTTCTGAACAGGAGGCTCTGTTCTTTCACACTTATTGTATCCAATGTCAGCCACTTGCAGTTTGATAAGACCTTGACTTTCTTGGCTCAGTCAACTCCTTAGCTGAGCTTTTATTCTGTTTAATTCAATTGCTTTTTCTTAACTGCGACACTGAAATGATGCCTTCTTGCTTTGTTCAGTATTGCTTATATGCGTTATGGAAACATTCATCATTTACTTGTCCATATGTATCTATATGTATATATGTTGACGCTTGCCGCAATCTAACTATTCAAAAGCATGTGGCTAGCTTCATGATTGCTTTGATGCTTGCGTTTCATTGCATCTGTACACATTTAAACTAACTAAGTACCTTCATCAGGTCTCTGGCATAAGTTTCTTCACCTTGATCCCAAGATGTCACTTATCCTTGATACTTTCTTGATGGTTTATAAATCGTCTGCATCCTCTGGTCTGTTTATCTCTTCTATTGGTGTCAATTCGATTTTGTATGATGTCACCATTCATCTTTGTCTTTTAGTTTCTCTGCTTCTTCAGGAATCTCGTTCAAATGGCCATCATATTGTCTTGTATGCAGGCAGGGGTGTTGCTAGACCTGGAAAAGATCTGGGGCTATGCTAATGTCAGGACTGTCAGGACTCAGGGCTACCTGGCTTTTTGGTTGTTACCCCTGAGATTCTATCCGGGGCTAGTACCAAAAGACCCGGGGCTATAGCCCCCTTGGACCATCTAGCAACGCCTCTGTATGCAGGTATAGCTTCCTTAATAGGTACTTAACCTCCCATATTCTCTTAGGTATAGGTGTTCTTATTGGTACTGCACAGAGTCCACGCTCTTCTCTTTGTTGGTTTAACTGTTCTGTGTACGTCACATACTTTGGTTCATACTTTTCAGGTAATGTAGGCAGGGCAGTTGGAGTAGGGGTACTAGGCTCCTCCTCTACACTTGGCATAGCCTGCACCAATCACTGGGGCCCATTTGCCTTGAAAAGAAGGCTGAACCCCTCACTTAGCAGATCATCCGACGACTTTGAAAGGAGTAATAAGAAGGCCTCATTTGGACCCTGGCTGAAGGTACAGTCTGCCTTCCTGCTTCCACCAGTGAAGGAAGGCCAGGATTTCCAAGAGGGATGCAAGAACCCTCCCCTAAACATATCACAGGGAACAGAGGGAAATACCAACCTCAGGGGACCCGTCCAGCAGCTTTCGAATCAGTACCCAACCAGCAGACAGCGTGCCCTGCTAGGTTCTGCCAGCAAGCTTCCTAGGTGGGAGGTGCCAGAGAATCTCTCAACAAAGGATAAGGCTGCTGCCTGCAAACACTCTCCTCAGCTTTGGTCCATCCACCTTAATGGACAACCCAAGCTCTGCGAAGAAGCTAGGAGGAGTGCCACAACAAGCATCAAATAGTGTCCATATCTTAAGGACATTTTCGAGGCATTGGAGCCCTCGAACCTCGACCGGCTGCACCACTGATAGTTGTCATACTGCAGTCACTCAAGCCATCCGAGACGCCTCGATCAGCATTCCAGATCCGCCAACCAGCACAGAGACAACTATTCTTGACGCTGTGTAGGCCAGCCTATGGCCCTCTGTCCAGCCTCGCTTGCCGAACTGCCTGCCTCATGATAGTTGGAGCTGTCTACCGTCTTGAACCCTGTCATAGGCTCTGCATACTGTCGAGCATCAAGATCGTCTCAAGCACCAGCTACATTGTGATTCTGTCCCCCTGTTCCTTCTCTTAAGGCCCCTAGTGACATTTACGATCCCTTGCTCCCTTGGTACTGAAACCAAACAACCTTGAAAAGTTAAGACTGATTGCTTTACCGACTACCCTCCTACCAGTATTCATAGTGCATTCCTCTCCTTCGTGAAACTGTGTGTCCTCTGTCTTCCTTTACAGGGTGGGCTGAATTTTGTAGTGTGCTAGAACTGTCTGTTGTAATAATAATAAAGTAGGCATTTTTATACAACCTGGACTGAACAGTCTCTTTTATCATTGGGTAATAATTGTACTTTCGCTGTGTTGCAACTAACCAAGGATCCATGACCTTGTGGCGATAAGTGTGCCGTTCCGTTCGCGTTATCAAAATGGGACAAAAAGGTTTATAATTTACTTGTGTTCCAATCTGTTCGAATCCCTTCTGTTGTACTAGAAGTGTGGGGCGGATTGAAGGTTTAGAAACCAATATTCTTCCCTAGACCACTGGTGGCCTGGAAGTTGATTAGTTACACTCTCTACAGCAGACCCCATGGGAGGAGATGGTCAGCAGCATCCTCCACATGGTGGGCCTGGAGGGTGTGGGATTGGTGCAAGCAGCCAGGGAGAACCTGGTTAGTACATAAGTGAGTGATGGGCCCATTGCCGAACAACCCTAACAGCATGTAGACATACACAAACTGACATGCATCCAGGAGACAGCAACCTGGTCAATGCATGACCCATCCATGTGACACTGCAGGCCATTACATCATGTGTAATTGAAGGCTTGATCCCCCTTACATTCCACCTAAGTAGGATGATGACGGCATAACGTATGCAACATCCACCATCAAAGAGCAAGTAACAAGGACTGACACACATCTGCATAACACATCATAACCGGTTCCATGTCATTTCGCTGACACGTGTTTTGCCGCAGAATTTTTTATGAAACAATTCATCAAAAAAAAAAATTCAATTATTTTTGAGGGGGTACCCCCCAAGCCCTTCTTCATTTTATTATTTTTTTATTTCCCTTCACCCCCAACCCTTTATTTGCCCTTTCCCACACCCCCAACAATTTCGATGGAGTTTTTCGTAAAAATTCCTGCGCCAAAACACCCACCGTAAAAACGACTTTCGGCGAAAGAACGCCATACATCACAACCAACCCTTGCCTGCACACCGGTCACCCATGCAGAGACATCACAGCAAGCATGGTACCAAACGTGTTGCGCATGTCAGGCAATTAACACCACTGGATGTGTGTCTCATACCACCAACCCCTCAACTGACCAGTAGCTGCAAGGCCCCGGTGGAGACAATGCCCAACCTTATTCAGTCAGAACTCCACCACAACTATCAGGACAGCTCTCAGCTGACAGTCCTACGGGATATGTAAGGAATAGCAGTCTTTCCCTACATGCGCACACATGACACTGTATGTCAGTAATGCACATGACTACATGGTCCAAGCAAGGCACAACCCCCACACTGATCATATGCATGCACATCATTCAATGCTGTAAACTGCCATACTGTCAGTCACATGAAGTATGCCCCCCTGGAGGCCTAGCACCCTGTGACCCCATAGAACACACAGTACTACATGACAACACACCTAACACATTTCCATGAAGGTAATGAGGCACAATTTGATGTTTCCCAACAGGCACACAAGACACCCGGAACCCCATGAAGGTGCCAGTACCTCTGGCAGACAGGCAACAGCAAGTGCCACAAAGGCCACAGGCCATGCCTCAGCCAGGAGTGGGAGTTTCACACAAAAATCCAAGGGGACAGTGCCATCCTATTCCATGGCCACTGGCACACCGGCCACAATTCAACCGCCTACTCAGGCCATTAGGGAGGCTGCAACTCCACATGCAGAAGGAGCACCAACCACCACTCCTGGGGACTCAGGAGTAGTACACAACGGCCCAAGTGCTGACAACAACCAGGCATGTGCCCAGCCCACTGCAACCACTGCCGCTGTGTAATCACAGTCTTCCTCATACAACTCTAGTCCTGCCTGTTGACCTGTGGGACACTTCTCACCAGAATCCTCTCCCTTGTGCAGCCTCCTGCCAATGCAGTCCTCCCTCTCCCCTTTGTCATCTCACTGTGCCCTGCACTTCGAGCAATAGGGGACACAGATTACCATGCAGAGCAGGCAGGCCGGGCATCCCAAAATGAGGGTGTGGGCCGCCAACCATCTCCTGAGCCAGTCCATGGCCCCTCATTGCACATTGGGAGCGGCTGGACAGAATTGAAGAACAGCAGGCTGAAATGCCTGCCATCGCACAGGAGCATTGTGCTATTCACAGGCCATGTACAACGTGATTCAGGTGGCCTCCAGGGGGGTGGCCACATCCATTGACCGGCTGTGCCAGAATACAGTGCACACACATGCAAGTAACAGCCTCATCAGTCAGAGGGTGAGGGAGCTTGCAGAATCCTACTCAGCCTTGCATGAGACCATGGCCAGAGGAAACAATCTCCCCATGTCACACCTCTGGGGCAGTTAGCCACTCAGTTCCGTGTCAGCCACCCCTACCGAGGGGTCGGTGGCCAGCACGCCAGCTAGGTGCTCCCAGCACTGCACTTCTTGTGGTTCCCTGCCTGTGCAAAAAGGGGACAAAAAGAAGTGCTAGTGGTTCAGCACATGGAACAGACTCGGGGTAATGGAGTTGGGGCTTAGGGTCTGGGGCGGGTGATGGAGTTGGTGATCAAGATGTGGGAGTTGGGGGATCAGGATTTGTTGATTTGAAAATAAATCACTGTTGAGTCTAGACAATTTGTACAGTGTTTATTCTATGATGGTTATACATTTGCATTCAGTAAATCATCAGTGACGTCAGAGGTGTATTTGTGCAAAGTCAAAGAAAATTGTCAATGAGGTTCTGGTGGACAATTTACCCTTCCCTCAACTCCCCACGTATGTTCTGAGGTGACCTGTATTCACCTGCAACATCTTCCTCATCAGAGCCATGGAGGAATGGTCCTCATCTGGACACATTTGTATGTTCCTTCATATGAACATGTTATGCAGCATTGAGCTTATGACTACAATTTTACCCCTGTACATGAGTGCCCCACCTATGTGGTAGAGGCATCTAAATCTTGCCTTCAGCAGTCTGAAGGTGCACTCATTGCATGTCCTGGTCCGCCTGTGGGCCTCATCATAGGTGTCATCAGTCAGGATAACTGAGGACGGCCTGAGTCACCTACAAGAAATTGAATGTACAGTGTTAGACATGGCCATTTGTCTGACAAGGAACATGTATACAGGCCTATGGTGCCATTGGCCTATGTGCGCATATCTGTGCATGTGGATGATGCACCTTGCATCAATTGTGGTGGAGGGACCTTGGCCTACAGAGAGCACGTTTGGGCATTCACAGTATATGCAACATCATTTATCATGTTTTTGTCTATTCACTGACCTTACCCATGCAGTTGACACTATGGAGATGGTGGTAGGTCATGTACAGCCCCATGACCACGCATTGGCAGGGAATGGCTTTGACAGGTGCCTTGCTTGGTGTCACTGATGTATGCAACATCATTTATCATGTTTTTGTCTATTCACTGATGTTACCCATGCAGTTGACACTATGGAGATGGTGGTAGGTCATGTACAGCCCCATGACCATGCATTGGCAGGGAATGGCTTTGCCAGGTGCCTTGCTTGTTGTCTCTGATTGTGTTCTGCTACCTTGAATGCCAGGTGTCCTGTGGAGTCACCTGAGGTCAGTATGTGCACTGGGGTAAGTCAGTCATGGTTCATCGCCTATTCATTGCTTTCTTGGTGATGTATTATGGTAATTGTAGTTTGCTCACATTACTTCTCATCACATTCTCCTTTTGTGTCACAGTGCTATGTCTTTGTCAGATTGACTACTACTACTTACCCCCAATCCAGATACACTGAATTCTGTGTGTGTCCATGTACACTGGTAGGGTGCTGTTCATCAGTATCATGGCATCATGTGTGACACCAGGGTATCAGGCACAATAGTGGCTGATTGCAAGGTCCCCATCACATGTCATTTGGGCATTCATGGAATGGAACTGTTTGCTGTGTCGGTATGCCTCGTCCATTGCCTGGGGGGCCACTAATGCCACATGTTTGCAATACACTGCTGCTATGGTGTTGGGGAACAGGGCAATGGGGTAGAAATATGCCTTTGCTGTGTGCACCAGCACGTAGGTGGTGGGCATGGAGATGTGCTCATGGGCATGTCTCATGAGCGCATTTGGCTTAAAGCGCTATACAAATTCAATAAACATAACATAACCTTTGAGAAATTTGGTTGGGACACAGCATGCAGCGTCCCAACAGTGTGCTGGAATCCGCCCATGGCACAGAAGTGTAGGACGGACACAAGCTTTACCAAGGGGTGGGGGGTGGCAGTTCTGATTGCGATGGCACTCTGGAGCCTCAATCAGGGTGAGCAGGTCTGTGATGGTGGGACGGTCCAAGCGATAGAGTGTCACTAATTTGTTGTGCCTCAGTGTCCAAGGAGATGGGTGGACACGTGGTATGGGTGCCCTCTGCAGCACACGTCTCATGTGCCTTTGTGGTGCCTGTCTCTTCCCTGATGTGGTCTTGCATGATGCTGTAGCTGGATGAATAGTAGCTGGCTGTGGATCCCATAATCAACGTCTACTTGTGGCTACATGTTGCTTGGATGTGTGTTTGGGGATGGTGTGGGCCTTAGATACTCCACCCGAGTAGAAGGGGTGCACCTATGACTTCATTTCCATCACCTGTGTGCATCCACCTCCACATCTTTGGTGGAGGTAGCTGCACTGTGTTTTTGGTTGAATTACTGCCGATTTGCAGTGGTAATTCAGCTGTTTTTCAATATATTAATATGGTGGAAATACCATATGTGGTTCTGGCGGTTATTCCACTGGCGGCATTAGCCCATGCATTAATTCTGCCAGATCTCAGTGGTAATTCTACTGGAGGTGATTCCCCCAGTGGTAATTCCACCAATGGAATTAGCGTCACATCTTTCATTCGGTATTGTGGTAACAGTGGCAGTAATTCCAATACCTCCACTTTTAGCACTTAGCGCCACACTTGTAATGAGCCCCAAACGCATATTCTGATGGCATCAATCCTGGTGAAATGCACAATGTTTGAAAGGCAATCTGATTAGTGGATGATGGCCTTCAGTACATGGCTAGCCTACAATCTGCTATTGTAGAGTGAAGGCATGGGAGAATGGTTGATGGTTGCATGGTCCAGAGACTTGTGCAGAGAGGGGACAAGCGAGCACCAACAGATAGGCGTGCAGGTACACTAAGTGCTCCTCCTGCTGCTTTCTGCAGATGAGGCAGCCCTCATGGGCTGATTTAATCTCTCAAAGGGAAACTTGATTTCCCTTTGACAATTTCTTGTCCCCAGTGCATTTGTTCAATGGATGATGCAATGCCAGGCAGGGCTGTCAGAAGATGTGGTGAGGCCCGGGGCAAAACATTTGGTGAGGCCCCCTTACAATTTTTTGCACTCAGCCAGCGGTGGCACATCCGCAAACAGGAGACTCGAGGAATCTCCCCTTGAGTTTGTGTGCAGGATCCCAAATATGGTTTATTAATACAACTCCAAATCAACTACAGCAAAGTTAGATTTCTCTACTGAAGAAAGGTTCATGCCAGACTAACTTTTTTATCATAGGAATAAATATATATAGGATGGCATGAGCTCTCCACTGCGCCACCTCCAATTCTCTGAGGGTTTGTCACTTTTCCAAGCGTTTTCCAAGAGTTGAGGGCAGATCTCTTTCTTTGGCTGGGGCCTCCCTCTGTAAACAGCCCCCTGCCTCGCTGAAACTTGAGGAGAACCATCTCTGGTTCCGGAAGCAACTCAAGACCTATCTCTTTGATTACGCTTTCTCTCTTCCTCTCCCTTGCTGATCACCTGCCTGATCCATGCACTGGTCACCTGGTCAAGCTCTGAATTCGGGCCCAGTGGCCTGCCTGTCCTGTTGCAATCCCGCACTGCCTCTTGGCTCCCCTGCACCTGTGGTCTGTATCTGTAACCCTACAGTCCCCACTCTTGCTCTTATTCTCCACCCGTTGGCTGCACTTATGAGTACCCCCACTTGCCACCCGTTGGCTGCACTCTTGTTTCTTCTTTGTTCCTGCACTTCCGCATCCTACCCCACCCTCGGCACTTGTTCCCTTCCCCCTTCCCTGCTCTTGCGCGATCTGAATGACACATGGCCTAGTAAGATCTGTGTTTTGTCCTACTCTTTTGTTTCTCCCTCCTGCCTTGTCGCGCCTAGAAACACTTGTGTACAGGCAAGTTATAAATGCCATATCATATCATTAAGGAGTACCCTGCCCCTGTGTGCGCATTAAAACACACATCATACACAGTGGCAAATGATGTACAGTGGAGGCTGGTACATTTCTGAACTTAAGAGGCTTAAATATTTGTGCCAATCAGGCAGGATCAACAGAGCACAGTGAGGGAGCCCAGACCAAACAAGGGTTGCTTGAGGGGGGTTCTCACTCCCAAGAAAATGTTTGAAACATTGGGTTAAAAGTATGCATTTTACAGCACTTTCTTTGCAAAATTGGGTAGGAATCCATACAGTTTGCAATTGGTTTTGTATAAAAGCACATGGAAATTCCCAATAGTTGCAAATCACAAATTGTGCATAGGAACATTTTCCAATACATTGCATGCCGCCTTTCCACGCAAGATATGCTAGTATAAAAATATAGTCATGCTGGTTGTTCCAATTATGTCGATGCAGGCTGCATCAATATATGCCATTATTGCCATGTACGGACTCCCAGCCAGTAAAAATGCCATGCCACAGAAAGTATATCCAGGCTGACTGTGTACCATAAGTGTTATTTCTGGCTAGATTGGCCTACATTCAATGTGGGCCAATTTAGCCAAGTAGTATGTTTGCTTTAACCTTGATGCATAGTCCTGTGCATCAAGGGTAAAGCAAAAAGAGCACTGGCAATGCTAACACTTTGGGCATTCATGTAGGCATGGGAAAGGCACTTCTGTATTGGTATTAGCTGGCCATTGATAGTGCCAGTGCAAAATGGTTGAGTACCTGAGCAGCTGATAGCAGTGCCTGGTAAATGTCTAATACTTGTACACAAGCCAAAACCGTTGGCTTTGCCAATGCTTATTTTTAAAAGAACTTCAGTGAAAGACACGCAGGGTGTTTTTAAATTGAGTGGGCAAAGGCAGACCTGATTAATACATGTTTATTACACCAGTTACGTGCTTACAACTCCAATGAAGTCATGAATTCTCAGAAGACTCCTTTGAGGAAACACTGTTTAAAGGTAGCTCAAGAGTTCCAGTGAGAAGGTGCTTTTGGTGGGGAAGGCAGGAACTGGGTGAGAATTGCCATAGGGATTAGCATGGCCATGAGTAATCATTTCACTGTTAGCACCTGCATTCATAGCCATACATTGATAGGTAATTGAAATTGTGATGTGGGGTTAGCACTAGCATGCTAGGGGAGTGATTAGAAGGGAAGTGGTGACATGAGATATCTCATTCTCACAGCAGTCCTTAAGTGTGACGTTTCAGAAATGAAGGCAAGAGGTAGCTGCTTGTAACATTGAAGCTTCACCAGAATAGTCTCATTCGAAATGTGGAAAGATGTTAGGTGCCCCCACACAAGGAAGCTTGCCCCTTCCTCACAGCCTCTGATGTTAGCGCCTCTCCCAACATTTGAAGTGTTAGTCCCCTTTCCCCCCTGACATTTTAGCCTAGATGCACCTCTGATGCCATGAACCCACCCCTTAATGGAGTGGCCCCCAGGCAGTTACACAACTCCATACATTCATGCAAACATAAAACAAAACACAGCATTGACACAAACACCAACATGCATGCATGCATTCATACATACACATATACATACTAATTTAATTTAAATACACATATACACTTTTAATTTAAAATAAAAAACACTTACCTTACCTCCATGCACCCTTAAAAAGCATCCACGCAGCCGACACGTAGACATGCTGCCTGACAAGAGAGAACTTCTCTCCCATCAGTCAGCATGATCACGCTGACAACATGAACACACTGGGTGGCGGGAGAGGAGTCATCTCCTATCAGTCAGCGTGGTCATGCTGAGCAACGTGAACACACTGACTGACAAAAGAGAACTTCTCTCCCATCAATCAGCATGGTCACGCTGAGCAACGTGAACACACTGACTGACAAGAGAAAACTCCTCTCCAATCAGTCAGCGTGATCACGCTGACAACATGAACACACTGACTGACAGGAGAGCATTCCTCTCCTGTCAGTCAGCATGGTCATGCTGAGCAAAGTGAACACACTGACTGACAAGAGAGAACTCAAGAGAACTCCTCTCCCATCAGTCACTGACTGACAAGAGAGAACTCCTCTCCCATCAGTCAGTGTGGTCACGCTAAGCAACGTGAACACACGGACTGACAAGAGAGAACTCCTCTGCCATCAGTCAGCGTGATCACGCTGACAACGTGAACACACTGACTGAGAAGAGAGAACTCCTCTTCTGTCAGTCAGCATGGTCATGCTGAGCAACGTGAACACACTGACAAGAGGGAACTCCTCTCCCATCAGTCAGCGTGATCACGCTGACAACATGAACACACTGACTGACAAGAGAGGAGCCCTCTCCTGTCAGTCAGGGGGGTCATGCTGAGCAAGGTGAACACACTGACTGACAAGAGAGAACTCCTCTCCCATCAGTTAGTCAGCGTGGTCACGCTGAGCAATGTGAACACACTGACAAGAGAGAACTCCTCTCCCATCAGTCAGCGTGGTCATGCTGAGCAACGTGAACACACTGACTGACAAGAGAGAACTCCTCTCCTGTTAGTCAGCGTGGTCATACTGAGCGACGTGAACACACTGACTGACGAGAGAATTCCTCTCCCATCAGTCAGCGTGATCACGCTGAGCAACGTGAACACACTGATTGACAAGAGAGAACTGCTCTCCCATCAGTCACTGAATGACAAGAGAGAACTGCTCTCCCATCAGTCAGTGTGATCACACTGACAACATGAACACACTGACTGACAGGAGAGGAGTCCTTTCCCATCAGTCAGCGTGGTCATGCTGAGCAACGTGAACACATTGATTGACAAGAGAGTACTCTTCTCCCATCAGTCACTGACTGATAAGAGAGAACTCCTCTCCCATCAGTCAGCATGATCACGCTGACAACATGAACACACTGATTAACAAGAGAGAACTCCTCTCCTGTCAGTCAGTGTGGTCACGCTGAGCACATGAACACACTGACTGACAGGAGAGGAGACCTCTCCCATCAGTCAGCGTGGTCACGCTGAGCAACGTGAACACACTGACTGACAAGAGAGAACTCCTCTCCCATCAGTCAGTGTGATCACGCTGACAACATGAAGACACTGACTGACAGGAGAGGAGTCCTCTCCTGTCAGTCAGGGTGGTCATGCTGAGCAAGGTGAACACACTGACTGACAAGAGAGAACTCCTCTCCCATCAGTCAGTCAGCATGGTCACGCTGAGCAACGTGAACACACTGACAAGAGAGAACTCCTCTCCCATCAGTCAGCGTGGTCACGCTGAGCAACGTGAACACACTGACTGACAACAGAGAACTCCTCTCCCATCAGTCACCGTGATCACACTGTCAACATGATCACACTGACTGACAGGAGAGGAGTCCTTTCCCATCAGTTAGCGTGGTCACGCTGAGCAACGTGAACACACTGATTGACAAGAGAGAACTCCTCTCCCATCAGTCACTGACTGACAAGAGAGAACTCCTCGCCCATCAGTCAGCGTGATCACGCTGACAACATGAACACACTGATTGACAAGAGAGAACTCCTCTCCTGTCAGTCAGTGTGGTCACGCTGAGCAACGTGAACACACTGACTGACAGGAGAGGAGTCCTCTCCTATCAGTCAGCGTGGTCACGCTGAGCAAAACGTGAACACATTGACTGACAGGAGAGGAGTCTCTCTTGTCATTCAGCATGTCCACGTTTTCAGCTGAATGACGGAAGGCAGCAGAGCCCACTTCTGAGCCCTGCTGTCTCCCATTATTTTGCTGTTTGTTGCGGAGCCAAACGGCTTCACAAGAAACAGCAAAATCATTGCAGGGGCAGCACAGTCCCCCGTGTGAATAAAGGACACGGGAGACTGTGCTGTCTTCCACTTAGGAGAGGGGGCCGCGAGGCCCCCAGCAAGCGCGAGGCCCGGGGCAGTTTGCCCCCCCTGCACTATCTGTTAGTGCTCGCTTGTCCCCTCCCTGCACAAGTCTCTGGACCATGCAACCATCAACCATTCTCCCATGCCTTCATTCTACAATAGCAGCTTGTAGGCTAGCCATGTACTGTGAGGTCCATCATCCACTAATCAGATTGCCTTTCAAACATTGTGCATTTCACCAGCATTGATGCCATCAGAACATGTCTTTGGGGCTCATTACAAGTGTGGCGCTAAGTGCTAAAAGTGAGGTATTGGAATTACTGCCACTGTTACCACAATGCCGAATGAAAGATGTGACGCTAATTCCATTGGTGGAATTACCACTGGGGGAATCACCGCCAGTAGAATTACCACTGAGATCTGGCAGAATTAATGCATGGGCTAACTTTGCTGTAGTTGATTTGGAGTTGTATTAATAAACCATTTTTGGGATCCTGCACACAAACTCAAGGGGAGATTTCTCGAGTCTCCTGTTTGCGGATGTGCCGCCGCTGGCTGAGTGCAAAAAATTGTAAGGGGGCCTCACCAAATGTTTTGCCCCGGGCCTCACCACATCTTCTGACAGCCCTGAGTGAGCTCTGCTGCCTCCTGTCATTCAGCTGAAAACGTGGACATGCTGAATGACAAGAGAGACTCCTCTCCTGTCAGTCAATGTGTTCACGTTGCTCAGCGTGACCACGCTGACTGATGGGAAAGGACTCCTCTCCTGTCAGTCAGTGTGTTCACGTGCTCAGCGTGACCACACTGACTGACAGGAGAGGAGTTCTCTCTTGTCAATCAGTGTGTTCATGTTGTCAGCGTCATCACGCTGACTGATGGGAGAGGAGTTCTCTCTTGTCAGTCAGTGACTGATGGGAGAGGACTCCTCTCCTGTCAGTCAGTGTGTTCATGTTGTCAGTGTGATCACGCTGACTGATGGGAGAGGAGTTCTCTCTTGTCAGTCAGTGTGTTCACGTTGCTCAGCGTGACCACGCTGACTGATGGGAGAGGAGTTCTCTCTTGTCAGTGTGTTCACGTTGCTCAGCGTGACCATGCTGACTGGCTGATGGGAGAGGAGTTCTCTCTTGTCAGTCAGTGTGTTCACCTTGCTCAGCATGACTACCCTGACTGACAGGAGAGGACTCCTCTCCTGTCAGTCAGTGTGTTCATGTTGTCAGTGTGATCACACTGACTGATGGGAGAGGAGTTCTCTCTTGTCAGTCAGTTACTGATGGCAGAGGAGTTATCTCTTGTCAGTCAGTGTGTTCACGTTGCTCAGTGTGACCACGCTGACTGATGGGAGAGGTCTCCTCTCCTGTCAGTCAGTGTGTTCATGTGCTCAGCGTGACCATACTGACTGACAGGAGAGGAGTTCACTCTTGTCAATCAGTGTGTTCATGTTGTCAGCGTGATCATGCTGACTGATGGGAGAGGAGTTCTCTCTTGTCAGTCAGTGTGTTCACGTTGCTCAGCGTGACCACGCTGACTGATGGGAGAGGTCTCCTCTCCTGTCAGTCAGTGTGTTCACATGCTCAGCATGACCACGCTGACTGATGGGAAAGGACTCCTCTCCTGTCAGTCAGTGTGTTCATGGTGTCAGTGTGATCACGCTGACTGATGGGAGAGGAGTTCTCTCTTGTCAGTCAGTGACTGACGGGAGAGCAGTTCTCTCTTGTCAGTCAGTGTGTTCACATTGCTCAGCGTGACCACGCTGACTAACTGATGGGAGAGGAGTTCTCTCTTGTCAGTCAGTGTGTTCACCTTGCTCAGCATGACCCCCCTGACTGACAGGAGAGGGCTCCTCTCCTGTCAGTCAGTGTGTTCATGTTGTCAGAGTGATCACGCTGACTGATGGGAGAGGAGTTCTCTCTTGTCAGTGTGTTCACGGTGCTCAGCATGTCGACGCTGACTGACAGGAGAGGAGTTCTCTCTTCTCAGTCAGTGTGTTCACGTTGTCAGCGTGATCACGCTGACTGATGGCAGAGGAGTTCTCTCTTGTAAGTCAGTGTGTTCACGTTGCTTAGCGTGACCACACTGACTGATGGGAGAGGAGTTCTCTCTTGTCAGTCAGTGACTGATGGGAGAGGAGTTCTCTCGAGTTCTCTCTTGTCAGTCAGTGTGTTTACGTTGCTCAGCATGACCACGCTGACTGACAGGAGAGGAATGCTCTCCTGTCAGTCAGTGTGTTCATGTTGTCAGCGTGATCACACTGACTGATTGGAGAGGAGTTCTCTCTTGTCAGTCAGCGTGTTCACGTTGCTCAGCGTGACCATGCTGATTGATGGGAGAGGAGTTCTCTTTTGTCAGTCAGTATGTTCACGTTGCTCAGCATGACCACGCTGACTGATAGGAGAGGACTCCTCTCCTGCCACCCAGTGTGTTCATGTTGTCAGCGTGATCATGCTGACTGATGGGAGAGAAGTTCTCTCTTGTCAGGCAGCATGTCTACGTGTCGGCTGCGTGGATGCTTTTTAAGGGTGCATGGAGGTAAGGTAAGTGTTTTTTATTTTAAATTAAAAGTGTATGTGTATTTAAATTAAATTAGTATGTATATGTGTATGTATGAATGCATGCATGCATGTTGGTGTTTGTGTCAATGCTGTGTTTTGTTTTATGTATGCATGAATGTATGGAGTTGTGTAACTGGTGGATGAATGCATGGGTGAAGGTGTTTTTTGTGAGTGTGTGTTCAGCACCATCCTTAAATGTAGCCGCCCTGGGGGCCACTCCATTAAGGGGTGGGTTCATGGCATCAGAGGTGCATCTAGGCTAAAATGTCAGGGGGGAAAGGGGACTAACACTTCAAATGTTGGGAGAGGCGCTAACGTCAGAGGCTGTGAGGAAGGGGCAAACTTCCTTGTGTGGGGGCACCTAACATCTTTCCACATTTCGAATGAGACTATTCTGGTGAAGCTTCAGTGTTACAAGCAGCTACCTCTTGCCTTCATTTCTGAAACGGCACACTTAAGGACTGCTGTGAGAATGAGATATCTCATGTCACCACTTCCCCTCTAATCACTCCCCTAGCATGCAAGTGCTAACCCCACATCACAATTTCAATTACCTAAAAATGTATGGCTATGAATGCAGGTGCTAACAGTGAAATGATTTCTCATGGCCATGCTAATCCCTATGGCAATTCTCACCCAGTTCCTGCCTTCCCCACCAAAAGCACCTTCTCACTGGAATTCTTGAGCTACCTTTAAACAGTGTTTCCTCAAAGGAGTCTTCTGAGAATTCATGACTTCATTGGAGTTGTAAGCACGTAACTGGTGTAATAACAATGTCTTAATCAGGTCTGCCTTTGGCCACTCAATTTAAAAACACCCTGCGTGTCTTTCACTGAAGTTCTTTTAAAAATAAGCATTGGCAAAGCCAACAGTTCTGGCTTGTGTACAAGTATTAGGCATTTACCAGGCACTGCTATCAGCTGCTCAGGTACTCAAACCATTTTGCACCGGCACTATCAATGGCCAGCTAATACCAATACAGAAGTGCCTTTCCCATGCCTACATGAATGCCCAAAGTGTTAGCATTGCCAGTGCTCTTTTTGCTTTACCCTTGATGCACAGGACTATGCATCAAGGTTAAAGCAAACATACTACTTCGCTAAATTGGCCCACATTGAATGTAGGCCAATCTAGCCAGAAATAACACTTATGGTACACAGTCAGCCTGGATATACTTTCTGTGGCATGGCATTTTTACTGGCTGGGAGTCCGTACATGGTAATAATGGCATATATTGATGCAGCCTGCATCAACATAATTAGAACAACCAGCATGACTATATTTTTATACTAGCATATCTCCCGTGGAAAGGCGGCATGCAATGTATTGGCAAATGTTCCTATGCACAATTTGTGATTTGCAACTATTGGGAATTCCCATGTGCTTTTATACAAAACCAATTGCAAACTGTATGGATTTCTACTCGATTTTGCAAAGAAAGTGCTGTAAAATGCATACTTTTAACCCAATGTTTCAAACATTTTCTTGGGAGTGAGAACCCCCCTCAAGCAACCCTTGTTTGGTCTGGGCTCCCTCACTGTGCTCTGTTGATCCTGCCTAATTGGCACAAATATTTAAGCCTCTTAAGTTCAGAAATGTACCAGCCTCCACTGTACATCATTTGCCACTGTGTATGATGTGTGTTTTAATGCGCACACAGGGGCACGGTACTCCTTAATGATATGATATGGCATTTATAACTTGCCTGTACACAAGTGTTTCTAGGCGCGACAAGGCAGGAGCGAGAAACAAAAGAGTAGGACAAAACACAGATCTTACTAGGCCGTGTGTCATTCAGATCGCGCAAGAGCAGGGAAGGGGGGAGGGGACAAGTGCCGAGGGTGGGGTAGGATGTGGAAGTGCAGGAACAAAGAAGAAACAAGAGTGCAGCCAACGGGTGGCAAGTGGGGGTACTCATAAGTGCAGCCAACGGGTGGAGAACAAGAGCAAGAGTGGGGACTGTAGGGTTACAGATACAGACCACAGGTGCAGGGGAGCCAAGAGGCAGTGCGGGATTGCAACAGGACAGGCAGGGCACTGGGCCCGAATTCAGAGCTTGGCCAGGTGACCAGTGCATGGATCAGGCAGGTGATCAGCAAGGGAGAGGAAGAGAGAAAGCGTAATCAAAGAGATAGGTCTTGAGTTGCTTCCGGAACCAGAGATGGTTCTCCTCAAGTTTCAGCGAGGCAGGGGGCTGTTAACAGAGGGAGGCCCCAGCCAAAGAAAGAGATCTGCCCTCAACTCTTTGCTTGGAAATGTGACAAACCCTCAGAGAATTGGAGGTGGCGCAGTGGAGAGCTCATGCCATCCTATATATATTTATTCATATGATAAAAAAGTTAGTCTGGCATGAACCTTTCTTCAGTAGAGAAATCTAACTTTGCTGTAGTTGATTTGGAGTTGTATTAATAAACCATATTTGGGATCCTGCACACAAACTCAAGGGGAGATTTCTCGAGTCTCCTGTTTGCGAATGTGCCGCCGCTGGCTGAGTGCAAAAAATTGTAAGGGGGCCTCACCAAATGTTTTGCCCCGGGCCTCACCACATCTTCTGACAGCCCTGACTGGGACTGAAGGTAAGGAATGTATTTAATATGTATGCATACGTTTGGGAAGGAATGAGTTTATGATGCATGCGGGGGTGCGTATAGGAATGAATGAATGTATAGTGTATTGGTTTGTGAATGAATGCTGTGAATTAGCGAGTGAATGCTGCATGGATGTTTGTGGTGGTGTGTGCTTGTGTGTTTGTTCCAGGCCGGGCTTCTGATGGGGGAGGTTAGGACAGCAAAATCAAAGATGCCCAGTAAAAAAGGATTCTTAGAGAACATAATGTTTTACTGGTATTCTTTGATGAAGCAGGCATGATCCGTGTTATTATGTGGCTCGACCGGCATTTTAAATCATTTTGATGCTGCCAGTCTAGTAATTTCTTACTGTGGCATGATGTTTTTTTACTGGGGATGTTTGATGAAGCAGGTATGATAAGTGGCATTACATGGCTAGAGTGGCATTTTGGTGCATCCAGTCTACCTATTCCTTACTTTAGAAAAGCATTTTTTACTGGGCATCTATAATAATGCAAGCATGATAAGTACCACTGCATGACACGCATCTGCCAGTGCACGAGAAGTGCAGACCTGCAGACCCTGGCGTTCGGCCAATGTGTAGGTGGTGTTTCACTGTTCTGTGTTCCTCAGCAGTTGTAAGCAATTAAGGAACTTGGAGTTAAAAGGAGGGATTGGCACGTATCATGCGCGCGCATCGGCAAGTGCACGAAAAATGCAGACCTGCACACCTTGACATTTGGCCACTGTGTAGGTGGTGTTTCACTGTTCTCAGTTCCTCGTCAAAAGTAAGAGATTAAGGAACTTAGACTTAAAAGGAGGGATGGGCGCGCATCACGCACGTGCATCGTGCGCGCATTGTCAAGTGCACGAGAAATTCAGACCTGTAGGTTTGCAGTGTGCTGTGTGCAGTAAGGCTTAGGAGTTACTAGAGGAGTCCTTTTTATGCCTCGAAAAAATAAAAGTTATCATCCATTGGCTAAAATGCCCCCCAAACGAGGCGATGTTAAGGACAAAGGCTCCAATGCAAGGCTGGGGCCTTCGTCCACTGCAGGCAATGTGAGTAATGAACCTTATTCCATCGCAATCACTGTGAATAATGTTACCTCTGTCAACTCAGACTGGGGTAAGACCACTGATTATTTTTCTGCTGCTTGCCAAGATGACAATGGTGAAAATGCAGCAGCTATTTCAAATTGTTCAGAGAAAGGTGGCTTCATTTCATTATGAGTGCCTGAACAGGGTGATCATTCGATTACCGTGCAAGGAGGTAACTCAGCGTGTCTGCTAGTGCACAATAATTCCGTACTTAACTTATGTTATGATTTGCAAAGGCAATCTACTGATCATGCTCAGGATAACTCCCTTATATTGCAGGAAGACATGGCAAGTATCGTCATCGGCTTTAACCTATCTAAATCACCAGATTTGGAAAATATTTCAGAAGAATTCAGGAATTGGACTGTGGGAAGTAATCCATCTTTTCAATGTGACTTTCCATCCGAAGCCGGAGAAGGAGATTTGGGTGAAGCGCTTATGATGGTCAAGGCCCTGGTCACGCTATTCATGACTATGTTGCACAAACAAAACCATCTGTGTAATACAGTGGCATGGGTTGCTGATATCATATTAGTAAATTGTGTCCCAAAAAATGCGATTTGTCTGGGACCCATAGCCACTACTGTGGATGCTATAGGTGATATAAAGGAAATGTCGCTATATAGTCCTGCTAATGCTAATGCACCCACTGTCCCAGGGGAGGGAGAGGCCTCTTGTCATATACACGGGTTTGAAGCGCGGATTCATAAAGACATTGGTCCTCATTACGAGGTTGAAGGTAGCCTTGCCGGTTTTACCGGCAAGGCTACCTCCAAACTCGCATCCGGGGGTCCGGCACCCATCAAAGGGGAATTACCGGGTCATTCCGACCTCGGCGGACCCGGTAATTCCTCTTGAGCGGGTGCCGGGCCCAGTACATCCCCATTCCCATTTGAGCCCCCATAGGGCTCCATGGGAATGGGGAAGGTGGCATGCAAAGGAAACGTCAATAACGGTAACCATTGCTACCATCAAGTTCTGCTCACTGGTGCCAGTACGGCCGCAAGGGCAACCGCAAGCAGAACCCCAAGTATGGCAGTACGGTAGCAATGGTGCTGGTAGCCATACTCGTAATGAGGCCCAATTGTTTTTAAAAGTTCTAGTACGGTAAGAAAAGGTCTCATGAAAGGAGAAAGCGAAACAAGAAACAAAATAAATGTGAGCACAAGTCTAAAGGGGTTGATACATCAGAACAGAAGAGGTGGGGCCGTACTAATGCCTCTGCTCTTGTGAATATTGTGGTGGATAATATTTAATGTGTTTCTAGGGCAACCAGCTATGATCAGGTTGCTTCAAACAAAGGTGGTGAAAAAAAGGTGAACTCTAAAAGACATCACTTTGGATAAATGGTTGAGGAAGACTGGGGACACCTGTAAGGATGTGAATGCAGGGAATGTTGATTCATCCTCTGATTCTTCTGACTCTGTGATGTTAGTATGATCGAGTGTGATGAGCGAGGTGGAATTAGAGTGATAGGATCGGTTAGTGTCGCTCCCTTGGCCATGGAATTGGTGGAGGACAAAGAAGTTCCTTTGCAAAAAACATGTGAAGTGGCTAAAGGAATGTATATTGAGTAGGAATGTGTATGGAATAGGTGCCGCTGAAAATAATAAGGAGGGTGGCGTGTCTCTTTTTAGGTCAGGTACATTATCAAAGAATGGTTATAAGCTTTTATTCACAGAATTGTTTGCATCCAACAGCAGCCTGTTCCTTAATCGGCACAATATTCTACATTCATTTCATTGCATTCCACAGTTTTCCTCTATTACCACTAAGGATATTGAATTAGTGGAAATACCCAAAGATGAGGAAAGTACAAATTGGTCATTGGTACATTATATTTCACATATTTTTGCAGAAGTGGTCTTAAATTATGCTCATGATTTTTTGAAGCTAGGATTTGGATGTGAACCGTATATAGAGAATGTTATAAGTGAAAAGATGGCCCCAGAAATAAGTAAACCAAACGGCAAACAAGGTCAAAAAGAATCAGAGGGCAAACCGCTAAGTATTATGAAGTCGTTGTCTGAGCAAGTAAGAGCAACAGATAATCAGAACTGAACTTTAGCGCCTGGCGAACCGCGGCTTGCCCTCAAAGGCCAGCCTTTTGTTATATTGTCATGGAATTCTAGGGAGTTTCATTCTTTTCTCAACAACCAGAAGGGACTCACTATTATAAAAGAGTCTGACCTGTTAACATGTCAGGAGACATGGCTGTGTGACGCTGTGCATATAGAGGGTTACCCTGTAATTCAAAGAGGCCGACCTGTGGGGAGTCTCATTATTGGCATAAAGTCTAAGTTCTCTTGACAGAGTATGGGGGCTTTTACCATCCATCTGTCCTTGTAGTCACTGTGAATACTAATATGGGTGGTACTTTAGCTCAGATTGTGTTAATTAATATCTATGTTCCTCCCTATGGGAAACAATATCTGACCATTAAGAACTTGGTAGAGGAGTTATTAGAGGATTGAAGTAACTGCTTTCCTCGCTGTCAAGTAATTGTGGTAGGTGATTTTAATGTTGTTTGTGAAAAAGGACATAAGATTAGAGGTAGTTATAACAGAGACAGGGTGCAGTCTGGCACTTTGTGGAGCAACCTGTTGGAAAGTTGTGGGATGAAGTACTTAAATCAGATTAAGGATAATGGATGTGCCAGATGCTACTCTTGGACTAATGGACTATTCAGGTCAAGAATAGACTATATGTATATGTCTATGCAGATTAAAGAAGTTGTGTGATGATTTTCTATTTCTTCACAATAAGTGACCACACAGTATTGAGATGCCAGCTGAATTTTGAGAGACTGAAACAGAATGTGATAATTATTAATAATGTTGTTTCCAATACTATTTTTCTCGTAAGCATATGCTTATCAGTAATGCAAGAGAAATAAACCCTTTCCCTGAGGAGGTTTGGATGAAGTATGTCGATACTATTGACTTCAACAGTGTACATATTATCCAGGAAGTGGGGCAATCGGCTGGATCTGCAGTAGAGAGTTTTAATCGGGAGCAGGCGTCCTCATGGTTTACATTCACTGCTGACGATATTGTCATATTTATAAATAAGCTAAAACCCTCTATGGTGCCTGACCCTGATCGGTTAATAACCGTGGTAATTAAAGCTAACCCTTATTTATGGACCAATCTTGTATAAATGATCTGTTTGGACATGGTCTGAACTGGCATTATCCCAGTGAGTTGGCGTAAAGCTGTTCGTATCCCAGTATTTAAAAACGGATTAAGGACGTCCATTGAAAATGATAGTTTATTTGCACTTTCAGATTCATTATTTAAGATTTTTGCTACCTGTTTATTTGAGAAATTGAATTTATGGGCCCTGCAAAAGAAGATCCTTAAGCCTCCGCAGACTGGGTTTCACAAATGACACAGCATTGTACATAACATCTGGATGCTGTCATATTTGATCAGAAATACAGTACTGCATGCAGAGCAGAAACTATATGTCTGTTTCATTGATTACTCCAAGGGATTTGACTTTGTCTCTATATTCCGACTCTGGGATAAGCTGGATAGATCGGGTTATCGACCCTGGATTGTTATATTTATAAGACAACTGTATACTTACACCTCTGTTGCTATTAGACTTAATAATGATGGACAGCTGTCTATTGTGATCCCGGCAAATCATGGTGTAAAACAGGGAGTTGTTCTTGCAATCCTCTTATACAACCTGTATGTGTTAAACATGAGTGACGTATTGGAAAAGTTAACAATTTCCCACCGTGGGTTGGTACCACTCTATTAGTGTAGTTATTCTATGCGGACGATACATTTATTTTAGATAGAACGGCTGCAGGTTTACAAGGCATTCTGTCCGCATTATTCCTCTACTGGAAATGAATATCAACAAAACGACAATAATGACTATTGGTGGATAGAAAAACATGAAAGGCAATATGTATTCAAATTGAAAAGAGATCTCAGTGGAGGTAGTGAAAGAGTATACTCATTTGGGAGTGACTATTGGTAGGTGGTGTCGGTTTGAATGCCTCCATTTGTCATACGATATTGGGTAAATACCAGATAATTTTGGGTGTTTTGGAGTGCATCCCCATTGTTGGCTACCTGATTAGCAAAGGCCTGTAATTCCATTTTGCGCTCGGTGCACTTTTAAATTACATAATTATTGCGAGATCTGCCTGCTTCCTAGTTGGGTGTGTGCTCCTTCCTCTCAGCCCTCCCACCTGCTTTGATTGGCCAGTGATATCCAATAAGACCCAACTCCCAGAAAAGCCCCCCTGTCCATGCCGCACCTTCAGCGAAGGATCTAGAAGCAAAGGCAGCTCCTACAAAAGCAGCTCCAGACCATGTTGGGCCATGTTAGCCTGGGGAGCCCGCAGCCATCGACCAGCATTGACTGACCTGGTAAGCAAGGGATGAAAGATTCACCACTGTTGCCCCCATTTTACTAGTTTTATCTCGCTACTGTGCCCCATTTTAGGTATTTCAATCCTAGGTGTTGTTGCATTTGACACTGTGCCCCATTTTAGTCATTTCAAACCTAGGTTTTGTTGCATTTGCTACTGTGCACTCATTTTGGGTGTATTCTCCAGCTATCCAGGTGTCACAATTCTAAGTATTGCTGCATTTGCTACGGTGCCCCCATTTTGGGCATCTCAAACCTACGTGTTATTGCATTTACTACTCTGTGTTCCCATTTTAGGTATTTTCTCATGCTATCTAGGTGTCACATTTTTGGGTGTTGCTGCATTTGCTAATGTGCCCCCATTTTAGACATCTCAATCCTAGGTGCTGCTGCATTTGATGCTGTGCCCCCATTTTAGGCACCTCAAACCTAGTTGCCGTTGCATTTGATCCTGTGCCCCCATTTTAGGTGTTTTTTCCTGCTATCCAGGTGTCACAATTCTAAGTGTTGCTGCATTTACTACTGTGCCCCCATTTTAGGTGTAATTCTTCTTCTATCCAAGCCCCAATTTTAGGCATCTCAATCCTAGTTGTTGTTGCATCTGCTACTCTGCTCCCATTTTAGGTGTTTTCTCCTGCTATTCCAGGTGTCACTGCATCTACTACTATTCCCCCATTTTAGACATCTCAGTCCTTGGTGTTGCTGCATTTTCAAAATGAGTAAATTTGCATTTATCCCCTGATTACTCAGAGAGGCTATCAGCTTTTTTTCCATTCAGACTTCTCCAAAAGATGTGACTTTTTTATAGTTCACCCAACTCCTGCAATTTTCCCAGATATCAATGCTCTCTCTAGATGTGTGGCTAGCCATGGTTCATCTGACCCCACATAGTCTCACCTGCTTTTGCATATAAAGGGGTGTGTGCATTAATCTCCAGTCTCAAAAGCCTCAGTAAAAGCCATGAAAATCTCTTCATATCTTCAGGCAATGGAAGCAATGGTGCCCCTAAATGGGTCATCAGCAATGTTATGTTATGTTACAGGTTCTTATACTGTGCACTGTTGCCACCTGCAAGGTCTCCTGGTGCTCTGGTGGATCTGTAATGCAAGGATGGTGGTGGGTATGTTAGTAGGACTGAGAGGGAAAAAGAACAAGAGAGCTGTGATGTGCTGTTGGCAGCTTTAGTCCGGAGAAACCGGTCACTGAGTGTGGGTGTGTTTTTTCAGTTGTTTGTTGCCATGTGGTGTTGGGCAAGAGTATGTGTGGTTTGTTACATTGTCAAGCCATTGTGAATTGCATGCGGTTTGCGGTGCTGTAGAGTTATGGCTGTGTTTAGTTCAAAGTTTGAGAAGGTGTGTGCAGAAGGGTGAGTTTTTAGTACAGTTCGTTATTGGCAGTACATTTCCTAACCACGATTTTCTGACTAAATCAGATCCATATACCTTCACCTGTTGATTCATTCTAGTGTGTAGAGATTGCTACCCCCACGTGTTCTCTGTGTCTCGTGGTCAGTCTGTGAGGTGCACAGTGTATGTGTTCGGCCGCATTCCTTTATGTGTGACGAGTTTCACATTCTTGGTGGTCTGATTAAGTGGCACAGATCTCCCTCCCTTGTTTCCACCTTGGCCCTCTATCGGGATGAGATACCCTTCTAGTCTCCTGCACCCTTCCAATTTGAACTCCTCTAATCATCCCTACCCTCCACTATTAATTATTTATTTATTGTTTGCTTGTTAGGCGCTTATACAGTAAGAAAATACTGTTTCAAAGGGCCCACAGGGCAAGGAAGGAGCAAATGTGGGGAAACAAACCCATTAATAACACAGAATTCAAGAGGAGAGAGGGGAACAATGTAGAAGGGACAAGCCTACTGTGCCTTGTGCGTATTCAGAATGTGCAAGTGCAGCAAGGAAGAGGGAAGAGGGGATAAGTGCTGGGGAGTCCGAGCTCATGTGTGAGCTACAGACGAAGTGCTGGGAATGTTGAGTGCTACACAGACTGGGGCAGCGGGAGGTGTAATTTCGAACCTCCAGGTCGCAGGGTGTGCATATGCTAGTGCTGTGGATAGACAGGAGCTGGGCAGGATTGCTGTGGGAGGTCAGGGCCTCGAGGATGCATAAAGGCCCAGGACACCGATCGCAGAAACTGTGGGATTAGCAGAGAAGGGAAGGAGGAGAAAAAGAGGAAAGTCTTAAGGAGCTTCCGAAATTTTAGAAAATCCTGCTCAAGGTGCAGAGGAGTGGGGGAGGCTATTCCATAGGAGGAACGCCCGCAGAGGAAAGTGAATGACCACTTTCTCTCTTTTTAGCAAAACGCTTTACACAAAGAGAGTTCGTGCCAGAGGAATGTAGTGGTCTAGAGGGAGAGTATTTAGTGAGATAAATTTGAGGATAGTGTTGTCCCCAGGCCCAGACAGCCTTGTGGATGATGCAGAGGGATTTGAATTTAATCCATGCTGCAACCGGGATCCAGTGAAGAATTTTTAGTGCAGGAGAGATGCGGTCCCTGAGCTTAAGGCCAAGGATAAGTCTTGCTGCCCTATTCTCAGGTCAGATAGCACAGCAAGCTGAGCACTCGTTTCTGACATCTGTGTGCAGCCTGCTGATGCAGGTTTGAATCCTGGCAGGGCCAACTCAACCTTTCATCCTTCCGAGGTCGATAAATTGAGTACCACGCAGTGAGATAATAATATCAACTGTTATCTCAGCGCTCAGATGCCTGCAGGCTTGTAGCGCTATATAAAACTAGATATTATTATTATTATTCTGGATTAGCTGGAGGGGTCACATAGTGGAGGAAGGTAGATTCAGGAGGAGGCTATTGCAGTATTCAAGCCAAGAGAGACCTAGGGCTTGGGTCACATTTGAGGGAAAGTGAGAAAAGGTAAAATTCCTTTGAGAAGGAACAACTGAAAGTGGGGCAATGTCCTGAGTGTGAGGGAGGAAGGAGAGAGAGGAGTCAAAGATGACTCCAAGGTTTCTGGCTTCAGTTGAAGGACGCAGTGGGAGAGCCCAAGGAGGAAGGCCAGAGTGAGGGGAATAAGGAGGGTGTAGGGAACCCTATGGGAAGGATATCAGTTTTACAGGCATTGAGGCAGTGATCGTTGGAGGCGCACCAGGACTGAATGGCAGATAGGTGATCAGGGATGATGGAGAGTGCAAGGGGGTCAGCAGGTAGTTTGAGAAAGAGCTGTGCGTCATCTGCATAACACTGTACGTTGGAGGAGAAGGAGGAAATGAGGCGTGCAAGGAGAGCAAGGTAGATGTCAAAGAGCCAGGGGGAGATTATAGAGCCCTGGGGGACACCACAGGTGGAGAAGGAAGGAGGAGAGGAGAAGGTTCCCAGGATGACTTGGTAAGAGCACTTAGTGAGGAAAGAGGTCAGCCAGGCCAGTGCCCGTTCCGAGATACCAAGGGTTTTGCGGAGCCTTTGTATGTGGATGGAGTGGTTGACTGTGTCAAAGGCAGAGGAGAGATCAAGTAGGATGAGGACAGCTGGCGAGTTGGAATCCAGAGATGCAAGCAGTTCTTCACAGATGTTCAGAAGAGCAGTTTCCATGCCCCTGAATGCTCAGGATCCAGATTGATGGTTGTGGAGACCACCAACAAGTTCAGTGTGAGAGTTGAGTTGGGACAAGGCCAACATCTACAGAAGTTTCCCCAGGAAGGGGCTGGTGGAAATAGGGTGGTAGTTGGCTGGGCATGTAGGGTCTGCTCATGGTTTTTTAAGGAGGGGGCGCACAAGGGAGTGCTTGAGGGAGGAGGGAAAATATCCCGTGGCAAAAGAGTGGTTGCAGAGATCAGCGAGTGCAGGGACAAGAGAGCCAATGTTGTTCTTGATGGTTCTGGATGATCAAGGGGAAACCTGTTTGGAAGAGACCCTCATGGACCGGACAACTCTAGTAACTTCTTCGGGTGTGACAGGGGATAAGGAGGAGAATGAGGAAGGAGGAGGAATGGGGGAATGGAGGTGAGGGGCTGTGGGATGGGGTGTGAGGGAGTGTAGAAAGGGTGGTCAGGATGTCCTGAGTTTTGGTGGCAATGTGTGAGGCCAGTGCATTGGTGAGGGCCTGGGAAGGAGAAGGTGAGGAGGAGACTGCGGAAGGATTGGCTATTTCCTTGCAGATCTTGAAAAGTTCAGCCGTGTTGTTAGATACACCAGAGACCCGTGGCTGTATGTGGACTCTTTTCTTTGCACGGATGGCAAGTCTGTATCGCCTTTGGAGCAGTGGGCCGGTCCACTCCCTACTCCTATTCTGTTGTGTGATCGTTTCATGGTGCGCAGATGTTGTTCAGTTTTTTCATCCCATTCGGAGTTGAAGCCAGGCTTTTAGAAGTTTTCTGAATTTTAGATGGTCCTCCATAGTTCGTATTTCTCTCAGGATGGAGTTCCAAAATGTTACGTTTATGCAGGAGAATGCTGATCCATCATGTCTATTCCTCGTGTATGGTTTAGGTTCTAGGTGGATGTCATTGCTGGATCTAAGTTTTCTTGCTGGCTTGTAGATGCCTATTTTCTTTTGTATGAATTCCGCTCCTTGGCCGTGGATTGCTCGGTGTGTTATACACATAGTTTTGAAGGTGATTTGTTTTTCTGACTGGCAGCCAATGTAGCATCCTTAGTGCTGTGTCATGTGGCCTCTCCGTGAGAGTTTGAGGAGAAGTCTGGCAGCTGCATTCTGTTTCCTCATTAAGGAGTCTGGCATTCCGAGGTATACGCTGTTTATTTATTTATTTTACTTATTTGTTTTTCTTATATAGCATCCAAACACTAAGGTGCCAAGGCGCTTTTCTTGAAAGGTTACAGAGATAGAAAACAAAAGTGCTTACAGTTACAATATTATTACAAAGTTGGTAAGTACAAGGTGCCGGCCATATGTTACATGGCAGCAGCAGGATATATAAATAGCGGGTCATAGTTAGTGTGCAGATACATGGCGCCAGCCATATGTTGCATGGCAGCAGCTACATACATCGCGGCAATGTACACATATACACTGGCCATAATCGATGGGTACATGGAACCGGCCGCTATTGCATATTATCACTCTACATAAAAGCAGGGTGAAAACTCTACATATACAGACACTATAGCAATCCCATATTACAGAAAGCAAGTACATACAGATATATAGTTTTGATCGGCTGATACTATCTTGGAGGCGATAATAATTGAGTAGGGCGACAGCTGCTCACATACATGAAGTCAGGTCCATGGAAGCACTCGAACCGACAAACCTCGACCCGCTAATGTTGCTCATGAAGTGCATATGCTAATGCATAAGCTTACGTTCAGCGCCTTACATTGCTAAGCATTTGGTGCCATCTTGGGGATGGCATGGAGTGCCTTGCAGAAGGACAGTGCAGTTTTACTTTGGTGCTATAAGGACGAGAGTGCTGTTAGTTTTCTTTCAGACCTATCAGTAATGAAGAAAAAAGAAATAGATGTGCTGGAAGCTACACACTCAGACATCAGATCTCCTGCATCATGAAAAAGGGTGCATCTTATGTCCCAGGACAAGTACTGCAACACAAATACAGGTCTTCAGCTCCCATGTAATCCCCCTAGAGTTGTACCATAGCACCCTGGAATATATGTATCTTTCAGCACCTACAGCCTCCTTGATATTTAGCACCCCAGTGCAGGAATTTCCTGAGGAGGTGCACATCTGCCAGCACACATACATCTTCACAGCACCTGTGAAGCACACACAGCACTCTTCCCCTGTAAACGCCCAAACCATTCAATTATCTGCCTTTCTATGTCTCTGCTCCTGCTCTTTTAGACTTCCAAGCAGCGCCCTTATTGGCTACCAACAAGACTAGAACCGTTGTCATAGCTTTCCCACCCCTGGCATGAGCTGCAGCTCCTCACACGTGTATGCCCTTTCTGTGCCTATGCAGTTCAAACAATTACTATAGTGCCCCTGCCCGTCTGCGCTCTTACCACCACTGCTGAAACTCTAGGGTCACTCCTGAGGCCACTCACTCATTTAATAGAACATATCTCAGGGCCCCAGTACACGACATTGCCACAGGGAAGAGGTTAATACGTAGGGGCATTGCTAGGGGAGGTTTGAGGGGGCTATAGCCCAGGGTCTTTTGGTTGTAGCCCCGGATAGAAGCTTAGGTGCTACAACCAAAAGGCGAGCTAGCTCCAAGTCCCGAACAGTCCCAACATTAGCTTAGCCCGTGATCTTTTCCAGACCTGGCAACACCCCTGAGGGAACCAGCTGCACACGCTCTTTTCAATTCACAGTAGTAGAAATAGAGTTCCATAGACCTGGAATAGCTGGATGCCTGGGGCAGATGAAAGACATATTATGGTCCAAGGAATGATCATAAGACGAGAGAAGAATATATCTTTCACCATTCTTAAACATTTTAAAGACAGGGGAGGTGATCTGTGAGACCAATTATGCTCCAATGCAAAAACCAAAACTGTTGCCAATGGGCGTTGCTGAATGCCTCACAATCAGGTCTCCACAATCAGCTATTGTTATCGTAGACTACAATTAAACGCATCAAGCTTTTAAGTGGAGACCAAGTTGGGATAGAGAAGTACCCGCGAGAAATATCAAACGTTGTGATAAATCCTTGCACGCATACAGCTAAAAACAGACTACAGCAGATGTATATTTTAAACATATTTTATATGCAAAAATGTCACCCACGGGGCTTGATTTAGTTAGCACCATACTGAAATACATTTTATTTTGCCGATTTCCTCTCTGGTCTCATTAAAATCATTGACGAGTTGAAAACAGGGACAAGACTTCAGGGAGAGAAGAAATCTCAGGCAAACCTCTGTAAGTGTAGCCGGAATAACAACGTCTTTTGGATCAGAAAGACAGAAGGGAAATGTCAGCATAGGTTTTTTAAAACGTGCCATTTTTTAGGGAATAAATGTTATTTAATGTTCTTAACAAATTCCTCTAATGTTGTATCTAGCGTAAAAAACGGCGCTGTTCGTCGGAATGGACTTCCTCTGAGAAATCTGAGCTCACACTAGACTAAATACAAAAGCATGAACACAGCCCCCATTCTCTATGAGATTTGTAAGGACTGGAGGGTTGCTCAGTACATTTATTTTTGTATAATTCAAGACCATGTAGTCAGGGTGAAGAGACACACATATAGGGCATACTCTGAAATATACAGTGTTCTAAGTGTACGAAAGGAAGTAGTGGAACTATGTTCCCTGGTGGCCCTGCTCCCCACAAACCCCATCGCCATGCCCCTTCCCACGCACAATCCAAACCCCGAAACAAGCACACCTGAACTTTAAGGGAAAGGTCAGTGCAGTGGACAGAAGTGCAAGTTTCAACTTCTTCCACCACTTTTATTTTAAAAGTAAATCATTCCGGAACGGTTTCTTTTAAAAATAAAAGTATAGGAATAGAAAAACGTTTTTAAAAAAGGTAGAGGAGCACTGCTCCCAACCGCTCCCACCCACTTCAACCACTGGAAATATACTTTCAAACATACAGGCTCTTCGTCTCAATTTTGACTACAAGCCTCTTGCTGTATGACACTTTCAAGACAGGTTGGCCCCGCTATTTTCAATAGTTCAATCCATGCACTTTTTCCTTATAATACATGGCAGCCTGCAATATCCGTATAGAAGCCTGGACATAATTGTCTTATTGCACGCTAGTTGTGACATCACAACTGATCCGTAATCCATTATTACGTTTCATTTGTGACATCCCAGTGCCTGCTGCTTGAGCCAGCAAAGGTCAAAATTCCAGTTGTCATTGCAGCTGTTAATTAAAAGTACTACAAGCTTTTCAAATTCCCTGCTTGTTAAATAGTTTTCTGTGACACTTTACAGCGATTAATTCCCAAGGAACTATTTATGGTAGAATGTTAAATATGTGCACTGCTGAAGTTTAACACATCTGAGCAAGAAGATGAATGTTATTACTTATATCAAAGTACAAAATGAAAACTTTCTTCAATGCATTGTATTAAAATGTTTACACTATATTTGTGCAACACATTCAAAGCTGCATATTACCTTTTTTAAATCCAGATTCAACATTAATTATATGGATCAGCAAATGAAAGATATCTTACATTAGATTAAGCAAGAGGCTAGGCATTAAAGGGAATGACAGTGTGCGCCCATGTATTAGAAGTAATAAAATACCCCCTACCATATGTGAAAAGGATATTATACAATTCACCTCACAGTTCTGTGACCTGATAAAGGAACTCAGCATCATTCCTCTATTTGGTCACGGAATCCTCTGTTACTTGCGATATTCTTATAACGTACAGTAGCAGGTACTTTATCCTATATATCCTTTTCTTTCCTTGTCATTGTTAGAATATTGTCTGCTGTTATAATCCAAGGAATGGTATCCAGGCTTCAGCATCAAAAGGAAAACGAATGGGCACAAAATAAAAGCTTTTTTAATGCTTAGAAATGGGTGCCAATATGTCTGCATTATAGATGTAGGGAGCGTTTAAAACATGATAGGTTCAGCCAATTATAAACAAGCAATGATTTATCTTATACAGAATGAATTAATAACACCCACTGAGGAGGTCTGTACCACCTGGGAATGACCCACCACCGATGATAGCAGACTTGAGTGAACTAAGGGTCTTTAATAAGGGCACTGGGAACATTACCGGCCCGTGCAGCCTGCCACCATGCGCGTTGCTATGATTTTCAACTAGTCCCATCACATTGGTATGTGGTTTTCTGGCTGGTAAAGTTGCTCACATTCCCCACCCAGTGCTCTCAAGGCCCAAAAACGTTTACTAGAATGAAAAAAAAAGAAAAACAACATCTATGGTGAAAGTAAAGCTGCCCTTTCTCTAGTTCAATCCATGGAGGCATGGCTCAGAAGGACTGACACCATGGTAAATTAGTGAAGGATAACATTGCATTTTTTTTAGCTTAAGGCATGGATCTAGTAAAGCAGATATAGCCTAGTGTGTGTGTGTGTGTGTGTGTGATTAACAAAAGGAAAACATGCTTTCCGCAATCCCTGCCAGTTTGTGTATGTACATGCCCAGCCTCCCTTTGGGACATTCCCAGTGCCCTTCAGACCCAATACGTTGCAGTCCAAGATGGTACTCCCCAAAGGAGGGACACTGGGAGGGTCCATGGGACAATCCACCCACCTCCCAAAGAAACCTCTCCATTCTAGACAGCAGGAAGGACCTAAAAACATCACAACTTGCCAATAGCTGTCATTTTTACTGAAACTTATGTCAACCTCTCTGGAGTTCCCCACCCGGTGCTCTTAGCCCTCCCAACTCCTTTACTACCCTTACACGCTACTTGTAACCTCCTGAGTGTGTTCCCTTTGTGCAATGTTCTCTTGCTTCACAGCTAGGTCAGTGCTTCATAAATCGCATACATACATATATACTTACAAAGAGCGCCCTGTAGGGTGATGGGAAACATCCATCCCTCATTTTTTAAAGACATTCAGCTGCTTGTTTTCTCTACACGGATGTGGGATATATTTGGCCCAAAAAGAAGGAAACTGCATTTAGCCATGTTGGGCCTAAACATTTCAGGGCATTGAAAACATGTTGAGAATAATGTCAAACTGGAACAGCAGCATTTCATTCGCATTTGGCACATATTATAATGCTTTTTCAAATAAAGATAAATCCACTTACTGATTGGGCCTTGCATGTGATTGATAAAGCCAAGAAAAATTAAAAGTTTATTCTACATGGAAAGCATGGCATTTGCAAAAACAGAAACTGCGATCATGGAAGTGGGTGCATTTTGCAGCTGAAATAATAAACTCATGGGATCTAAAAATTTCCCTTGCCAAAAGGAACATATCATGATGGTAAAATCACTAAGTGACAGCATGATGCGAGATATTAAAAGGCGTCATATGAAGAATAAATTCAGCAAATTGGAAAGCAAATATCTCTCTTATTCAGAGCACAGAAGGCTTGTGTGAGTGTAAAGACTCTTCCCCTGAAAATTGAAAACAGTGGCCTTCCCCCATCACATGCTCTGCTCAGGCTCTCCAATCTGAAAGACAATTGCTTTAAAGTGTCAGGGCCAGAGAGAAGAATGGTATTCATGCATGACAGAGCAATCTATTGGTGTGCTGGCTCATCAGAAAGACTTCCATTAAATGTTAATAATATGTGTATTTGTGGTCAGCTCAGAGATACTGATCACAGGCTTCTTCCCTGAGCATGGAGGTGGGGCCAGCTGCTATGCTCTTCAAGGTAAGCAGAACCATGGCAAGATCTTTGACCTTACAAGAATGCTAACAGACTTAATGTCAGGAAAACTAACAAAGGAAGCCGGTGGCCAGGCCACTAATTAAGGCTTGAAGAGATGTAATGTGAAAACTGAAATATGCAAGTGATTATTTTGCCATAGAGTTGTTTTAAGTATCATATTTTGTTGGTTTTCTCAGGAACCGTAGAATAAACCAACTATCATTGTAAAGTTTATCCCAAGGTCATAAATTCCATCAAAATACTACCTTGGGAGCTCAAGCTACAACCTAAAATGTACTATACTAGCTCCTCAGAAAATGTCGTTGATAATTTTTTTGCAAACTGCAAAAAATTGTTGTTCGCATCTGAAATCTCCTGCCGAGATGGGAGTTAGTGAATTACGAGCGACATGATTAGAGGAACCCCAAAATATATATGTTGTTAGATTATTGTGTAAAATGAAGAAAGTTGCGATGTAGTTACTTTTAAGGGAAAAATTAGCTAGCACCTCTTAATTTATACACAGGCCAGAGAGGGAAGAACTGCCTAAAATCATATGGGTGAACACTGAAAGGGGTTTGCAGAATGTATCCTTGCTAGAAAGCTGCCTAACATTCATCAGGCTGCAACTATTGAAAAAATACTGCAGACTTAACATTGCCTGGGAGACAGAAATTGGGAAAGACTAGAGAGGCTGGGACCTTTGCTAGAAGAGCAACATAGAGGGATAAATGCTAGTGGCTGCCCATGACTGAAGTGCCTTACCAGATCCCTGTGCTTCCCCTAGAGAGGGTCCTGAAACGCTGATGTCTTTCCTGAGCATCAAACTCAGAATCCAATGTAGTTTGTACAACAAAAACAAGTGTGGGGATTTGTTTGATTTAATACTTTCCCCTTGTTAAAAGGTGGGGGGTATGAAAGTAGACCCTTAGTATATTTTGATAAATAATTAAATTAATTCCCCTATAGCTAATTAACACAGGGTGACTTTGTTAACTTTCGAAATTAACAAAACTCACTCTGTGAGTGTGAATAAAAACTATAGTCTGTTAATGTAATCAGGTATGCCTTCTTTCCTTGTCACCCCAGAATTCCCCAAAGGGAACGGGTGTCCATGTCTAAAAACAAAATTCCTAACTGTCACCAATCCTCAGGTCTGGCCTTTAAGCAGAGGGATTCTGAATGTAACAGAATGTCTGAGTTTTTGGTGCTGGGTAGAGAAGTAATTTTCTCAATGAAACAAAGTGTAGTTGCTAATCAAAAAATGCACTCTCTCTCCTGAGAGTGAGAAAGTGACTCTGATAGAAGAGAGATTATGTATTGCTTCAGGGTAAAGAAGGAAGAAGGGTTCTATCATTACGAAATATTATCAACAGTATATTGTGCTTTCAAAACGCATAGCATTTTCAAGTACACCAGGAAATTAAACATATCAAGCGCTGCATGTGTGAAATTGCTTTTGAAAATAGAAGAAGTTTGCAGTTAGTTTCAATCTAAACCTTATCATGGAATGCTAATGCTCAGGATCATGTAATGTTCCAAGGCACTGTATAATGTTGACTTTAAGGGATTTGTGTATGATAGAGGGTTTGAACTGTTTATTTGGCCTGTGTTCCATGTACGAGTCCAAAAGTGAAATCCCCAAAAGTGCATTTTTGTGTAGAAGCTTTGTTTTGTGCCACAGAGAAGGTGGCGTGTGTAATCATTTAGTGCAAATATTCATTGAGCCTACTATTTGATAAATATATATTCTTTCTGTACCCAGCCAGGGGGAGGGATCTACATGGCTCTATATGAGTAATTGACAGAGCTAGACTGAAGCAGACAAATTATATATTGCGTGGCGCTTTAATTGGGGGGAATGAACGCCCCATGTTAAGGGTAGTCTCTAAATATATTGTTACACAGAAACAGAAGCTAATGCACCTTACGAAGCACACTCCGGTGAAATATCTATGCGCTGGCTGTGTTAAAACCAAAACAAACCACTGTATACGGTACAGATAAAACCACATGACTAATGTTTCCTGTACAATATTACAGGGGGCAAGCCAAAAGGGAAAGAAAAGGGTCTTGTAATAGCTCTAAAACAGGTACATCATCGGGTGCATTTAAAGCAGGGGGCAGCACGTTTCAAACTATGGCTGAACGTAATACCAGTTTTAGGCCAATATCAACACAGGCTAAAGGGTCGAGAAAGGTACTCATATGAGCAGCAGAGCGGATGGATCCATAGGCTTCCCTGGCCGCACCTTCTGCTAGCAGTGGTCAATCGATCAATGCCCAACACTCATAAAAGGTGCACGCTGGTCAAGCAAACAAGGTACTTTGTTATCCCATCTAATATAGAAATGTCCACAAATATATTTTAAATACATTTGATCTTTTTGCAGACAGGCAAGTCTTCTTATACAGTTTATGGTAAGGAAAGTGGTCAAAATAATCCACGTCTATAGGACTAAGTGTCCTTTAGTTAATAACCTTTTGAGTCAGGGATAAACACAAGAGGCTGGGCATCTGCATGGATAAGCGGGTTCAGTATATGCAATGATCAGCTAATAAGTCCCTTTTGAGGATTCTGGGCCACTCACAGCTCAACTATGATGCAGCCCTACCTCAGGATACAAGTGTGTAGCTAGTTTCTGACTGATGGGTTGAGCAGGAGATAGTCCCCATGATGTGTACTTTGCCAATGCAGGAAAATGTGAAGTACCTGATCAAGATTTATAGCTAAAGTGTGGTTCATGGGTGTGAAGTCCCTTGCATCTTGGATTCTTACATTTCTCTGCAGGCATTAGAAACCAAAATTACATTCTTGTTCCCACAGAGCCAGATATGTGTCACATTACAACCAACAATGATGATTATAAATCGTGGTTGGTGATTTCATTGCCAACCGGAGTGTTTAGCACTCATCCCTGGAATGGATTGGGTCCATGTACCATCTGGCATCAGCTGCAGGTGGATCCTAGAGACAAAGGAGCAGCTTGAAGAAAGACAAGATAAGTTATGACACTTCACATCTGATGTTTGTCTCCTATTGTCTATATCAGCAGATGGTGCTCTTCATTCTACAAGCAACTAAAGCAGACCCTCTGCTAGTGCTAGAATAATGTCCTCAGGTTTTTATCAACGACTAACATTCATGGGGCCAGGAGGAAAAGTCAGTGGCAACACAATTGCCTTAGAAGCAAGACAATGCAGAGAAATGCAGATTGAAATCCAGGTCCCATGTTTACGCGTTATGAAAGATTAATTAATTATTCAACCATTTTGACAACCACATTCAGTTTAGTGAACTGTTCAGCTGTTGATTCAGCCTTTAATCCAGGTGGCATCTGCTCAGAGCCAATACAACTCTAGAACTCTACGATCAACAGTCATCACAATGCTTCCTCGTTCATATCCCATTTAGTCTACAACGCTAGTGTGCTGCAGATCTATGCACTGGATATTACCTGGTTGTCACTGGCAGGTGCAGCCCAAGAGACACTCAAGCTGTATCACCTGCAACTCCAAAATAGACTGCTTGCAATCAGTTTAGCAAATGAAAAGAGACATGCAAGCCACACTCAGACATAGAAATAATGCATAGACACTACCCTTAGTGCGGGGTATGATTCAATGTAATTGGCAATCAAGGAGAAAATTATACCTAATCTAACTGCAGAGTTTACCTAGACTTACACCAAAAGAGAATCCAATATTTTGGCTGAAGCAATATAATCAATAAGTACCGCCTTTGTGCCACGTATATCCTTAACTCAAATTGCAGGAAGGAAATGAGCCAGAATGACCAAAAAAGAAATACTGCAACACAACGTTGTGAACCATGCCTGACGAATTGACATGGGAAAAAATACAGTGCATTAGAATTGCACAGAAAGTTAGTGCTTATGAATACATTATACAGAAATAAATAAGAGTTAATATATAATAAAAAAAAGTTGACTAGGCAGTGCAGGTATTTTATGATACAGAAATGAAAGAAGGACTAGGCGTGAATAAACAAACAGAGCTAATATTATGCATAAAAGCCGGAGAACAGCGGAGAGGACGTGTGGTAAACCTTTAGAAAGGAAATTCCAAAGTGTAGCGTTGTTCAAAATGATAATAGATCAAATGAAAAGGACTAGCCACATACATGGGAGTAAAACTGAAAAATGAACACGTGGGAAAATCAGAAATAAATTAATTCATTCCTTCAGGTGAAAGTGTGTTCAAAGTAAATGTCCATATTTCTTTAAACGGGTATCTCCAGCTCTGCCACTTGCATGACACCACTGTCTTCTCTGTGTCTAGCTTGACTTTGTATTTGACCCATTGCTCGCAAGGATCTCATAGTTGGCTGATGTGTTGTCCCGTTTTCTTTAAATATGTGGCAACGCTTAAATTAACAATAACATATCCTAAACATTGACGTACCTCAATTACTCTTGCTTTTAGTTTTCTGGTGTCCCACGCAGAATTAGCAACATAGATATTTGAAGCTATAAACTAGTTAATTATTTAAACATGTAATGTTTTATGAGGAATAATTTTCCTGGTCTTTGGATGTAAGATATAGTATATTTTCATAATTTTGCTGCAAGATAAACAAGCAAGGTCGGGCAATGTACGCTTCTTCCCTGTGGATCTAGTATAAATGCAATATTCTTTGGTTAACAAATCGGGGGTATGTTTTATTTGTTAAGAACTGAAGAGTGGTTTATCGTTTACGAGTGAATGACATTTCATTGTTACCTGCATCCACTACAATACTGTTACCTTCAACATCAGGTGCGGCTAATGGCGTGTTTCAGTTAACAGAGTAGAGGATAACAGAAACTAATACCATGACTCCAATGGAAATTTAGAAACCATGTGTACACATTAGATCAGCCTCAATCTATCGAGAAAAGGACCTGCCACTGGAAAGCCATGAAACTGACCTGCAAAAGGGCAGGCATGGAGGACTTAGATGGTGGAAGTGTCTCTTACCATGATTTATGGGTGACATCACTAGGCCAAAGAAGACGACACATGTTGCTGGTACTGTTGGCCGAGTTCGTGAAAGGCACCAGAGTGCTGTAGATGGGGTATGGAGCCATGATGGTGAAGGACAGGCACCATGTCGCCGCTATCACCTTCACGGCATGCGATTTTGTCTGCCACACTCTGGACTGCAAAGGTTTGCAGATAGCACCGTATCGCTCCAGAGAGATGGCCACCAGGTTGAAAGTGGACACGCTGACAGAGATACCTGCGTGTGAACAAGATACATACAATCAGATCACGTATTCTCTAGCTTGACAGACGAGAATATAATGATTCTTCATATTTACACACTTATCCTGAATTAATGAAGCAAAGCGAAAAAAAAGCACAATAATATTTGCAATTGCTCTTTGTGTGTTTTAAAGTAATGGAAAGTGACGAGGGGCTTTATTCCTCTGCATGCGTCCACAGGAAAGCAGATGCATATTGTAATAATTAAATGGAGTGGAACATTATGCTTTTAAAACCAATTTTAGGCTTCATGGAACAGACAAACTGTTTGCATTTCCAACATGCAGATAATATAGTGATGTCATTGATTACTTTTGCTGTTTACCATTCAACGAGTGACCTTATTTTTCAAAAATTTAATGGGAGCGCCAGTAAAGCACAATTACATATCACTGTAAAGAAAATATACCCATAACAAAAGAAGAAATAAAGTAACGTTTGGGCTGCACAATTGAAGCAATGTCTGCACCTTTTACAGTAGTAGAACATAGATGTGTGCACGATACAAGCCTTTGTTTCTTGAAATTGCGACTAAAATCTGTAGGTTTTACAGGCAGTTTTGAAGGGTCACGGTTGAGGGCGGCGCTAAATGGAGCCAAGAAGTTTGTTTTAGAGAGCTATTCTCCTATGTAGCATTGATCATAGCATTGATTCCTATAAATGTTGACGGTAGCGTAGGCAACTGTCCCATACTTAGCAGGACTTTCCGGTTATGGAGGACCCTGTCACGTGATGGACAGGTAAAAGTCCTGCCTCGATTCATTCAGCAGTCTCGATCGAGGTTCCTCTGTGTGCCTGCAGATCGAGCTGCTGCTGCAGCTCTTTCAATCTTTCTGCTAATGCGCTAACACCCAGCTTCCTTACAATGCTAATGCTTTGTTCCTGGGGTTGTGATGGCCACGTTTGTATTAAAATAATTTTACCATCACCTCCCAAGGACAAATTAATTTCATTTCGTCAGTTGTATAGAGCCTTTCACCATAGGTATGGTCCCAACATGCTGTAGGTTGAAAGCCCTCAGAGGGACCAGAGTCCGAAATATGGTAAAGTTAGGAGGTGCTACTATGCATGTGTGAATAATGGGCATTAAAGGTTATAAGGACATGGCCGAGTCTCTGCTAGCCACCCATGCCTAATTGACATGTGTATGGGTGGAGAGATGCACACTAGGGAAATAAGCTGGAGTGGGTGTGTAAGAGGATGGCCAGTTATGTGTGCATCTATATCCTTATGACAGAAGTGTTGTGCAAAGTGTCATTCGAATTGCATGTGGAAGCAGATGCATGCAGGAGTATGGCCACGCCTTTGGCTAATTGCAAAAGCATGGAGTGCGCAATGAAAAAATGCATTGGTTATAATGCGATGAAAGCCTAGAATTGGTACATTCTGCAAAAATTCAAAAACATCTTGGTTGATAAATGATGGTGGATAAATTCTGCATGCTTCCGGCTATCTTTAAGTGGGTACATTCAGGACCCCGCCTAACCGTAAAGGCAGCATTCTGCAAACACCTGCATTCACTGTAGTGGAACACATTCTCCAATCGCCTAGAATCCATATCTTGATTACCCGCATGGACTCGACTAAGTTGAGCAGCCTGGTCAACTGACAAACCCTTACAAGTGCCATGCAATGGGAATCCCAAGAGATCCTCTGGTGCAAAGGCTCCAATCTATGCAATACAATGGCTACCCTCACACAATCCTTTGAGAGCAACACCCAGGTCGCCCTCCTGAATTATTCCAAGTGCAGCACAAAGGCCAACTGCACATGTCTTCTAAGTGTAACATGTTGGCTACCCTAATGGATATTCACAGAGCAAAAACCTTGGCAACACTTATACATCATCTAATGGCAGATGCAATGGCCGCCTTTCTAGTGATGTGGTTCAACATGTTGTCCACTCTCACAAATACCTTGAGTGTGATACATTACTAACCCCCCACAATCCACCTAAGTGTATCACATTGCCCACCCCAAAAATCCATCTAAGTGCAATACATTGCCTACCCCTAAAATCCATCTAAGTGCAATATATTGCCCGTCCCCAAAATCCATCTAAGTGCAATATATTGCCCACCCACAAAATCCATCCATGTGCAATACATTGCCCACTCCCAAAATCCATCCAAGTGCAATACACTGCCTACCCCCAAAATCCATCCAAGTGCAATACATTGCCCACCCTCAAAATCCATCTAAGTGCAATACACTGCCCATCGACAAAATCCATCCAACAGCAATACATTGTCCACTCCACTAGTGCAATTCACTACTTGCCCCCCACCCAAAATCCATCTAAGTGCAATACATTGCCCAATCCCAGAATCCATCCAAGTGCAATAAATTGCCGGTGCTCAAAGTTCGTGTGAGACAGGGACCACTTCCACAATGCCTCCGAGCGCAATACCATGGCCGTCGTCACAATGGTTCAAACAAGGCTAAATGTGTCATATCTCCAAGTGTCATGCTCTGCCTACCCTCTTGGTTCAACACATAGGTTAACAGGTGAGTGTACACCATAGGTCAACATCGTGCTAGGAGCGAATGATAGTAATGTAAATGTGGCAGTGTTTTACTGGAGCATAGTAAAGGCTGTGCTCACCACCTGTACCACCTTGCCTGAGTTGTAGCTGCAGGATGTTCTGTCCACCTGTCACTAGTGAACAGGGACAAACGGGGATGAGAGTTGCCCCAAAAAGGAGCTTCCCTTTGACTTTGGCCCTTAGCCTGCTGCCCGGTCAAGGCTACCCTGGGGGAGCTACTGAAGAGAGAGAGTTTCGGCCATGTGCAGAAGCAAAGACCCAATCAGGGAACATGGTGGGCGGGTTGGGAGGAGGGGGAAGGATGGTCTGGGAAAGGGCTGAAAAAGATCCTGCAGTGGCAGAGGGAAAACAGAAGTAAAGTAAAGAAGTAAATAAATAAATAAAATGGGCAACGTGGCAAGGAGGGAGAGGCTTACAGTGCAGGTGGAAGATCCCAGGACCCAGAGCTAAAGAAAGGCCTTGGCCGGCTGCACATGGAGACACTCTCTGAGCCACAATATCTCAGTCACGTGCAGTAGCACAGACCCAATCCGGGAACACGGTGGGTGGGTTGGGATTTGGAGGGAAGGAGGGTCTGGGGTCTGGAGAAAACAGGCTGATGAAGGCCCCACAGCGGCAGAATGAAAACAGAAGGAAAAGTCAATAAATAAAATGACAATGCGGCAGGGAAGGGAATGCTTACAGTGCAGGTGGAAGATCATAGGGCCCAGAGTTAAAGAAAGGCCTGAGTTGGTTGCACATCGAGACTCTCTCTGTGCCACGATATCTCCGGCCACGTGCAGTAGCACAGACCCAATCAGGGAATACAGTGGGCGAGTAGGGAGAAGGGGGAAGGAAAGTCTTGGAAGGGGCTGAAATAGGTCCTGCGATGGCAGAGGGAAAACAGTAGGAAAAATAAATAAATAAAACAAGCAATGTGGCAGGGGAGGCATAGGCTTACTGTGCAGGTAAAAGATCCCAGTGCCCAGAGCTAAAGAAAGGCCTGGATTGGTTGCACATGGAGACTCTCTCTGTGCCACGATATCTCCGGCCACGTGCAGTAGCACAGACCCAATCAGGGAGCACAGTGGTCGGGTTGGACGGAGGATGGAAGGACGGTTTGGGAAGGGGCCGAAAAAGGTCTTGCAGCGGCAGAGGGAAAACACAAGGAAAAGTAAATAAATAAAATGGGCAGAGAGGCAGGGGAGGGAGAGGCTTACCGTGCAGGTGGAAGATCCCAGTGCCCAGAGCTAAAGACACACATCACATCATACATGAAGCATGCATTTGTCAAACGTTGCAACACAAACATTACCTTTGTTAATGTTATGAGTCTTGAATGTACATTTTCAAAACCCAAAGGCTATTGTTTGCCCCTGCTGAACTGAATTCTGGTATCTGTAGCCGTCCATTCAAGTTTGGGAAATAAATGCCACAAATGTACACTTTATGACCCAAAACATTTCTATAAGGATTTATATATTTGTGGGTTTATGGTTTGTGTACCTCAAGAAAGGTTTAGAAAACAGCATTGCTGAAAGCCAAACATGGGGGTGGAGGGTAAATGATGAGGTCAAGTGAGTTATGAATATTTGCCCAGGATGTGGCAAGAGTTTGTAATCTTGGAGACTGGAGTTTATTTTCCATAGTTGGAGTCATGTGCTGCTTTTCAGGGTACAAGTAGAGAATACATGTGGGTTGGCAGCATCAGCCCATTTATTTTCTTCCAGAGGGTGGAAGTAACCGGCCCTTAAGAATTGGAGGCCCACAAGCTTCCTCAAATATTTGCCTACCAGGTTCCCAGTGTCACGTCTCACTCCTGTTGTGTAGCCATTTTTACTGCCAAGATGACGGTTTGTTCCCACTCTAGCAGTCTAGCAGCATGGTATTCTGTGACCATGGAAGCTCCGCCCATGTTGCCAGGAGAAGCTTTTCAGGAATCAAGAACGAAGCTCTAGCGCGTTGCTACTCCTCGTTTCCAACGCTTCGTAAATTCACTCCTTTCCTCTGTCTGTGTTTAGCAATCTTTCACTTTCATTCTTGTTTACTTTTATAGGTTACTCATTTCCTGTTTATCCGAATTTCCCCCGAGACTAGATCGCTCCGATATTTGTATCCGGCACAGCGTTACAGAAGCCCGCCGGCTCTGCTGTGTGCTCGGCAGCGGCGGTTCTCATCACACACAGTCTTTACCAAGTGCGGCAGACTTACAGCCTCATAGACATAGATTGGTCAGGAACGTTCGCCCGGGAAAGTATCAGGACTGATAGAGATTCTCCGATCATTAGTCCGGGACTTACTGTGTCCTTTTTTCACTGATCCATAGCTAAAGAAGTTGTCATTCTCCAAGCAAGTTCCCGTTTCCAGACTCAGATTCCTGCAAGCAGTAGATCTGCACTTCTCCACAAGGTATTAGTGACACGGATACACAAGTCTCCATTCTATATCTGAAGACTTCATCTTTTCTAAATCTTCTGTTCTGCATCTATCTGTTTTCATTAGCCATCAGACAGAGTACCGTATGGTACTGAATAGAAGAGCCTCAGTTTTCGTCTGTATCCTGACTAGAAGGTAGTCACCTTAATATCTCTTTCCTGTTATTATCTATCTGTTTTCACATGCTCTCTAACTACCTTTTCTTTTTATATACTGAACTGATTAGAGGATTGGAGGCTGACACCTGAGAAGTTCCCTTCCTTTCATACCACGACAGCCTAGACCCGGAGATATCCAGTTCAAGAACCACAACAGACTTCAGCGACAGGATTTTATTCCCAGAGGGTTTCCCTGGGGGATTCTTGTTCCCCTAAACCTTTCTGTTTTGGGGGAATAAGGGTCCTTTGGGTATACTTCTCCTCACATCAAAAGTGCCGGTTGCGTCTGACCAGGTTAGTGGTTTTGTGTTTGCTTGGTGAAAAAACTGGTGCAAGAAAGTACAAATGACAATTTATCCTAGGAATTGTCACACCAAGCACATGTTTCTTATTGGGATCCTGGGAATATTTCCAGGGAATATTTCACCATAGAGGTTTGGGTTTAAATGGTGAGCACCATTTATACTTTGCCAGCGAAGCTATTGGAAGGGCTGCTGCCAGGTTATTTTTCTGGAGTGAATTATTTTTTTGGGAAGGCCAATGCACTTTTGTCTTGTGAAAGGACAATTGAACTAAAAGTGTATTTTTCCATGGGAGCCAGCCTTTGATTTTCGCTAAGGGGGCAGAGGTTCCCAGAGAGAAGCAAAGGAGCATACACGTCCCTAGGTCAAAACAACACATTTTACAGCAGGAATTGGAAAAATAACAACTCAGCAACAGTCACCTAATCTGCTGCCTTTGCAACATTCTGCTTTAGCATCCTGTGCTTCCCACTGCTATTTCTGTGTCTGCCAAGCAGTCTTGCCGTGCCCACCCCCTCCAATCAAGGCTCAGGGGGTAACACTGATACGGCTCCCTTAAGGTGAAATATACACATTTAGTTCAATCACGTTCGATCAGCTTAGCCTCTACTCAACCTTGTACTCCTGTAGGGCAGGATCCAATTCATAAGTCTGATGCTGAAGCAATTGAGCTTGGAACCTAAGTGGCTGTTATGTTCTGGCTCCGCGAGGAGGCAGAACGGTGTAGGCCTCTGAGGTAGGCCGCAGTGGCGCAGCTCCAGCCGGAGCGAAATTAAACACACCACACGTTGATGGAGTCTGTGCCCGGAACTGCCTCCCTTGTGCGGGGGCGGGGCTTTTATTCAGACGCCATGCGTCACCGCGTAGCGGGGCACAGGGCGGATATAACAGTGGCCGTCTCTGCCTCACTCTGGGTCTGGCAGTGCCACCTAGATTGTTTCCAGCAAAAAATGTGCGCTCCATAAACACATGCGACCTCACTGCCACGGCCCCATTATAAGCATTACAACTAAGCCAGGTGGTAGAGCGTTAAAATACATTCACCAATTGTTTGAATAACAATTGGGGGCGGGTCAAAGGTGATGCCATCGCCACCATGTGTATGTGAACAAAAAGATCTCTGCCACCCTATTTGATGCGGGCTCCTACTGTTTTTCAAAATGTAAGCATGTGGCTATACTTTTAACTCCCATTGTGATTCATTCTCCTGTCCGCCCACTTACAGGTAGATTCTCAGTCCTATTAAATGTCTAGATCATTTACCAGTAATCTTTATTACTCTGAGTCCAACTCTTCATCGTCGCAGTCCTACAATATGGAAGGTTCATCATCCAGAAATCTGTGCTAGCCACACCTTATTTTATACACTTTTTGGGGACTTGCTGTGCTCATCCCCTTGTTGCTGGCCTATAAGGCCCTCTTCCCCTTCTCAAAGACTGGGCTAACAACAGGAAGAGTGTGAGGGGTCAGAACTATGAAGAGCTGGAATCCCTTCATGCCTTTTCCTCATCACATTCCTATATTCTTACGAGCGAGGAGACTTTGATAATGAAATGTAAATAAGGCATAACCCATATTGAATGGGTGCAAAGTAAAAGAGCAGTCTCTTGTTCAGTAATACACTGGATGAAGACAATCTGAGCCAAAATAAGATTTGGGACTGCGAAGCCCAAATTTCAGCCCTACAAAACCCATCATTTGATGACCTTGTCTTTACTCACAGAGCCGTCATGGGACTGGAGGAGCAGCTCTAAACAGATAATGGAAAAGGGATAAGACAAAACGTGTAGTCAACTTCAGCAGTCTACCTGATCCACCTACAGTGAACAGGACCATATTAAACACTTTTGAGGCACGGTACAGACATGTTTGGGGCGCCCCTACACCGAACCAAATTAATTAAGGGATACAGAATATCTGATTGGACACTCTCTTATTGCAATCACGACGCATAGCTTGGAATGCTGCCTTGCAGCAATCAAAATAAGCATGGTTAATCCTTTTTTATTCCACTTATCCTCTTAATTCTTGCCTCAATTATAATAATAATAAACAAGTAGCATTTCAGTGCAACATTAACAGTCCACAACACGGGTCCCTGTGTTCTAGCATAAGTACAGGACATATTTATCAATAGCAGCCACGAGAAAGGTATACCGGCCATAGTATAAAAGCAAGACACTTATTGTATTAAAAAAGGTGCACAAAATCCAAAATAGGGAGATGACTCAGATTAGCCGCCTCACAGAATGCAGAAGTACTCAAGCATGAATACAGCAGGTCAGGAGGAAGAAAGGAGGAAGCTACACATAGCATAGCATACATAGTGGATGAACAATACATGCTGCTGGGAAGGTGTCTGTATCCAGACAGACGCAGATTAGAAGAGGATCATGGTTTTCAAGGAGTGTTGCCATTAGAGAACAAAAGAACACGCAGCTTTGGTGTGCATTATATCAATGCTCACTATGATTATAGAGGAAGCAGCACAACAGCCAGCGAATATTTTTTAAGATCATACCCTGAGAATGAAATAGTTCTGAAGGGTGATAATTTATTTTGAAAGGTTTAGGGACTGGTAAATTAAGCAATGCGAGATTAAATGAGATGCCCAGGTTCACACATTGGTTAAGAGGTGACGCTGGGGTTTACACCCACTCTGCAATTTCAGCATTTTACAGCATTCTTTTCCAGTTCTAACCATGAACTAAAAGAATACCATTTTATAGAACTGACTTGGAAACTGCACCAATACTGTAATTCAACAAGACAATTTTTAAAAATAAAATGTTATAGAAGTGTATTATTCAAACATTGAATGATTGTAGCTTCATTGTCTCCATCATCAAGGGACATATGTAAGTGGCAGAAAAATAATTGATGTGATCCTAAAAGATTCTACCTGGGTGTCTCTTTTGTATTTTAAAGCTTTAAATATGCCCCAAAATACAGGCTTGTTAAGTTATTTCTAAATGTGCAGAAAGATATCTGAACTGTACAAAAAACCAAACAGTTTTTTGCGTCACATTGAGCAGAATTTACAATAAGCCTGCCAGGGGCCTGCTATATGGGGTCCACTTTCTTCTATCTAGAACCCTCCACTCAAATGTCCTAAATAAAAGGAAAGATCAGGTAATGGGCTAAACAACACCACCAGCATGTGAGAAGGCAAACCTTTTCACAGACGAGGCCAGGGTGTAAGAGGGAGGGCAAGGCAGCACAGCAACTTCGGAGAGGGCTATGAGTACAACGTTGGTCTGCCGGAGCCCTCCCAGGCATCGTAGCGGGGCCAGAGAACATGGGCAGCACATTATAATGTACCACACAACCCAGCATAGGCCCACACGGCAGCAGGAGCCGGCATAGGCCCCACACACAGAGGAGATCTCTCCAAACGGTCAGCTCGGCGGTGCCAACAGCCAGAACTCACCCCCATCCCCAGCACACAGCGCATGGTGGCCTATGCAGCATTCTTAGTACAGCACCGCTGGAGAACGCTTGAGCCCCATGCTGCGCTGCCACACTCTAGCCGCCCTGAATCTGTGGAGAAAGACAGCGGTCGGATTCCAGGGGCATACAGACTTGGAGCCACACAAAGCCATCGCATAACCCAGGTAACCCCAAGAGCCTTACAGCACATCGGGACACGAGCCGGAGACTCTGAGCCACCCATAACCATCGCCACGTCTGGCTTTCACCTTTACACCACGATGGCCAAACATAAGTCTACGAAATCGGCGGACATTGCCAGCATGCTGCACATACAGGGGAAATCTAGGAAAGCGGACCCCAATCGAGCCCATGCCACATCGCCTGAAAGATCCCAGGGCCAATGGGCCACAAAAGACGATATTCAAGCCCTTTTAGCGGACATTAAGATGGAATTCCGTAACTGTGTGACAGAGGTATCAGCTAAAATAGATGGGCTAGATAATCGAATGGAGGAAGTGGAACACAGGGTCGGAGAAACAGAGGACCAGATCCTGCTTCACTCGACGCAAATTGCAGACCTGCAGCAGAAACTCCAAACCCTAGAGGACAACAGCGAGAGCATGCAACGCAAGCGGGAGGATTTGGAAAATAGGGCCCGCCGGAATAACATTCGCATCAGAGGGTTCCCAGCCTTGATATCAGATTGGGCCCTGCCGGCTTACATCAGCAACCTCGTCCAAACCCCCCTCCACGATTGCGGCAAATCATTACTCATGCTGGATTGCACCCACAGACTACGAGGCCGTAGAGGCTCCCCAACAACAGAAGCACCCGAAGTAATCTCCAGGGACCATTTCTTTTCCACAAATCAGGAAATAATGTCTGCAAGCCGCGCTCAAGGGGACTTAACATTTCAAGGGGCCTCTCTACAAATCTTTCAGGACCTGGCACCCACTACAGTTCAGCGACATAGAGCCCTTAGGCTGCTAGTGTTCTTCCACCAGGACCAACAAATTAAATACCGGTGGCTCTTCCCAGTAGCACTTCAATTTTCATTCAAAGGCCAAACACATATAATCCACTCCCTCGAAGAGGCAGGAGAAATCATAGGAGGGGAACCAGCATCCCCAGACGAAGACTCGATGAATCCGTCCCCAGATAAAGAACAAGGCTCGACCCTGAAGTCACAGTGAAATCGCTGGATGAAAGTCCCCAAGGCGGGAAGCCACCTGCCACCTAAAACAAGTTTCACCCCCCCCCACACACAGGGAGGGAGGGGGAGCAAGAAGTAACATGGTCTCTGTGCCGGAACACACTTTCGGCACTCAGACGTCCCACTATATGCCCCAGCCGAGTGAATGGACACACACTCCAGCCCAAGGCCCATTGAGCCCAGTTTGGTTTTGTTTGGGTTTTTGATTTTTTGGAATGGTCTATTATTGGTCATTCTGGTTCCCGGGCCACGTTTGGACATGGATTGGATAAGATTAAAACCTGGTTGAAGCAGGACAGAACTCGAAGCACAGCACCAGAAGGCAAAACCCGCAAACAGCTTCCCCCACCTGACCATTGAAGAGGGACGGCAGGAAGCCCCCCCACCACACTTGAAGCTGTGCTATATCTCACTGAACGCTAGGGGCCTGAACTCACCAGAGAAGTGTAAATCCACATTCCAGTGCCTGAAGGATCTCCACAGTTCAGTGGTGTTCCTCCAAGAGACACACTTGATATAATTTGCCAGATTAAGCCCAAAAAGACCATCCCAACTAACACTACACTAGGAACCCCACCAACCCGTGGACCTGCTCCACCCATTTTTGACAGATACAAAATAGAGGACACTGCTATTAAATCCCTCCAACATTAAGATAGGACTCCTCAATACGAGGTCTATGAACAAGCATGCACAGGACATTCAAGATTACATCATTAATGACAAACTTGATATATTGTTTCTTACGGAAACATGGCTACAAGAACCCGTAGATCCTACGTGGATGTTGCAGTTCCAGAGGGATACAATATATACTGTATAAACAGGGAGATTGGCAAGGGGGAGGAGTGGCTATAATAACCAAACAAGAGTTGGCTCTCTATCCCTCACCTACTCATTGCAATGGTTGCAAAATAATTATGCTAAAATTGAGACCCACAAATAATAATCGCGATCTACAGACCACCCTCCTTGATATCTGACTTTAATGAAGAGTTAGTCCACCTTCTAAACTCTTTAAAAGGACCCAATACAGGGACAATTGTACTTGGGCACCTTAATAGGCAGAGAGGAAGCCTGCAAGATAAAGAGGCCATTCTCTTAGAGTAAGATCTCAATGCTATTGATTTTCAAGCGGTTAATACAGAATCTACCGCAAACAGTGGAAACCAGCTTGACTGGGCTATATCTAATAATGTGAACATGACAATTCTTGGGACCTATCCCTGCATTTGGACTGATCACTATAAAATCGACTTAAGTCTCAGACCTCACAACATCGTTAATAAACTGAATAACTATCCCAAACCCATGCTAAGTAGAAACCTAAAAAGATCTCACCAGTCACTCTCGCACTAGGCGTCTCAAACATCATGAATGCCAGGAGCGAGGATGAAAAATTAATAACCACCTTTAATGATCACTTTAAGGAAATACTTGATCAACATGCTCCACTCAAACAGAAATTAGCAAGACCCAATACAAACCACCAAAATTGGTTTAACACAGAAGCTTGTAGACTTAGAAAAGAAAAATGAAAAGCAGAAAGGAAATGGCATAAAAATCCATCCACTATCGAAAAGGAAACTTGGAAAAAATTCGATCATATTTACAAAGAAAAAGTGACATTAGCTAAAAAGAATTATTATAATGACCAGATTACCTCTGCATCTAATTCAACAGGCAAACTGTTTCAAATCCTTAAATCAGTTGAAAAGCCGGAAACTCTATCTCCTCCATTCCAACCATCTCAAAGAGACTGTGAGACTGTCCAAACTGCCTTCTCCAATAAAATATCAAAGGCAAGAGAAAATATTAGAGCTTGTATCAAAGCAAAACACCTACCACTTGGGCTTGATCTTGTCATACAACCAGAATTCTGAAATAGCGAAATTCCACTTCTCTCCAATTTCTGTGGATGAGATGATGAAAACCCTATCATTTACCAGATGTACTTCATGCACAGAAAATATTTTACCACCAAAGCTGATACTTGATAACGCTGAGTTGTTTGCCCCTTTCCTCTGCTGTATGGTCAATGCCTGCTTTAGAGACCTCCAATTGCCTACCTCTATCAAAACGGTAACAGTGACTCCACTAGCAGAAAATCCTGGTCTGGACCAACGTGATCCAGTTTACCTTTGTCCTATTAAAAATTGCAACTTTTTGTTAAAGATCCTGGACAAAGTTGCTACAGGCCAACTACAAAAATACTTCGACCAAAACAATCTCCTGCATGCCCAACAACCCGGCTTCAGAGAGGCGCAAGGAACTGAGTCGGCATTGTTGGACCTCCAGACCAAAATGCTGGAGAGATAATGGATAGGAGTAAATCTGGTTTGCTCATTTTACTGGACCTCTCGGCAACTTTCAATTGGCTAGATCACCAGAAGCTCCGAGAGGCCATTGATTGGATCTCCTCGTTCCTTGGTAACAGAAGTTCCAAGATACAATGGGGCGAACACTCATCTGCCTCCCAACCAGTAGACTGTGGGTTGCCTCAGGGAGCTAGTTTTTCACCCCTCCAATATCTATATGTGTTGTCTCTGCACCCTCCTTACCAACATGGGCATATTTTCCACCAACTTCGCAGATGACATGCAGCTAGTTATGGAGCTAACGGGCCGGCACACCACGACAACGACAAGCTCAATACAATATATAACTCCATTGAGGCATGGATGAAGTCCAACTGGATGTACCTCAATGGAGGTAAAACAGAATTCATGGTATTTGGATCTACCCAATCTAGAGCCAAACTTGATCCAGCCTACAAGTCATTTGAAATCAAAAATACAACAGTCAAGGTATCGGATAAAGTAAAGACCCTTGGTGTCTACCTACAAATTTGCCGGTACTACCAAAAATTGTTAAACCGAAGTAGGCCTACTATTGCTAGAGCTATTGTCCTGCCCAGACTTGATTACGGAAACTCCCTCATGATGGGAGCTAGCATCAAGTGCATTAAGCAATGCCAAATTGTCCAGAACAATGCGGTCAGGACTATTACTGGCAAAACCAAAAGGGATCACATTACAAAGGAGAGGAAATCGCTGGAAGCCTTTCAGTTCGGCCCTACGTTTCGCAAGATGCTACAAGCCAACTACCAGGCCTTGAAGACTTCTCTAAGGGTGAACCAAAAGCTCTCTGCCCCGATCTCACTCTCATGTGGGACAAGACAGGGTTGCCCGCTCTCCCCACTGATCTTTGGCCTCGTGATGGAACCGTTCGCACACAGAATTTGCTTGAACAATAATATAACAAGGTTGGACATAAACAGAACAATTCGAGATATCACTATACGCAGATGACGTGATGATCTCCCTCACCAGCTGTCAAACCTCGCTCCCGGCCACCTTAGCGGAACTGGATGCCTTTGAACAGATAGCAGGGTTTGCGGTTAATTACACCAAATCGAAGGCACTGGGAGTGCATATGCATGAAGATCTCATGAGGAACCTCCAAACGACATGCCCACTGCAATGGAGCACTACATCCTTATCCTACCTTGGAATACGTCGTGTTGCAGACCCTAAAGAGCTATACGTAGCAAACTTTCCCCACCTGTTCAAGGAACTCGAGGTCAATCTGAAGGGATGGAAAGGACAGGAAATCTCTCTGCTAGGCAGAATCACAGCATGTAAAATGAATCTTTTGCTTAGATTCCTGTACCTATGCTCAACCCTGCCGGTCCATCTCCCAAAACAACCCCTGATGCAGCTACAGAAGCAGCTATCTAAATTCGTCTGGAAAGGAAGTAGGGCGAGAATCTCGTTGAAAGTCATGACTGGAGCGGCCAAATGGGGAGACATGGGTCTTTCAAATTATTATATAGCGGCTCAGCTAGCAAACGCCACTGCTTGGGTAGAGCATACAAAACCCCCAAAATTGACTCGAATTGAACAGGCTAAATGCCCCCTCTGACTGAGCTCCCTGCTACACGTATCGGGCATGGCACGCAGCCGTTGGCCAGCTATCCTATCGTCCACCAGAACTACCTTGGAAACATGGGCATGGGCTCTGCGTAGGAAGAATCTCCCCAAGGGCCTGGGCCCTCTCTCCCTAATCCTCCAGAAACCCAGACTTCTCCCTGGGAATGGATACAGCAAACTTTAGCAGATGGTCCTGGGGGGGGACTTCAAACCCTCTCACAGCTGTTTGCGAACGGTGCCCCTCTCTACTTCGAAGAATGCAAGAGCCATATCCACCTGGCAGAAACAGAGAGGTTCCCATATGCCCAGATCAGGCACTGGATCTCGCAACCAGGGGTTCGACAGAGGGCCAATAGGGACCGTCAATCTCTTGAACACGCGATGAGGGAGGGCCCGCACCAGGGTCTGATTACCAAACTCTACAAACTACTGCAGGTCGACATGCTGACGACAAAACCAGCGTACATGGCCAGATTGGAAGCAGACCTGGGGCACCCCATAGAGGACCAAACGTGGGTGGACATTTGGACTAGGATCACATCTGCCTCTAGATGCATTACCAATAAGGAATGCACACTAAAACTCCTTCACCACTGGTATTTCCCTGCGGAGCGCCTATGCCGCTTTCAGAAATCTACAGACCCGAACTGCTGGAAGCAATGTGGCGCTCATGGAACCTTTTTCCATATGTGGTGGGAAGCTCCCAGGCCTTCTGGGAGGAGGTCATACAAATCACTGAGGCTATAACCCAGCACAAATTGCCCATGAACCCAGAGGTGATCCTGCTGGTAGTGTCAAGACCGGAGTGCTACCGAAAGGCGAGTCGCTCCGCCAAATTGCTCACGCAGCTGCTTCTGGCGGGCAAGATAACCTTGGCCCATAAATGGAAGACACAGGAGGGCCCCTTAATACCCATATGGTGGATAAAAGTCTGGGAGATCCTGGTGGCCGAAATAGTCACAACAGCAAAGGAAGGAACATTACACCGATTTACGGACTGGTGGGCCCCGGTCCTGGAATACAACAGCCAGTTCCCGCCATTGACCTTCCAACCACAGCAGGTAAAATGCTTTTTAAGATCATAGAGGTCCCAACCTCGTCTTCCAGTGGGAGAGGACACGTGAACATTGGAAGGCTCAAGAAGCGGGCGGCCGGGGGAGGGAACATAGGATGGGGAGGGGTTAATGTAAGCTGGTCAATGTAACGCAATTATTTGTCAATTACACGTAAATGCTATGAATCTGCTGTAACCGGAAATAAAGAAAGTTGTTAAAAAAAAAGAAAGTACATATACATGCAGGTTAATCAACTTCAGAAATAGGAAAGACTGAGTTGGCCTGACCGGAATTAGATATTGTAATCTTGCATATAAATACAGATCTCTGCAAGGAGTGCTTAAAATACTGAGCTATCTTCTGAACCATTGTGCTACTCAAATTTATCAAAATGCGTTTAAACTTTGGCTTTTGCACATGCTCAATATAATCCCCAATAAACAGTGACAATTCTACAGGAAATGCGCCATAATGAATGCACAAACTATGTATACAACAGTGAACACAGAAATCATTACAGGATGAACTAATCAGAGCAGAATGTACTTGTCAAGAACAGACATGCAATAGCTTTAGAGCCTCAGCAGTACGTTATAAAATATCCTGTTGTGTGCTGTTTATGTTTGGTGAACAATGGGAACTGACTTCTTTAGCTCAGCCCGCTTTGTGTAGGCCCCCATAAGGTAGTGGACCGGGGCCCCTTTGCCCTCCCTAAAAAGACGTCTCTGACTGCGAATCAAGGTGCACATCCTTGCACTCTTATGCCCATCTTCGAATAGAGCAAATAGGGCTGGCTGCTCCAGATGCAGACGGCCCACTATACGGAACGCTTGCTATTGATTGCTTGACCACTGCAACCAGGAGGTGTGCCCATTGAAGCCCAGGTATCCACTCTCCTAACTATATGAGTCCTTTACTCTGACCCTTCACCTGCGTTTCAGGTAAAACGTCTGAAAATCGTCCCAAACCAAAAAATGGTGTCAGCTAAAGCCATAGCTTGCAAACTACTGCCACTTGCTTTAAAATGCACACAGAAAAAATATACCTGTTTCGGACACATTGCAACACTCATTATTAGTGACAGACAGGTTTTAGAAGAGGGGTGGGCACCCTACAAAGTTGTATGATTCTCAATGCATGCCTGTCTAAGGTCAGGGACTCGGTGCATACTCATTTGTACGTAGCTAGTGTAGACATCTCAGCAGCCTTGGACAATGTTGATCTGCATCGCCTGTGGAAGAAGCTATCAGATTGGGGCATAGACCCGGGCCTGTTGGCAATGATCCAGATGATGTACTCAGGCTGCAAGACCAAAGTCAGGCTCAATCGGAGGGCGGAACTCTCCAGAGATATCAAGGTTACAAAAGGAGTTTGGCAAGGCTGCATAGTGTCACTGACCCACTTTAACCTGTATTTGGCTGACCTATGGAGGGAAGCATTGACTTGGGGATGGGGGAGGGCGATTCACCAAAAATGGAGGGGATTTGCATGTTGGTTGTATTGCCTACATTGACGACTTGGTTTTGGGGGCCTATACTGCGTCTGGGTTACAGCGCTGCCTGACGGGGCTTGAACAATATCTGCAGAAGAACCACCTCAAGGTGAATCCAGCTAAATCCAAGGTAATGACATGTAGCACACAGATTAGGAAGGTTGATTGCCTCCAATACTTAGGATTCTCCATTTGCTCTAAGAGCAAAAGGAGAACAGAGGAAGGGAAGATGGAAGAGAGTGTTGGGGCATGTTTATCTACGGCCGAGAGTCAAGAGTACTCTATGTGATTTCTCGTTACGTCCTTTCATAGAGTTCTAGCAGGCCAAGATATCTGCTGTGGTCCTGTATGGGTGTGAGCTATCCACTGGCAGGAATAGAAGATTCTGTGACATCATGGAAGGAAGGATCCTGAAGAGGGTTCTCGGGCTCCCAACTTTGGTCCCTGTTAGTTTGATTAGACTCGAGCTGGGGCTTATTTCTTGGTGGGCACAAATGGTGAAGCGCCGCTTCACTCTGTATTTCAAGTTCAAAAAAGCAGACTATCCCCAGATAGATTACTACTTAAATGTGGTGATGGAGAAACGATTAAATCCATACCTGTCTAAAAATATTTTTAAGTGTGTACATTTCACAGAGGAGTTCGAACTGCGGGGACCTGTTTCGGATTCCATGTTAAGAACAAGGGTAAAAAGTTGGGATAACTTTGCGGAACTCAGGCACATACGTCAACTGAAAAGGTATAAGGGATACGAGGCAGTGTTCTTACGATCGAGGGAACCTCGATTAAATGTGAAAAGGTTCCCCTCAGCTAAATTTCGAAATGTGTACCTAAAGTTTAGGCTCAATTGTCTCCCAACACCTGAAGTACTGGGGCCCAACGCGGGGGATTCCAATGGAGCTGAGAGCCTGTAGATTGTGTAGGCATGAATTAGAGACATCTAGTAATGGATTGTTCAAAGCTAATGTTCATAAGGCTTCATTTACTGGGTCCTTTTGTAAATTCACCAGTGGGCATTATAATAGATGATCTGTGGCTCAGGCTTCTAAGTACGCCACAGCTATCACTCATACTGGCCTTCGTGAAATTTCTGATAGTTATTTTGGAAAGTGTTGATGATGTAATGATGGCAGCAGTAGTGGAGCAATTGGGGGTAGCTTAGCTCTGTGTGGCTCCTGAAAGATGATATGGAATACTACGATTTGTAACAGAGTATTTTGTGCATTCTATGGTTGGGGTGTAAAATGATTCAATGAATTGTTAGGAGGGGGTGATATTGAGTTAATTTTAAGCGATTCATGTTATTGTACTTGAGTGAGTTGCAGTGACATGTATTATAATGTAAAAAGTGCCACGTGTACTGACAACATTTTAAATAAAAGAAAAATTGTTTTGAAAAAATAAAACAAAATATTAGTTTGGGCTATTAGGTGTCGCTTGCGACAACTTTATGCTGAAACTGTTACACGGGGGATAGATAGGGAGGATTGGGGCATATGATATGTGACACAGAGGAATGACATATGAGGAGGAACACACAGCCTGTAGGCGTTGTTTGGTTATCTGCCTGCCCATTACTTGCCCATGGCCATGCTATTCCCTATACCCATTCCCACCCACTAGTGCCTCCGCCCACCCTAACCTACTCCTCTTTGGAACTCTTTGAGCTCGCTTTAATCAACCCTTACCAACAGACTTTGCATTCAAAATGGCTGCCAGTGTTTGTTCAAAGCAGTCTTCTCATAGTTAAAGATTGAATTGGAGTTGTAAACATTGTGACATGAAGTTGACGGGTTGCGCAATTTATGCATAAGCAAATACAATCGATGTGGAAAGAACACCTGTTCAAGTGGTTTGTTCTGTTTTTGTATAGATGTGTACTCAGCTGTGGGGACAAATACACTAACCTGTGAGCGAAACCAGTATTAGCATTTTATTACTGCTTCTCAGTTTCTTTCTTAAAGCAGAGCATTTAAAGTGGGGGTGAATTACAAGTGATGGGCCATTTAAGAGGCCATTGTTTTGGACAAGACGTTCGCAACATATTCGTCTTAAGAAATGCAAATATGCATTTTCATTTTGAAAGCACACAGAAAGCACACCGTAGTGACCTACATCTATGTCGTCCCGATTATATCACACAGAAGCATTTATTTTTGGTAGAATGTAATATTTTCATCACATCATATATGAACCCTGAATCTGTCAAGCACTGCAAACCTTTCAGAGATTACATGTTGTTATAAGCCTTGAAAGTACATTTTCAAAATCCAAAGACCATTTATTTGCCTTTTGCTGCATAGCATTTGGGTATTTGTAGTCCCCCAGTCGAGATGGGGGAATAATGCCACAGTTGTAAACTTGTTTGCCTAACATATTTCTATAAGGATTTATATATTTGAGTGAGTACCTTATTATGGTATGTGTATGTTTCAATTCATCTTTCTAAAGCAGAGCATTGTTGAAAGCCAGACATGGGGTTGAAGAGGGGAAATTATGAGAGGGCACGTGAGTCATGAATATTTATTCTGAGGTTGTGGGAAGAGGTTGCAATCCTGGAAACTGGTGTAGTTTATTTCCCAGATTGTGGTCATGTGCTGCTTTTCAAGACACAAGTAAAGGAAAAATGTGAGTGGACCGTTTAACTTTTTCCAGGCGGCAGACGCAACCCCTTTGGGGGTTTTTGAGGTCGACAAGCTTGCTCAAGCATTTGGCTACCAGGATTTCACTTGCATTGCCATGTTCCCAGTGCAGACACTTGCCCACAAGACCACATACAATTGTCATCAAAACAAATGTCCTTTATAGGGATTTTGTTTTCCAGGGAATAATTCACTATGTGTTTCTGGGTTTAAAAGGTGAGCACCTTTTATATTTTGGCAGTGCATTTATTGGGAAATGTCCTCTCTCACGTAATTTTCATGTTCTGGATTACTTTTTTTGAAAGAGCAAGACTTTCTTCAAAGTGGAACGGTCAATTGAACAAAGTTTGCATATTTCACTTTAAGATATGTTCACTTATTGTGCATATATTCATGAGTGCTAGCTTTTGGTTTTTGTTGTGGGGGCAAAAGATCCCACACTGAGTGAAGCGATGGAGCCATACTCATCCATATTTCAGAATAACACATTTTACAGTCAATGTTGCAGCAGGAATAGGAAAAAAGCCATATGATTTACAGTAAGGTATAAACATATAACATTGCACAACAGTCTCCTAACCTAGTGAGCTGCCTCTGCAATACTCTGCTATAGAATCCCCTGCTATTCCTGCACCAGGCAAACAGTTCTGGCCTGCTCACCCCCTCCAATCAAGGCTCATGGGGTACATTAATGAGAATCCCTTCTCATTTTGTAGTGAGCAGCACTTTATAAACATAGTTATTACCTGCTCAGAGTTTATTTCTTTTGACAGCCAAAATAATCCTTATCTGTAGCTTCTGAAATAAAAGTGTATTGCTAATTTGGACAATATGACCAAATATACAAACAATAGAATAAAAACAATCGTGAGGCTTCTGCAAAAACAGCAATTAGTTTGAGTTAGCAAAACACAATCACCATATTTTTGCAATGCCTTCCACAGTCATATAGTGTTTCCAAACCAAAGTTTCATGAAGACCTTTGCAAACAGTATTTCTACCAATTACATCTGGGAAGCGATGTGCATACTGCTCTCAAATTCCGGCTTTCCCACTTAACCAAAGTGAGTGCTCCTGGGAAAACCATTTTATCACAATATGCCTTTTCAGCTCACACTTTCTGCTACTTCAAAAAAAGCCTCACTCCTAATATTTCCACACAGGTACATATTAATAGTCACAATTCAGATATTGGACATCACAGCGTATTGGTCTACTACCTCGCGCATGGCAACATGTTTTTTAATTTAACCTCCCATGATACATTTGCGTACTAAAAACCTCATTCTGTGATATCAATGATGTCACTATTTATGAAAATTAGGTGGCCCACATATCTTTTGTAGTCCAGGGCCCCCAAAACCCTAGGGCTGGCCCTGCTCCCACCTGTGACAATCTGTACTGTTCTGTTAAAAGGTCATGCTTTTTTGGTCCAGTTACTTTGCCAGCTCTAGATTTTATCATTGTCCATATGTTAAGTATTACTATGTTGCAAGTAGGGTCGGAAATGGCAGGGCAGCCATGTGGACACGCTGAGCCAGTTCTGCCTTTTCAGACACCAGCACTTGCATTCTGGGACTTGTGGTTCTGTTTTTTAGTTTGGGCTATTAGTTCTCGCTTGTAAGCCAAAACGAGTGCATTGGAGTACACATGGGCAGGAATGACATATGAGGAGGGACACCGACTCTGTAGGTATCTTTTGGTTCGTTATGTGTCCACCCAATGCCCGCCCATGGCTATCCTAATCCCTATGGCCATTCCCACCCATTCCTGCCTCTGCCTGCCCAAAACACTTCCTCATGGGAACTCTTTGTGTTCGCTTTAATCAAGCTGTACCATCAAACTTTGCAGTCAAAGTGGCTGTCAATATATTTCCAAAGCAATCTGCTGAGAGTTAATGACTTAATTGGAGTTGTAAACATGCTACAGGTCTAATAAAAATGTCTTGCCAGACCTGCCTTCATCCACTCAATTTATAAGCACTCTGCATGTCCTTCACTGAAGTCCTGTTAGAAAAAAGCATTGGCAAAGCCACTGAAGTCCTGTTTAAAACAAACATTGGCAAAGACAATATATTTGGGTTGTGCATACGTTTTAAGCTTCTGCCAAACACTGCTATTAGATGTCAAGGTACCTGCACCATTTGTCACCTGCTACAACACTGGGTAGTTACAACCACTACAGCAGAGCCTCCCAAGTGCCTTTCCCATGCCTACACGAGAGCACCAACTGTTGGCATTGTCAATCCTTGTTTTCATTTTGGCGTTCCTATGTAATAGTCTTTTCTGTCCATTAATCAACTGGTTTTAAGCTGTTTGTACCATGTACAATGTGTTGTTGCCCCCTCAATTAGGGGAATTAAAACATACGAACGACATTGAAATTGATGTATTTAACATGGCCATTGTACAGAAGCCTTACCGGAACGTTCTCTGATTTTCTTTCTGTACATATTTTATGTTACTTTATGTTATGTTATGTCATGTTATTAGAATTTTCACCAAACAAACTGCTCGCTCTGGGGAAGAGAGTGGGTGAGTTTTGTTAGGAGGGAAAAAGTGAGCATGCAGCACGTTGAGTTGATGGTGCAGATCGGAAGTACCCAGAGCCCTGGGTGAGTGACAGCTTTCTAGGTGTGATGTGTTAGGAGCGTTGGAGGTTTTGTGCCCAAAGGTGAAAACTCGTAGGAGCGTTGGGATTTTGTTCCCAAAGAGGAAAACTCATGCTTTCTGGGTGGCGTGCATTGGCCAGGCAGTGGGTGTGTCAGTTGGTGTTAGAAGTGTAGAGTGGTGTTGTTTGGAGTCTGGGGAGAGGGTCGTTTGAAGGACGTGTGTGTGCGGCTGTTATGAGTTTGCATGATGTGAGTAAGGTGGATAAATTGCAGGTTAGTCAAAAGGGTGAAATTGAGAATTACTGAACAGGGTGAATGTTGGTCTCACCCTGTAACATATCCATTACTAGGCCTTTCTTTATTTGTAGACAAACACCAACCACCAGAACACGTTTCTTCAATAGCACCATCATTTCAACAACAGCAAACCTTGCTCTACTCCTTCCCATCAAACCATACCTTTCTCTCACAGACCCCAAAACACCATGAGTCCATGAAAGCTGTGCTATAGAAGGCCCAACAAAAAAACATAGCATAACATCGGCATGGGATGCAGGGATAAACTAGGACATACAAAGGTATTCCTAATGATCATGGTATGCTTTCTGACAATTGATGCCTGGATAACTACATGAAAGCTTCATTCTAGTCTAGTCATTGCTGTGCATGATCTTTAAAGACATTATCTATCGATGTGGTGCAGTAGTTACTAATTGCTATTTGTTAACAGGAGTGGAAAATGACAAGCGTGGTATTCTTAGTATGCCGGAAGTTGAAGTTCTGAGACACAATAGTGTATTTTCAAAAATAATAAAATCTGCTATTTGAAGATAGAAAAGGGTATTTTTGGAAAAAGACAAGCTGGTGTTTGGTTACAAACGAGTTTTTTGGCGATAATGGGAATGCATTTTCAGAGACGAACTAATCTAATTCACAGAAAAACCCTAAAAATCTAGTAACAGAAATAATGCGTATGAATAAAAAGTTAAGATTGTCAAACAAAATTAGTCAATTAGCTGAATATTTTAAGGTGAATATTGGTGGATATTCATGTGGATTTGGGGGGACTTCGTCTAGATTTTGAAGCAAAATGTCCTTGCTTTTGCAGGAGTGACTCATGTTGGGGCATTTTATGATCACTATGGATAGCATGTTATGACCTCATCATCAGTCCGCATGGGGATTGGACCCCAATTAAAAGAAAGACAAAAATATGAAAATGCCATAAACATTTTTTCACAACCAAACTTACCACTTCTGAATGTGTGAATGAAACTATGTACTGTTCAATGTCTGGAACTGTAATACAGATTTTATCTAACGCATATGTCTTGTGTCTGAACTTGTAGAATCTCTCTTACATTGCTAGCTCTGCTGACTAAAGTCTTATTAGACTTGAAGCCTGTATGCTCTGTCCTCTACAGACTTAAATCTTTTTACTACTTCACAACCTTGTAAAAATCACAACAGTGATTCAATCAAGAATAAATAAAAAATAAAAAAAGTCTAATTTTAGGAGATCTGTATAACTTTTGTCATTACACTTTCATCCCCCTTCCTCGTCCAGTCCTATATTCTTGAGGGTGAGTCACTCGGGACAGACACCAGTGTTACTACTTTGTTTCTTTACCGGCCATTTTTGGGGGCTTTTACTGAGCCCCTTCCTTTTTGGGCTGGGCTACATGTGCTCCTCTGCCCCATCCTGTTATTTTTGTTTGGCTGTGCGTGGACAGATGCTATGCAGGTATGGGTACAGAAAGTACCTGGTTTACTTTGCAAGTAAAGAGAGAAGACACTCTCAACCTAGCCTTTATGGATCAAATGAGGAAACCTGAGAATTTTGTGTCTGGGTGAACAACTACATGCAACCTTTCCAAGAGCTGCTTGACTTCTCTCAAGTTCCAGAATCAGAACTAATTAGGAGTTTCTTGAAATGGACACAATCAACATACTCTCCGGCAGGAGAGCCCAGTTCTGACTCCTCTATCAAACTTAGGGAAACCAATTGTCTTTAGTCCTAACCCATTGCTGAAAGCATTTGACCTCGTCTGAGCCACAGATGGTTAACAGTTGGTTAACAACACAAATACGTCGAGTGGGAGAGAGATCCTAGGATGTCTACATCGAAGTATGAGTGGAACGCTATACACTGCAAATATGTCATTTGCCAAGGTCACCTTCTTGGTGATGTGCAGATTTAGCATATCTGTGATTGTACTGAGTGCCCATTAAAATGTGACATCTTGGGTTAGAAAGGATAAACAGTTGCCGGAAATATGATGGCCCGTGCTGGTTATGTCTAAGTATTCATGGAATGTCCTGCTTTTGTCTCCATATGGTATGAGGTACTCACTAAGAGAGAATTGGGAGCAACTTTATCCTACCAATGAAATGGTGATCCTTAATGACTTAGGATGAGCTGTCCTGCCCAGCACTTTTGAGCAGCATAGATGGTGGGCCATACGTGATATTGTGCAGCTACGTTATTGGTAGCTAGGAATTTGAAGTCTAGAGCAGCTTTTGAATACAATGCTGGAGCAACACATTGACACAGCAGGCTTCCCAGATGAGGTACCAATGTTGCATATCCAGGGGGTGTGTCTTCCGGATACTCTGGGGAGGTTGGATGCAGATCCCTATATCAGTGATGTCATCAATGAGATTTGTGATGGCATCTTTGATGTCACGGGTGTTAGTCCTTGCAGTGTACACTGGTGGCGCGAGTTATGGCTGCTTAGTGAAATAACTCTGACTCCTTGAAGGGTAGATTCAAACGTACTTTAGACCCGGTGCCTCGCCTGCATCCATCTGCCTCCCATCCTAGCGAACCTTCTCTATCTTTCCAATCTAAACATTCCAGGCACGCAGATGCAAGTTACAACCTTCCATACAGTACTTGTACATATTACCTATTATGAAAACATATAAATGTATAGAACAGAATACAACACTTAGCTTACCATAATTGGTGAATTTCGGTTTTTTTTTGGTTTTATAACGTCTCTGTAACAATGTTTTTCCATTGAATTTCATAGGTTTTTGCTAGTGCAAATTAACCATAACATCCCTTTAACAACGTTTTGGGATAGTGAATTTCATAGGTTTTTGGTAGAGCACTGTAACCAGAATGTTGCTTTAGCATAGTGTTTTCAGTAAAGGTGATCATTGTTTAGTAGCGTAACTTAACCATAACGTCCCTTTAACAACGTGTTTCCAGGGAGTACGGCCTGGAAAGTACCAAGACCAGAACATCACTACAATGTAGTAAGCACACTGAGGTTTGTCTACTAAATGCATAGGTGCTGCAGTAAACAATAGTAGAGAAGCATAATGTCTCATTTATTACGACGCAATGGCATTTTTTCATTTCTCCTCCTTGCTCCGGAGTGTAAGGTCCTGCAGCCTCTCACCTTCCCAATCTTCATTTTCCTGGTCTCCATGTCTGTGCAGGGCTGTTGCAGCCACTTGGTTGATGTAGGTGCAATTATCCATTGCCCTCTGCACCTCATGGGAATTGTGGGAGCATCTTTGAAAAAAAAGTGAAAATTTAAAAAATGAAAGGAAATCGCTTCTTAAATGCCATTTTTTGAAGAGCTTCCACATTGTGCCATTTGGCAGTTTTATAACATCCAGCTGTCTGCTGCACCTCTAATTTGGGAACTTTTTGGAGTTTCTGCCTGCAAACTCTGTGAACCATGCAGTGCTTTCAACATGGCTGCCCTGGCCTCATCTCCATCTGCGGCTGTGTGTGCCTTCCTGGCTGCCTCTATGGTGCTCTGCCATTGGCTGGGGACTCTCTCTTCCTGACCAACGAGGGACTGGCAGGCTTTGGCCAGCCCCTCACGAAGGCCCATTGACTCTGTTGTTTTCATTTCTCCCCCTTGCTCCGGAGTGCAAGGTCCTGCAGCCTCTCACCTTCCCAATATTCCTTTTCCTGGTCTCCTTGTCTGTGCAGGGCTGTTGCAGCCACTTGGTTGAGGTAGGTGCAATTATCCATTGCCCTCTGCACCTCGTGGGAATTGTGGGAGCATTTTTTAAAAGAAAAGTGAAAATGTAAAAAAACAAAGAAAATCACTTCTTAAATGCCATTATTTGAATCGCTTCCACATTGCGCCATTTGGCAGTGTTTATGACATCCTGCTGCACCTCTAATTTAGGAACTTTTTGGACCTTCTGCCTGCAAACTCTGTGCACCATGCGGTGCTTTCAACATGGCCGCCCTGGCCTCATCTCCATATGAGGCTGTGTGTCCCTTCCTGGCTGCCTCTTTGGTGCTCTGCCATTGCCTGGGGACTCTCTCTTCCTGACCAACGAGGTACTGGCAGGCTTTAGCCGGCCCCCCTTACCCTAGGCCCGCTTCTAAGGCTGCTGTCAGCTTCCCTGTCTGCTTTCCGGGATGCTAATACAACAGCCTGACCCTCCCTGGGGTTGCCATCTCTTTTCAACTATGAACCTGGACTTCCAAGACTGTCCCGATTCCCCATCTATTGGTTAGTTTACCTCTTTCTGCCTACCCTTTCTATTTTCACTTCACTGACCTTCACTCTACCTTCTTCCTGTTTTTTTAAACTGGTCTTCCCTTTGTGCTCTCATCTGAGCACTCACCTATAATCCCACCTCATTTCTTTTACCAATTGGTGCCTTAGCTATTGCCTTGAATTTCAATATCTGGGTGTGATTTTGGGAAAGTCAATATTGAGTGTCAATTTTGGGTGTGTTTTTGGGAAAGTCATTTTTGGGTGTGTTTGGAAAAGTCAATTTTGGGTGTGTTTGGGAAAGTCAATTGTGGGTGTGTTTGGGAAAGTCAACTGTGGGTGTGTTTTTGGGAAAGTCAATTGTGGGTGTGTTTGGAAAAGTCAATTTTGGGTGTGTTTGAGAAAGTCAATTTTGGGTGTGTTTTGAGAAAGTCAATTTTGGGTGTGTTTTGGGAAAGTCAATTTTGGGTGTGTTTGGGAAAGTCAATTGTGGGTGTGTTTTTGGGAAAGTCCATTTTGGGTGTGTTTTGGGAAAGTCAATTTTGGGTGTGTTTGGGAAAGTCATCTGTGGGTGTGTTTTTGGGAAAGTCAATGTTGGGTGTGTTTGGAAAGTCAATTTTGGGTGTGTTTTTGTTCACCTTAATTTGGCCCTAATTTGTTACTTGCTAGCCCAGTGACCTCTCCATACCTCTGATCTTGTATATTTCTCCTACTGCCTCCTCTCTCTACCTGCCCATGGAATTATCTGTTTCTCCTATCTATTCCAACTGTTTCTCTATCAACTTTCCCTCCCTTCTCACTAGGTCTGGTAAGAAAAAATTCAAAAAGAATATCTTGGTTTCTAACCCTGGTCTCCCCATCGCTGATACCTATTCCAGCGCCTCTGCCAGACAAACCCTCACTGACATCCTCTTTTTCGTTCCTTGACCCCTTATATGATCTCTGTGCTCTGTCCTGTCTCCTCCTCTCCCATTAATGTTGGCACCCTCTGGGAAGTACGGATGGATCTCTTTGACTCCTCTAGAGTCTTTATTAACATCTATCTAAATGGTACTGTCATGGTGCAAGGCCCTCAGGCTAACCTCCTCCTCTTTGATAGGCAGTTCCCTCACCTCATCAACTTCCTCTCATTTCCAGTTGTCCCCTACTTTCTTCCCCTGGCTACCTTGCCATCCTCTGCCTCCTCCTTTGCCCCATCTTATGCTTCTTCCACACCTCTGCAAGGCATACCTATGATCTGTACCCCTCCCCGGAAGGTCTATAAGTCTGGCAACCTTCTCCATCTCGCCACACTAAATTCTCGCTCAACAGTTAAACACTTGTCTAACATCTGTCACCTCCTAGAAGAACTTGTCCATGATGTCCTCGGTCTCACCAAGACATGGTTCACAGACAGCTCTAGCACGTGTTTTGACACTCTCCTTCCCAACGTCTACAAGATCCTCTCAGCTCCCAGCTCCAATCGACCTGGAGGGGGTGTAGCCCTTATCTTCCCTGAGTGGATCCCTGCCTCTCTCATTCCCACTCAAGCTTACTCCTCGTTTGAATGCCTAGTCTGCAGGCTCTCTCTCTCTCCTAACTACTCTCTTACTGTTGCTACTCTCTACCAGCTTCCTGATCAAATCACCTCTTTTCTCTCTGAGTGGGCTAACCTCTCCTCTTCCCACTTGGCCTCAACCACTCAACTTCTCCTCCTTGGTGACCTCAACATTCATCTTGATTTTATCTGTGCCTCATCTTCACTCTTTCGCGACCTCTGCGATTCACTCTCCCTCTCTATCCTTCCTTCTGGCCCGACTCACTTGGCTGGCCACACACTTGATGTCTTGATCTCATCCGGCCTTCCCCTATCTACCCCCCTTACCACTCCTCTCTCCTGGAGTGGTCACTGCCTCCTCTCCTCTCATCTCTCCATCTCCTCCCCCAAGCCAAGTCCACTCCTAGATTTCCACCCACCTTCTTAGATATCCGGCCCATGAAGCGTGTGTCAGTCGAGGCCTTCGCTGCAACCTTCTCCCCCCCTCCTCCACCCCAGGCTGACTCACACCCTGACACAGCCCTCTCTCTTCTCTACTCCTCTATTTCTTCTACTCTTGATACTCTTGCCCACGCCATGAGGATCCTTTTGAAATCCAAAGCCAAGTGCAATTCTTGGTATGACTCTGACCTAGCTACACCTAAATGGAAGTGAAGGGCGGCAGAGAGGAATTGGAGGGCTTCTTGCTCATTCTGACAAACTGGCCTGCCGCCTGCTCCAAAGGCAATACCGACTTGCTGTCCGCACTAAGAAGAGAGCCCACATACAAGCCCGCATCTCTGCGGCATCCAACAACTCAGCCGAGCTTTTCAAAATCTGCAAGGAGCTGGCCAACCCTGCTGCAGTCTCCACCCCTCCTCTCTCCTCCCAGGATCTTTTCAATGCCCTTGCCTCTCACTTTATCTCTAAAACCCGGGACAACCTGTCCACTGTCCACCCTGTCTTCCGCTCCCCCTCCTCCTCCCACTCCTTCTCGGCCTGCTGACCCTCCCTCAGCTACCCCTCATCCCCCTTTCTCCTTCTTTCCTCTTTTCTCCCCTGATGAGATATCTAGACAAGTCCGATCTATGAAAACCTCATCAAAACAGGTCCATCCCTGTTCCTCTAAAACCATTAAAGACCACATTGACACCCTTGCGCCGGCCCTTGCTGATTTCTGCAACCTCTCCTTTGCCTCTGGCTCTTTCCTCGCTCCTCTTAAACACTCCGTTGTGCATCCTCTCCTCAAGAAATCCACTTCTGATCCGTCATGTCTGGCAAACTATCGCCCAATTTCCATTACTCCCTTTTTGGGCAAGCTCCTGGAAAAGCTGGCCATCTCTCAGCTTAATCTCAATTCCGACTCTGTTGACTCCCTCCATGATGACCAATCTGGCTTCAGAGCTGCCAGAAGTATGGAAATTGCTCTCCTGAACATCAGTGAAAACCTGCTCTCAATCCTCGATTCTAACATTCCCTCTGTCCTCATCCTCCACGGTCAACCACACCACCGTGCTCAATCATCTTCGTGACAACCTCGGTATCAATGATCAGGCTCTGGCCTGGCTGACCTCTTTTCTCTCTGATCGACCCTCCCAGGTACAACTTGGGTCCTTCCTATCTTATATCGCCCTCTCCACATGTGGTGTCCCCCAGGGGTCTATCCTCTCACCCTGGCTTTTCAATCAATACCTGGCAACTCTCGCTTACTGCATCTCAATGTTCTGCTCAACTTTCCAGTGCTATGCTGATGACACCCAACTCCTTTTCAGGCTTCCTTCAGCCTCCTCCTCTCCTTCTCTCATCTCTGATTGTCTAATCGTCATTCAAAATTGGTGTGCCGCCAATGATCTATGCCTAAATGCCAACAAGACTGAGATCCTCCTTATTGGTACACCATCTCCATCCTTTCCTCTCACTCTCTGGTTGGCCTCCCTTGGCCCTCCTCCCACCCGCACCTGTGCGGCTCAGAACCTTGGGGTTATCTTTGACTCTACATTTTCCTTCTCTGCACACATCTCTGATGTCTCCAAAAAATCTAACTTTTTACTTCACCTCCTTAGAGGTACTCTGCCTTTTTTCTCCTTCCCTCAAAAGCTCACTGTCTCCCAAGCTCTGGTTCTTTCCTGACTGAATTACTGTAACAGCCTCTTTCTAAATCTACCTGCCTACACTGTCCACCCTCTACAACTAATCCAGAACAGGACTGCAAGACTTGTCCTTGGCCTCAAGCCCTGGGATCGTATCTCTCCAGCCTTGAAATCATTCGTTGGCTCCCAGTGGATGCAAGGATGACATTTAAACCCCTCTGCATTGTCCACAAGGCTTTCTGGGGCCTGGGTCCAAAATACCTTCAACTATCCCTCCGTAAATACCTACCCTCTCGAGCCCTTCGCTCCTCTACTTCTAACTCCCTCAGGGTTAGTCGTTTTGCAAAAAAAAACAAGCCGGGGGTAGATCACTGTCTTTGGCTGGTGCCTCCCCTTGGAACAGCCTCCCAGCCACCTTGAAACTTGAGGGAAAAACATCTTTAGTTCCGGAAACTTCTCAAGACCTTCCTCTTTGCCTCTGCCTTTGCCCCCCTTCTCCCCTGTTGATCTGTTTCTTCTCATGGCATTGTGCACCTGGGCACCCTCTGTTCTTTGGGCCCAGGTACCTGCCCACCCTGCCACCCTCCTGCACTGCCTCCAGGCTACCATCTGCACTAGGGTTCTGTATCTGCACCCATACAGTCCCTCTCCCACGTTTCTTCTGCACTTATCAGATATACCTTTCTGACTAACTTTCACCTGCCACTTGCTGGCTGCACTACCATGGTGTAAAGGCCTTATTTATTATTTATTCTATTTAATATGTATTGATGTTTTCTCTCCTCTGCTTCGCACTTTCCACTGCCCCCTTTTCCTTGCACTTTTCCCCCATTTTCCTTTCCCATGCACTTGCGCTTTCTTTTTCCTTTTTCTTTTCCCCAAACATGCGCCAAGAACAGCGCTGCGTTGCTTGATATTACAGCAGACAATAAACATAAACAACAAGTCTGTAGAGTCTCAGTGGGGACGAAGGGGAAGGGAGAGGATGGGTCATGTAACAGGGGTAGGAGCAAGAGGTCGTTGTTTGTAGTTCAACTTTAGATTGCGAGGGGGCTGGATCTGTGTGGCGCTGCACCATCAGTAGTTCGCATAAGCTCTCTTGAGCGGGAGTAGGGGCAGGGGGAGAGCAGAAAGTAGTCCCGGGCCCTTGTGTCTTTCCCGCTGGCTTCCCCTGGCAGTGAAATGTGACCTGCTCTTCCAACCTCCTCTTTAATCTTGTTTGTTCATCCATCGAAGAGTTCAGATCGCTGTTTTTCTGGTTGTATTTTTCTCCCTTGTTCCCCTCCGTTTTTGCCTGGTCACGCTCTGAAACACTTGTGTACGAGCGCAATATAAATAAAATATCATTTCATTTCATTTCAAGCACCTTAGAGGGGCTGGAAGAAAATTCCCCTCATTACGCAATGACTTACACTACTAACCCCATTGGTACGCACAGTACTGTGAAGCGTACATTATGTAATGTATATTGCTATATGTACAGCAAACACACTTTCTTTTCTGTGAGAGAACATATTGGAAAGGAAAGCAAGGCAGCACAAGCGGCAACCCTTCCACAACAGCATACGGCCATAGCAAAGGAAAGAAACTCTGCATAGCAAAAAGCACAGGCTGGAAGCCAAAGTGGAAAAATTGGTGAACAATTGTGCCGGCTGAAAGGTTGCATACAGTGGTGCATTATTGACAAAATGAAACAGCTCTAGCAGACCTGCACATGTACCCCTTCCTCATGTCAAAGAGTGCCATCCCCTCAAAATCTGTGTGATGGGAGACAGTAAGGTGATACCTCAATGTCTTCCTCCCCTCACAACTAAATTGGATAGCAGCAAAGTACAGTGTTGAGGAACGTAGGGAGTGTTTTTCGGAAAGTACATGCTTACATACACACCACAATGGGCCGTTGTACTTGTATGTAGCTTTTTGAACAATGTAGGCCTGTTTTCCGGGTGCAAGTTCTCCACAACAGCCCTATAAAAGGCCACACCACAGAGCTGCTTTGCAGTCTGTTTGCAGCTTTTCAGAACACAGTAGCAGGCCACATAGATTTGGCGTGTAAGTGATGTTGGACCAAATGGGCTGTACTACATTGCGTTTGCAAGTAATTCCAACCATGTCAGTCTGGCTCAGTGTGCACAGTAATGTAGAAAATAACGAATGGCCCTTCCTGTGAGCCACACCTGTAGGTGTGAAAGTCCCCACTGTCCCAATGTAATGGGTAGCAAGCTGAAACCGGGAGTATGTGCACGTGCATTTCCCAGAGGACGGCGAGGGCTGTGGCCCAATAAAGCAGAAACATTCCTTCTTCCCTTTCTACTGTCTTCTTTCCAGAAAGCCGTCATTGCGTACTGTTAAAAAGTTCCACACGCATCCACCAATAACATTGAAGAGCTCCCCATGTAACAATATCAGTTCTGTACAACAGTCCTCTGCGTACACACCACGCCCAGAAACTTTATTGGGCAATGCCTCTGCCTCCACAACCCCATTTCCATTACCACCATCCTGAAAGTCCCCGGATGTGGCTTTCGTGCTGCGTGCGGGCATGGGGGAATAAATTGCAACCAGTGTAAGGGAAGTTCGCTGTAAAGGGCAGCTCTGAAAAGAGCTTTTTTTTGTAGATGCTTCTAGAGAAACACATTTTGTTTGTTTTTTATTTGATTTTGTGTTTTTTTGTGCTCACATTATTACAGTAAACTCCTCAGCGCATCCTGTAGACAATCAAAGAAAACTGCATTACCAATGGACAACAACAAAATGACATTTGCTTGGAACAACTCCACAACTGATGGGGTCATTGTTGTAGAAGAACATCCCACGAACTGACAAAAAAGTATTCATGCTTCTGTTGATGAGACCCCTTCTGACCTCTAGCTGGTGATAGCAATTATTGGAATAGGTGCATAGTAATCTTGGTGGTATACATGAGAAAAGCACCTTCGCAGCAATATCAAGCTGGGTAGGGGGTTGGGTCTTCCATCGTAGGGGGATAAAGGTTTTTTTTTTAACATGCCTACATGGTTTTTTCTCTTTATATGTGTTTCTGTTTGCCTCTCCTCACATTTTTACCATATTCTGGTCAATGTTTCTTGCACAGTGTAAAAGAAAAAGGCACTGCTAATGACGCTCAAATAAATGCCATTTCTACGGAACCACTGCATATTTTGCGACCTCATGATCTCATAGCGGGCAGTCTGCATAAATTCACACATGCTTCTGTTTATAACACACTTTCCGACCTCTGGCTGGGGACAAAGTACACCAGCATGGGCCCATACACCTCTTGGTGTTATGCATGAGAAAACAACCTTGGCAGTAGGAACAATCTGCATCACTGCATTCAGCAACCTCTTCAGGTGATGGATTAAACGTCCACATGACATGTAACCGAAATATAGACTTCCATAGTGCACCACAACAAAGTCTACGTTTGTGACGGAGGCCACATATCTGCAAAGGCGAACCATCCCACCGAATCTGTATTCACTGTGACAGACCCAGAAAGTGTCCACTCCTTCCAACCCGAAATTACCAGCAACAACTCCTTGCACGCAACACCTGTGCAGATGGTGCACAAAGGTATCACCGACAATAAGCACTGTGCGTCACTCCATCTCGACCAACCTCACGACACTGCATTGAGAAGAAATGCTACCGCCCCTTCCGGTCAACCGCACCCTAAACACCTATTTCCCACAATTCTATTTCCATGGCCACCATGCTCATAATGGCAGGAAGGGGCACGTGCGCTTTCCTATCTACAGTGAGGGCCAAGGCCCAGTAAAGCAGACACAATACTTCTTCCCTTTGCACTGGCATTTTTGCAGCACTCCCTCATTGGGTCCTGTCAAATTTTCAAAGACGCATGCAGCAATCACACACAAAACCTCTCCATTGCACACTATCATTTCTGTACACCACTCCATATTTACTGTTAAACACTCTCAGTGCACCTTCCATTTCATTCCAAAGCCCCTCCACCAAAAACCTCTGCTAAAAAATGCACAATTGCAGCATCCACAAAGATCCTGAGGCGCACCCAGCACACCTTTGGCCATGCACACAACAGTGCAGCCCTTGCCCACACCCACCATACCACTATGGATCCATGCTGGCGACCATGTGGGCAGCTAACATTATGCACAAACGTAACATATGTAGCAGCACTTCTACCCAACTCCCCCACACCATAAAACACCCATTCATGTAAACGTGTCACAAATAGCAGAATCCACAAACACACCACAGCCTGCACCACCCCGACCCACTGCCATTCACAAAGTATTGTGTCACTGGCAACCTAAGCACAACATCTTCACAACATTGGGCCTACTTCAATAAATCGGCACAGTAACCAAGCACATATAACCTGCACTTCATCCATACCCTCTTCCATACTCACATTATATAAACACTACACCCTGTGGTCACACTGCACCACTTCTCACTGCACCATCTCCTGCCGTACACCAAATACTGTAGCATGTTGCAACTAATACCACAACCATGGAACGCACAATACACGCTTTTTAACACACTTGTGCTGCTGTAGCACATCTACAATATGTTACACACCCATTATCCAAAGATCACCACCCTGTGCCTACCAGCTGCACTTCAACCATATATTCTTCCATACTCACATTATATAAACATTGCATCCTGTGGCCACACTGCACATCTTCTCACTGCACCATCTTCTGCCGTACACCAAATACTGTAGCACGTTGCAACTATCACCACAACCATGGAACGCACAAGACACGCTTTTGAACTCACTTGTGCTGCTGTAACACGTCTACAATGTGCTCCACACCCATTCTCCAAAGATCACCACCCTGTGCCTGATGCACTGTCAAACCTGCATTGTGCAGTGGGTGTTCAGGGAACAATAATTACAGTTGAATAGGTTCAAAGACAAACTTATGCTCAGATTATACTCCTAAACCTTATCACCTTCTGCATGTATATAAAAGAGGAAACACTCTCTCATACTCTTTTTTTGGAATGAATCTTGTTTTTTTATATATTCAAAGTAGTGTAAATAAACATTAAATACCTTTCAAGAGATATGACATCATATGGTATTCAAACCGAGGAATACAGACTAAAAATGATATATTTACAACAAACGGAACCAAAGCATTTCTTGGCACACCTGCCAATTTGTGTGTGTAAGACAAGCTCGAAATCAATCGCGGTATGTCAAAAGAAGACACATATTGTAGTGTACATCTCAACAATTCAACATTTTAACATCACATGGGGATACTGAAAACAAAAAGTTCTGTTTGAAGCAAGCAGAGTTACTGCACTGAAATTAGGGGTAGTGCGTCTACACCAGGGTGTTTCAGCCGTTTTTAGGTAGGCTTGATGTGCCTCATCTTGTGTACGGCCTTCATCAGGATGAAAATATGTATAAATTGATGTCTGTGCTGCAGGGGAAGGGAGAATATTATCAGGGGAGTATTGGAGCATATATTTCTTTCAGATGATTAAATCAGATATTGTGTTGTTTGTGTTATCAAACACACACAGCTTACCTATGGTTTAAACTAGGTCCATACGCACTGTAATGGAGATCCAGATGCCTCGAGGGCTGATCTCTACGTGATCCTGTCGCAAAAGAACAGAAAAATGTGGGGGGTCACTGATTATTAATGTGAGTCCCTATAGTGAGAAAATGAGAGACACGCGACTAGTGCGTGAAGAAAGGGGAAATCTTACCTCTCAGTGGAGGTAAATTTTCTAATGTTGTCAGCCAGTTTCAAAGATGGTAGCTATTGCTATCCCTCGTAAGCCATCCGCTCAGGGGAACCTAAAAGGACGGAGAACTTATCATTACTACAGCGGGAGGGCAAACATACTTGTCAAAAACGAACAAGGAACGAGTGCGCTAGGTCCGCATACCTGCACGGCTGCAGAGCTTGCACGCCGTCTGCTGTCTGAATCAGCCGATTCGCGCTGGGATGCTGAGTCACTGCAGTGGCGGGGGCCTGGCTTCACAGCGTTAGTAACGCTGTTGCTAGGTCCCACCGAGTATTTATGTCGGCCGCCATCTTGGGAGGGAATCAGGTCACCGAAGGGCGACAAACACGGATATCTGTACATCCGTCCATCTGTTTAACACAATATCAAATATACATAACAGCCCATGGGCGCTGGATCTAAAAAGGTTTTTTAGAGCCCATTGTTGTAATTTGGTTGCCATGGCAACCGAGTGGTGAGGTGAATGATTAACAACAGCGGGTGTTAAGAGAAAACCTTCAAATAAATAACCTACTTTGGTTTCTAGACTTCTGGGGTGCCGCTCGTAGGGATATACTCTTTATGGGGCACAGTCGTATATGATCGGGTCTAGTAGACACAGTGCTCTAATGTTTGAGCCTGTAATGATGGCTCTAATGACTGATTGGATAACTAAGAGAGTCCTCGTGAATATGGTGAATGAACACTACGTGACAGACCGACATAATTGCAAGTTGAATGGGACACACTTGTATATCTCAATACGTCATAGACATTTGTGCTTTTCAGTTAAACATTTCTGGAGGTAAGACATTTCACATAGATGATGCATATCAAGGTTGTGCACGTGTCCCATATCATTGGATGAGTGGTGTGATTGCATATTCTATTGTGTCAAAACAACATGTATGATTGCATTTTTACAGTCAAGACAAGCAAAATATGCTAGTGTATCTTAACACGACAGTGGCACTTGTGTACACTGGTATGCAACACCAAATCTAGTTTTTTTTTTTTACACACATGGCCGCTGGAAGTGGTTAGCAAAGCTTCCTATTATGATTTGATGCCCACAAAGGTGCAAACACCAAAAAAGTCTAATCACTGACTCATGTTTAGATTTATAGGAACGATTTCCACTCAACGGAGATGTTCAATCCGGCGTGTACAGTGTTGAGTTTATGAACCCAGCGTTGTTCTAACTTTGTTAATGTCTTATTCAAGTCCCCTCCACGTTTTGCTGGTTTCACTTTCTGGAGAACGAACCATCTTAGGTCGATGTCTCTGTGGTTATTTTTTACGAAATGCTCTACAAGGAGCTTGTCAGCTACTTTGTTTCTAATGCAGGAGCGGTGTTCTGAAATCTGCATCTTTATGGCGCGTATTGTCTTTCCCACGTAGATGAGATTGCAGGGGCATTGTACTATGTATATGACCCCCCTTTGTATTGCAGTTGGTAAAATCTTGCATTGTCCATTTTACATTGTGATACTCAAAGGATTTCTTTTGTAGAGTCAAACGGCAAGCAACACAGTGGCCGCACTTGTGATGTCCAACTATTGCGGGTAAGCCCCACAATGTATTGGGTAAACTCGGAGGTGGCTCTAAAAACATGTGAACCAATGCATCTTTTAGATTCTTGTTTTTTCTAGGCGAAACACGGCACATTATTTAATGTGCCCGGATGTTTAACAAGGTGCCAGTCCTTCTTAATAGTTTTTTGAATCAGTTGACTTAGAGTTCCAAAGGTGGTGACACAAACCATCCTTCCCAGATCTTTTTTGGGTTTATTTTCCAAGCAGGTCTCCCTTGGTGTATATCTGGCCCTCTTTCTGGCTTGGCTGATAGATTTTCGAGGGTATCCCCTCTCGGTTAGTCATTTAGTGAACCCATCTGCATGTTGTTGAAACTTATACAAATCTGTGCAGTTTCTGCATATACGCAGAAATTGTCCATAGAGTAAATTATATTTCAAACCCATGGGATGATAACTTTGGAAATGCAAGAGACTGTTGCGATCGGTGGGCTTCCGGAATAGCTCAGTCTTTAATCGGTCTCCTGTCTTGTAGATGTGAAGATCAAGGCAAATCTAGCTGGTGGTGGTACCAGTGCATTGTAAATTTAATGTGGGTATTTCTTGAGTTTATCCAGCTATGTTCCAGGGGTGTCCCTTTCCATATAATGATGGTGTCATCGATGAACCGCTTCCACAATGAGATGTTTTTTAAGAACGGGTTTTTATCTGTGAACACATTGTTTTTCTCATGACCAGACATAAACAAATTAGCGATGTCTGGGGCAAAAGTTGCCCCCATACTCACACCCTTCATCTGCTTATAGATTTGGTCTTGGAACAAGAAGACATTTTCAGACATAGCCAGTCTGGTGCATTCCAGGGTGAAATTAGTTGGGGTGGAGTCTGTGTCTTCTCGGGTGTTCAAAATATCGCGTAAAGCTTCTAATCCTTCCTGCTGTGGAATTGATGTGTATAAAGCCTCCACATCCATTGTTGCAAGGAGGCTGTCAGTCGTAAGGATGATGTTGTCAAGCAAATGTATTGTACTAGTTGTGTCTTTTAAGTAGGAGGGCATTTTGATGACAAATGGTTTCAGAAAATGTTCTGTGTACAGAGATAGTGGTTCCAAAAGTGATTCACATGCCGATACTATCGGTCTACCCGGCGGTCTTTCCATGTTCTTATGCATTTTCGGCAGAATATAAAACACTGGAATGCGTGGGTTAATTTTGTTTAAAAACATCTTCTCATCCTCACAAATCCACCTTGTGTGACGGCATGTTGTGTGAGGCTCGCAATCTCCTCGTGAAGGTCCTTGGGGGGGTTGTGGTCAAGGGGTAGATATGCTTCGCGATCGCTCAGTAGTCGCTGACACTCAGCGTTGTAATTAGAAGTGTCCCAAACGACTATCCCACCCCCCTTGTCCGCAGGCTTTATTGTTATTGACCTGACCGCTTCCAAATTTCTCATGGCAATCCATTCTTCTTTGTCTAGATTATCTCTGTAATAATTTTCCTTCTTAAAACCGGCCATTACAGCCTTCGTGACTACTTTCTCAAAAGTAATCATTTCAACTGGAGAGGAACATGGTGGAGGATAGAAATTGGATTTAGCTTTTAGTCCTGTACTGTTGTCCGATTTCTTTTGCGGTTGGTCATATTGTTGAATTGTTAAGATGTACACTACAATATGTGTTTTCTTTTGACATACCACGATTGATTTCGAGCTTGTCTTACACACACAAATTGGCAGGTGTGCCAAGAAATGCTTTGGTTCCTTGTGTTGTAAATATACAATTTTTAGTCTGTATTCCTCGGTTTAAATACCGTATGATGTCATATCTCTTGAAATGTATTTTATGTTTATTTACACTAATTTGAATATATAAAAAAACAAGATTCATTCCAAAAAAAGAGTATGAGAGAGTGTTTCCTCTTTTATATACATGCAGAAGGTGATAAGGTTTAGGAGTATAATCTGAGCATAAGTTTGTCTTTGAACCTATTCAACTGTAATTATGGTTCCCTACACAACCCACCTGGGTAGAATAGTTTCCCAACCAGGAGCCCAATCTTGTTTCTGCAGTGGGTGTGCTCCTTGCACACATTCCCTGCATCGTAATGCAACCATGCATGTCAGCATGTCACCAACTACCACTATGCACATACGCACCACTGGCACCAGCGCTCCTACCTAACCTCTGCACCGCAAAGGAGCTAAACAGCATACAATGCAACAGTTACCATAATCTACACACATTACACTGTCTCCGCCACCCCTATGCCCTTTCATTCACATACTATGGTCTTACCCACTTCCACTCAGAAAGTATTGTGTCACTGCCAACCTAACCACAAAATGTTCACAACATTGCCCCTACTCCAAGCAATCTGCACACAGCACACTATCCAAGCACATATAAACTGCACTTCAACCATACCCTCTTCCATACTGACAGTACGCAAACACTGCACTCAGTACACACAGTGCTTGACTTTTCACTGCACCATCTCCAACCACACATGAAAAACTTGACCATGTTCTAACAGTGGCCTCACCTGCAAATCCAAACATACATGCATGGCTGCTCACTTCTGCTACTCTTTTGCGTCTAAAATGTGCTCCACAACCATTCTGTACAAGTTACCACTCTTTAACTGATGCAGAGTCAAAAATGCATTACTGCCGTGGGTGGGCTCAAGCCCTAAACTCTTGAGTGCATGGCCTATCCTTCGGCCATGCACCCAATACTAAAGTTCTTGAACACACCCATCACAATGTAATGCCACCATGCATGTCACCATGTAACCAACTACAACAATCCACATACACACAACTGCCACCAGCACTCCTACCCAACCTGCACACCACCATAGAGCTATGCAGCAATAAATTGCAATAGTTATCATAATGTAGAAAGGAAACACTGTCTTCTGCACCCCTGTGCACTTTCATTCACATACTATGGGCGTACCCACTTCCATTAACAAAGTACTGTGTCACTGCCAACCAACATACACATACACACACACCGGATGGCTGCAACAAAGATTCTTGGGAAATGTAGTCCTTGAACTCAGGATTAAAAATGATGGAGTGCAAACAAAAAGGCATTCAGAAGCTCCAGACAGGAAGGATTCCTGCTTGGGTAGATCTAGTATTCAGTTTTCATCACTTCATCTGGGGCACCACACAGCTACCCCACCTCTCTCAGATTTTAGGCATTCTGCCCTTTTCCAAGTGTTTCAAGAGTCTTCCCTTTCATTGAGGCCCTCCTTACGTACTCACCTCTTCTGGGGCTAAGGGGCTCTCCATCTCTGTTCTTTTACTCCGGGATATGATTCCCTGCTCACCCTTCTACACCTAGAAATATAGTGCCCTGCTCAATTAATCCACACCCAGGGATATATTACCCTGCTCACCACTCTACACCCAGGGATATAGTTCCCTGCTCACTCTCTCTCTCTTCACTGTGGCACACCCACCTTCAGGACTCCAGGAGCTCTCTTTTTCTGTTACAAATCTCTTATTGGGCTTCTATCTCAATGGCCTTTCCTCACTCTCACTGGACCACACTCCTCTTCTGAGGCTCATGGTGTTTCTCTCCCCTTCACTGGAGCAGACGCCTATTTTGGGCTCAAGTGGGCTCTTTGCCCCTTTACTGTATTGCAACACACCCCTCTTCTGTAGTTCAGGGGCTCCTCCTCCCCTCGCTGGAGCAGATCCTTCTTTTGGAGTTCATTGGAGCTCGTCTCCCCCTCACTGAAGAACGGCCTTCTTCTGAGGCGCAGGGGGCTCTTCTCTCCCTAACTGGAACGGAACCCTCTTCTGGGCTCAAGGGGCAACCTGGCTCTGGTGTTCTCCCATTTCCTCGGCAAACTCCTCTCCTCAGCTCCCCGACAAAAATACACTGTCTGCTGTTTCTTAGACTCTGTTTTAAATCCCTCACCGTTTACCCATTTGCTGAGGCAAACTTTTGAATTGTATTGGATATTTGGCTTCCTAGTCCAAGCAAGGGGAAGGAAGTCTTTAAAAGGCTTGCTGCAATCTTGGATTTTATTGAGTGGTTTCCCAGTGAAGGAGCTGATGTCTGTCTGCTGCTCTGCTCCTGCATTGCCTCCTGGCTGTCCCCCGCCACACACATAAATATTGTGGGTTCTGGTCATTAAAACGTGATCTCATTGGGGAAGGGGAATTAAGTATTTCTCTTCTTAAAGGTTGTAGCTGCAGGGGAGGACGAAAACTGATCTCCTTCACAAGTACTGCAGTTGGGAAGCGGTTGCATAAGTTAGGTTTTTCTCTGTCTTTACTTATGGCCAACCTAGGATTGGGAACTTCACTGCTCCATCCTCCTGGGTGGAGCGGCTTCACTTCTCCATCCTTCAACGCCCAGGATGTGCCTGGCATACACAGCACTGGAGGACTTCAAAGAAGGGCCTGCCTCGCTGGCCACGAGGCGGGCCGTCAGAGGGCCTGGCCGGGAAGACCTGGTCTGGGTTGCCACCCCTCACATGGCCTGGGCCGGGCTGTTCTTCTTGGCCCAGGCAACACCTGGCATTCTGCCTGGGCCATTGATTCCACTAGGCCCATTCGATCTGGCCCCCTGGTGGCCCAACAACCGCTACGGCCCTAAGGTGGCCGAACTACCCCTTGCATAGCAGCTCAGCACCCCCTTGAATGAGCCTCTGTAGTGGGCTCTCCATGCACCGCCTGGCAACCATAGCTGGATTTCATGCCCGGGGAGCCGCTTGAGGGCAGTGACCCCCCCTAGGTAAGTCTTTCTCTTTCCTTTCTTTCTCTTCTCTCCCTCGCTGTCCTTTCTTAACTGTTTTCTTTTCAAATCCCTCTGGATTCTTTTCTATCCCCTGTCCAGCCCATTCCTGGACAGGGGAGTTCTATTCCTTTGATGCTTTCTTCTTCTTTTCTTTTTAAACATTCCATCCAGGCCCATAGGCTGGATGGATTCTTCCAAAAACACACGCTCACAGAACACATATAAATAAAACATACACTACACTTTAAATAAAACCTTTATTACCCTGGTGCCTGCTTCTTTATTTCTAGGAATTCACTCAGAGGTCAAGCAGGTAGCCACACTAGACAGGCCACGTGGGGCCACAGGCTACAACAATCTGTTTTCTCTGCATTCAATTCGTTAGGTCTCAGCATTCAGAATTCAGGTCCTTCCTAGACCTTTGGCAGGCCTCCCACCCTTGCATTAGGGACCAGCTCTCCAGCAGTTCCTCTAGCAAAGTAGCCACCTTCAACGCAGTGGCAGTATTCCCGCTTTTGCAGGCCTCGGCAAAGAACACATCGTACTTCCCCCGTTCTGCCGCTCCAACCTTACGTTGCCAGGTTCTTTTTTGTTTTAATTGCACAAGGATTTTTGATTTGCTCACATTTCTAGAATTTTGTTTCAGGGTCTTTGGTTGAGCTGTATGTTCAGTTTCCCTTAACAGTTCTTTGAATCTGAAGCAATGAGCTGCTCGTCATTGATTAATTATTGTACTTAGCTCACCTGTTGTCTCAGCAGCTGTGCCAATTTGGATTCTCTTTTGCAGCAACTCCTCAGTAACGAGTGCTCTGAATCCTCCAAAGACTGACATGCAGTCTCCTGGGACATCTCTTTCTGATTGCTTGACTCTCAATCTTTCTGTACACAATGGGCTCTACGGCTGTGGACACTGTACATGTTACACCAATTGGTTTCATCTGAGCCCACTAGCCATGGTCTTTGGCTATGGACATTGTACATGTTGCAACAATAGGTTTCTTTGGAGCCTATCAGCCATATCTTTTGGCACAGAGACCCACTTCCCCTTGCCTAGGAGATGTGATCACTGCAGGTGTAAAATTACTTTGTTAATTTCATGCTCTCCCTATTCCCATGGGATTCCTTTGATTTTCCCCCAATAATGGCAACAAATTACACATAGCGTGGCATTGAACTACCCATGCCCACGGGATTCGCTCCGTATTCCCCGATAACGTTTGAAAATCGCAAACTCTTCGCTGTACTCACAGGCACTAAGCAAGTGCCCCCCTCCTTTTTCCATGCTCCCCCTAGGCTTTTTCCCTTCCTGGCCATTACCCCCTATCACTATTTGGTTTGTGTGATGCATGTTCTTCTCTAAGGTGGACTACAATGAAATGCGAGTGCTGAATTTCAGGGGTTTTGTTACATTACATCTGATCACCTTAACACTCTCTTAACAAATGGTTTTTCACCGAATTTCAAGGGTTTTGCTGCACCTTAGTTTCCTCAGGGCCCACTAGCCATGGCCTTCTGTTGTTGCCACTGTATATGTTGTACCAATAGTTTTCTTTTGGGCCCATTGTGCATGGACGTCAGCCATGGCCAGTGGTCACTGCCATATATGTTGCATAGGTTCTTGAGGTCTCACTAGCTATGGCCTTTAGCTGTGGCCTCTGTATGTGTGGCACCAATATCTTTATTTGGGCCTACTAGTCATGGCCTGTGGCCATGTCACACCATTAACACACATTGCCCCCTGCCCAGTAGATGTAGGTGCTGTACATGTTAAACCTTTCTTTTCTAACTCCTTTTTCCCATGATAAGTCCAGAGTAATCATTTCCAATAACAGAAATTCCTGAGGTAGAGTGGGGGTTCGCCAATTCCTGCGAAAAAATGTCTCAGAATTAAAAAGTCTTCCATGTCCTCACAGGCACTCAACATGTGTTCCCCTTGATTTGTCCAGGTCCCCTCACTCCATTCAATTGCTTTTTCCCTCCCTAACCCTCTCCCATTACCCTCTAACACTCATCGCTGTGTGTGATGCACATTTTTATCCGAGCGTGTTTTGCGGCATTGCCGCTGTAATCTCGTGAAATTCACACAGTCTTCCTGATAAACTGAACATTTTCTACCCATAACTGGCTCCCCAACCCACCCCCAAATCCCTGACTTCACATGGTGTCTTCTTTCCCACTCCCTACCTATAGCCTGATGTGATTTCTATTGCTATTTCTATGGGGATTTAGATAGTGCCTACGGCAAGGCCATCTAAGCGATGTTGTTCAAAACAATCAGTATTCCCCTAGGAGTGACTACACAAGAGTAGAGTTTTGAATCTCTTTCTGATGTCGAGAATGCCATTAGACTCTGTAAGGTTGTGAGGAAGTTCATTCCAAAGTCTGATGGCATCCTTTTTCCTCCTCCAAATAGCATTTTGAGTTCTTTCATTTGCGGATTCTCCCGGTAAAATTGAGGGGATTAATTGAATCGAGCAAAAAAAAAATATTGGTGCCTTTTCAATTCTGAAATGCCTCTCAGCCTCTTTGCTGCAAAGCCCCAAGTCACATATAAAGGTTTTAAGGAACAGGGGGTACCCCATGTCTCTGTTGAATATTGAAAATCTACTGGATGGATTTACCCCAAACCAGTTAAAGAAATTAACTCAATGCTTTGTGCCCAAATTGTTTCTTATTTGGTCCAAATCTGCCCAGCGGTTTTCACACTATGCCTGCTAAAAAAGTGGACTTTTTCTCTATGGGCAAACATATTGTATTAGGCTGAAAACTAGGCTGAAAACTGTTTATTTTCTTAATAACCTTTTCATTTTTTACAAATTGTTCCCATAATTTCCAATTCGGGGGAGCCCTTGACTAGTGTTTTGTGCAAAGAGAATTTGTAATGGAGTAATGCACAGTTTGAAGTTTTGCTGATATATATATATATATAGTGCGGGGTGATTCTAGTTTATATGGGCAAACATATTGTACTAGGGTGAAAACTAGGCTAAAAACTGTTTATTTTCTTAATAACCTTTTCATTTTTTACAAATTGTTCCCATAATTTCCAATTCGGGGGAGCCCTTGACTAGTGTGTTTTGCAAAGAGAATTTGAAATGGAGTAATGCACAGTTTGAAGTTTTGCTGATATATATATATATAGTGCGATGTGATTCTAGTTTCCCTATAGTGAAGGTGAAACCTATCATCCATAGGAAACCCACAAAATCCATGGCTAATAACGTTTAAGCCGTAGGACGGATCAGTGCGACATTTGATATTTGTAATTTGGGGCACGGGCCTCCCATTACTGGAAAATTACATTCACATCAGTGTTATGGTTTAAAAGATATAAAGGGTCAAAATAAGGGTGTGTTTTTCACTTTTCCATACATTTTTCCATAGGTAAAATGTCACATTTTTACCCATGCGCACAGCCCAAACCGCTAGACGGATCTGCGTCAAGTTAGAAACAAGTTGGGCATGAAGTGCTAAAAGCAGGGCTTTAAGTGGGCCGGGGCCTGCCGGGGCCGGGCCCCGGCAGTCTCCAAAAAGTGGGACTGAGCCGGGGCCCTGCCGGGGCCCCCCCTTCCACTGCACGCAACATTGGCGGGATGCATTATCCCGTCGCGGCGGCAGCCGCGACGGGAGATGCGCCTGCCATGAAGTCAGGCATCTGACAGAAGTGGCAGCCAACCACAGCGATGCTGTGCCTGGCTGCCACTTCTGTAAGTCATAGTAACTGCCTCTGGTGACCTCTCGCGCGAGGGGTCACCAGAGGCAGTTACTGTCCCTTTGTTTCCCCAGGTCGCCGAGGCGTCTTTAACCCTCGGCGAACCTGGGGATTCCTCGACATTTTTCGAGGTTTATGAAAGATGACTTGAAAAGTACACAATTCAAGCCATCTTTTATAAATCTTTGCCGACGGACAATTTTGTCCGTAGTCAAAGTTTTATAAAAGATGGCTTGAATTGTGTACTTTCAAAGCCATCTTTTATAAAACCGAAATGTTTAAAAAAAAAATGGCCTGAAAAGTAGGCAAACCGTAAGGTATGCACACACACACATATATATGCATGTTCTATATCTGTGTGCGTACCTTACTATGGTTTGTGTACTTTGCAAGCCATCTTTTCTAAACATAGAAATAAATATGTTATAAAAGATGGCTTGCAAAGTACACAAACCATAGTAAGGTACGCACACAGATATATAACATGCATATATATGTGTGTGCATACCTTACGATTTGCGTACGTTTTAGGCCACGCCCCCCACAAGCCACGCCCCCAAATGAGGGCCCCCCCTCGATTTCTTACCCCACTTAAAGCCCTGGCTAAAAGGAAACCCTTTTTTTGTTAAGCATAGCTCTGTCCAGTAGCTTTTTATTTATTTGTCATGGAGTGGGGTCCCCCTGTACCCAAACGGTTAGTTATATTTCCCATGATGCATTGCTGGTGGCAAGATTTTTCATTTCTGAAAAACTGCCATTACGCAATTTCGAGGTCCAAGATCTTGAATCGATATTGGAAACTGCCCTAAATTATATAAGCGGTGTAAGAAGGGCGGTTTTGAGGCCAGGGAGAATGTGGGCAGGGTATGAAAGGATGATCCGTGAAGGTTTGAGGCTTGGGGACACCATCATTTTTTTTAGAATTTTCCTGAGATTGAGAATCGGCACGAACAGCAAAAATAAAATACTTCAAAACTATTATATATTGAGATGTAGCAAACACTGTGATTGCTAGTTATGGGAAAACAATTACAGGAATTTCTTTCTAAATTATATATGTGGGAGGGGGCATTAGGGGGCAATTGGTGTTGTTGGGGTGTTAAATTAGTTTAAACAGTTTATAACTGCTTAATTAGATTTTAAAAAGTGTGTCAACGGGACGCAATGATAGCTGTGTCTCGTTTACATTGTCCTTGTTTTGATTGGATAGTGACTTGACAGTTAAGATCTCTGTTCATTCATGACGTGAGCAGGGAAGATATTGATAACTTTCCTCCTTGTTTTTCGTCACAGTACCTAATTAGTAATCCTAGGTGTCCCTACATCCCTCGTCTGAGTACTGAATAGTAATCTTACCCAAACAAACCAGCCTCACTCTTCCTTGTCACAGTCCCCCACTAGCCCCACCTCACTCTTGTTTGTCATAATACCCCACTATTACCATGCCACTCTTGCTCATCACAGTACACCACTATCACCACCTCACTCTTTCTTATCAGTCATCCATTACCACTAAGTGACTCTTGCTCATCACAGTACCCCCTACCACAAACTCACTCTTCATCATCACAGTTTCACACTATAACCATCTCACTCTTCCTCATCACAGTACGTCACTACCACCACCGTACTCCTTGTCGTAATCCCCTACTAAGTCTAACTCACTCTTCCTCGTCACAGTTCCACAATACCATCATCTAATTTTTCCTTGTCACAGTACCCCACTACCACCACTTCACTCTCCCTCATTATAGTACCCCACTACCACCAACGCACTCTTCCTCATCAGAGTCGCCCACTACCACCATCTCACTCTTTCTTGTCAGTGTCCCCCACTACGATCAAATCACTCTTTCTCATCACAGTACCCCACTATCAAAAACTCACTCTTCCTCATCACAGTCCCCCTCTGGCACCACCTCCTCTTCCTCTTCACAGTCCTCCACTATCACCACCTCACTTTTCCTCATCACAGTTCCCCACTATCACCATCTCACTCTTTCTCATCAAAGCAACCCACTACCACCACGTTACTCTTCCTCATCACATTACCCCACTACTACCAACTCATTTTTCCTCATCACAATACCCGACTACCGTCCCTCACTCTTTCACAGTTTCAGACTGCCCCACCTCAGTCTTCCTTGTCACAGTGCCCGACTACCATCATCTCACTCTTCCTCGTCACAGTAACCCACTACCACCACATCACTCTTTCTCATCACAAGCACTCCAATAGCACTGACTCACTCATCCTCATCACAATCCCCATCTACCGTACCTCACTCTTCCTCATTGCAGTTACCAACTACCCCACATCACTCTTCCTCATCACAGTACAGCATTACTAAACTCTTCCAATCAAGTGGACTCAAAAAAGATGAACTACTTGATAAACCTGATGTTGCATAGCTTAAGAACATATACTGATAATAGATGATATGAGATCAGTTCTGTCGTCAGAAAGAATGGCAGAATTACGGATGGTGGAAGGTAAATCATAAGAATAACCTAATTGAAAAAAACTTTAGTTAAGGGACAGTTGAGTTGAATAATTTAAGTGCAACAACACTCTTGAATTTCAGTGAAAAACTTTAGTTGAAGTGATGTTTGCTACATCTCTGCACTAATTGTACATCATTTTCCTTCTGGCTTTAAGGAGAATTTATAATGCACTGCAATGTTTTCTTTGTTTGTTAGTATGATCTCTACAAAACCAAGCGCAAGGTGTTGCAGTCTCAAACAAACCTGGTATGTAGCCAACTTGTATCTTATTAAATAAAGTACATTTTTTTAAAATGGCAAATGCTTTATTGAAATCAAACACTGAACCAAAACATGCTTTGCAGTTTTGCAAAACACCTGTGAAAATAATTGGTGCCGCCTTTACAGACATAAAACCCAAAAATAGCATTCACTGCAAAATGAAAGAACACCATCCTTTTCATGTACATGAATATGCATAAGAGCACTTTAAGATTCCAGACTTCAGTCAATGCTGCTGAGTAGTGAATGGAACCAGCAATCTTCAGACAAGATTAACCTCCGAAGGGAGACACTTGAAGGTTTGGCTTTTCATTTTGCTTTTCATAAAATAGCTTCGAACACACATCGGGAACGATCTAACTGACAAAAGTGAAAGCTTTTCAACCTATTCCAGCACTGGATAAAGTCAGTGTAGACAGTTCTGTTAGTTAGGGGAAGAGTGTTCCACAGGATTGAGCCTTGTTCTTGCAGTGTTCATCTAACATGTGTTTATCTTCCTGGCACATCTGATACAGCACCCTCCTATGTCGCATGTAGATTGGTGCTTGCAACGTTGGGTTTATGGGCTAAGCGGTTGCTTCCGAAGGCTATCCACTATTTCATTGGCAGCCAGTGAAGCATCTTTAGGGCTGGGGGGATGTGATCAGAGTCTTTTCATCATAGGGTGACGTGGGATGTGAATTTCTACCCCCTGCCCCCACCCGGAACTTGATGGTAGACTTGGCAGGTAATCCTCCTCTGATCCCATTGGAGTAGTCTACAAATATATTATGACTAATACTCACATTAAAAGGGGCGTTTGGAGCGGAGTAGTGTCTCTTAACCACCTGAGGTGGTGGAAGGATGTTTTAATGACATTGTTGATTTGGTGCACATATAATTATTGTTGAAGGTGATACGAATTTTCCATATTAAAAAACAGAGTGTGAGTTCAGGAGGGCCAGTCAAAAGATGGGGAGGTTGGGTTATTGGCTCCTGCTAACAGCCCTTCTGTTTGCCTCTTAAGGCAAATCAGATTTTGTTACGTACATCTGGTTTGCGATCGTGTCATTACATCTTGGAAACGGATGCTGTGGTTTAGTATCTTTGTCAGTGGGGCAATGTGTCTAGTAGAGGTGACCAGGCAGAGACTAAGTGGAGCCCAGTAGGGTCATACATGTGCAGTGTGTGCTTCTGAATCTTTTGTGCCAGATTTTCAGGCTCTCTGCTGGGAAATAGAAGATGGTTCAATATATTCAGACATTTTAGAAGTGATGGAAAGGCAAGATGAAGGCCCTGTCTGATTTAGCCTTTAAATGTGTAAGGGCATCTTCTCTATCAGTGCTACTTTCTTGTAAGATGGCATTCCACATGAAGGCAAGGTCTACTGATACAGCAAAGAATACAGGAGCTTTGCGAATTTCCTTCCATATGCTTTTACTCTTTTGGGGGTCTGTTTGAAGATGCAGTGCATAAAGCAGTAAAAGAGAGGATCATAACTTTAAGAAAATAGTGTCCCGCCCTGCAGACAGTAGGAATGAGTACACGAGTTTTCACTTTAAAACCTAAGAACCTGAAGATTCCTCTCTTCTGACTAGCAGCTATTAAGCATCTCAAGTGGGAGTCAATTTTCTTCTTTTTCGGCAGGCCTGTTGATGCCAGATCTCTGTGTATGATGCACTGTCAAAGGGTACCAACTGGAATCTTCTGCAGGCACCCAGAAAAGTGACGATCATAACACCATGGCATCAGTACAACAACAGGAATAACAAGAGTACCATAATGATGTAAATCCAATCACTTCTGGACAAGTAGGTGATCATTCCAGTTCCAAAGAAAGACTGTGGAATAGGTGCCCAGACCTCATTCTTCTTGGTGCATAAATCACCTGATTCTGGGTTTGAGGTGGATTAACCATTTTGTATCAGCCATAGATCTCAAAATGGAGATGTTGCTGAGGACCACCCCTTTGTTCAAAGAGGTAATTCTCCTTTGTTTAAAGAGGTCCTGCTTCCCTAAGGGATTTTTATAGTGTCAAGTTATATAAGGTTAATGTTTGAGAACCCAATCTTTGAATACTGAGCAATGCCATTAGGACTGAAAGCAGCCACTTTTTGTTCCTGGCATTGTTAGAGGCAGCTGGAGAAACCAAACCTTGAAACCTCATAAGGCATATAATTCACTGGACCCCAGTAGGTGCACTAACAGACATGCTCTTCCTTCCCTGCAAGGCTCTGAGTAGCCCTGGAATCTTGCCTTTCTCTTTGTTGGGCTTTAGAGACATATTGTGCGGGGGTCACATGTAGCATGTGTATTCATTACAATATGATCGGATTACATATATACCCACTGTGGAACTACCACCATGGATTTTTGAATCAGATAACTTGACTTTGAATCCCTGATTCTGGCTTTCTCAAAGTTCTTCAGTGGTAGCTAATTGCCAACATCTTCAAAAGAGGGGTGTCTCTTTAATATTCCTTACTGCCAATAGTCCCGGTCTTTGGGCTGGCAACACAGGCTTGGACAATCAGGAGGTATAGAGCCTATGATCAGAGGAAGAATGCAAATGTTTTTCAAACTAGAGAGAAATAGCAGCTGCCAAATTTCTCACCTCTTCTATTAAGGCAAGCAGTGATCCTAATTACAAACAGGGTTGTTATTGGCAACAGGGAAATTAAATACAAGGTCCTACCAGACTTTGCTTGGAAACTGGGCTTCTGAGTAGAAGGTTTACTCTTATCCCTATCAGCCACCTTGATTACGGGTGCAGATAATCACTAAGGAAATAGTTTGAGCGGAGTATTTCTGGCATCAGAAGGATTAGCTGTGACTTAGGAAGGATTCAGGAATGATTGACAGAACTCCAGTCCTGGATTTATTTGTGTCCATATAGAAGGTCCTAATAAAGTAGTTCAGTTGCACATACCAAATCCTCTTCCTTGGGGTGTGACAAACTCCCCTGCCTTATTTTGGGGCTGTCTATTGGTGTGACCAATGTGAGCGAGTATCTCCCAAAGCTAGTAGATGATGGGTTGGGGAGGCATGGTGAGGCACCACTGGTCACACCGACACATGTGTAATCAAAATGCTGCTGGCCTTTTAAGAGAGTTTTCAAGAGACTTACATTTTTTTGGGATGGGTCAGCAACCAACACACTGCTGGGCAACACCAGCAGTTAGAGAAACACCATAATGCAGTTTATTAACATCCAGCGATGCAAAAGCTGCAGCCATAGAACAATAAGTTTAATTCCAGCATCATTCCAGCAGATAGTGTCCTGCAAACTCTTTCTGCATTTAGGGAATCAGACATGACTCCGCTCCTTGAGATCAGCTCCTATGCTCCTATGCACATGGAAGAAAACATGTACTGTGCCATACCAAGATGTCAGACACAGCATTTAAAGCCTTGCTCGCTGAGTGGCACAAGAAAACTATAACACACCTGTGGCTAAAATCTAGATTCAATGCTCTACATGTGCCCATAATGACACCCGGATAAGAATACTCATACAGAGCCTTAGCACAGGGGAGGGAGTTGGGGGATACATAAACCTGCAACGGGAAAACCAGTGTGTTGGTGTTTGGAGGAAGTCACAAGTGGAGTTTGGAGCTAGTTGGTTTTTCAGAAGAGATGTGGGAGAAGGTGTTTGGAGAAAATAAGGAACAGGAGATTTGAGATGCGAGAGAAAGGGGGAACATCATCAGTAGATGGTGACAGGAGGAGAATATTATATGGTGTTAAGAGGAAAGATTCAGGAGGTGGTAGGGGTACATTTGGGAGTTGACAGGAGAATATCAGAAGGTGGCAGGAAGTGAAGATCAGGATGTGACAGGAAGAGAGGTGACATGAAGAGAGGATCAGGAGGTGTTAGAAGGAAAATGACAGGAGGAGACCAGAGAGAGACATCAGCTAGTGGTGGGGGAAACCAGCAGGAGAAGGCTGGGATGCAGGGGGAAGCCTCTGGCGCTAGAGAGGCAATATCTAGTGAACACAGAAGGAACAAGAGGTCACACATCGTCCAAGGCAGGGTTAAGGGGTTTGATCTCGATTAGAAGGGCTGAGCCCATAATGGGAGCTGGGACGGGCATGTGCCATGGCATACCAGAGAACCAGGACCATACAAAGAATAAAGAGGAGGGACAGAGGGTAGAAATCATTACCCTTGCAATGAGAGATGATAAGATCTTCTTAACACTCTGTGGGACATGGAAATCCAGTCCACTGTCTCTCTATCTAGAACAGAAATGTATACTGTTTCTATGACTGGGCAAACGATCCCGACCCCACAGAACCTAGAACAAGGATCACAGGTGGATGTCTTTCAACATCCACAGAAGACGAGCCAGAGGATGTTGCTTTAGGATGAAGAAGCGAAATGACTGTGTGTGTCAGAGAGGCACCCAAATCTTTTGTGAACTGTAGAACTGTCGGACTGTGAACAGAAGACTGTCTAGATACATTATGCTTGAACTGTGAGCTGAGTTGTAAGCTAAGGAGTATATTTTTCTGTTTGGAGAGGGGTGGAGAAAACCAAGGGACAATTTAAGGCAATCTCAAGAGAATGTGATATGGGATGGAGAACTGCCAAAGTCCTGCAATTACCTTTGCTGTTCTTTCGACTAAATTAGTAGAAATGTAAACATAAAGTTAAAGTTAAACCCCAAACCACATCTCTTTTCTTGATCCATGACCATTTTATGAGAGGGGATGGATTATTTTTATAGTCTTTACTGAGGGAAAGTTATTACTCTATTATAATAATAATACACTTTCAGCCTTGTAGTAGCTGGTTTCCTCTCACTTAGCAGATGGAGACGGCTCCAGTCTGGAAAGTGCTGATCCTCCTCTCCAAGTCCTTCCAAGGAAGAAGGGTGTTCATGTGATCTGAAGAAACGCTTCTCGATTCAGTTTTCTCATCGGAGCGATTCTCGAGGTCAGGGTTTGCACAGAAGGTACAAAAGTTGATTTTAGGATTGTTTAATGTTTGCTTTGTTTGAAGGGTGGTTGTATGATGTGATGAGATGTTAATGTTATGGGTATAAAGGAGGTAGAGTAATGTTGTCAGTTTTGTAAAAGAGGTAGTGGGCACAGACATAAATCTGCACTATTTTGCATGATTTCTCAATTCGAAAGACATGACTTACGAAGAGTGTACAATGTAAAAATGGCAGTTATCCAATGTAAAACATGAGATTAGGATCTTTTTATAGAAGTTTAGTTTCCGAAAGTAAAAGATGTAGGAATATTGGTTCGAGAACAGTGATTCTCGATTCAGAATGTATATTTTTATATTAGAAGTTGATAGTGTTGTGTCAACTTTGTTAAGTTTATATTTATATGAAAAAGATTTCAGGAGGATTGGGCAGTGGTGCAGCCTAAGCTAAAGGTAGGTTTTGCTACTTTTTCATTACGACCGTGGAAGGGGTCTCTAGCCAATTAGGATGCCCGAAATGCAGGCTGTATTCTCCAATGTAAGACTGAGTTAGGAGTGCTGCAGGCCAGCGCCCCCTTTCCATGTGCATCATACCCCTCCCTGCTCCTCTTAGCACCCCTGTAGTTTCCTATGCGGGTGCTAATTGTGTTTAATTAAAACAAAAAAATTACTTGTATTGTGGATGTGAAGGTCCTTCAGACATTTCTCTTTATTTTACAGTCAGGTAAAAACAAACCTGAAAAAGGGAGCACAAACTCTCTCAAAAAACAAAAAAATAACTACTGTCAATTTCACACATGCTCCACCCAAACATCCTCAATTGCCTCAAAAATGGTTGCATTCAGTGCTGTTGACATATAGCACTTCATGCAGGTGAAACCCACCTACTGGAGACCAGCGTTTGCATGATGGGTCCAACGCAGGGGCAACATAGCAGAAACTCCTATCATTTGCATCAGATGAAGTTGATGTGAGAGGTCCTGAGGATTTTGCAGTTGGTGGCTTTGGTTTTGCCTCCTCTACGGCCTGTGGCATTGAGGTTCTGGTGGTGGGTTGCAGGACATTGCAACCATGGCAGAATGCCTGTTGCCAGAACCTGCTCCTGAAAGCGTGTGTCCACTTGCAGCCAGTGGTAACAAATCAGATGGTTGACAAACGCTGTGGTGCACAGGCTCTGCACAGGAACCACAGAGAATCTTCTTCTGCGTACCTCATCACAAAATGTGCATTGTCCCTTTTAGATGTCTGACAGTGGAGTGTCTTTAGGGACCTTGAAGTACTGCTAGCACAGAGAAGTGTGAAACTCCTGTGGTGGTACTTCTTGCGAGGAGCTGGCTCCTCTACCCATTTGATGTCTGCCGGGTCTTCAGGGAAAGTAACAAGTCGATGTCATCATCGCTGGAGGGTGCCTCGCAATGTTGTGTCTCCATCTCCAGAAAAAAATTAAAAACAAAAAAACTAAAATTAAAACAAAAAGGATCAACAAATCCTTAAAAATTGAATAAAAAATCAAAAAGGAATATAAAACAAGCAATCCAACAGAAAACAAAGCATAAGAAAGGGAGAACACACAGGAAAAAGGTTTGGGTAGGAAAAAGTGCTCTTTGGACAAGTAGGACGGTCACAGTTTGCAATGTGACGATCAGAATGTGTCTTCAACGCAATGAGAAAGTGTTAGGTTTTCCAGAGTATATATTTGTGATTCGCGGTCTGTGCGTCTATGAACCAATCAGCTCTCAAATTTGATGCCATCAATCAGTCTCTCTACCAGCACGAACACAGCCCAAGGACCCCTTGCTCACAGTTCTTAGAGAGGCCCAGCTCCACCTCACTGATGATGCCCAACAAGACTGACACACGTGTATGGGGTTGCTGTTGGTACTCTTGTTCTGAGGAGACTTGCCCAGCATTTCGGTGCTGGACTGCTCCTGGGCAGAACAAAGACTGATATGCAGGGACATTTCTTCTCTGTGAAAGGGATAGTGAGATAAAGACTTGGTAGAGTCTCCCCCAGGAGCCATCCACCCAAGAACAGGTCATTGGTCTGTGTTCATGCTGGTAGAGAGACTGCCAGAACCTCCTTTGTTTTGCATAAACTACATATTGTGTTCTTGGTCCAGGAGAATGACTCCCTCCTTCTGGACTGGATAGCACAGTACTTATTGCAAGTTCCTCAGCAGGGGGAATTACTCCCTCCCCCTGGCCCTGGTTACCAGGAGAATGACTGCCTTCTCCTGGTCTATTGACTTCCCAGTTTCACACACCCAGGGGAATGACTCCCTTCCCCTGGTCTTTCTTGGTTACTAGGAGAATGCATCCCATCTCCTGGTGTCGTGTTTCACAGTTCACAACACGAGGAAGAATGAATACCTTCATCTGGCTTGTTTTACACTTTGTTTCTCAGTTCACAATACCAGGGGGAATGACTCCCTTCCCCTGGCTTTTCCTACACTTGGTTTCCCACTTGACAAAACCCGGGGGAATTACTTCCTTTCCCAAGATTTCTATTATACTTGCTTGTACAATTCACACAATCAGTTATGCAGTTCACAAGACCAGGGGGAATTGCTCCCTTTCTCTGGCTTTTCTCTGATTTTAGTTACACAGTTCACAACACCAGGGGGAATGACTCCCTTTCCCTGGCCTTTCTTGACTTTACTTTGAGGGTCCCAGACGCTGGCTACCCCCTCTTCAGATTTGGGCAGACCTGGTTCAAAGAACTGCCACAAGGAAGATGGTTTCTATTTCTTCTGTCTTTTATATGTGGGTCCCAGACCCATGTATATCTGTGGGTTGATTCTGACAGACCTGGTTCACTCTCCTGCCAGGTGTTGCCACAAGGAAGATGGCTGTTAATACACCTGTTTCATGGGTGCGGGTCCCAGACCCGTCTGTGGTTGCTCCCCATAACTTTCCTGCCATTACTGGGTCCTGGGAGAAGTACCCTAGCCTGTGTGTTGCCCTCTTCAACACCTCTGTCTCTTTTGTATCTCCCTTTACCTCTTCTGGGGTACAGATACTTCAGCGGGACTTCCAGGGCTCGGGGTCCACCTCTGCAGATCTGCAGGCTGGTGTCCGCTGTAATCGCAATGCAGGTGTGCCTTCCTGGTTGCTCTCCCCAACAGGACAGGGCACTTGTTCTGCGTTCTCCTTCCTTGCGGCTTCCCGATCCATGTTCCTTTTTCTTTAGTCCTTCTTCCCTTTAATTATTGTACAACTGGTTACTTGGTTGCAACCTCCCCTGTGGAAGACTAGAAGGTTAATCTTTTAATCCACTGAGTGTTCTTCATTACTCTGCACCCCCTCCTCGCCTCAGTATTTATCAGACAAGTCTATAGGAGGTAGTCTAGGTTCTTCCTCATCTCAGTAGTGTTTAACTCCATGGCCCTTATATTACACAATCTATACTCCCCACTTTTTTGTTTTTGGGGGCTGGTTCTACAGAGATGGGGAGCAGGTAACTGGAGGAAAAAGAGGTGAGAACCGACTACCCCTGCCTTTTTGCACTTGTTCACAACATGGACAGGAATCAGGATACAGAAATGCACAACTTAATTATAAATGTATAGGTCCAAGTATTCATGTCATATGATCAGTCAAAATGTAATTCTGTTTGTATCCCAGTACATCAAGCTAAAAACCTTACCGAGATTGTGTGGTCATACCTCGATCTATAAACAATGGTGATCAGGGGTTCTTAAAAAATGCCCGAAATCAAGTGCATAAAACAATACATAACAAAACATTTGTCAATCCTATTTGACATATGAGACAATCAGGGTGTATTCCCTGATGTGTATCCAATCTAAGTAGCACTTATTAACATGGTTATCGTCCACTTGTATGATAAGTCTATGGTTCTGTACACAAAAGTAGGACTCCCTATCAATCACTACATTAAATCAGAACAAAGGAGGATGATGACCCAGCCGGACTGGTCACATAGAAATATAGTTGGCACTAGGAATTCGGCCCTTGTGACAGAAATGGACATCCAAACCCATTCTTCAAATAGTTAAGTGGACCTTCATCAGGATGTATATATTTTCAAAAGGGTGTTACTCCACACCCACTTTCTTATTATACAAATTCCTTTAGGTATAAAATAGAAAACAACATTGGTGAGGCTCGGACCCAAAGCACAATTTATAGTGCCTTTTAATGCATATCCATGTTGGTACACCAACCTCAAATGGTTATTTTTAGGTGCATGGGATGAGAAATAATGACCATAGAATTGATTCAATGTTGAGTTTCATGTCAAACATTGGTATGGCTTGAGCACCTGCAACGAAATATAGCAGGTTTTCTTTAATTCTGTCATTATAATTGTGATTCCTCATTTTGTCGCTATATCAAAACTCATTCTGTCATCTCTCTCATCAGTATGGGCCGTTCATCTTATTAAATTGATGAGAAGAGCTGGTTGATCCTTTCCAGTTCACATCTGTAAAAACAGGTTAAAAGCACACAGAGACGTGCATTTTAAAGCACCTCTGTGTATCTGTGGTTTCTCATTAGTTATGGGCGGCTGAACGTCCTCCTCATAAATCCCTTGTATTATAAAATGTGCTTGATTGTTTTGATTAAAACTACAAGCATACAGGCACTCACATCGCTTGAGCCATATGATCACGTGTGTGAAAAATGGAAAAACAAAGTGTCTTATCGGAGCGTGTGTTACTTCCCTCGTGCTTCTGACTGCAACTGCATATTAACTGCAGCCCGATTGGGCTGTTGGTCACTATGGTGATACCATCACGTGTCCTCCGCATGGTACTTACTCATAGCACGGGTCACGCCACAGGTCACCATCTTGTAGTAAAGAGCAATGAATGCTAGTTGTTGCTTGAGTTCTATGGTCCCATGTGGGACCAAGACAAAAAAAAACCTAGATTTATGTGAACGGTTGGGACCTCAATGGTGACCACTGACTCATGGAACAAATAGTGGAACAATGATTTGTTGTGGAACCTGGGAGGTTGCTACTCAGTGTCAAGATAAAGCAATCATGCAGATCTCGAGTCCTGATTACAGGTAGACCAGGATTTTAAATGGCTTACAGAAAAAGATCCCACTCAATGCTGGTGTTGAGGCCAGTGCAGTTTTTTTTAATCCATTTCTTCTCCATCTGCCTTAGTCACTTGTCTCTGTCTCCTTCTCTGGGGTGCATATTTACAGTTTGTATAATAAACCAAGTGAAGTCTGTTTGTTTATGCTGTTTTGTATAAAATGTTCTACCATAGGTTTGTCAGGTACTTTATTCTTAAGACGTGAGCGATGTTCACCTATTCTTTGTCTTGTCTCTCTCTTAGTCTTCCCTATATAAATCAGATAACAGGGGCATTTGGTGCCATAGATGTCCCACATGGTGTTACAGTAAGGGAATTCCTTTAGCTCCCAAAGGACATAGTTTAGTTGAATGCTGGTCATATTATTTGGAAGGACACATACTGAACAACTTCAGAACTGATGATGTCCTTTAACCGCAGCATGCCCCACATTGATGTAGTGGATGGTACTTTTTCCAGGGTATATTCGTAGGTCTGTACTAAGGGCTGTTCTATATTTTTGGATCGCATAAAGGCAAATCTGGGTTTGTTAGGATGAAAGTCAGCTGTTGCCAGGATGTGCCCGTTTTCTAAGATGGCTCTTCTGAGACTTTTACTAATGGGGCTATATGTGTTGGCACAAGTGATTTTGTCGGTTTCTACCACTTTATGTTGTTTAGTTAGGCAGCTTTCTCTAAATTGATTTTTTGCTCTTTTTTTAGCATCTCTAAGTATCTTTTTTGGGATACCCCTGTGTGGTTAGTCTGTCAGTGAGATCAGTGATATATATTATCAAATTCTTAATTAGTGGAACAAATCCTTTTGACTCTGCAAAATTGCCCAAAGGGCAGATGGTCTTTGAGGGCCAGTGGATGGAAACTGCTGTAATGTAATAATGTTCTTATCAGTGGGCGTTCTATTCAGTGTGGTATCAGTCATGCCGTGGTCATTCTTGGGAAGTGGAATGTCATGAAAGGCTATCCATTTTTCATTTTATGTCATGGTGAATTTTAAGTGCTGGTTACAAGAGTTTAACCAGTCGTGGCAGCTCATCAACTGTTGTGTAGTTCCTTGCCAAATCCTCAGAATGTCATTGATGTATCTGTGCCAACTCTGTGGGATAAATGGATTAGTTTCAGGAAAAATGAATTGATGATTCAAAGCTCCATGTATAAGTTGGCTTTACGGGTGCAAATGTGGCACCCATGCTAGTAGCATGGATTTGCTGATAAAAATCCCTTTTGATTGGAAAATAATTCTCATTGAGAGCTATCCTGATGCATTCAAGTATAAATGCTGTGGGTACTTTCTCTAATGTGGAAGTGCATTTGCCCAAGTATGTTTTCAGTACTTCAATGCTGGCTCACTGGGGAATGCTGGGGGAAAGTGCCTCAAAAATCACGAGAATATCGTCTCTGTGTATATATCTATGTTATTGACAATGTTGATGAAAGAGGTGGTGTCTTGTATATTGGAGCGCATAGACGGATAATGATTCCAGGATAGACTTTATGGCTGAAACTACTGGATGGTCTGGAGAGAATGTATAATGCCTGGATAGTGGAGTGGGATTTATTAGAAATATCTTCTCATCTTTATCTATCCACCCTTCTCCTACGGCATGCAGTGTGAGGCTACTGATCTCATCTTGTAAATGTGTGGTGGGATCTCTATCGAGTTTCCTATAGAGTACCTTGCTGTTAAGTTGTCTCAGGGCTTCTCAGTGATAATTCATATGTTTTCAAAGCACAATGCCGCTCCCTTTGTCTGCAGGTTTCATTACGAAATCAGGGTGAATTTCTAGACTTGCGATGGCTTGCCTTTCTTTACCTGACAGGTTGTCCATGTATTTATTTTTAGTCTGGAAAAGAAGATCTGTTTCCTGCAGAATTGTATTCTCAAAAGCTAAAATCTCCAGGCACATTGCTCCTGCAGGGGGGCAAAATGTCAACGGCAGCCTTAAGCCTGTCACACTTTTTTCCAAACAGCTTTTGGAATTTGCCTCTTCGTCTGTAAAGAAATATCCAAGTCTGAGGACTCTGAAAAATATACTCAGTTCCACCTCAGTTTTAAATTTGTGGGCTTTCATACAAGGCACAAAACTCCACCTTTATTTAAGGCACTGAATTCATCTGCCGACAAACTGTGTTCAGTGTCATTAAATATGTAACAATGTTTTGTTATGTATTTGTTTATGCAATTGATGTCAGGAACTTTTTTTACTAACCCCTGATCACCATTGTTTATAGATTGTGGAATGACCACACAATCTCAATAAGGTTTTTATCTTGATGTATTTGGATACAAACAGAAATACATTGTGATTGATGATATGACTTGAGTGCTTGGACCTATGCGTTTATAATTAAACTAGCTGGGGTACCCGGCGTTGCCCGTGTCCTGATCAAGTGGTGTCTCATGTGCCCTGGAGGATGTTGCTCTTGTCCTCTTGTCGGCAAGTCTTGCTTCAGTTTGCTCTGGCATCTCATTTGCCCTGTAGAAAGTTGCCCATGTCCTCTGGTTGGCATGTCATGCTGCTGTTTGTTGTGTTTCAGAAGCTCTTGATATTGATTTTCGCTTTGCATCAGAAGGAGCTTTTCCAAGTGATGTTCGTTTTTTGTGTAGCATGTTTTAGTCACTCAGTGGCTTCAGCACATTTGAGAAAATGTCAAAGAAAGTTTGATTGTTTGTGCTTTCTTCACATCAATGAACTTAGGTAAACTGTAATCTTGCCATTTCCCATATTTGGAGTGGAGTGATTAAAAGAAAATATCTATTTAGTTTTTTAATTCCCACTAAAAATGCTTTAATAAACACTTTAGAACTGTATACAGTAGTAATACATTTCAAAGGAATAACCAACACATTGAGCATTTTGCTTCAGACACTTTTCGAAATGTTGCCTCCTTCTATTACCTACTGTAGTGAATCGGGTGAGCATAAGTAAATGAGGGTGTCTACGGAGCGATTTTTTTGCATCCAAACATAGACTACAATCTTGCCCCAAACAAATGAGGAATCCATGCAAAATTTGGTAGCAGTGGGTTCAACGGTGTGGATTTGAATAGCCGGACAAACATACACACACACATCCAAAACATTTTTTGCATATAAGATTTTTGCATCCAAACATAGAGTACGATCTTGCCCCAGACAAAAGAGTAATCCATGCAAAATTTGGTAGATGTGGGTCCAATGGTGTGGATATTTATAGCCGGACAAAGTTTGAATTTGACGGATTTGTTTGACCTGTGCCATAATTTTGCTCATGAAGTTTGTTCTCTGGCCTGCTAGTATCTCATTTGGGAAGTCTACCCGTGACAAAGAGGGAATAAAGTGTTTTGGAATTTGTCGTGAGGTGTTACTTCAAATTGGAAAGGCCTCACGGTAACAAGTAGCATAGTATAGTACAACTAGGATATACTCGTTCCCGAATTTTGATGATGTTAATGGTCCCACAATACCCATCCCTATTCGGGAGAAGGGGATGTCTACGATGGGTAGAGGTTGTAAATGGGCTGGATGAGGGTAATGTGGGGCTGTCTTTTGACACAAAGAGCACGTCATAACAAAGTTCTTAATGTCAATGTATGTCCCTGGCCAACACAACAGGCTCACTACTTGTCCCTGGGTTTCTGCTGTTCCCAAATGTCCAGAAGTGAGGCGGACATGGGTGATTTCCAATACAACCCTGCAGTGGCTTCTGGGGACAACTATTTGGGACAGAGGGGTTCCCTCATTGGTAATGTCGCCTCTGTATAATAATCCCTGCTTCAAGAATAAAATGGACCATCTGTCTTTCTACCCTCCTGTTCAAAGATGCCTTGGAGGAAGGCTTCAGCCAACAGAAGGTCACTGCATTGTGCAAACGCTAAATCTGGGATTATTTCATTTTCCCCTTCTTCAGTATGTTGTTTGGGCAGATCTAGGTTTGTGTCTGGATCTTGGTCAGCCTCCCCAAAGCCTTTAGCCCCTCTCTCTGTGGAATCTAACTCTGGTACTTCTAGGAGTTTGGGGAATAGGGCACTCTCTAGAATTCCCTAAGCAATCTTCTCCTTAGGTTTTACGTGATAAGCATGTCTACTTTTATTCTGAAGTAAGACCTTAATATCTCCTCCATAGCCTGGGTCCACCACCACGGCCATTACATCCATCCCATGCTTCCATGTGACCTCCAACTTGGAGACCAATCGGATGTACATACCCTTGGGTGCTGCCAAGACTAGATCAATAGGCATGAGTTGTCTCTCTCTAGGTTCTACAGTTATATCACGACTGCTGGAGAGATCAAACACTATGAACTCTTTAGTAGCAATAGATGGGTTAGTGTCTCAGTCACTTAGTTTCATGAATTTTAGGTTCCCCCTATTTGGGTCAACTAGGTCAGATCCCACCATATATAAGGGTGCAGAAAGAGGAAACTGACAAACAGGTGGCATAGTGATTTATATAGACTTTTATTTAGTATACAAATAAAGAATAACCCTATCTTTCTCTACATCTATGAGGGGTGTCTGTGCCTCAACTAAAGTTCTAATGGGTCTGTCAGGATGTTTTAGTAACTTAAGAAGTCTACCTTTGTCAAAATGTCCCTACCTCTGTCCCTTACACTTATAACTTAACTAAAGACGGTGCCAATGTTTTGGTCCAGGAGAATGGCTACATCCTCCTGGACTGGACAGCACAGTTCTGGTGGCAAGTTCCTCACCAGATGGCGTGACTCCCTTCCCTTGGCCTTGGTTACAAGGAGAATGGCTCCCTTCTCCTGGTCCATTGACGTCCCAGTTTCACACACCAGGGGGGGATTTATTTCTTCCCCTGGTTTTTCTTTTACTAGGAGAATGCCTCCCTTCTCCTTGTATCGTGGTTAACAGTTCACAACACCAGGGAGAATGACTCCCCTCCCCTGGCTTTTCATACAGTTGGTTTCCCACTTCACTATACCCACGGAATGATTCCCTTCCCTTGGCTTTCTCTTATACTTGGTTTTAAAGTTCACACACTTGGTTGTACAGTTCACTAAACCAAGGTAATGACACCCTTCCCATGGTATTTCTCTGATTTTAGTTACACAGTTCCCAACACCAGGGGTAATTACTCTATTCCCCTGGCCTTTCTTGACTTTACTTTGAGGGTCACAGACCCTGGCTACCCCCTCTACCTACTTGGGCAGACCTGGTTCACTCTCCTGCCAGGTACTGCCACGAGGAAGATTGTTTCTTATTCTCCTTCCTTTTAGGTGTGGGTCCCAGACACCTGTTTCTCTGTGGTTTGGTTCTGGCAGACCGGGTTCACTCTCTTGCCAGATCCTACTTTTTCATGTCCCAGACCCATCTGTTGTTGTTCCCAATAACTTTACTGCTGCTACTGGGTCCCGGAAGAGCTACTCTAGCCTGTGTGTTGCCCACTTCAACTCCTCTGGATCTTTTGTATCTTCCTCACCTCTTCTGGGGTTTGGGGTACACCTCTGCGGCTCAGTGGGTTTGTCTCTGCTGCAATCACGATGCTGATATGCCTTCCTTGCTTCAGGATTTGATTTGTCTTCTCATGGCGAATTGAGAACTCATTTGGCATGTTCCTGTCGTGCTCTGCTTATCCCCAGCCACTGTTCTGCGCGTTCCTCTGTGGTGCTGGACACCAGCTGCTCTCCCCAACAGGACAGGTAACTTCCTTGCGGACTGCCTCCTTGCAGCGTCATGGTCCGCGTTCTCCTTTTTTCGGCTTTCCGATCCCTGTTCCTCTTTCTTTAGTCCTTCTTCCCTTTTACTATTGAACAACTGGTTACTTGGTTGCACACTCCGACACGGAAGACTAGAAGGTTCAACTTTGTTCTACGGAGTGCTCTTCCTTACTCCGCATCTCCGCCTCATCTCAGTATTTATCAGGCAAGCCTCCCTAAGGTAGTATATGTTCTTTTTCATCTCAGTATTTATCAGACGAGTTTCTCTGCAGTAGTCTAGGTTAGTCCTTATCTCAGTAGTGTTTAACTCCATGGCCCCACACATATACCTGGGTTGGTTAGGGATGACATTTGGGTATATGGGATATGGAGGTGTGTATGGTGTTATGTGAGGGATGTCAAACCTCGTTCTCCCTAGATGGCCATTCTTGTCCCCAGAGGGAGAGTCTCTCCCGTGAGATCCTCCCGCTGTGTACCACCCTCAGGGTGACTATCGTGTAGCGGCCTCACCTCCCTGACCTCATGGGGTGGGGCTCCTTCTCAGGGAGAAGGAATGACATCTAAGAATTCATCAGAAGACATAAACAAGGTAAACTTCAAAAACGATTTTTTTTTTTACCTAGTTCGCGACTCACATAGTGTCTTCTTTTGTTAATTCTTGATTTCAATACTTAAAGACATACATCTAAACAATATATGAAACAAGTGATTGGAGTAGAGTGACTAATAAAAATATGCAAAATGTTGACATATGTATGTTGTTTAGATACCTGGCTCCTCAGCTCCTCCATAATTGGTGAGGGGGCCACTGGGTGGACCCCCACTTGCCCATTATGGATGAGCAGCTAGGCTTGGACTGGCTTATAGGGTAATGCCCATACCAAAAATGCAAAATGATATTGTGGGCCAGTCAAAATGGGCCACTTTTTTGGCCAATGTAAGCCCGTTTGATGAGTTACTTCACTATGCAGCTAGTAGTTTCGACCATTGTTGCTGAATAAATATTCTTTAAATATCACAATTTGCTTACATGTTACAAAAAACACCTCCTTGAGTACTATTCAAACAGTGTGTGACTAAAGGAATTAATATCTATTTGCAACTGCGGGCCGCCCCTGCCCATTTTCTCCAATGTAAAAAATCTTTTTTTTTTTACATTTCATGCTGGGCCAGGCACTCCAGAAGCAAAGAGCCACATGGCACTGGCCACAGCCGGGAGCTCCAATAAATAGAAATATTTTTTCTTTTTTTTTGTTTAGGGGCATCAATGGAGACCACACGAGTAGCAAGGGAGACCTCAGGGGTTGCTTGTGCGACCCCCAAATGACATCCCTGAATTGCAGGTGGCGGGAGGAATAGCATAACAAAACCCTTGAAATTCAGTGAAACAACTTTAATTATGGGACAGTTAAGGTGTATAGGTGCAGTTCAGCTAAACCCTTGAAATTTGGTGAAAAAACATTAATTCAATTGACGTTAATGTGCCCGATTTAACTCTACAAAACCCCCTGAAATTCAGCAGATGCTGGAAGCTGTGCCACCTTAACTATGATGCCCCCGTTGCATGGCCCCTAAGCACACTAATGACATAGCAAATTACATCACTCATGATATCACATCTGACATCACCTGTGGAATAATTAGTGACATCACTGGTACGACAGATCACATGTGCAAGAAAGAGAAATGCAACATTTAAAAAGCGTGTTTCTGCATATAAGGGTGGATTCAGCTTGGTTGGAGTTTGTATCTAAAAAAACTGTTCCTGTGATATGGTGAAGTAGCTGGGTAAGCTGCCTGCACATTTACATTTCACAGTACGTCGCACATATGCAGTGGCATTGCACTGTGCCTGTCACTGTGTGACTTTCAGGGATAGACGACATTTTCATGCACACTCACCCTGACATCTACATGTACGTAGACTCCAACCAAACACTGAATGTAGGACAAAGTGTGCAGACACTCGACAATAATTGCAACATGTTCAGTCCTTCTACTTAACCGTGCTCCCTAGACACGCAGACATGTCAGTTGCTGTGACGAATCAACTTCCAGGGCACCAGTGGTCCAGGGATGAATATTGGTTTCTAAATCAACAATCAACCCCACACCTCTAGTACACCAGAAGGGATAAGAACAGTTTGGAATACAAGTAAATTATAAGACCTCCTTGTCCAATTTTGGTAACGTGGATGGAATGGCAGGCTTATCTCCACAAGGTTGTGTATCGTTGGTTAGTTGCAACACAGCAAAAACTATAAAAGGGACTGTTCAGACAAGGTTGTATAAAAATATCTACTTCTTTATTACTATAACAGACAGTTCTAGCACACTACAATTGCAACCCACACTGCAAAGGAACACAGAGGACAGACAGTTTCACAATGGCAAGGAATGCACTCTGGACACTGACAGGAGGATAGTTGGTAAAGTTATCAGTCTTATAGTTCAAGTTTATTTGGTTTCAACACCAATGTGGAAAAGGGTCGTAACTACCGCTAGGGGCCTTCAGAGAAGGACTGGGGGTGGGGGCAGAAACACAATGTACCTGGTGCTGAAGATGTTCTTGGTGTTCGACAGCCTTGAGGCAGTTCCAGGGCACTTTGCAGGCCTTGAGACAGAATTAGTGTCGGGAGACAGCTGCGGGTACCAGGCGGCAGGCAGTTCGGCAAGCAATTATTTCAAAAAAGGTAGAAGGCGCTCCTCTCCAGAAAGAACATGCCATGATAACCTGCTCTGAGATGAGAGTTTGCAGCACACGCTTTTTGCTCACTGTACCTTCACAGATGGGAAATATCAATTTGCACATAGGCAGTCAGGCACCGAAATCCTATGGCAATTCCTCTCTGAACAAGAGTACCAACTGCAACCCCATACACGTGTTTCAGCCTTGTTGGGCCTCATCAGTGAGGTGAAGCAGTGCCTCTCTGAGCACAGTGAGCAGGGAGTCCACATCTGGTTCGGCAAGCAAGGCTGGACGGACGTCTGCAGGCTGTCTGGCGCGGCAGCTCAGGGCCAAGAATCGTTGTCTCTGTACTGGTTGGCGGATCTAGAATTATGGGGTCTCGGACGGCTCTGGGGCCGGAGGTGTGACAACAGTCAGAGGTGCAGCCGGATGTGGTTTAAGGACTCGAGTGTCTAGAAATTGTCCTGGACCCTGGATGATGCGTGTGTGGCACTCCTTGTAGCTTCTTCGCAGGGCTTGTGTCCTTTCAAGGCAGACATTCCACAGCTCAGGAGGGTGTTAGCAGGCAACGGCCTTGTCCTTTGTCGAGAGACTCTCTGGCACTTCCCACCTAAGAAGCTTGCTGTCAGAACATAGCAGGGAACACTGTGTGCTGGCTGGGTACTGGTTCTGGAGCTGCTGGACGGGTCCTCTGAGTCTGGTATCTCCATCTGTTCCCTGAGAGATGTTTAGAGGAGGGATCTTGCTTCCCTCTTGGAACCACTGGCCTTCCTTCACTAGCGAAGTCTTCAGATGATCTGATCAGTAAGGAGCTCAGCCCTCTTTTAAAGCCAAATGGGACCCAGTGAGTTAAGCCTACCTTAATAAACCAATCCTGTGTCCCCACCAACAATCTTCAGTGATGCTACAGTTCAGAATCGGAGAGCTTGTCAACAGACAGAGGAAGGATGACAACATATACGTCTAAGTCCCACCCATCATCCTCTCTGCTGTACATCAAAGTGTCTCCCTAATTAACTGAGCCCTGTGCAGCGCTTGGTCACAAAATGGGCCTCCTTTGAAGTAGGGGGTTGCAGGCAGATTTTTGTCTCCTGCAATTCACATACGTCACTGCTCTGAAAGTAGTGGTTCCAGACAGGACATTCACTTCCCTTTCATACCAAGGGGGGGTGTTAGTACCAAGTTGACCGATTGCATTACAAAGAGATGTTGGTCTCTGGTCTCCATTATCACTTCCTGCACCCAGGCCTCCCTGAGGTCTGCTAATCAACATTCTTCAGTATTCGCCACCAGCAGCAAGGTGTAACAATGGAGATGCAAATCCATGGGGCTTTGAAATGCTAATCAGGCTGCCGACGGCCAGAGGCTTTTGATCTACCCACAGCTGTGAGGTGTTAGCTACATATGACAGGGGAGTGTGGCACTAGTAAGCTATGTCCTCCCAGAATACATGACTATTTTCCTGCTGTGCGGTGAGCATGGAAAATATGTGCAGGAATGGCCCCACATATTTTCCGGAGGTTGATCTCCCATCATTCCTTCCTTTTAAATAAACAAAAATCAAAAAGGCCAGGCGAGCGCATTCTCCCATTGTGGATGGTCGAATTCCTCACAGTTACCATCAGGGATGACATTATATGAGAAATCAGGTGTCAGGTGTGATAGAAAGGGGGTGTGGTAGAGAGAGGGGGAGTGTGGTAGAGAGAAAGAGGAGGAAAGTAGAGGTGGTGTGGTAGAGAGAGGACACAAGTGTGGTAGAGAGAAAGTGACAGGACAGTGTGGTAGAGATAAAGTGGCAAGTGGTGGCGAGGAGTGTTGTTGAGGGAGAAGGAGTGGGGTAGAGAGCAAATGGTGTGGCAGAGAGAGAAAAAGGGGGTTGTGGCTGGGGAGAGAGGGGTACGTGCAGTAGAGGAGGGAGAGTGTTTTTGAGAAAGGGGGTGTTTATACAGAGGAGGGTGTGGTGAAGAGAGAGTGGTGGACTAGAAGGGGTATGCTATAGAGAAAATGGGAGTGTGTTAAGAGAGAGTGGTAGTGAGACAGGAGAATGGAGTAGACAGGTGGCATAAGGGAGGGGGAGAGTATAGTGGAAGGGATGAGTGCAGTAAAGATGGGGTGTTTGGTCGAGAGGGGGAGTGTGGAAAAGAGAGAGGGGGCATGCATACAAGAGATACTGGGCCTCATTACGAAGTTGCCGGACCGGCAAACTAAGAGTTCTGCGAGCGGGTGCCTTTCAGCCTGCCAGGTCTAACCTGGCAGACTGAACGGCACCCGCTCGCAGATCTAGACGGATGCACCAGCACCATTCATTCGGTGCATCCATCCTCCCCATTCCCATTGAGTCCTATGAGACTCAAATGGGAATGGGGAGTAATAGTTTTTGGAGCCTGGCAATGGGGAAATACATGGTCCGCCGGGGCTGCTATACCCCGGTATTGCCCCATTGCCAGGCTCTGGAAAAATGTGCAACTCCGGCGGCAGCCTGCTATTATTAACGGCATGGCTACCGCCAGGGTTATAATGACCCCCACTTAGTCTGGTAGTGAGACAGGGTAGTGTGGTCGGAAACAGGAGTGTGGTAGAGAAGATTGATAGAGAGGGGAAGGGTGATAGAGGCAGTGGTGGAGAGAGGTGAGCATAGTAGAGGGAAAGAGGGTAGAGTAAGGTGGAGGGGGTGAACCGTGGTAGTGAAAGATGGTGGAAAGCAATAGAGAGAGGGGCTATGCTGGAGACAGGCATGTGGTAGAGAGAAGGGAAGTATAGTAGAGAGAGGAGCAGTGAGCATGGTAGAGATTGGGGTGGACAGTGGTGTAGGGGTTGTGTTGGGAGGGGGAGTGTGGTGGGAGAAGAGTGTGGTAAAGGGAGAGTTTGGCGGAGAGGGGGATTGCGGTAGAGAGTGAGAGAGAGAGGTAGAGTGCAGTAGCGAGAGGGGAGTGTAGTAGAGAGAAAGGGGAATGTAGTATAAAGTGAAGGGTGTGATAGAGAGAGAAAGGGTGCATGGTGTGGAGGGGGGTGCAGTAGATGAGGGGAGTGTTGTTGAAAGTAGGGACTGCAAGGGGGGTGTTAGAGAAGGAATGGGAGTGTGCTATAGAGAGAGTGATAGAGAGGCATGTGGGTGTGATAGAGAGAGGGGAGCAAGGGGCATGGTAGAAAGAGAGCAGCTAAGTGATAGGTGAGGGAGGACTATTGAGACAGGGTGTGATCGAGAGGAGGAGTGTGGGCGAGAGAGGCGAAGTTAGTAGATGGTGGGATTTCCGGTAGAGACAGGGGTATGGGAGAGAGTCAGAGAAGTGTGGTAGAGAGAGATATTTGTGATAGCGGGAGTGTGGTAGAGGAAGGGGAGTGTGTTAAGAAAGGGATTGTGTAGGTGTGTGGAAGAGAGTGATGGCGTGTCGTAGGGAGGGGTGTGGTAAAGGGTTGGGGTGTGTGGTAGAGATATGGGAATGGGGCAGAGAGAGGGGCAGTGTGATTGACAGAGAAGTAACTGTGGTAGAGATGGGTTGTGTGGCAGACACGGGTAGAGTTAGGTAGAGAGACAGGGATAGTATGGTAGAGAGAGGGGGAAGTGTGGTATAGTGAGGAGGAAGTGTAATAGAGAGAGACAGGAATATAGAAGGGGGGGATTATGGTAGAAGGAGAGGAGAGTGTGTGAGTGTGAAAGAAAAAAGGCAGAGTGTGCAAGTCAAGTGGCAGAGAGAGGGGGTATGGTAGAGAGGGGGTTAGAGAGAGGGAGAGTTTTACAAAAAGGGGGTGTGCTACAGAGGGGTGGGCAGATTCCATTAAAAAGTATAATTTGTCTTGACAGGAAAACAAAGACTTTTGAAAGTCCAGGTCGGGTTCAATCTGCAAGATGTGTGTGACTGTCTAGACTCTAGCCTGTGTTCTTGCATACCAGTCAGCACCACACTCACATCAATTCATCAGGAACTATTCAACACAGTACACACAAAAAAACATTTCACATCTCGCCACATGAATGTTTATCTGCTTTCCTGGGCTACAGTGGAGATGGGTGATAGATGTATTTCCTAGGCTGCGTGGTAACAGGTGCCAGTCTGTCTGAGCTTGGGATTTTAATATAGTAAAGATAGCCAATGCGATGCATGACTCGTGGTGCTCGTGAGTGGCTAGTTGATCTTATCATGCAGCAGAGGAATGCACTGTTAGGGAGAATTCTCATATATGTGCTAATTCCCTTCACCTTAGAGTCCCCCAGCAACTTTGCTGGATTTTGAGGACTTGATTTTTTTACTTGGAAAGAGTGTGAGTCTTTTTTCCCACTCTTTCATGTATTTTTATGTGTGTTTTACATTTGTGTTCTTTGACTTTGAAGTTTTCAGATAACTCCATGGTCATCTTTTCATGTGTGTTACACAGCACCCTCAGTGCAGTGACACAGGGATGTCTTTTTAGACTTCCCAAGGGTTTAAATACCTCCTCTGGGATAAACTACTGTTTCCCAGAGAATGTAAAGTGACATTGACTTTACTAGTCTTTCCAAATTCGTAGACCCAGCACCCACCATCGTACAATGGAGTGCTGGAGGGGTTACTTACTATCCCCTGTGTCTAAATACTCATGTAGCAGTCAAATGCTACCCTTTCCTATTGAAAAGGTTGGTGGCAGTGGTTTTACAACAAACTACCATGATTTTTCCCGACCGCGAACACCGGTAGCTAAAAATCACGGGAGCCATGTTTTTCAACATGGCGCCTTAAGCCCCTTTGTTTAAACAGGTCTCGGTCTTCTTTTTTTGCTGTTTCTCTTTGGAAAGGTCCTTCTAGAGTCTGTGTCTGTGCGCCAAAACAGGTTTGGTCCCTTTGTTCGTGTGCCTTTGGCGGGCTTCAGGACTGAAGACCGCCTCTGGCGTCTGAGTGTCTGGGGTGGGCAGTAAGTGAGGGAGGTGCCTGAATCTCCCTGTGCCTAGTCTCCTAGGAGACCCAAATACACTCTGGTGTGATTGGCTGGCTGTCTGGCAAGGACAGCCAACCTGCTGGGTGAGTGACAGCTAGGCTCGAATTAATGGGAGAAAACTGTTTAAAAAGCGAGTCTCCAGGACTGGAAGGCAGAGTCGACCACTGGAACGAAAAAACCGAAGACGAGCTGGAAGAGGACGGCTGCTGCAAATCCTGGACCGTTAGTTTGCCTGGTGAAGTCCTGCTGCAGGTCCGAATTGCCAAACTCTATTCGACAGAGAAGCTCCTTCAAGGAGGAATTCTTCCTTTGAGTTAGTGGGACCATTCAACTCGTAAGACACCTGCATACCATTCTCAAGGCAGGTTAGGATTAACCAGGGAGAGGGACACCAGCTTGTGTTCTTGAATCTACAACTACTGGAACTGAAGTGACTCCATTTTGTTTGCTTTTGTCAACGATCCCGTGCAGTGTAGGAGTCCCCCGACATCCTCCCTCTTGTCCCCACGACTGAGGCTCAGGAACAGCGAGATCTGCAGGACCTGCCAGGAACCACAACTTCAGCAGCATTTGTTTCTTCATCAATCATATTTGTGATTTCATCTTTGATGTCATGGGTGTTATTATTAGCAGTGCACGGTGGTGGCGCAAGTTATGGTTGCTTAGCTTGCCGAATTTCAGGGGGTTTTCGGTTTTACTTGTAACCATAACGTCCCTTTAACTACGTCTTTTCACTGAATTTGATAGGTTTTTAGTAGCGCAACTTAACCATAACGTCACTTTAACAACGTTTTTTAATTGAATTTCATAGGTTTTTATTAGTGCAACTTAACCATAACATCCCCATAACAGAGTTTTTTCATTTAATTTCATAGGTTTTTATTAGTGCAACTTAACCATAATGTCTACGAACATCTGACTTCATTGCGGACCTTCCGGACAGTGCCACATGACCATATGCTGGCGCGCAGCATGACGATGTGTCCGAGAACCCGTCCGCACTTCATGATAAGATCTGTGATTCGCAGACAGTTCGGAACTGCCTTTTCTACTGATCTAGGAACTTTCAACTTCAAAATTTCCCTTGCACAGCTCCAAAACCCATTCCTACTCATCCATTAAAAATCTAGTACACAGTACATACTTTCAGCAAAACTGCTATCAGCTAATGCCATCCCTCCTCCCCAAGAGACACCACCACTGCTGTAATCAAGCAGCATGAGAAACACTGCCCCTACCTTAGAAATAACACACGTGCAACCTTTTCCCCTGTCCACCTTCCCCCCCATATTAGTGTTTGGTGCCTGTTTCCTCATTTCCCTCCCCACCTTTCATTCTAAGCTCTCCTGCCAAAAAAAAAAAACAAATCCATAAACAATAAACAAAATGTTCCTTTAGGAACCACCTTTCACAGTTAAAAAATAAAACTAAAAAAACGTATATACTCCATCTACTTTATATTTCTCAGTAAAGTACATAGACTCAATGAGATTTTTCCAACATTTCCATGTGCATTTTGTGTTCTGCTAATGGCGATATTGTGGCGTTTATCCCCTGTTTCATGGATGGAACGGTGGATACTGACCTGGCAGCCCAAGTTATCAGCACAAGCAAAGCGAGGGTGGATAACGAGGTCTCCAGACCATTATCCCCCCATTCTAGTCCCTGTAATGCGGGATGAAGGCCATTAGCACCCTAGGTTCCCAAAGTGGGAACCCGGGGTGCTAAAAAAAGGATTTTTCTTCCTACACCGGGACCCCTGTGGCCACCATGGAAAAGGAAGGCGGGGTTCCGTACAGGGCCCCTCTTTGCTTTTCATGGCAGCCTGCAGAAGGCGAAAAGAGAACCCTATGACCATATTACCACAAACACATTTTTCGTCCCTTTCAAACCTATCCCAATTTCGAATAACTTTACCACAAAGCCAGTCCCAAGTGGGCATGGCCACTTTAACCCCATCTGTCGTCTCTCGTGGTCATGACCAGTAGCCTGATTGTTCGTATCATGTCCTTATTCCATGACCCGGAAAATCTGGCCAGTGCCCATGGCCACAGGCTACACCTCGTCCCCAAAGGTAAATCACTATTTTTTGTACCTACATTATGACACTTGTCAAAAAACAAAATCCATTCAGACTTTACGAAAACATTTATATCTAGATCTATAATCTTTTTTCAAACCTTTGTGTAGATTTGTCAAACTGGCACCACATTTATAAGCCTTTACAATATTTTGAGACCCCCCTCTAATTTTGCCCCCTCTTGACAAAATCCCACCAAACTTTGCAAAAACATTTATATCTAGATCTATTATCAGTTTGCCAAAATAAGTGTAGATTCGTCAAATTGCACCTCATTTATAAACCTTTCCATTATATTGGAACCCCCCTCTAATTTTGCCCCCCTCAACAAAATCCCACCAAACTTCGCAAAAACATTAATATCTAGTTCTATTATCAGTTTGCCAAATTAAGTGTACACTTGTCAAATGGCACCTCATTTATAAGCCTTTGCATTATTTTGTGTCCACCCCTCTAATTTTGTCCCCTCTTGACAGAATCCCACCAAACTCTGCAAACACATTCAGAATCAGGACGGGAATCTAATTACAAAATTTCATGCGGTTTCATTGAGTGGTGCCAAAGTTATATGCCATCCAAAAACTGCCCCCAAAAATCTGAAGTGTCCCCGAACTTCACAGGCCTGTTCGCGAACATCCAAGCTGTTCGCTGACTTTTGCGGCAAAAACCACTCGTTTTTTTGCTTCTTGCAGCCATATCCCATCCCATCCTCATCACCCCCCACCTCCCCAGAGATTATTTGATAAATTTGACAAGTGCAATGTTGTGTTTTTTAATATGTTTTTACTGCGATGTCCGCGGACATCAGCCGATGTCCGCGAATCCAAGATGGCGGGCGTTACAAAAATCTGACGCATCTCACGCTTCACGCCAACCAATCAGCGAACACGTTGTGTGTCCACGGACATGACACAAGTCTATTAGCCAATCAGTGTCCTTTCCGCGGAGCAAACAGGGAAGTGTGTCGCGCAGCAGACATAGATATCACTAATTGTTTTGCCTTATGTTTTGGTAATTTTAAAAATAACTACTGGACAGATTTACACCAAATTAACAAAAGCACGCTTTCGGGACCAAGCCACCACTTCTGCTGCAAATTTGGTGAAAATCCGTCCATCGGTTTGGGCTGTAGACGTGAGCAAAGTTTTTTCCCATTATGTTTATGGGAAAAAAAGACATTTTGGGACCACCCCTATAACTTTGCCCCCCGCCCCCCTTGACCAAACCTCACCAAACTTTTTTTCCAAAGTTTGGTTAGGATTCGTCCAGGGGGAGCAAAGTTATAAGCCACCCAAAAAGTGCTCTCACTATGAGATGAGCAACTTAACCATAAGTACATGGCCGCTACCGCAGGCCATGTAATGTTATTTATATATACATTCAGTGAAAAAACTTTGTTAAAGGGACGTTATGGTTAAGTTGCGCTACTAAAAACTTATGAAATTCAGTGAAAAAAACTTTGTTAAAGGAACGTTATGGTTCAAAGTAAAACCGAAAAACCCCTGAAATTCGGCAGTTATGGTAAGATAAGCAACCATAACTCGCGCCACCGTGCACTGCTAACACTAACACCCAGGACATCAAAGATGACATCACAAATATCATTGATGACATCACTGATGACATCACTTGGCTGGCTCTCCCTTTTTTTCCTTGACTGACATATCTAAGCCACATAGTTTTCTTCAGTAACAGTCAGGAAGTAAACATTGAAAAGGTACTATATTTGTAGACTTAGGGTCAAGTCAAATCATATGAAACATATACATAGCGGAAGACACAGGCTTGAAAGAGAGCAATCCTTTCTGTGCATGAAGATAATCATTAGGGTTATCAGCACTTTCTCATAGTTTTATTTTTATTACTCTACCTTCCCTGTATATGCTCATATTTGTATACATTATACTCACTCTCCTTTCCTTTGGGTGCAGTCACATCATGTGATACACATACATATGGTAAGTAGCAGCTTTGAAACAGAGCAATAGTTTCTCTGCATAAATACAATCAGTTAGGTTATGAACTCTTTCTGCTACTACTTCTGCTTTTTTGTTTACTTCACTGTCCCTGTATATACTCATATTTGTATGTGTTGTTGTATCTTTGTGTTTTGTCTGTAATAATTATGTATTAAGTGGGTTTTATTATCTACTTATTACATGTTTCACAGTACGCAAAACTCTAATAAGAAAGCAGTTATCATTTCACTATTCAACATGTCAAGATTATGAATATGGCACCTTCATCATGTATGCTGCACACACTACCTATGTTTCTGCATGAGTAGCTTAGTATACTGGATAGAACTTCATAATAGAATGCTATTTATATCAATGCATTGCTTAATGCACTAATTAGCTCATGATATTTATCCCAATGATCCTTGACAGTTTTTGGTCAGCATTATAAGAATCCCTTGTACAGAGTTATTATGAAAAGTAAGTGCACATGTGATGTCATCAGTGATATCATCAATGACATTTGTGATGTCATCTTTGATGTCCTGGGTGTTAGTGTTAGCAGTGCACGGTGGCGCGAGTTATGGTTGCTTATCTTACCATAACTGCCGAATTTTAGAGTTTTTTTGGTTTTACTTTGAACCATAACGTCCCTTTAACAAAGTTTTTTTCACTGAATTTCATAAGTTTTTAGTAGCGCAACTTAACCATAATGTCCCTTTAACAAAGTTTTTTCACTGAATTTCATAGGTTTTTAATAGCGCAACTTAACCATAACGTTCCTTTAACAAAGTTTTTTCACTGAATTTCATAGGTTTTTTGTAGCGCAACTTAACCATAACGTCCCTTTAACAAAGTTTTTTCACTGAATTTCATAGGTTTTTAGTAGCACAACTTAACCATAATATCCCTGACTTCATATACATGTAACATAGAACATACTGAACCCCCACGTAGTGATTTTGATGTCCGTGGACTACCGCCATGTCCGCGGACATATCGAGAATCTGAGCGTGGTGAATGTAAATTTAAATAGTGTGCCCCATTTCCCCTTTGAAGTTGGCTCTGAAAAGAGCCGGTTTTTTGGGTTTTTTACAGATGCTTGACAGACACCTGTTATTTTGTATTTTTTTTCCTGTTTTTTTTTCTTACTTTACTCATAAAATCTTCACATAACCTTCTCCAAAGCAACCCTTACATTCCAAAATAGAAAGGCATTTCCCGTAAAAGATAAAGAGATGCCATCTTCTTTAAAATTAACAGTATTACTTACATCAATATTCTCATTATTACAGAAGAACATACCAGCTCTAAGCATGAAGGCACACATGCCTCGGTTGATGACACACCTAGCAATGTTTTGCTGAGGACAAAAAACTGAACTATTGTCCCATATTGCCCTAGGTAGTAATCCAGAAAAAATTACTTTCGCATTTGGAAGGATCTTCATTACAGCTTGAACCAAGCGTTCCAAATCAGCCAACAAAGTAGGGGCACTGACGTTGCCCAAATGGAAAGCACCATATTGCAAAACTACCACATGCGGACTGTTCATCGTGGCCATATCCTCACCAACTTGTACAATTCCCTGTACATTGCAATCAGGCACAGTGCTCCACACCACCTCCACTCTTTTCACATTAAAGTTATTTTCAACATGCCTGCATCGAGCGTACTGTTGTAAACCATGCACAAACATATCTCCAAGCACCAACACCCTGACTTTCTCTACTTCTGCCATCTTCACCACACACAGTCTCTTTCAACACAAATCCACAACCTCGACATCTGATTGGCTAATCTGTACAGTCTTCTGTCCATGTTGGATTTGCTGGAAAACCCCGGATGTAGCACGCCCTGTCCACGGACAGCCGCGGTGTCCGCAGACCGCGTAACTCTTCGACACCCCTTCTACCATTTCCACTTTACTCTCTGTGCCATTCCCTCATTGCATACAGCTAAGCAGTCACACAATACGAAGAACGTCCTCAGAACACCCCCATTTTGTTTATTTTCGAACATTTCAGGACAATTATCATTTCATTATTCAACATATTAACATTACAAATATTATACTTTCATCTTGTACGCTGTACACAATGCTATGTTTCTCCATTAGTAGCTCAGTATACTAGATAGAACCCCATAATACAATGCTATTTATATCAATGCATCGTTCAAAGCACTAATTACGGTATGATATTTATTGCAATGATCCTTGACACTTTTTTCGCAACATTATAATAAAAATCCCTAGTACACAAATTTCATGAAAAGTAAATGCACATGTGATGTCATCAGTGATGTCATCAATGACATTTGCGATGTCATCTTTGATGTCCTGGGTGTTAGTCTTAGCAATGCACGGTGGTGGCGCGAGTTATGGTTGCTTAGCTTACCATAACTGGCGAATTTCAGGGGTTTTTCGGCTTTACTTGGAACCATAACGTCCCTTAAACAAACTTTTTTTATAAGCACGCAAACAATATACAAAGATGTAGTGTAAACAGCAAGTTCTCACAGATGGCTTTACACAGAATGTTGCAAAGTAAGCATTTATGCTCGTTCACAGTGAAGGTAAGCTGCTTCCATTTTTTTCTCACGGCCCAGAGAGGCCCACGACTCCCAGTATAAGGTTCTATTTTTTTTTTACCTTGACAGACAGAGATTGTGCTGAAAGACTTCTTTTGAAGAAGTGTAGCAAAAACGTAAGACACGATAAAGATGAAATTTCTGAAATGAAACCACTTTTGTATATTATATCACTTTGAGAAAGATCGTTGGCACACGCAGAGTCATATTTTGGGACTGCACTACACTTGGACAATGGAAAATGCAATTATAATGTAAGTAACCCTTTAGATTATTTTATACCGGAATATAATAACAATAGCGTGGCATTAAAGCCCGGTCAAGTTGTACTTGTTCGTTCAATGTGACATATTGTTTTCTACCACGCACTATCACCGCCGAATTTATCCCCTGTCGGTTAGAGGTCTCTGAAAAAGGCAGACAACACAGGGTGGGTTAATAGAAATAATTTAACCGGTCTGTAGCCGGTCAAGTGCTCTACTCGCTGTGCCACTTCACTGTAGCCTGTCAAGTGGCACAGCGAGTAGAGCACTCGCTTTGACATCCGCGCACAGCTTGCTAGCGCAGGTTCGAATCCCGGCATGGCCAAACTCAGCCTTTCATCCTTCTGTGGTCGATAAATGAGCACCCCACACCGTGGGTAATAATAAGCAGCGCTGAGATACCTGACGGTTCTTAGCGCTATATTAATGCGAAAATATTATTATTTTATTATTAACATACTCCGTTGCACTATCTTCGCTAGCAAATAGTTTCACGCCCTAATAAATAAAATGAATATTTTTATTAAAGATCGGCTGGTGAGACTAATTTATGTTTTTTAAAACAGGTATGTTGCCCCATTTTGCCAATGTCACGATTTTCAGATTCCAGCGGATGGATTTTTCAACTGCCAGGTGCAGCTCCATGTAAGCAACTTCATCACCCTCACCATTTTATGGGACAATCGCCGAGGACCAATATGCCCTTACGCAGTACTAGCGGCTAGAAGCAACATACCAACCATTATGGTGGTCTAATGCCTTGTTGTTGGACCAACCTTCCGATTATCAGTGCGACCATTTACTGCTTTTATCATAAACCAATAGCCTATCTACCGCAAAGACACAGCGCGTGGCTCAAAATAAACTTTTGCTGATCGACAGCAGAGACAATTGCAAATCGCTGAATATTCACTAAACATTTCATGTGAAATAAATGTACTTTACCAAATGTACAATCCTGCTGTTTACTTTTAAACCACAGTTTCATATTCCGAATTGTGGCGCACTGTGTTCTAAGCTGATCTAACACCCTCTGTACCGCAAAGGAACATCGCGTGGCTCAACATGAACTTTTGCGGATCGACAACAAAGACAAATGCAAATCGCTGAATATTCTCTAAACATTTGATGTCAAATATATGTACTTTACAAAATTTACAATCCTGCTGTTTACTTTTAAACCACAGTTTCATATTCCGGTTTGTGGCGCACTGTGTTCTAAGCTGATCTAACACCCTCTGTACCGCAAAGGAACATTGCGTGGCTCAACATGAACTTTTGCGGATCGACAACAAAGACAAATGCAAATCGCTGAATATTCTCTAAACATTTGATGTCAAATATATGTACTTTACAAAATTTACAATCTTGATGTTTGCTTTTAAATCACAGTTTCATATTCCGAATTGTGGCGCGCTGTGTTGTGACATAATGTGTGTTGTCTTCCGGGTTCTGTGTAAAGTCGCGTAGGACTGGAGACGACTGGGCGCGTTTGATGACGCACCCTGTAACGTCACGGAGAGAGGCGGGGAATATGAATGCTTTCATAATGTCAGGCTTAGGGGCGGGAGATATGATTTAGTGTTGCAAAAGCAAGTCAGCCAGGTCAATAGCGCCAGTCATAGGATTATCACATAATGTCGGTGCACACCAGCCTGATTTATCATTTCTTTAGTGGACAAAAAGTCGGGTGAGGCCATAGGAAATTGTACTATCAGCGGACAAAAGGAGGGTTCACTCCCATTTTGTGTAATTGCAACCATTTCGGGACACCGCGAGTGTTCTAAGAACACATTGAACTTGACAGATTACAATACGGACAGTGTCCTCAGGACACCCCCAGTTTGTGTATTTACGAACATTTAAATACACCGCGAGTGTTTTTAGCTCAATTTTACCTTCCTTGCGAACAAAAAGGACACATACTCCGTCCTCTGAACACCCCACCATTTAGTTTATTTACAAAATGTCAGAACAGCCGTGTTCTCCGCGGACAAATCGAACACAACAAAAGCGTATAGCACATTAAAAAAAAACATTGAACCTATCTCATACTCCCCCACCCTCCCCAAACACTCTTACACACCAACACACTCCACTAAATACAATTTTTAATCCAAGTTTCACCGCGCTGTACGCGGTCGACGGCGAATACAAGATGGCGGGCGCCACAGAAAATCTGACGCGCTCCACGCCCCACGCCATCCAATCAGCGAACATGTCGCATGTCCGCGGACATGACGCAAGCCCATGGGCCAATCGGGGTGCTGTCCGCGGAGCGAACAGGGAAGTCCGTCCGCGAAGCGAACACAGATATCACTAATTTTTTTGCCTTACGTTTTGGTCATTTTAAAAAAAACTACTGGACGGATTTACAATTTGCAAAGGCACGCTTTCGAGACCAAGCTGCCGCTCCTGCCGCAAATTTGGTGTAAATCCGTCCAGCGGTTCGGGCTGCAGCCGTGCGCAAAGTTTTTTTCCCATTATGTCTATAGGAAAAAACAAAAGTTTTGAGACCCCCCCTATAACTTTGCCCCCCCTGGACCAAACCTCTCCAAACCTTGCAAGAAGATTCAGACTGGGCCATATACTATTTTTTGCAATGTTTGGTGAGGATTTGTCCAGAGGGAGCGAAGTTATAAGCCACCCAAAAAGTGCTCTTCCTATGGAAACACCAACTTAACCATACCTACATGGACGCTACCGCGTCCATTTAATTCAGTGAAAAAACTTTGTTAAAGGGACATTATGGTTAAGTTGCGCTACTAAAAACCTATGAAATTCAGTGAAAAAACTTTGTTAAAGGGGCGTTATGGCTCCAAGTATAACCGAAAAACCCTTGAAATTCACTAGTTATGGTAAACTAAGCAACCATAACTCGCGCCACCACCGTGCACTGCTAAGACTAACACCCACGACATCAAAGATGACATCAGAAATGTCATTGATGACATCACTGATGACATCACATGTGTATTTACTTTTCATGAAATGTGTGTCCAAGGGATTCTTATTATAAAGTTGCGAAAAAAAGTGTCATGCATCATTTCAATAAATATCATACCCGAATTAGTGCATTGAACGATGCATAGATATAAATAGCATTCTATTATGGGGTTCTATCTAGTATACTAAGCTACTCAAGCAGAAACATAGCATTGTGTGTAGCGTACAAAATGAAGGTATAATATTGTGTACTGTGAAATATGTAATAAGTAGCTAATAAAACCCATGTATTACATAATTGCATTACTATAGACAAAACACAAAGAGAAAAGAACACATACCAATATGGGTATATACAGGGAAAGTGAAGTTAGCAAAAAAGGACAAGTAGTAGCAGAAACAATTTCTAACTTAACTGATTATTTTCATGCAAATAAATGATTGCTCTGTTTCAAAGCTGCTATTTACCCTATGTATATGTATCACTTGATGTGATTGGACTCTAAGGAAAGTAGTGTGAGTACAATGTATAAAAATATGACCATATACAGGGAAAGTACAGCCATAAACAAACAACAGAACTATCAGAAAGTACTGATAAGTCTATTGATTATCTTTAAGCACAAAAAGGATTGCTGTCTTTCAAGCTTGTGTCTTCCCGTATGTATATGTTTCCTATGATGTGACTGAACTCTAAGGGAATTACTGTAAGAACCTACTTGAAGGATATGTCTACAAATAAAATAACATTTTTAGTTTCTGACTGTTACTGATGAAAACCATGTGGCCTAGATATGCCAGAAAAAAAAGAGTGAGCCAGACGTGTGATGTCATCAGTGATGTCATCAATGACATTTGTGATGTCATCTTTGCTGTCGTGGGTGCACGGTGGTGGCGCGAGTTATGATTGCTTAGCTTACCATAATTGGCGAATTTCAAGGGTTTTTCGGTTTTACTTGGAATCATAACGTCCCTTTAACAAAGGTTTTTCACTGAATTTCATAGGTTTTTAGTAGCGCAACTTAACCATAACGTCCCTTTAACAAAGTTTTTTCATTGAATTTCATAGGTTTTTTATTAGTGCAACTTAACCCTAACGTCCCTTTAACAAAGTTTTTTCATTGAATTTCATAGGTTTTTATTAGTGCAACTTAACCATAACGTCCCTGTAACACATTTATTTTTACTGAATTTCATAGGTTTTTATTAGTGCAACATCACCATAACTAGACCACTAGCATCTTAGGTCCTCAAAGTGGGAACCCCGGGTGGTAAAAAAAATATTTTTCTTCCTAAACCGTGTAGGAAGAAAAATCTTTTACCAAGATGGCCACCATGGAAAGGGAAGGCGTGGTGTATAAAGAGAACACAACAGGGCGTGCGGGAGGTGGGGGCGAACAGGGGAGAGACGGGGCATGAGTGAGAGTGGGGGGAACAGGGAAAACACGGGGCATGAGCAGGGGGTGGGGGAGAAAAGGAGGGAGACACGGGGCATGAGCAGGGGATGGGGTAGAACAGGGGAGACACGGGGCATGAGTGGGTGGTGGGGTGGAACAGGGGAGACACGGGGTACGAGCGGGGGGCGGGGGGGTACACGAGGGAGACACGGGGCATGAGCGGGGGCTGGGGGTAACACGAGGGAGACACGGGGCATGAGCGGGGGGTGGGGGTACATGAGGAAGACACGAGGCATGAGCGGGGGGTGGGGAGAACACGAGGAAGACATGGGGCATGAGCGGGGGTGGGGAGAACACAAGGGAGACACAGGGCATGAGCGGGGGGTGGGGGGAACACGAGAGAGACACGGGGCATGAGTGGGGGGGTGGGGTGTAACACAAGGGAGACACTGGACCTGAGCGGGGGTGTGGGGGCAACAGGGGAGACACAGGGCATGAGCAGGGGGTGGGGTGGAACAGGTGAGACACAGGGCATGAGCGTGGGGTGGGGGGAACAGGGGAGACACGGAGCATGAGCGGGGGGTGGGGGGAACAGGGGAGACACGGAGCATGAGCGGGGGGTGGGGGGAACATGAGGGAGACACGGGGCATGAGCGGGGGTGGGGAGGACACGAGGCATGAGCGGGGGGGGTGGGGCTTAACACGAGGGAAACACGGGGCATGAGCGGGGGGTGGGGGGAACATGAGGGAGACACGGGGCAGGAGCGGGGGTTGGGGGGTACAGGAGGGAGACACAGGACATGAGCGGGGGGTGACGGGTACAGGAGGGAGACACGTGGCATGAGCGGGGGGTGGGGGTACTGGAGGGAGACACGGGGCATGAGCGGGGGGTGGGGGACAACACGAGGGAGAGACGGGTCATGAGGGAGACACAGGACATGGGCGGGGGGTGACGGGTACAGGAGGGAGACACGTGGCATGAGCGGGGGGTGGGGGTACTGGAGGGAGACACGGGGCATGAGCGGGGGGTGGGGGACAACACGAGGGAGACACGGGTCATGAGCGGGGGGTGGGGGGCAACAGGGGAGACACGGGGCATGAGCGGGGGTGGGGGGACAGGAGGGAGACACGAGTCATGAGCAGCGGGTGGGGGGAACAGGGCAGACATGGGGCATGAGCAGGGGGTGGGGGGAACACGAGAGAAACACGGGGCATGAGCGGGGGTGGGGGGAACAGGAGGGAGACACGGGGCATGAGCGGGGGGTGGGGGGTAACACGAGGGAGACACGGGGCATGAGCGGGGGGTGGGGGGAACAGGGGCACACACAGGGCATGAGCAGGGTTTGGGGGGAACAGGGGAGACACAGGGCATGAGCGTGGGGTGGGGGAACAGGGGAGACACAGAGCATGAGCGGGGGGTGGGGGGAACAGGGGAGACACGGAGCATGAGCGGGGGGTGGGGGGAAAAGGAGATAGACACGGGGCATGAGGGTACACGAGGAAGACACGGGGCATGAGCGGGGTGGGGAGAACACAAGGGAGACACAGGGCATGAGCGGGGCATGGGGGGAACACGAGAGAGACACGGGGCATGAGTGGGGGGGTGGGGTGTAACACAAGGGAGACACTGGACCTGAGCGGGAGTGTGGGGGCAACAGGGGAGACACAGGGTATGAGCGGGGGTGGGGGGAAAAGGAGGGAGAGATGGGGCATGAGCAGGGGGTGGGATGGAACAGGTGAGACACGGCATGAGCGTGGGGTGGGGGGAACAGGGGAGACACGGAGCATGAGCGGGGGGTGGGGGAACAGGGGAGACACGGAGCATGAGCAGGGGGTGGGGGGAAAAGGAGAGAGACATGGGGCATGAGGGTACACTAGGAAGACACAGGGCATGAGCGGGGGGTGGGGAGAACATGAGGGAGAAACGGGGCATGAGTGGGGGTGGGGGGAACACGAGGCATGAGCGGGGGTGTGGGGCTTAACACGAGGGAAACACGGGGCATGAGCGGGGGGTGGGGGGAACATGAGGGAGACACGGGGCAGGAGCGGGGGGTGGGGGACAACATGAGGGAGACACGGGTCATGAGTAGGGGGTGGGGGGCAACAGGGGAGACACTGGGCATAAGCGGGGGTTGGGGGGACAGGAGGGAGACACGGGTCATGAGCAGGGGGCGGGGGGAACAGGGCAGACATGGGGCATGAGCAGGGGGTGGGGGGAACACGAGAGAAACACGGGGCATGAGCGGGGGTGGGGGAACAGGAGGGAGACACGGGGCATGAGTGGGGCGTGGGGGGTAACACGAGGGAGACACGGGGCAGGAGCGGGGGTTGGGGGAAAAGGGGCACACACAGGGCATGAGCAGGGAGTGGGGGGAACAGGGGAGACACAGGGCATGAGCGTGGGGTGGGGGAACAGGGGAGACACAGAGCATGAGCGGGGGGTGGGGGGAACAGGGGAGACACGGAGCATGAGCGGGGGGTGGGGGGGAAAAGGAGATAGACACGGGGCATGAGGGTACACGAGGAAGACACGGGGCATGAGCGGGGGGTGGGGAGAACATGAGGGAGATACGGGGCATGAGCGGGGGTGGGGGAACATGAGGCATGAGCAGGGGGGTGGGGGGTAACAAGAGGGAAACACGGGGCATGAGCGGGGGGTGGGGGGAACATGAGGGAGACACGGGGCAGGAGCGGGGGTAGGGGGTACAGGAGGGAGACACGGGACATGAGCGGGGGGTGGCAGGTACAGGAGGGAGACACGTGGCATGAGCGGGGGGTGGGGGTACTGGAGGGAGACACGGGGCATGAGCGGGGGGTGGGGGACAACACGAGGGAGACACGGGTCATGAGCGGGCGGTGGGGGCAACAGGGGAGACACGGGGCATGAGCGGGGGGAGGGGGGACAGGAGGGAGGCATGGGTCATGAGCAGGGGGCGGGGGGGAACAGGGCAGACATGGGGCATGAGCAGGGGGTTGGGGGAACACGAGAGAAACACGGGGCATGAGCGAAGGTGGGGGGAACAGGAGGGAGACACGGGGCATGAGCGGGGGTGGGGGGTAACACGAGGGAGACATGGGGCATGAGTGGGGGGTGGGGGGAACAGGGGCACACACAGGGCATGAGCAGGGAGTGGGGGGGAACAGGGGAGACACAGGGCATGAGCGGGGGGTGGGGGAGCACAGGGGAGACACGGGGCATGAGCGGGGGGGAACAGGGAATACACGGGGCATGAGCGGGGGGTGGGGGGAGCAGGGCAGACACAGGGCATGAGCGGGGGGAGGGGGGTACAGGAGGGAGACATGGGGTATGAGCGCGGGGTGGGGGGTAACATGAGGGAGACACGGGGCATGAGCGGGGGGTGGGGGTCAACACGAGGGAGACACGGAGCATGAGTGGGGGGTGGGGGGCAACATGAGGGAGACACGGGGCATGAGCGGGGGTGGGGGCAACACGACAGAGACACAGGGCATGAGCGGGGTGTTGGGGTAACACGAGGGAGACACACGGGGCATGAGTGGGGGTGGGGGAACAGGGCAGACATGGGGCATGAGCAGGGGGTGGGGGCAACAGGAGGGAGACACGGGGCATGAGCGGGCGGGCTGGGGGAACAGGGGAGATACGGGGCATGAGTGGGGGTGGGGGGGAACAGGGGAGACACGGGGCATGAGTGGGGGGTGGGGGATCGTGAGGGAGACACGGGGCATGAGAGGGGGGTGGGGGGGACAGGAGCGAGACACGGTGCATGAGCGGGGGGTGGGGGGAACACTGGGCGTGAGTGGGGGGTGGGGGAACTGGAGGGAGACACAGGGCATGAGCGGGGGCTGGGGGGTAACACGAGGGAGACACGGGGCATGAGCGGGGGGTAGGGGGGGAACAGGGGAGACACGGTGCATGAGTGGGGATGGGGGAACAGGGCACACACAGGGCATGAGCAGGGGGGGGGGTGAATAGGGGAGACACGGGGCATGAGCGGGGGTGGGGGGGAACAGGGGAGACACGGGGCATGAGTGGGGGGTGGGGGGAACAGGGGCACACACAGGGCATGAGCAGGGAGTGGGGGGGAACAGGGGAGACACGGGGCATGAGCGGGGGGTGGGGGGGCACAGGGGAGACACGGGGCATGAGCGGGGGGAACAGGGAATACACGGGGCATGAGCGGGGGGTGGGGGGAACAGGGCAGACACAGGGCATGAGCGGGGGGAGGGGGGTACAGGAGGGAGACATGGGGCATGAGCGCGGGGTGGGGGGTAACACGAGGGAGACACGGGGCATGAGCGGGGGGTGGGGGTCAACACAAGGGAGACACGGGGCATGAGTGGGGGGTGGGAGGCAACATGAGGGAGACACGGGGCATGAGCGGGGGGTGGGGGCAACACGACAGAGACACAGGGCATGAGCGGGGTGTTGGGGTAACACAAGGGAGACACACGGGGCATGAGTGGGGGGTGGGGGGAACATGAGGGAGACACGGGGCAGGAGCGGAGGTTGGGGGGTACAGGAGGGAGACACAGGACATGAGCGGGGGTGACGGGTACAGGAGGGAGACACGTGGCATGAGCGGGGGGTGGGGGTACTGGAGGGAGACACGGGGCATGAGCGGGGGGTGGGGGACAACACGAGGGAGACACGGGTCATGAGCGGGGGGTGGGGGGCAACAGGGGAGACACGGGGCATGAGCGGGGGTGGGGGGACAGGAGGGAGACACGAGTCATGAGCAGGGGGTGGGGGGAACAGGGCAGACATGGGGCATGAGCAGGGGGTGGGGGGAACACGAGAGAAACACGGGGCATGAGCGGGGGTGGGGGAACAGGAGGGAGACACGGGGCATGAGCGGGGGGTGGGGGGTAACACGAGGGAGACACGGGGCATGAGCGGGGGGTGGGGGGAACAGGGGCACACACAGGGCATGAGCAGGGAGTGGGGGGGAACAGGGGAGACACAGGGCATGAGCGTGGGGTGGGGGAACAGGGGAGACACAGAGCATGAGCGGGGGGTGGGGGGAAACAGGGGAGACACGGAGCATGAGCGGGGGGTGGGGGGAAAAGGAGATAGACACGGGGCATGAGGGTACACGAGGAAGACACGGGGCATGAGCGGGGTGGGGAGAACACAAGGGAGACACAGGGCATGAGCGGGGGATGGGGGGAACACGAGAGAGACACGGGGCATGAGTGGGGGGGTGGGGTGTAACACAAGGGAGACACTGGACCTGAGCGGGAGTGTGGGGGCAACAGGGGAGACACAGGGTATGAGCGGGGGTGGGGGGAAAAGGAGGGAGAGATGGGGCATGAGCAGGGGGTGGGATGGAACAGGTGAGACACGGCATGAGCGTGGGGTGGGGGGAACAGGGGAGACACGGAGCATGAGCGGGGGGTGGGGGAACAGGGGAGACACGGAGCATGAGCAGGGGGTGGGGGGAAAAGGAGAGAGACACGGGGCATGAGGGTACACTAGGAAGACACAGGGCATGAGCGGGGGGTGGGGAGAACATGAGGGAGAAACGGGGCATGAGTGGGGGTGGGGGGAACACGAGGCATGAGCGGGGGTGTGGGGCTTAACACGAGGGAAACACGGGGCATGAGCGGGGGGTGGGGGGAACATGAGGGAGACACGGGGCAGGAGCGGGGGGTGGGGGACAACACGAGGGAGACACGGGTCATGAGTAGGGGGTGGGGGGCAACAGGGGAGACACGGGGCATAAGCGGGGGTTGGGGGGACAGGAGGGAGACACGGGTCATGAGCAGGGGGCGGGGGGGAACAGGGCAGACATGGGGCATGAGCAGGGGGTGGGGGGAACACGAGAGAAACACGGGGCATGAGCGGGGGTGGGGGAACAGGAGGGAGACACGGGGCATGAGTGGGTGGTGGGGGGTAACACTAGGGAGACACGGGGCAGGAGCGGGGGTTGGGGGAAAAGGGGCACACACAGGGCATGAGCAGGGAGTGGGGGGAACAGGGGAGACACAGGTCATGAGCGTGGGGTGGGGGAACAGGGGAGACACAGAGCATGAGCGGGGGGTGGGGGGAACAGGGGAGACACGGAGCATGAGCGGGGGGTGGGGGGGAAAAGGAGATAGACACGGGGCATGAGGGTACACGAGGAAGACACGGGGCATGAGCGGGGGTGGGGAGAACATGAGGGAGATACGGGGCATGAGCGGGGGTGGGGGAACATGAGGCATGAGCAGGGGGGTGGGGGGTAACACGAGGGAAACACGGGGCATGAGCGGGGGGTGGGGGGAACATGAGGGAGACACGGGGCAGGAGCGGGGGTAGGGGGTACAGGAGGGAGACACGGGACATGAGCGGGGGGTGGCAGGTACAGGAGGGAGACACGTGGCATGAGCGGGGGGTGGGGGTACTGGAGGGAGACACGGGGCATGAGCGGGGGGTGGGGGACAACACGAGGGAGACACGGGTCATGAGCGGGCGGTGGGGGCAACAGGGGAGACACGGGGCATGAGCGGGGGAGGGGGGACAGGAGGGAGACATGGGTCATGAGCAGGGGGCGGGGGGGAACAGGGCAGACATGGGGCATGCGCAGGGGGTGGGGGGAACACGAGAGAAACACGGGGCATGAGCGAAGGTGGGGGGAACAGGAGGGAGACACGGGGCATGAGCGGGGGTGGGGGGTAACACGAGGGAGACATGGGGCATGAGTGGGGGGTGGGGGGAACAGGGGCACACACAGGGCATGAGCAGGGAGTGGGGGGGAACAGGGGAGACACAGGGCATGAGCGGGGGGTGGGGGGGCACAGGGGAGACACGGGGCATGAGCGGGGGGAACAGGGAATATACGGGGCATGAGCGGGGGGTGGGGGGAACAGGGCAGACACAGGGCATGAGCGGGGGGAGGGGGGTACAGGAGGGAGACATGGGGCATGAGCGCGGGGTGGGGGGCAACATGAGGGAGACACGGGGCATGAGCGGGGGTGGGGGCAACACGACAGAGACACAGGGCATGAGCGGGGTGTTGGGGTAACACGAGGGAGACACACGGGGCATGAGTGGGGGTGGGGGAACAGGGCAGACATGGGGCATGAGCAGGGGGTGGGGGCAACAGGAGGGAGACACAGGGCATGAGCGGGGGGGCTGGGGGAACAGGGGAGATACGGGGCATGAGTGGGGGTGGGGGGGAACAGGGGAGACACGGGGCATGAGTGGGGGGTGGGGGATCGTGAGGGAGACACGGGGCATGAGAGGGGGGTGGGGGGGACAGGAGCGAGACACGGTGCATGAGCGGGGGGTGGGGGGAACACTGGGCGTGAGTGGGGGGTGGGGGAACTGGAGGGAGACACAGGGCATGAGCGGGGGCTGGGGGGTAACACGAGGGAGACACGGGGCATGAGCGGGGGGTGGGGGGGAACAGGGGAGACACGGGGCATGAGTGGGGGGTGGGGGGAACAGGGGAGACACGGGCATGAGCGGGGGGTGGGGGGAACAGGGCAGACACGGGGCATGAGTAGGGGGTGGGGGTACAGGAGGGAGACATGGGGCATGAGCGGGGGGTGGGGGGGTAACACGAGGGAGACACGGGGCATGAGCGGGTTTGGGGGGTAACACGAGGGAGACACAGGGCATGAGTGGGGGTGGGGGGAACAGGGGAGATATGAGCGGGGGTGGGTGGGAACAGGGCAGACATGGGGCATGAGCAGGGGGTGGGGGAAACAGGAGGGAGACACGAGGCATGGGCGGGGGGTGGGGGGTAACACGAGGGAGACATGGGGCATGGGCAGGGGGTGGGGGGTAACACGAGGGAGACACGGGGCATGAGCGGGGGGTGGGGGTGAATAGGGGAGCCACGGGGCATGAGCGGGGGTGGGGGGAACAGGGGAGACACAAGGCATGAGCAGGGGGTGGGGGGAACACGGGAGACACAAGGCATGAGCAGGGGGTGGGGGGAACAGGGGAGACACGGGACGGGGCATGAACGGGGGGAACAGGGAATACACGGGGCATGAGCGGGGGTGGGGGGAACAGGGCAGACACGGGCATGAGCAGGGGGAGGGGGGTACAGGAGGGAGACACGGGGCATGAGCGCGGGGTGGGGGTAACACGAGGGAGATACGGGGCATGAGCGGAGGGTGGGGGGCAACACGAGGGAGACACGGGGCATGAGCAGGGGGTGGGGGGCAACACGAGGGAGACACAGGGCATGAGCAGGGGGTGGGGGCAACACGAGGGAGACACGGGGCATGAGCGGGGGGCTGGCGGAACAGGGAAGACATGGGGCATGAGCGGGAGTGGGGGGAACAGGGGAGAAACGGGGCATGAGTGGGGGGTGGGGGGATCATGAGGGAGACACGGGGCATGAGAGGGGGTGGGGGGACAGGAGGGAGACACAGGGCATGAGTGGGGGGTGGGGGGAACACGGGGCATGAGCAGGGGGTGGGGGAACAGGAGGGAGACACAGGGCATGAGTGGGGGGTGGGGGGTAACAGAGGAGACACGGGGCATGAGCGGGGGGTGGGGGTAACACGAGGGAGACACGGTGCTTGAGCGGGAGTGTGGGGAACAGGGCAGACACAGGGCATGAGCGGGGGGTGGGGGGTACCGGAGGGAGACACGGCGCATGATCCGGGGTGGGGGGTAACACGAGGGAGACACGGGGCATGAGCGGGTGGTGGGGGGTAACACGAGGGAGACACAGGGCATGAGCGGGGGGTGGGGGCAACGCGAGGGAGACACGGGGCATAATCGGGGGGTGGGGGCAACACGAGGGAGACACCGGGCAATTACCGGGGGGTGGGGGAACAGGGCAGACATGGGGCATGAGCGGGGGGTGGGGGAGACACGAGGCATGAGTGGGGGGGAATGAATGGGGGAACAGGGGAGACAGGGGGCATGAGCGGGGGTGGGTAGGAACAGGGGAGACATGGGGCATGAGCGGGGGGTGGGGGGAAAAGGGGAGACCCGGGGCATGAGCAGGGGGTGGGGGTAACACGAGGGAGAAACGGGGCATGAGCGTGGGGTGGGGGGAACAGGGCACACACAGGGCATGAGCAGGGGGTGGAGGGGAACAGGGGAGACACAGAGCATGAGCGGGGGGTGGGTGGAACAGGGGAGACACGGGGCATGAGCGGGGGGTGGGGGAACAGGGCAGACACGGGGCATGAGCGGGGGGTGGGGGGTAAAGGAGGGAGACACGGGGCATGAGCGGGGGGTGGGGGGTAACACGAGGGAGACACGGGGCATGAGCGGGGGGTGGGGGCAACACGAGAGAGACACGGGGCATGAGCGGGGGTGGGGGGCAACACGAGGGAGACACAGGGCATGAGCAGGGGGTGGGGTCAACATGAGGGAGACACGGGGCATGGGGGGTGGGGGGAACAGGGCAGACACGGGGCATGAGCAGGGGGTGGGGGTACAGGAGGGAGACACAGGGCATGAGCGGGGGGTGGGGGGTGACACGAGGGAGACACGGGGCATGAGCCAGGGGTGGGGGGTAACACGAGGGAGACACGGGGCATGAGCGGGTGGTGGGGGGTAACACGAGGGAGACACAGGGCATGAGCGGGGGGTGGGGGCAACACGAGGGAGACACGGGGCATAATCGGGGGGTGGGGGCAACACGAGGGAGACACCGGGCAATTACCGGGGGGTGGGGGAACAGGGCAGACATGGGGCATGAGCGGGGGGTGGGGGAGACACAGGGCATGAGCGGGGGGAATGAATGGGGGGAACAGGGGAGACACGGGGCATGAGCGGGGGGTGGGGGGGAAAAGGAGAGACCCAGGGCATGAGCAGGGGGTGGGGGGGTAACACGAGGGAGACACGGGGCATGAGCGGGTGGTGGGGCGAACAGGGCACACACAGAGCATGAGCGGGGGTGGGGGTAACACGAGGGAGACACGGGGCATGAGCCGGGGGTGGGGGGAACAGGAGGGAGACACAAGGCATGGGCGGGGGGTGGGGGGTAACACGAGGGAGACACGGGGCATGAGCGGGGGGTGGGGGTGAATAGGGGAGCCACGGGGCATGAGCAGGGGTGGAGGGTAACACAAGGGAGACACAGGGCATGAGCGGGGGGTGGGGGGAACAGGGGCACACACAGGGCATGAGCAGGGGGTGGGGGGAACAGGGGAGACACAAGGCATGAGCAGGGGGTGGGGGGAACAGGGGAGACACGGGACGGGGCATTTGCGGGGGGAACAGGGAATACACGGGGCATGAGCGGGGGGTGGCGGGTAACAGAGGAGACACGGGGCATGAGCGGGCGGTGGGGGTAACACGAGGGAAACACGGTGCTTGAGCAGGGGTGTGGGGAACAGGGCAGACACAGGGCATGAGCGGGGGGTGGGGGGTACCGGAGGGAGACACGGGGCATGATCCAGGGGTGGGGGGTAACACGAGGGAGACACGGGGCATGAGCGGGTGGTGGGGGTAACACGAGGGAGACACAGGGCATGAGCGGGGGGTGGGGGCAACGCGAGGGAGACACGGGGCATAATCGGGGGGTGGGGGCAATACGAGGGAGACACCGGGCAATTACCGGGGGGTGGGGGAACAGGGCAGACATGGGGCATGAGCGGGGGGTGGGGGAGACACGGGGCATGAGTGGGGGGGAATGAATGGGGGGAACAGGGGAGACACGGGGCATGAGCGGGGGTGGGTAGGAACAGGGGAGACACGGGGCATGAGCGGGGGGTGCGGGGGAAAAGGGGAGACCCGGGGCATGAGCAGGGGGTGGGGGGTAACACGAGGGAGACACGGGGCATGAGCGGGGGTGGGGGGAACAGGGCACACACAGGGCATGAGCAGGGGGTGGAGGGGAACAGGGGAGACACGGAGCATGAGCGGGGGGTGGGTGGAACAGGGGAGACACGGGGCATGAGCGGGGGTGGGGGAACAGGGCAGACACGGGGCATGAGCGGGGGGTGGGGGGTAAAGGAGGGAGACACGGGGCATGAGCGGGGGCTGGGGGGTAACACGAGGGAGACACGGGGCATGAGCGGGGGGTGGGGGGCAACACGAGGGAGACACGGGGCATGAGCGGGGGTGGGGGGCAACACGAGGGAGACACGGGGCATGAGCGGGGGGTGGGGGCAACACGAGGGAGACACGGGCATGAGCAGGGGGTGGGGGCAACATGAGGGAGACACGGGGCATGGGGGGTGGGGGGAACAGGGCAGACACGGGGCATGAGCAGGGGGTGGGGGGTACAGGAGGGAGACACAGGGCATGAGCGGGGGGTGGGGGGTAACACGAGGGAGACACGGGGCATGAGCCAGGGGTGGGGGTAACACAAGGGAGACACGGGGCATGAGCGGGTGGTGGGGCGTAACACGAGGGAGACACAGGGCATGAGCGTGGGGTGGGGGAAACACAAGGGAGACACGGGGCATAATCGGGGGGTGGGGGCAACACGAGGGAGACACCGGGCAATTACCGGGGGATGGGGGAACAGGGCAGACATGGGGCATGAGCGGGGGGTGGGGGAGACACGGGGCATGAGCGGGGTGAATGAATGGGGGAACAGGGGAGACACGGGGCATGAGCGGGGGGTGGGGGGGAAAAGGGGAGACCCAGGGCATGAGCAGGTGGTGGGGGGGTAACACGAGGGAGACACGGGGCATGAGCGGGGGGTGGGGGGAACAGGGCAAACACAGGGCATGAGCAGGGGGTGGGGGGGAACAGGGGAGACACAGAGCATGAGCGGGGGTGGGGGTAACACGAGGGAGACACGGGGCATGAGCCGGGGGTGGGGGGAACAGGAGGGAGACACGAGGCATGGGCGGGGGGTGGGGGGTAACACGAGGGAGACACGGGGCATGAGCGGGGGGTGGGGGTGAATAGGGGAGCCACGGGGCATGAGCGGGGGTGGAGGGTAACACAAGGGAGACACAGGGCATGAGCGGGGGGTGGGGGGAACAGGGGCACACACAGGGCATGAGCAGGGGGTGAGGGGAACAGGGGAGACACAAGGCATGAGCAGGGGGTGGGGGGAACAGGGCAGACACGGGCATGAGCGGGGGGAGGGGAGTACAGGAGGAAGACACGGGGCATGAGCGCGGGGTGGGGGTAACACGAGGGAGATACGGGGCATGAGCGGAGGGTGGGGGGCAACACGAGGGAGACACGGGGCATGAGCGGGGGGAACAGGGAATACACAGGGCATGAGCGGGGGTGGGGGGAACAGGGCAGACACGGGCATGAGCGGGGGGAGGGGAGTACAGGAGGAAGACACGGGGCATGAGCGCGGGGTGGGGGTAACACGAGGGAGATACGGGGCATGAGCGGAGGGTGGGGGGCAACACGAGGGAGACACGGGGCATGAGCAGGGGGTGGGGGGCAACACGAGGGAGACACAGGGCATGAGCAGGGGGTGGGGGGCAACACGAGGGAGACACAGGGCATGAGCAGGGGGTGGGGGCAACATGAGGGAGACACGGGGCATGAGCGGGGGGCTGGGGGCACAGGGGAGACATGGGGCATGAGCGGGGGTGTGGGGGAACAGGGGAGAAACGGGGCATGAGTGGGGGGGTGGGGGGATCGTGAGGGAGGCACGGGGCATGAGAGGGGGGTGGGGGGACAGGAGGGAGACACAGGGCATGAGTGGGGGGTGGGGGGAACACGGGGCATGAGCAGGGGGTGGGGGAACAGGAGGGAGACACAGGGCATGAGTGGGGGGTGGGGGGTAACACGAGGGAGACATGGGGCATGAGCGGGGGGTAACAGAGGAGACACGGGGCATCAGCGGGGGGTGGGGTAACACGAGGGAGACACGGTGCTTGAGCGGGGGTGTGGGGAACAGGGCCGACACAGCGCATGAGCGGGGGGTGGGGGGTACAGGAGGGAGACACGGGGCATGAGCCGGGGGTGGGGGGTAACACGAGGGAGACACGGGGCATGAGCGGGTGGTGGGGGTAACACGAGGGAGACACAGGGCATGAGCAGGGGTTGGGGGCAACGCGAGGGAGACACGGGGCATAATCGGGGGGTGGGGGCAACACGAGGGAGACACCGGGCAATTACCGGGGGGTGGGGGAACAGTGCAGGCATGAGCGGGGGGTGGGGGAGACACGGGCCATGAGTGGGGGGGAATGAATGGGGGGAACAGGGGAGACACGGGGCATGAGCAGGGGGTGTGTAGGAACAGGGGAGACACGGGGCATGAGCGGGCGGTGGGGGGGAAAAGGGGAGTCCCGGGGCATGAGCAGGGGGTGGGGGAAACAGGAGGGAGACACGAGGCATGGGCGGGGGGTGGGGGGTAACACGAGGGAGACACGGGGCATGAGCGGGGGGTGGGGGGGAACAGGGGAGACACGGGGCATGAGCGGGGGGGTGGGGGAACAGGGCAGACACAGGGCATGAGCGGGGGGTGGGGGGAACAGGGGAGACACGGAGCATGAGCGGGTGGGTGGGTGTCACAGGGGAGACACGGGGCATGAGCGGGGGGTGGGGCAACAGGGCAGACACGGGGCATGAGCGGGGGGTGGGGGGTAAAGGAGGGAGACACGGGGCATGAGCAGGGGGTGGGGGGCAACACGAGGGAGACACGGGGCATGGGTGGGGGGTGGGGGGCAACACGAGGGAGACACGGGGCATGAGCAGGGGGTGGGGGGTACAGGAGGGAGACACAGGGCATGAGCGGGGGGTGGGGGGGTAACACGAGGGAGACACGGGGCATGAGCCAGGGGTGGAGGGTAACACGAGGGAGACACGGGGCATGAGCGGGTGGGGGGGTAACACGAGGGAGACACAGGGCATGAGCGGGGGGTGGGGGCAACACGAGGGAGACATGGGGCATAATCGGGGGGTGGGGGCAAGACGAGGGAGACACCGGGCAATTACCGGGGGATGGGGGAACAGGGCAGACATGGGGCATGAGCGGGGGGTGGGGGAGACACGGGGCATGAGCGGGGGGAATGAATGGGGGGAACAAGGGAGACACAGGGCATGAGCGGGGGGTGGGAAGGAACAGGGGAGACACGGGGCATGAGCAGGGGGTGGGGGGGGAAAGGGGAGACCCAGGGCATGAGCAGGGGGTGGGGGGGTAACACGAGGGAGACACGGGGCATGAGCGGGGGTTGGGGGGAACAGGGCACACACAGGGCATGTGCAGGGGGTGGGCGGGAACAGGGGAGACACAGAGCATTAGCGGGGGTGGGGGTAACACGAGGGAGACACGGGGCATGAGCGGGGGGTGGGGGGAACAGGGCACACACAGGGCATGAGCGGGGGGTCGGGGGTAAAGGAGGGAGACACGGGGCATGAGCGGGTTTGGGGGGGTAACACGAGGGAGACACGGGGCATGAGCGGGGGGTGGGGGGCAACACGAGGGAGACACGGGGCATGAGCGGGCGGTGGGGGGCAACACGAGGGAGACACGGGGCATGAGCGGGGGGTGGGGGTAACACGAGGGAGACACGGGCATGAGCAGGGGGTGGGGGCAACACGAGGGAGACACGGGGCATGGGGGGAACAGGGCAGACACGGGGCATGATCGGGGGATGGGGGGGTACAGGAGGGAGGCACAGGGCATGAGCGGGGGGTGGGGGGTAACACGAGGGAGACACGGGGCATGCGTGGGGGTGGGGGGTAACACGAGGGAGACACAGGGCATGAGCAGGGGGTGGGGGAAACACGAGGGAGACACGGGGCATGAGCGGGGGTGGGGGCAACACGAGGGAGACAAACTGGGCAATTACCGGGGGGGTGGGGGGAACAGGGCAGACATGGGGCATGAGCGGGGGTTGGGGGGCAATAGGAGGGAGACACGGGGCATGAGCAGGGGGGCTGGGGGGAACAGGGGAGACACGGGGCATGAGCGGGTGTAGGGGGGAACACGAGGGAGACACGGGGCATGAGCGCGGGGTGGGGGGTAACACGAGGGAGACACGGGGGGTGGGGGGCAACACGAGGGAGACACGGGGCATGAGTGGGGGGTGGGGGGCAACATGAGGGAGACACGGGGCATAAGTGCGTGGTGGGGGTAACACGAGGGAGACACGGGGGATTAGCGGGGGGTGGGGGGGAACAGGGGAGACACGGGCATGACCTTACTAGCAGGCGGCAGATCCCGCTCCTTGTCTCTCAGGCAAACCATCAACAAAGATGGCGGCCGTCTTGCAAAATACGACGTACTGCACGCTGCACCGCAGCCAATGGGAAAGCACGTAACATGTCCGCAGACACCACGCAAGCCGCTTGCCCAATCCCTGTCCTGTCCGCGGAGCGAGCGGGGAAGTGTGTCCAAAGCGGACACAGATATCACAATTTTTTTCTGACCTACTTTTTGGTCATTTTTTAAAAAACTACTGGACTGATATTCACCAAATCTGCAAAAGCATCCTTTCAGGACCAAGCCGCTGCTCCTGGTCCAAATTTGGTGAAAATCTGTCCCGTGGTTTGAGCTGAAGGCGTGAGCAAAGTTTTTTTCCCATTCAGTCTATGGGGAAAAAAAAAAATTTGGGACCCCCCATATAACTTTGCCCCCCTGGACCAAACCTCACCAAACTTTGCAAAAAAAAAGCAGAGTGTGCCATATACTTTTTTTTGCAAAGTTTGGTGTGGATTCGTCCAGTGGGAGCGAGGTTATAAGCCGCCCAAAAAGTGCTCTTCCTATGGGAACAGCAACTTAACCATAACTACATGGCCACTACCATGGCCATGTTATATATATATATATATATATATGGGGTTGAGGGGATAGGATGGGTTGCGAGTAAGGGGAAGGGAAGTGTGTGGGTGGTATTGGGGATCTTCTTACTAAAACAAGAAAATAACAAAATGCAATAACTAAATTTAGGTTGATCTAATTGACCACTTTCAAATTTTTGTCAACGAAACAACACATACCAATAGTTGTGCAGGTGTAGAGGTTTTACTTCCGCTAAAACGTGTAATGGAAAACACGTGACTAGTGGGGAATACATGCTAGAGGATCAAAGCAAAGAAGTGATTGGGAATGTCCAAACACCAGCAGCTGTTACTGCCATTTGAGCATATCAACAGCAGACTAAATACAACATTACAGAAAATATTGTCTACTGCATTATTTCCGAATTTGTATTTTTGGGGTTATATTTCCAAACTCAGACCTATAACCAAGCATGCATGCATGTGTCAATAAGCAGCTCGTATATAAAGCTATATACTTTGGCTGTTAAACCATGGCTTGGGTGACTGCTTGTCTGTGCAGCAGTCCCTTTCATAGTGCCCTGGCCGCATTTACCCCATTTCATAGTGCCCTGGCCGCATTTACTCCATTTCATAGTGCCCTGGCCGCATTTACCCCATTCCTCTCCCTTGCACTTCCCCCACACCTTCCCCTTGCACTTCCATTGTTGCACTTGCAGGATCCGAATGACACAAGGCCTAGTAGGATCGTTTGTCTTGTCCTCCCTATGTCTTCCCTCCCTTGTCTTGTGGTGCCTAGAAACACTTGTGTACAGGCGCGTTATAAATGCTGTAGCGTAGCATATCATATCATAGCATGCCCATCAGCTCCGCCAGCTGGAGCATCAGCGAGACTCACCCATGAAGTAGGTGGCCGTCTTGCAGACGGTGCTGCCGAAGATGAAGTCCTTCAGCAGGTTGGGGATGAGAGTGAAGGGCATGCAGAAGAGGCACAGCATGAGGTCGCTGACGGCCAGTGAGAGCAGGAAGCTGTTGGTGACGGTCCTCATGCGCCGGTTCCGGATCAGTACTGCAATCACCAGGGTGTTGCCCAGAACGCTGAGGAAGAAGATGAGCGAGTAGAGCAGGATGCGCACAGTCTGGTGCAGGTCTGCAGACGTGCAAAGCAACAAAGAGAAACATCTCAACATGAATACATGAATACATCCATCCAAGAGCCTGCCATAATATGCAACAGTCAACCCAGGGCATAACCTGCCATAGGATGCGCCATATGTCACTCCAGCCTTGGGGGATGTACCAGGGGCAGTGCCAATCAAAGTGGAAATAACATTTTCTTATGAGGTCCATTCTCTAAAGCACTAGGTGCAGAACTGGGTGTACCTGAAGGACTCAATTTTCGGGGACTCTCTCTTTTTCCATTTCCAACATTTTTCTTACAGTGTTCATAAGGAATTGTAACTCTGCATGAAGCAATGCAGTAGGAGCTTGAAATCTGTTTATTCTTGGCTCTTCTTTCCTCCACTACATGTGAGAACAACTGACACTGTTTAGAGTTTATAGCCACATTGACACTGAGCTACTGGCCTGCACCCACTCCCCACAAACCCCATTGCCACGACCCCTCCCACACACAATACACCCCCCCCCCCAAACACGTGCACCTGCTGTTTAAGGGAACGTTCAGTACAGTGCACTGAAAGTGAAGGTTTCAACTTCTTCCTACACTTTTATTTTAAAACGAAACCATTCCGGAACTATTTCTTGTTAAAATAAAAGTATAGGAGCTGTAAAAGGTAATTTAAAAAAGTAGAGGAGCACCACTCCCGACCACTCCCGCTTACTTCGACCACTGCACTGAGCATGAAGTAATGCTGATACGTGTGTGGCTTGAGTATTCATGTATTTAGGTAACTTACCCTCGCATGTACAATGTTGGAATTTTTCTGTTGCATGTACCTTTCTGTACAGTATGAGTTAACCTGTTTCTAATCATATGAACCCCCTTGGACTCCACTGTACATTCACGCACAGAATGTTTTAAATGTTGGTATATGTTTGTAACAATGAATGTGTCCACTACCAGTAACAACAAATTGCAACTCACTCTGAATGCCTGCACTGCATTTCCTGGCCCAGGCTTGCACTATTTGACAGTTAATAATATGCTGCCAGGGTGCCCCCTTTTTTATGAGATTAAATGTGCACTGTGAATTAGTGTGCAAATAGTATCCCTACAGGCCAATCAAAGTGAAGGCCTCGGCGAGGGCTGTAAAGTTGGAGTGGTGACGGGACGCCGGGAAGACGCCGGAGAAAGGCCAAGGTGGAAAGGCACCTAAACAAATATGGGCACCCGGAGGAGAAGGGCCTAGCGTGGCTCATAAAACACGGCCGTAGCACTGGCAGTGGCAAGCAACGTTTCCAGCCACCTGATTGGTTGAACACCCTTTCCCAGGTTCGAATATTCAATGTACGCATGGGGCAATGTAGGTGTATAAACATTTTGAGCATGACAGTACTAAACACCAGCTACAGCAAACGCTGTGTATTATTGACACTCAGCAGAACTATATATAGACAACAGCAAGTACAAATAAAGGAATAGAAGCAGTGAGGCCATGTGTGCTGTGTGAGCATACATCATTATTGTACATTCAGATAATATATACGCACTGTATACTTTATGTGCTAAATAAAATGTGCTGTCCCTTTTCTGTAGCTTTAACTGTGCTACATCCACCCTTCTCTTTTTTCTCTCACTTTCTTGATCCTTTGGTTTCTTTCTTTTTCTTTCTTCCCACTTGCCATGCTTGCTCTTTCTTTTCGTTTCTTTCATTCTCCCATCTGTTCTTTTTTCTCTTTCCTCCTTGATTTTTTCATTTCATTCCCCTTTCCCCCATATTTTCTTTACTCTTTCTTTTGTCTTTTCTTTTCCTCTATTCTTTTGTCTTTTTCTTTGGTTATTTCATCTTTCCTTTAAACTTTCTTCTGTTTCGTACTTTCTTTCTATCATTTTTTCTTCCTTTCTTTCTGGTTTCTTTCTTCTATTGTCTTTTCTCACTTTCTCACGTTCACTTTCTTTGTTTTTTCTTTCTTTATTGTTCTTGCTCACTGTCTTTCCTTCATTGTTTCTTTCATTTTCTAGCATTATTTTTCTTCACTACCTTCCTTCCTCTCCTTTTTGTGATGCATTGCCTTTCTTCCCTCCTTCCTTTCTTTCCCTCTCTTCCTTCCTTTCTTTCCTTTTCTCTCTCTTTCCTTCTTTTTTATTCCTTTCTTTCCTTCCATTTTCCTTTCTTGCTTTAGTTCTTTCTACGTTCCTCTTTCTTTTATTTAGTTCTTTCTTCCTTTCATTTTCTTTCATTTGTTTCTTTTGCTTTTTTATCTTCCTGTCTTTCTTTCCTTTTTTTCTTTTTAATTTCTGCTTTTGTTTCTTGTGGTCTTCATTGTGCTCTCTTTCTTCTGTATTTCTTTTTCACTGCCTTCCTTCTCATATAATCTCTGTGCACTCTGTCACTCAAATATCTTCCATTCACTCCACAATTAATGCATCGTAATATCTAAAGGTTACTTAAGAAAATAGTGCACTGCTTCCGCACCCCCATTTAGGAAATATATCGATCAATCTGTGACTTGTTTCTTAGAGCTGCTCTAGACGCGTCACAGGCTGTTGTCATCTAAAGCCAATTTGCCATGTAGCCAATCCGTGTGTGACTGCAGGAAAAGCCACACTCTTCAAAGGGTAATGCTGCCACGGCTATCAAAGGCCGAGCTGCAGAGCTTTGCAGAACACCTGTGTAAATATGCAAGTGTAGTCTTACTTAGCTTACATCCAAGAACGCGCATCAATGCCACCTGAATGAGTTAACACGCTTTTTCTTTTACATGAAATGCATCATCCGTTTAAGCTGCCAAGCTAATTTCAAGGCTATACATGAGCTGAAAGAGGCCAGCGCTCTTCAGTGATGATTAACTACTGTTTGCTGTTACTTTTGCGTTTCATAACTTGCCTGCGTTCGCGCACCTCCTCCCGAGGCCAGCCAGCCTTTTCTGTGGGCCTGAGGCGTTTGGCTCACAACTGCAGCCACCTTCCACTGTCCACGTGGTGTTTGCCTTGTTCACCAAATTCAACCACATTCAGCCAATTGCCTGAGTACCAGGCACACTGCCAGCACACACATTCCCCTTGCACAGCATCGCCTAACTTCCCACTGCTCCACTACTCCATGTTGGCCCCTTCCGCATCCAACACTTTCCATGCATTTACCCTCACACAGTGAACCACAACCCGACACACTGCTCTAGTCTATGGTCTGCTACGACCCATGGCCATTCATTTGTGTGGTGGAGAGGAGGGGCCGAGCGCAACTTGCGTTTCGGACGCATCCCTTCCTCTCAGCCAAACACATGCATACATGTGCATACCATCGTAAATGCTGGGCATCTCGATGGAGCTGCAGTGCTCGCATGGTAGGCAACATTTACTCATTTGCACGGTGGAGTGCAAATACACAGGACAAAAGGTGGCATACATGCATGCCCACCACCTTTGACCCTGCACATTTATACCCCCCATGTAAAAGACAAACAGGAAAATGAGCCCCAAAGTATGCTGCACTTCAGACATCGGTAGACATCGGCCTACGAGAATCTCGTCGGGAGGCACAGCAGTCACGTGGGAGGCGTGACATGAGCGACAGATGCATTTGGGGGTATTAATGTACATCGACGCTCTCGTATTTTTTGGGGTAAACCTTTGGGGAGAGTTTGGACATTTAGTCAGACATCCATTTGTCATCTGCTTAATGAATAGGAAGGGATGACGCACTAGAAGCCATAGTCCTCGGGCATTTGGTGGATATCCACTCTGCTTCCCTCGGCCCCACCCCACGGCTGTTCTTTATCGTATCATAGACTCTAATGCTAATTATTGGCTCCCTTTTTTGCTGTTACCTTCTCCCAACCACCACAGAGCGGCAGGTGCACCTAAACATTGGATGAATGCACGAATGCTATGCTCATGATAGGTTTGCCAAAGTGCAATTGCCACGTTCACCCAGGTGTTTTAAGAATATCATTTTTATTTAAAAAATATCTTTACAATGGATGTTGCATATTGGACTGGCCTATTTCCCTCTTGCAATCATCCTAGGTGGCAATTCGTTATTTATGTAATTTTCTAGACCTGCGATGAATTCTCGTTTCTCCTCCTTTGAGAGGGTCCAGTAACAATGGAGATTACTACAGACTCCCAACTTGACAATGAAACCTCACTCCACCTTAGCCCGAAAACACCTCAAACCCTCATATCCAAATGGCTCAATTTGCTGCAGCTGGAAAGAAGCCAACCAGCACCCATATGAGCTTCAAGAACCCCTGTCTCACTGACAAACGCATCCAGCGAAGACCCCAAATACCCCGATAGCAATATACAGTCTGCTCTTGCACACGCTCTGCCCTCGAATCGAACTGGCAGATAATTTGCAACCATGGGGGGAAATGTGCAACCAGTGTGTCGGTGCCAAGCTCCTTCTGGCTGGACTAGCACACTTAACAGTCACTGTGCTTGCCGGCAGGCTTGGCCGGCCCTCTGCCAAGGACCCGATCATAAGGCCCTTGCTACTCCCTGTCCACTACCCGGACACGAAAGGGCGAGACGACACAGGTCAGTTCATATTTGGACCCTTGCCTGCCTATTTTGACTCTTGTACCTGTGTGATGCCTTCTCCCAGCAACATGGGGTAGGCTCCATGCAGGATCCTGTCTAGTGATGCTGCCGCCCTGCCACATGGGGTAGGCTTCATGCAGGTTCCTGCCTATCTAGACTCTTGTAACTGTGTGATGCCTTCTCCCAGCAACATGGGGTAGGCTCCATGCAGGATCCTGTCTAGTGATGCTGCCGCCCTGCCACATGGGGTAGGCTCCATGCAGGTTCCTGCCTATCTTGACTCTTGTATCTGTGTGATGCCTTCTCCCTGCAACATGGGGTAGGCTCCATGCAGGTTCCTGCCTAGTGATGCTGCCGCCCTGCCACATGGGGTAGGCTCCATGCAGGTTCCTGCCTATCTTGACTCTTGTACCTGTGTGATGCTGCCACCCTGCAACATGGGGTAGGCTCCATGCAAGTTCCTACCTATCTTGACTCTTGTATCTGTGTGATGCCTTCTCCCTGCAACATGAGGTAGGCTCCATGCAGGTTCCTGCCTAGTGATGCTGCCGTCCTGCCACATGGGGTAGGCTACATGCAGGTTCCTGCCTATTTTGACTCTTGTATCTGTGTGATGCCTTCTCCCTGCAACATGTGGTAGGCTCCATGCAGGTTCCTGCCTAGTGATGCTGTCGCCCTGCCACATGGGGTAGGCTCCATGCAGGTTCCTGACTATTTTGACTCTTTTATCGGAGTGATGCGGTCGCCCTGCAACATGTGGTAGGCTGCATGCAGGTTCCTGCCTATTTTGACTCTTGTATCTGTGTGATGCTGCCACCCTGCAACATGGGGTAGGCTCCATGCAGGTTCCTGCCTACTTTGACTCTTGTATTTGTGTGATGCTGCCACCCTGCAACATGGGGTAGGCTCCATGCAGGTTCCTGCCTACTTTGACTCTTGTATCTGTGTGATGCTGCCACCCTGCAACATGGGGTAGGCTCCATGCAGGTTCCTGCCTATTTTGACTCTTGTATCTGTGTGATGATGCCGCCCTGAAACATGGGGTAGGCTTCATGCAGGTTCCTGCCTATCTAGACTCTTGTAACTGTGTGATGCCTTCTCCCAGCAACATGGGGTAGGCTCCATGCAGGATCCTGTCTAGTGATGCTGCCGCCCTGCCACATGGGGTAGGCTCCATGCAGGTTCCTGCCTATCTTGACTCTTGTATCTGTGTGATGCCTTCTCCCTGCAACATGGGGTAGGCTCCATGCAGGTTCCTGCCCAGTGATGCTGCCGCCCTGCCACATGGGGTAGGCTCCATGCAGGTTCCTGACTATTTTGCCTCTTGTATAGGAGTGATGCTGCCGCCCTGCAGCATGTGGTAGGCTGCATGCAGGTTCCTGCCTATTTTGACTCTTGTATGTGTGTGATGCTGCCACCTTGCAACATGGGGTAGGCTCCATGCAGGTTCCAGCCTAGTGATGTTGCCGCCCTGCAACATGGGGTAGGTTCCATGAAGGTTCCTGTCTATTTTGACTCTTGTATCGGTGTGATGCTGCCACCTTGCAACATGGGGTAGGCTCCATGAAGGTTCCTGCCTAGTGATGCTGCCGCCCTGCAACATGGGTTAGACTCCATGTAGGTTCCTGCACACTGATGCTGCCGCCTTGCATCATGGGGTAGGCTCCATGCAGGTTCCTGCCTACTTTGACTCTTGTATTTGTGTGATGCTGCCACCCTGCAACATGGGGTAGGCTCCATGCAGGTTCCTGCCTACTTTGACTCTTGTATCTGTGTGATGCTGCCACCCTGCAACATGGGGTAGGCTCCATGCAGGTTCCTGCCTATTTTGACTCTTGTATCTGTGTGATGTTGCCGCCCTGAAACATGGGGTAGGCTTCATGCAGGTTCCTGCCTATCTTGACTCTTGTATCTGTGTGATGCCTTCTCCCAGCAACATGGGGTAGGCTCCATGCAGGTTCCTGCCTAGTGATGCTGCCGCCCTGCCACATGGGGTAGGCTCCATGCAGGTTCCTGCCTATATTGACTCTTGTATCTGTGTGATGCCTTCTCCCTGTAACATGGGGTAGGCTCCATGCAGGTTCCTGCCCATTGATGCTGCCGCCCTGCCACATGGGGTAGGCTCCATGCAGGTTCCTGACTATTTTGAATCTTGTATAGGAGTGATGCTGCCGCCCTGCAGCATGTGGTGGGCTGCATGCAGGTTCCTGCCTATTTTGACTCTTGAATCTGTGTGATGCTGCCACCTTGCAACATGGGGTAGGCTCCATGCAGGTTCCTGCCTAGTGATGTTGCCGCCCTGCAACATGGGGTAGGTTCCATGAAGGTTCCTGTCTATTTTGACTCTTGTATCTGTGTGATGCTGCCACCTTGCAACATGGGGTAGGCACCATGCAGGTTCCTGCCTAGTGATGCTGCCACCCTGCAGCATGGGTTAGACTCCATGCAGGTTCCTGCACACTGATGGTGCCACCCTGCAGCATGGGGTAGGCTCCATGCAGGTTCCTGCCTAGTTTGACTCTTGTATCTGTGTGTTCCATGTACCGACTCACTTGTTTCAACGCTCTGCACTTTCCGTACGATATATTCAGCTTCATGCACCTCAATGACTGTAAGTACATTATGCGCTTCCTCTCCGCAACCTGAAGCACTGACATGAAGCAAAAATGCCTAGATACTTCCGGGTTTTGCGCGCTATAAAAATAAACAAACAAATAAATGTTTCTATGTTCATTCCGGGTATCAGGGGGCAGGCGGTGCTTATGGTATCAAGGGGAGGGAGGGCATTACTCTCCATCCCCCTGGTTTGTCCAGATATCAGTACTTGGCACACACGTCAAGGCAGCTGGGTGCATGGTCAGAGATGTGTGTGCGGGGAATAGCAGGATGGAATCTACAGTTTATGTTCCTTCTATGAACTGAACATACCCAATCAGCAGGGTGTCTCCCTCATGTGATTTCTTGACCCCACCCTGGGACACCTGGCACGAGGATGCCTAGAATACAGCTGCTTGGGGTGGACCTTCTGGGCAGACAGTGAGGATGCTCTTCTGACGGCGCGTTCTAATCCTCCAGCTCGTCTGATTTTGGCAGTTGCCCTCTAGCTGCCCTTTACATTGCCCCGTTTCTTTCATTCACGGGCTGGCGGCTGGTGTAGGGATATAGATGATCCCCCCTTACTCAGTGTCCTCTTTGGCCAGGATGGTATTGGCTCCCCGGGTCTTCCCTGGTGCAAGTGACGCTTTTATCTTCCCCGTGCTAACCATGGCATCTTTCAGACTTTGCTGCGATGTTGGTTGGGGGTTAAGCACCTGGGCCTTACATGTCAGGGTCCCTCGTCTGTAGGAGCCAAATCAGTGCGGTGGTCTTGCCAAGCAGCGGCTGCACACTGAGTAGAATGGCTTCGTTCCACCATGTTCCTGCCACCTCCGAATGCAGCCCTGCTTATTTTCAGCACCCAGGTCTTAACACCCAACTGAAGGGTTCTCCCGGGGGCTGTCCTAAATCGGATTCTTCTCTGAGGACCATCAGGCACCCATACTGAATTCTGGGATCTCTGGGGTGGTGTGGGACCCCCACTCCCATTACCTGGAGCATTAGAACTTAACTTGTATTCCTCGTCCCAACAGGTTCGCAGCTTTCCCTTGAGTTCTACACACATCTTGAGGAGCTACTCGCGCCTCCCTTTACCCCACTCTCCAAGATTTGTGTTCAGCCCCCTCACTGGGGTCTTTGTTATGATATCCATTGCGTAAGCGATGGTGTTTCTAGGATATGTGAGGCTCCGTGTGAAGAGTAGCTTTCCGGGGGTCCAGCATTTGGTGCCGGTTGAAGTATTTGCGTCTGTATGGTTCTCCTTTCCTCGTGTTTACGGAAGTCAATGTACGCCCCCCACAGCTCTCTCTCCCTATGGGGATAAGCCTGTCCAGCGATGGATTTATGGGGGCGGGGGGAAGCAAGGGCACGAGCCTTGGGCCCCCACCTTGCGAGGGGGCCCCCACAAGGCTGCCTCTTTCTAAGGAGTCAGTGCCCATTTTAAACAGAGCATAAATAATACATGTCATGATATGTTATAGTGCGCTGCGGACTGACTACGTGTTCTGCCTGGCTGTTGTTGACAAGCACATTCTGATCTGATGACTTAATCCGACAATCTTTTCTGATTTCAGTGTAGCACATACAGTGTCTGTGTTCACTTTAGTACAGGTCATGCAGCGTTTTCCCATTTCTGTGGGCATTATCTTGATCATGTGCAATAACCAAAGTTGAAATGCATATCAATACATTTGAATGCCTCTATTGTTCAGGAGATAGCTCAGTGTGCTAAGTACTTGTTGCAGAGATGTGACTAGGCTGACTCAGCCCTTTTTTGTCTCTAAGGTTGATAAACATGAGTGTGCGTATACTTTGGTGATAATAACACCTGCTATGTTTCAAAATAATGGACCTGCTCCAGATGGCGCTAGTTCTACAAACTGACATAGCCTCAGTATGGTGAAGATCTAGAGCTTTGTTCGTCCACACAAGTGTTGCAAAAAGTGGCAGATACCCGCAATGAAGAAAAGAATGTTTTAGTCAGTTGAGGTGATTAGGTACCAAATTCGAGGCTGCAGAACCAAAGTATTGCCACTCATATCCTGGCGTTTCCACGGACGATCCGATGATCCTGGACAAGTCATCTCATCTCAGTGTCTAGTACTGTGCTGGCTTCAGCGTAAAGGTTGCCTTCTCACATTCTGGTGGCATTGTTTGGCTCATTGCCTGCTTCTTCTTTTCGTGTGAGGCATTTGCGAGGAAGGGTTTTTGGATTTTTGGATAGCAGAGAAGCAACCAAATGTCACAGGCTATCTATCATTGAAGCATGAAGTCACAGCCTAAGTGGTGAAGCTCTTTTTGTTTCTTTTCTTTTTAAAAATGCAAACTACACTTCTCCTTTTGTGAATTAACTTTTATTTACTACAACTTGATATGGTGATTGATGTAATGGATTAAAAAGTTATTAATTTAACTGCATAATAAAAAATTAAAAAATAAAAGAAAAATATCACAGGCGCTGGCTCCATTTCTTTTAGGTTACTTATTTGACACAAAAAGTTATCTTTTTTGGTAGAATTTGAAATGTGTGTCTGCAGATCATGAATAACAATCCGCAAGTCTGTGTGTTGGCTGTATGTAAAGCTTTAAAATCCAGCAGCAAAACCCAGATGAGAATGTTTAGGGTCACATCGATTAGTATTCTGCTACCTTTATACGTCCCTTGATGGAGAAAAATGAAGATACAGTCATTCTCCTTTTGCATTATATGTTTCTGTAAAGTTTACTTTGTTTTAGTTTTAAATATTCTCAAATTGAGTTTTATGATTTTCATACTTTCCAAGTCAGGTCTAAATAACAGGGTATTATTTGAATTCATGAAAGTCAAACTTTCACAAATAGTTGCACCTTGCTCTAACACAAGAACTGGGAAAGAATGTGGTAAAGTGGGCAAATTCCCGACTCATCTAAAATCTCAACCAAAGTGTGTGATCCAGGCCTACTCGTTAATTCTCAGCTAGCCCATCCTGTAAAAATGGCCAGTCCCTTAATATTTCTAAATTGTCTGTCCCAAAGAGTGATTTTGTTCTCAGAGTAGGCTCTTCCAAAAAGCCTGGCTCAACTCTGGCTACAGTGTATCTTCATAACACAAAGTCATTTGTTTCACAACTCACAATTGGCATCACTACTTGAAAACCATGGTCCTCTTGTACTCTCAGTCTATGTTCCAATATGTGCATCTTCCTGGTAGCTTTTAATCCATGTCCACTATTTATGCGATGGTATGTGTACCTTCCTTGCTGCTTCCAATATGTCTCTTGTACCCGAGTTTGAGCATGTTTACATTCTGTCAGGCTGCTAATCTGAGCTCTGTATACTGCTTGGCCATGCACACTTATTTCATACAGCTACTGATCTGTGTCCCGCCGGTATACTAGAGCCTGTATCCCTTCTATTGTTGAAGTGGTTCCTGTTCCCAGGCTAGAGCACAGGTACCCTCATCATGGACTGCTGATCTTGCCCTTGAAATGTCACTTGTTCCTTATTCTGATTCCAGTCAGGCTGAAGGGGGTACGGGAAATTTAAGGCAGCCCCCAAGCTTATGTTGTCAACTGCTGCAGCAGCATATAAAGCTTTGGATTCTGATTGTGACGAACGGTTGTGGGGGGCAACCAGAGATTCTGAATCCACTGATTTCATTGGCTCAGCTGGGCCCCAAAATGCCCCAGCGTGGGCCTGCACATGTATTACACTTACTGACAGTTGACAGAGCACCTTTGTTCTGCTTACAGGGAAGATACTTGCCCGACTAACTGGCATTCCTCCTTTAACTTTTGGACCATCTGTGCAGGGCTGGAAGGCCTCTGCAGTGGCAATGGAGCCATACTAGTATGCGGATACCTCGCTTTCTCCAGAAGTGTGGAGCCGCTCCACAGATATGGTGGCAGCATCTTGGGCCTGGTCCCTCTGGGTTAACTTCTGAGGTGGTTGGGCATCTACATGAGTGGCACCTCATGCACTTTGATCCCAGTACAGTTTAGATTTGCAGTACGGGTATCGGGGCATTGGAGGGACAGGCTTACTCTAGCAAAGGGGAGTGGGGGGGCACATTATTGATCCTCTATACGCATGGGACATTCCCTCGTATGGCCAATTTGGTCTTTTAGGAGCTGAAACAGCAGCATGGCTATTCCTCACATAGTAAGGCGTGGCATGGGGGATGAGGGGCCGGGCGTAATGCCCCAGTTGTGTATGGTACTCATCAGTGCCCTACTCTTACTCTTCCTATCTCAACGCTTACACCCCATCCCCCTCCCGCCAGAGGGTTTCTTTGGCATATAGCTTGGAGGAGCCTGTGGTAAGTAGGTCCTTTACATGCAATGATGCGTACTGGGAAGGCGTGTCATCACATTTAGCAGATAGCGCCAAACAGCTTTGAATCAATGTGCTTGCCAGGTTGGCAACATCATGCAGCAAGTACTGGTACGAGGAAGATGAGCACTAGGACAAATGAAGGTTACCATAGGCAAATGGTGCATTGTTGGTGCTTAGCGTGCTCATCTGTAAACAGTGGTTCTCTAGATGCGCTGGACAAGCAGCAGGTCAAAAGGGGATGGGGGGAGGGGGTTATTCAGCCCGAAGACCCCAGATATGAAATGTGCTTCCTTTGGGAATGTCGCTGAAGCCAAACGTTTTCATAATGCAGAACACAAAGCATATTGTAAAGTCACCGAATCACATGACACACACATCTTATACATGATATGCACACAAACACACACTAAGATCCCAGACTATTGGGCACCTGACCTGCTCCTTTTACATTTCATTTATCAAATTGTTTTTTTTAAAAGCTCTAGAAACTATAGCTACATGTTACATTCTGCCCACAGCATCATCAGCTGTCACGTGATGTAAATTGCAATGTATATATTTCATTTCCCGGGGCATAGCGCACCGTCAGTATCAGGATTACCAAGTGATTACACAATGCGCCAAGAAGCGCTTCTCACTCTCATCAGGGGTGGCAATTACACGAATGCGTGCATCTACCTCTTCATGTGCACGTGCACTAAATGTGCTACAAAAGCTCACCTGATATGCCTGGTACAAAGGATCAGAGACAACAATAGCAAAATAGAAAGTCGAGGGTGAAGGCCAAAAAGCCTGTGTCGGTCACAAAGGCTCAACCGGTCAACGCATCGCATATAGCACACAACCAAGGCATACATATTGCATAGTCAAACCAGCAGTGCCACACGACCTACACAATCTAGACACTGCGTATCATGGCAATGCAACCATCACACACCACAAATGCAAGCCCTCTAACGGTGTGCCTAGCCAAACGACCACACAGTACATGAAGCCATCTTACGACCAGCAAAGTTGCACTCGTTGCAAACAATACACGAATCCCAGAATAAACGCAGCATATTCACAAGATAAATGTTATCTACTTTCTCTTACTTTCTCTCTTTCTTTCTTTCTTTCCTTCTTTTTTCTTTATTTCCTTTCCTTCTTTCTCTCATTTATATGTGTCTTTCTATCTTACCTTCATTCGTTCTCTCTTTTTTCTCCCTCTTTCTTTCGTTCCCCGTTCTTGCCCCCTCTCTATTTATATAGACACCATATAGTATCCCTAGGGCTTGGTCGCTGTTTTTATTAGCCAATCACCCAACAACCCACACGCTATAAAAGTAAAGATGTATTATCAAAACGCCTTTCCTCAAAACCCAATAGTTTGCAATGCCCACAGACGGCGCACGTGGAACCATGAAGCACCACGATTCCTGTTTCCGTGGAAAGTCCGGCGCGTACCTTTTGGGGGGAGCGTCGTGTTGTAGTGAGAGTACTGGATACAGATGAACGTCCCATTCTCCTCCATGCCGTACTCGCACAGCAGGTCGGCGTAGTCGGTTTCGTTCACGAGCTGGACATCGTAGATAGTTTCCATCCTCCCGCTGTGGCCGGCAGCCGCCCTGCGCTCAGGCGTGGAGGGAAGGAAGGGCGCGCGCTTGCTTGCTCACGGGCCGTCCGTCAGCGCTTGTCAGCGATCCGCGCGCGCTGCCTGCGCCGGGCAGAGGCGGCAGTGCGCGCCGTCTTCGGTGAACGCTGCTGCTGCAGCCGCGGTGACGGAGAGGAGGTTTCAGTGCACATGTTCCAGCAGCGCATGGAAACTCACAGAGGCGGTGGCAGAGGAGCCTCCGACATCACACCTACAGGATCCACCCACCCGCATGACAGGCGGCTCCACAGAGCCCCAGACTGAGTGCACTCACGAATTACTTCCAGCATTAACCCGTCGACTGCTTTCCCACCAGGCGGCCTTAGTATTTTCCGTTCATTTTCACGCGGACAAGTTATCTCCGTTTAAAAGCGGTGGTCGAATTGTAGTGGAACGACGGTCCCGCTGCCCTGCCGCCTTTACTCCCCCATACTCACAATCATCTCCCCCACATTCAAACGCCCTGCATGGGTCCTTCCTTTCCTGCCTTCACCAACCCAGTGTTTTACAGCAGTTCTTGCAAGACTGAATCAAACATGGTGAAAGACTGCATTTAAATGACCCCCATGCGCGTGTCATTGTCCCCCTCAGCATGCACCTTTATGCAGCCTCCCTTCCAATCACCACTCCTGCCTCTTAAGTGACACACCTAGCACTACAGCCACAAGCACACCCCTCCCAATACATGCAAACACCCAAGCGCCTACAGCAATTCTCAGTTTGCTGGCCGGCTGCTTGGGAATGGGTTCATTACAAGCAGTCCGTTGAAATAAACACAAATTAGGCAGTATTTGTGAGATAGCACAATGCGGTTTGACATCTGATGGATAATGGTAGAGACTAGGTTCATATCCCCAGCAGAGGAAACATTTTTCCCCACAAAAAGTGGCCTTTGCTAACATCCTGGAATGGTACTCCAGGTCCCGTAAGGTAAGTGAATTATGACAGATTTCCCTGAGAAGGGAACCTAGTACCATTTAGTTCCCTCCCACTTTGACCTTTGCTTAAAAGGATTCCACACATATAAAGAAATACAACTTCTTTCAACTGATTAGTCACGTGAAGGCATATCTAATCAAGAGGTGTGATGACGTGTCATCTGGCAATGGTGTCAAACCCCTAGCTTTTTTGATTTTTATTAAATAATAAAATGATACGGGTGATTCCATCTCTGAAAGCATAATCTGCTGATAAGAGTTCTCGTTCATAAACTCCAAGCCAAAAGCATACAGTGTATCTGTGCCCTGCCGCATCAGTATCCTGAATTGCAGCACCTGCTCTACCAGTGGCACAGAGCAGGTTCAGATGTAACAATTGGCAATTTGATAGCTGCAGAGACAGCTAAATCTTTGCAGCACAGGGGCTGTATTTGAGATATGCTCCCTGTACCACAGCTATGATGATCATAAGCAGCTGATGAAGGTGGAAAGTTAAACTCTAAAATAAAGCTATGCTTGAGTAAAGGCATGCTGCATGACACGACTTATAATCCTTGCAGCCCCATTCCATTTGATGTCAGCTCCTGTGAGCCTGATCAAGCTATGGAAGGTGATGTGTATTCAGTCCAGACAGGCTGAGCCTGCCAAATGACAGGATAGGGAACCTAAATGGCCATGTCTCTTCTTTGATCTCTTTGTGAGGGGCGCTAACGCCCACTGCCAGAGCCAGCCACCCACAAAGTAGCTGCCCTGGGCACAGTCATCAAAAGAACACACCCATTTTTTGGCAGTAGCCACACAACAAGCCGCTACATTTCTTAAGGCCTTTGATCCTAGTGAGAAAAGAAGGGGGCAGGGTTAGAATAGTCAGAAGGGCCCTGTATAGGGAGACTTGCACCATTTTCTTTCTCTCTCCCTCTCTCTCCTTCCTGTCCCCTCCACTTCCTCTCAAGCAAAGCACTATGGGTGTGATGTCAGAAGAGCAAAGTCTACTTTAGGGGAGGCTAGCTTTAGTCCAATCACGTGTGGACGTTTACCTTTAAAAAAGGGGGGTCTCCCACCACTTCTTTGAATAATTTCTAGAATCCAACCCTGGAAGAATATTTTGCTGGACCCTAATGAGAGAGCAGTCCTTTCTAAACTCCAATTGTGAGGTGATGGCAGGTGTTCCAAGGCAAGCTCTGTTCCCTAACCATCTGCAGGGACCGTTAGGTGTGAACTCTGCTGCTGGAACAAGCCCTGCATTTATGCTAGCTGCCATGTTGCCTAGGACCTCACTGTGTGGCAGGACCCCTGAAGGTTTGTTCCAGCCTCCTAATGTTTGAGAGCCAGAGAAAAGGACTAACTTTGGCCCTTGAGTCCCTGGAGCGGCGCTAACTGCTTCTGAAAGCCTGAACAGCTAAGATCCCTGTGTTTTCGACACGGATCCACTGCAAGCCCTGATTCAAGTGTGTTCAATGCCGAGTGAACCTTCAGGACTCTTCGAAGCGGACTTCGGTGTTTATAGTTCCCTGAAATGCTGTTTGCTGTTTGCCTCCATTTGCTGCGCACCACACCAGCTGTAGCACACTGTTGCCTCGGCTTGGACCAACAAAGTACTGTTACCTTCAGTCACTGATTCTTCATCACCGCTACTGTAAGTCGATTGACCTGACCCTGGTATTTCCCGACCAGAGACGTCCAAGCCTCTGAATTCAATCGATTCGCCTCTGTAACCTGGCACCAGTTTACCGCCACCAAACATCGACTGCTGATCGAACCTCGTGACCACCCGATCTGCAATTCGAGTAGACGTTTTGAGACCACAGCTACTTTCCGTTCAACCCAGACTCAACAAAAGTTTGCCGCTGGACTATCGTGACCTCGACCCAAGACGAAACCGCAATTGACGCAGAGAAGCCTGGTTTGAACTGTCGAATCACCAAGACATTTGCAAAGGTGTTACTGACTGATATCTGCCCTCTGTTATATCTTTGGGCTCCAGAGAATGGATTGGTCCTTTTAATCCCTTTTTCAACCGCAAGAAATATCCTTTGGAACATTGTGGTCTTTTAATGACCTTTTCTCCCATGCCTCATTACCCCAAGTGCTGCATCTTTCCTATTTTTGCGCATTCTGTGTTCTTTCTACAGGGGTGGATTCTTGCAGTGTTTTTTTACTTAATATTGTACATGGTCTATTAGAGGAAAGTATATATTTTTATAGAACCTTAATTGGACATTCTTTTATTTTGGACTGTTATACTGCACAGTTTGGATTGCTAATGAACCACATTCACGCCCATCTTGAGAGTATAGCCTTCCCTCGGACCAAAATAGCACAACATGTGAAGGAGGTATCTCTCTTAATTGTGCCTGTTTTGCCTTTATGTTTGTGTTGGCTCTTGGCTTGTAGAAGTGTGAGGGATGAGTGGGCATTTTAGCCTTTACTCATCCTTGTACGGCTGCAGGTCAGAAGTCAACTTTCCACAAGAGGTAAAACAATATTAACAAGAATTGGCAAAGCCATTACCTTTTGGCTGTCATTTGTCAAGTGCAGCCTGAAATGCCACCTTCATTTTCATTCTTTCACCCAGGATGCAGGTTTTGATACCTTTTATTGCACTAACTGAAAATACTATGCAAAGATGGAAACAAAGCATTAGCTTTCTAAGATGTTTTCGTCAGATGTATTATTATTATTAAGGTATTTATTAAGCACAAACCTATGTTCAGGAACCAATGGAGCACTTTACAGTCGTAGGGGAAGAAAACAGTGAGTCTGATATTGACGGGGAGGATAGACATAGACACTGCATCGACAGAGAATGCCTGTGTTCTGGTTCTTACCTTTCTACACCGGCAGAATTCAAGTCTGCACATGTCCTTAAATCTGGTGAATCGTAGGCCTCCACAGATGCTGATGTTTGATAGTGAGGTAGTTTGGGATTTCAGGGTGACAGCCTTGTAGATGATGCAGCAGGATTTGAAGATAATTTGAGTTTGTAGCGGGAGCCAGTGCAGTTCGATGAGGGTCGGGGTGATGTGGTTGAATTTGCTGAGTTCTTTGATGAGTCATGCTGCAGGGGTGCCAGGGTAGTCACTGGAAGGCCTTTCAAAAGGGCATTTCCACCATCTAGGCAGGAGAGGACCAATGCTTGGACAGAAGATTTGAACCTGTTTTCTATGGGATTAAGGGCTTGATGGTCTGCACCAGAGAAAGTTGGTACCAATCCATTTGTGCCCTCCTTTCTATGTGCTGTTTGAAGGAGATGTGTCTGTCGAAGTTGAACCCAAGCGGCTTGGTGCAGGTGGCCAGCTGGGGTGTAAAGCCCTCAAGGTTCGTAGCAGAGAGCCAGGTTAGGGTGTTCAGTTTTGTTGGTCAGCAGTAGGAATTTAGTGTTGGAGGCGTTGAGTTTCAGGTAAACACTGGATATTCACGACTGGATCAATGTGAGGCAGGCCTTGAGCCTTTGGATGTCATTGATGGAGGATTTCATGAGGTAGCACTGCGTGCCATCTGTGTTTTCGTGTATGTGGATGTTGTGTGGCGCGAGGACCGTTCTGAGTGGTTCCACGTAAAGATTAAAGATCACAGGGGAGCGGATGGATTGTTGTGGTACTCCACAGTTGATGGGCAGAGTAGGTGATCTGGATGAATCAATTTGTATGAACTTATGGAAATTAGCATGAACTAGAACCAGCTCTGGACAATCTTGCTGATCCCCATGCTGTGATGTAGTTTGTCGATGAATATGTAGTGGTCTACAGCATGAAACAATTAATAAAAGAAATCCACAGTACAGATCATTCTCACAATCCAGCTGGGCGTACTTGCTCCTCACTTGACAGATATACCCCTGTCTCTGGTGCATTTCGGAATCCATCTTGAAGTGCAAAGAAATATTTGGTGCTGCGTTAGTCCAGTTCTAAAATCACACACAATTCAGGTTTGGATACTTTGTATTGGGCTAACTGAAAATAATATGCAAAGATGAAAACAAAGCCAATCCAAAAGACAGAAATAAAGTTTACACAATGTTCTGATTACCTACAGGTAATCTTCATTATACCTACTTCTCCTCTTCCTTGTCACAGTCAGTGCATATGACGGACGTCAGCCTGCCTCCAATAGTTTTCTTCACCAGTTTATACTTAAATATTTATACTTACTCACCCCTCCCTGAGGAGTATGACATAAGAGCAGTCCCCTCAAACCTCCTGTCCCTTAACCAAGACAATGGATAATGGTCCTTCCCAGGTAGAAGAGGCGGAATGTCAGGACTGTGATGAGGGAGAGGAGGATTAGGTGCAAATAAGACTTCTGGTGAGTAAACATAGCATTACTCCCACATCCTCGTTCCTTGTCCCAGTTCTGACATATATGAAGATTCCCCAAGATTAGACTGATTGTCTAATCTTGGGAAAAGACATAAGCATAGCTAGGAGAACTGCAAAATCCAGTTTACCTTTCATCATAAGCAGTCTGGAACAACAAGAATCAAGTATTAATAAACCACAAAACAGCAGAAACAAACCCATGTTCAGCTCTTTTAGCAACAGTCAAACGATAATGATGGGCAGAAAAAGGCCCATGTGGCTGCCCTGCATATGTCCATTAATGATGTCCCTCTTACCTCTGCCCAGGAAGTAGCCACCCCCCTAATATATCTGCCCACCACTTTACCAGGAAGGAGGGGCCCCACCAGACTGTAGGCCAACACAAAAGTGTTCTTGATCCATCAACTAATGTAAAGAGGGGCATGAGACCCCCCCCTATGGGCACCCTCAAAAGTGGAAAGCAAACTGTATAAAGCCCCGAAGGATGCCGTCCTGTCCATTTTATTTTAATTTATTTTATTGTTCATTTATAACATGCTTAATACCAGCAAGTGGTTTCTAAGCAGAGGATCGTGATTCGAACCTGTGTTGCGCTGCATTGTCTTGCTTCCAAGACAAACGTGTTGCCCCTGAGCAATAACAGTACCTCTGTCACATCCAAAGACCCCATCTGTGCTTGAGCATCCAAAGGCATAGCCTCATGAAGTGTAGGAATAATCAATTCCCTGAGATAAATTAATCGTGGACACAACTTTCAGGAAGAACGCGGGATCGCACGTCGAGATAATGTCCTCTTGAGACACTGAAATGAACGGTGGGGAACGCAGAAGTGCACCTGACTCTACAATTCTCTGCCTCAAAACAATGGCAGTTAAGATGACAGCCTCAATAGTCAGGGATTATAATTTGGACAAATGTAAGTGCTTGAAAGGAGGACTCTACAGACCCCACAGCATCATAGGTAAGTGCCATGGAGGAGAAGAGATTTAATTCTGGGTCTAGGCATAGCAAAGTTGTGGAATAGTTTGGCCGTGAACTAATCAGATTCAGATGTAACTGCTCACAGAGCCCTGACCATCTGGATTATAGCCCATTGTGCCCTAAGTGTGGAAGGTGACAGGCACAGCTGAAAACCCTCCTGCAAAAATCTGGCCACATCGGGCATTGCAGTCTACAGAAAGAAGGTTTTTCCTGCTACAGCAGCCCGGAAAGGTCCCCCAATACCTATCATATGCTTTAAGCATACCATGCTTTTTCGACTCCAGGACGGCTAAAGAAATAAAGGAAGCCAAACCTTGATGCTTCAAACCCTCCCTTTCAAGAACCAAACTGTGAGGAATTCGACCATATGCACAGGGAGAGTGCACTGGAATGGTATTTTTCTTTTTTCATTTTTTTAAAAAGAATGAATGATGGGGGATCAACCTCTGGAAAACATGTGTGGCCATTCCTGCACATATTTTCCACGCGCACTGCACAGGAGAATAATAGTCATGTACGCTGGGAGGACACAGCTTACCAGCACCGCCCTCCCCTGTAATGTGTAGCTGGCTCCTGGCAACTGTGGGTACATCAAATGCCACTTGCCATGGGCAGCCTGATTAGCATTTCAAGGCCTCATGCATTAGCATCTCCATTGTTACACCTTGCTGGTGGTGGTGAATACTGAAGAATGTTAATTAGCAGCCCTTAGGAAAGGCCTGGGTGCAGTAAGTAACAATGGAGACCAGAGACCAACACCTCTTTGTAATGCAATGTGTCAACTTGGTACTAACACCCCTTCTTGGTATGAAAGGGCAGAGAATTTCCTGTCTGGATCCACTTCTTTCAGAGCAGGGAAGTACGTGAATTGTAGGAGACAAAAGTCTGCCTGCAACCCCCACTTTAAAAGAGGCTCATGTTGTGACCAAGCGCCGCTTAGGGGCAAGTTAATTAGGGAGACACATTGATGTACAGCAGACAGGAAGATGGGTGGGACTGAGAAGTATATGTTGGCATCCTTCCCCTGTCTGTTGCCAAGCACTCCGATTCTGACCTGAAGCATCACCCAATGGGTTGGTGGGGACCCAGGATTGGTTCATTAAGGTGGGCCTAACCTGCACCAATTACTGGGGCTCGTTTGGCTTGAAAAGAGAGCTGAGCCCCTCACTGGTCAGATCATCTAAAGACTTTGCAAGGAGTAAGAAGAAGGACTCATTTGGCCCAGAGCTGAAGGTACAGTCTACCTTACCATACATCTTCTGCAAGTGAAGCAAGGCCAGGAGTTCCAAGAGGGAAGCAAGGTCCCTCCCCTAAGCATCTACCAGGGAACAGAGAGAGATACCAGACTCAGAGGATCCATCCAGCAGCTCCAGAACCTGTACCCAGCCAGCACACAGTGTGCTCTGCTAGGTTCTGACAGCAAGCTTCCAGGGTGGGGAGTGCTGGAGAGTCTCTGGACAAAGGACAAGGCTGTTGCCTGCTAACACGCTCCTGAGCTTTGGCCTGTCCGCCTTGAAAAGACACGAGCCCTGCGAAGAAGCTAGGTGGAGTGCCACACAAGCATCATCCAGCATCCTTATTTTTAAGGGCAATTTTGAGACAGTCGAGTCCTCGAACCGTATCCGGCTGCACCGCTGACTGTTGTCATGCTGCAGTCACCAGAGCTGTCTGAGACACCTCGATTAGGAGTCCACAGCACAGAGACAACGATTCTTGGCCCGAGCCGCTGTGCCGGACAGCCTGCAGATGTCCATCCAGCCTTGCTTTCCGTACTGCCTGCCGCCTGGTAGCCGTAGCTGTCTCCTGTGACTAACTCTGTCTCACGGGCGGCAAAGTGCCCTGGAACTGCATGATGCAGTTCAGCACCAGGTATATTTGTGTTTCTGCTCCCCCCGGTCCTTCTCTGAAAGCCCCTAGATACAGCTATGACCCTTTGCTCCTGTTGTTGAAACCAAATAATCTTGAACTATAAGACTGATTACTTTACCAACTACCCTTCAGTCAGTATCCAGAGTGCATCCCTTTCCTTTGTGAAACTGTCTCTCCTCTGTGTTCCTTTACAGTGTGGGTTGTAATTGTAGTGTGCTAGAACTGTCTGTTGTAGTAATAATAAATTAGATATTCTTATACAATCTTGAGTGCACAGTCCCTTTTATTATTGGGTAATAATTGTATTTTTACTGTGTTGCAACTAACCAACGATCCACAACCTTGCAGAGATAAGCCTGCCATTCCGTCCACATCACCAGAACTGGACAAGGTCTTAAAATGTACTTGTATTCCGATCTGTTCGGATCCCTTCTGGTGTACTAGAGGTGTGGGGTTGATAGATGGTTTAGAAACTGATATTCATCCCTGGACCACTGGTGCTCCAGAAGTTGATTCATCACACAAACTGCCCAGGGCCAACTATTTTGAGGCATCTAGTCTGCTGTCAAAGTTGACAGCAGATGTACCAGAAGAAACAATGGCCGACCCACCGCTAGATGTAACGGGAAGGGAAGCCAAGACCCAATATGGGGCTGCAAGAAGAACCTCCAACATGGAGTACTAGATCCTCCAAGACCCTGGACAGCAGTGGTATCGGAAGAAACCTGCAGAATCTCTGCAGGCCCAGGAATTGACACGACATCCACAGCCCAGCCTTCCTCCTCCACCTCCATGGCCCAGAGAAAGGCCTAACAGAGACACCATAAGGTTGAAGGTCTCAGGACTCAGAGACAGCTCTTGAGACAATGTAATGTTCCTGCTGAGAGTATCCAGCTGACTTTTGTGGATCTCCCTGATGTGAGCTGCTTCCATTGAAACAGGGTTTCTCTCTGCCCAAGACCCCAATCTGTGTGCAATGTTGGACAGGGCAGGAGAACCCATACCAACCTATCAGTTTTGATATGAAACTATGGTTGTGCTGTCTGATAGGATCTAAACTGGCTGTGTCACAATTTGGCTGGTGAACCACTGCCTAGCTATCCATGCTGCTTCCAACTCCCTTCAGTTGGGGATCTACCATGAATCGACCTGAGACCACTTTAAATAGTCATGGGCCCCAGTGCAGCCCTCCAACCTCAATCACTGGCTATGGTGGAGATCACTGCGGGCAACGGTGGATCCAGAATAACCTCCTTCAGAAGTTTGTCCCACTTCAACCACAAGTTCAGGCTTTATACCACCCAGGCCAATATCAGAATCAGCTCTTGAAGTCTTGAGGGACTAGTTGCCAAGGGGAGTGCAGGTGTCACATGAGAGGGTGGAGATGCAGCCTTGTCCACAGACTTACAAACACTGTTGCTGCTAGTAGTCCATGCACCTTCAGTTACTGTCTAGCCAAAGCCGTGGCCAGCTGACACAGAGCTGCCACTTCCTGCACAATTTTGTTTGCTCTTTCCTCTGGGAGAAAGGCCCATCTCCACCTTGTCTGAAAGTGAGCTCCAATGTTGTTGGACAGAGAGTGAGATTTTTGCTGATTGATCAAGAACCCAGGACTCATGAGCACCAAGGAGACTCTGCTCACTGTATTCTCCACATTCAGAGCTGCGGACCCCTGAAGTAATAGACCATCCAAGTATAGGCACTCTTTCAGCTCCTCTGCAAGAAGGATCCACATGACCGGGGCAACATCTTGATGAAGACACAGGGTGCTGACCACAATCGAAAAGGGAGAACCACAAATTGAAAAAGAAGGCCTGAGACGGCAAACCTCAAAAGTCAGAAATGGTCAGATGGATAGGCACATGAAGGTATGCGTTGCTGAGGTCCAATGAAGACAATCTGTCACCTGCTGAAGTCATGGGCAGAAACCTTTGCATTGTTTCCATTTTGAATGTTATGCTCTGCACAAACGTGTAGACTTCTTTCAGGTGCAGCACCCATCTGAACCCCTTCGGGATGAGGAACACTTTGGAGTAGCACCTCTTCCCTTGAGATGCCTGAGGGAATAGGAACATTGTTTTCTTCTGTAGTAGAAACACCAGTCCCTTCTCCAAGCATGCTTTCTTCTCCAGATTCAGGGGGGCCATGCCACTTCTGCCACTCCCATTCTATGGTGGTTGTGAAGAAAATTCTATGCAGTAACCATCACGCCGTACGTCCTGTACCCATGTATTATTCATGGAAGTAAGCCAGGTTTCTTTTCCTTCTCCCCACCAGGGCTGACAGGGTGCTCATTCAATAATGAGCGGGAAGTATTCAGTGAAGATGATGTTCTGACCTATTGAGCAGGAGCCTGCCATTTGTTACGGCAACCAGGGCAGCTTCTGCAAGTCAAGCAAGGAAACATGGACTGACCAGATGAGGACGTATTATGTCCAGTAGACTGCTTTGCTTCTTCCTTAAAGTGCTTAAATGCTTTACATGTTGATGGAATCAGTGTGCTTTTTCCTCCAATTCATGTCCAAAAGATGTGGCCCATATGGAATGGGAGCCTGAGGCTAACAATCTTCTGAGAATGTTCTGTTTGCAACTCCTTGATATGACTAACTCTCCTGGCTGCCACTGTTGTCCCCATGGCAATGGATGCTGCCCGCAACCCATCATATGCCAGGTCTAATAATAACTCAATTTGATGCTGCATGACAATCAGGTTGCCAGGATCGTGGGCTGAATCCTATGATCCAAGCCTGCTTTCCGAGAAACCTGAAGTCTGCTCAGACCCGCCCCCACAATCTTCCTCCCACCCTCCTCTTCCCTCTGATCTCTGCTTCCTTCCCTCCCCACCCTGTTACTTCCTTTGGAGGCTGTGCTAATGCCGCCACTGCTCGGCATCCCCATAGCCATGGAAAGGGAAGAGGGGCTCCACAAGGAGCCCCCCTCCCAATTCCAAGATTGTCATCATATGTAAATATTTGTTTGAATGAATGGGACGCCGCAAGAGAGTGTCCCATTCATATAAACAATATTATTCCTATCAGGACCCCAGATTAAAAACACGGGGTGCTAATAGCAATAGCACCCTTGTAGGCGGGTTGGACTAGGAGGTAATAGCGCTGGGGACCATCATTAAGGCCATTCGTTCACTCAAGCCTGTAAGTTGGGCCCTGAGCCGTCACACCCCCGATCCAGCACTCCAACTCAGGTATTGTTGCTTAAATAATGCTAGACATTCCTGACCTTCTTCAATCCTTGATTAAAGTTGTTAAAAGTCATCTAATAAGACCTGAGTGGTAAATGTGCCATTGGCGGATGCTCTAATGGCTAGATGAGACACAGCATACCTTCTTCTTGAAGCTGAGTCCAGTTTTTAGTTTTGGCTATTAGGTGACACTGAAAACACTACCTTTAAGCCGAAACTATTGTCATTAAAATAAGAGCTTTAAAATAAGAGATTCAATAGGGGCTTTGAATGAATGAGGGTCTGTAATGCTTTTCACTGCAGATGACATTTGGGGATGGATTTGTGTTGTTTGGCTGTGTCCACCCATTTAACACCCATCTCTAAGTTGAACTTATATGAATTTCCTCTCATTTCCACCCATCTCCAAAATGCAAAACATTGTAAATACAAGTTATTTTACTTGATTGATGTTTAAACAAATATTTTCAAAAAGAAAAAGTTCCCAATTAGGGAACTCACGTCCCCTGCACACTATCCTTTGTCTGGAAAAACAGACCAATAGCTTGTATTATTTAAGTGATTATACATTCAAGTAGTCAATAGTATGTAACTCCCACACTGGCATATGTGGTATTTGGTCAAAAGCAAAATTCAAGATAACAGTTCAGTCAGATGTTTATCACACAAATCTTCATTTATTCATGGTGATGATACCAAGAGGGCCCAACGCGTTTCGAGTAACGCTCACTCTTCATCAGGGGCGTGTGCAATTCTATAGAGGAAGTACATATAACATACGGTTAGGACTTATGGTGCAACCAAGTATATACATTTTTGTAAACTCAATCAATGTAAAATAATATCAAATATACCCAAACTCAATAATTTCATATTAATCTGTTATATCTTTGGCAAATTAGTATCAACACAATGAGTATTTGTGAAAAGAAAAAAAGAGATTTTAATTTTGCTACGTTGCAAACTGGGAAGATGCCAATGAAAAGGGTAGAAAAGGCAGAGCTGGATGTCTGCATTCATTATGCTCATATCATGCAACTATTTCATGAAGATGCAGTCGTGTTGCGCATGCGTGTATGACGTCATTGATTAGAATATCGGGCTCTGCCAGTGGATCCTGATATAAATAAAAGCCACCTTTGCAAATGACTTCAGGCGTTCCTTTGGAGGTTCCATAACGGAGAACAATTTATCATATCCTACTCTTTAGGATACACAAAGTAAGTGATATGGTCAGTGCATCATTGACTCCCCTGTGTTTTTAACTTTGACATAGCTCAGGTGGTTTCTGGGTTTATTAGCTCTGGTTATTCAAACCTTTAATCTTGAACTATGTTAGAAATTCACCTCCCTTTTTTGCATTTTACTAGGTCCCTACCAGTAATGGACCACCACACATGAGGGAAAGGCGCACCATTCCCTGTGCATAAGATACCATACTGCCTCCGGCCGCAAGTCGCTGTAAATTGCCTCCTGAGGTGATTTACTAATCTGATGACGTAACTCCCTGTATTGGTAATACTGCTAATTTCACCACACAGGACACTGGCTCCTGTACTAGATCTGAAAGGGCCATTATATCCAACCTCGACCATAATTGGTCGCAGTGAATTGGAAATCTCAACATGAATTAACTATTGTTAAGGATTTCAATAAGGCAATACACCCGGGTCCCGTCTAGCATGTAATGCACCAATGAAATATTTATTTATTGTATCTATAGGTTCAATATTCTGAGTGATATACCACTCATATCACATCCTTCCTCAAAATACCCCCAGGTCATGATGGACCAGGAATCTGGCTTGTTGGTAAAGGTAAATATTTATTTATTATTTAAAATTCAAATCACACAAGTTTTAATATATATGGAGCAGCAATCAACAATGTGGTGATAATACAAATCAGAAAAATAAGTAAGGCAATTGAATTCACTTTTGAGCAGCACAGAAGATAAATACAGAGAAAATAACAGTTTTGGCTTGTGAAAAGATAGCGTTTAAGTTAAGATTTCCCCTGCAAAGTTCTTAATTCACGAATGAGCAGTTCTACACAGATGTAAGTAAACAGCGGGTGTTCAGGAGTAAAGAACAGTGTATAGGGTTTGAATGCAATCGTCCCACCCTAAACAAGAGAAAACGTTTTTGGAACTTTTACACTTTTGAAATGACAGTTGAAAAATGGCTTTGTGAAACAATGAAAAGTGTGCAAAACTCCTTAAATTGATATAAATTCTTATGAGAGTAACACTGAACCGGTTCTAACAAACATAAGCTACAATATGAGCAACAGAACACACTTTAAAACAGAATGGGAGTTGGGAAATACTTTGAATGGGAAAAAACACGTAGAAAACTTTAGCAAAATCGCGAATTCGCGGCTAATTTTTGCTATGCAATTTTTAATAAGAAACATGCCAAATACACTAAGGGTCTTAGGTTTAAGTGAGAGTTGAAATTAGGTCTCTAACTATAAAATTGAAGAAGTTATGCAAGTTTGAATGAGAGGTGTTTTTGAAAATAAAGGCCCAAAAATGAAAACAGAAATCAGTTTTTACAATGACAATTGTGCTCTAAACTAGGGTATTCAGGCTGGTTACCAGTTTGAAACACAGTAAGCCCCAGAGTTGTCCGTGGAAACCAACCCCAGCACCTCCGTGTCCACCTTGGAGGACTCAGTCTGATTACCCGTGGGATGATTTCTAAGGGTTTGGGATTTTCACAAGACAAAAGGATTTTCAAGAAATTATTACTAGCGCAAGAAATCAAAGCAAGGTTTCAAAACTGATGTGACACTATTACAAGTTCTTAGGTTAAAGAGAGGATGGGTTGAGATATGGGGATAGGACAAGGTAAGACAAAATATGCTATGGTTGACAATGATTCCTATTTATACTTACAGTCCACTGTAGATTAAGTTTGGACCGTGAGGTTCTGGTCATCACGGTCGGGTCTACAGGTATCAGGGCACTTCTGGCGGGATGGTCAGCTGGGCTGTTCTGGTCAATTGGACTGGCACCTCAACCAGATTGGATTGGATTGGTGCTTCTGGTCACTGGACACTGTAGATTTGCGGTATAGCAAGTTTCAGCAGGCAAGCATGAATGGTAGCAAGCCAGACTGGATCAGAATTATTCTTTCCGGACGTTTGGGATGGTTCAAGATTTGGGCCTAGCTGAAAAAGAGTTCAGCAATTGCTGGGACTTGGTTTTCCAAAGTAGTCTGGATCAAGACACGATGAAAAGTTCTGGAACAGGATGAAGAAGTCGGGAACAAAAGGCCGCACAGAAATAAGGATGTAGTCAGGAATCAGTGTGTCTGTGTGTTGTGAGGTTCCCATATTTATCATGCCAAGTGACATCACTCAGTTTTTGGTAGGGGCAGAATTACAATCCACATCCCCAATGCTGTGAGTGGTCAAATGCACTTGCCTTTTTCTGGTTGGAAGACAGAAAGAGCTGTCATATTTTATGATGTGACTTGGGAATTCCCACGGTGATTTGGACCAAAACTTAACTTTTCCACAAATACGCATTTCTATAATGATGCCCTCTAATATAATCGGACACATGCATTACATATTTTATGGTTTACATTTACCTCCAACTCCTACGTCCGTGAGAGCTGGCTTGTCGTTCTGCGGTATTTTGTCAATTTTTATCATAAAGATGTGGCCTAACAATTCCTAATTCAGTACACATCTGTGCAATCACCACTAGAACACGGGTATACAATATTAGACTTGCAGCATTAATAGTTTTGGCGCAATCAGTGTTTCAATATAACTTCTGTTCCTTATGGAGTACCAGGTTCACTCACGTCTTCAAATGTCTAGCATGAGTTCAGATTCATAAGTATGTATTTTTCACTCATCTACTTATTTTGTCTGCCATGTTAAATGTCATGAAGTTCTGTGGCAAAAATAAGTCATTTCCATTCAAAATCCATGTCAGGTTTTTTTTCTCTTTCTTCACAAGTGAGCAAATGGCCAGTCCTTTGGAGTTCACTGAGAAGCCTCCCCCACATCCTGCTCCTCCTCTGGGAGGATGGGGGTCCAAGCCTTCTGTTGTCTGTGCCTGAAGCAAAGTCGAATGTCTAATGAGGGTTTTGTTCTTAGTATGCAAGGCCTCTCCATAGCAATTAGGCCTTCCTGCTAGCAATAAGGTGTTACCCATTCCCAGGCTGAGGCTGTAAGATCAGAATTAAATAGTTGATTAGCTCCAGACTGGGTTTTAACTTTAAGTTACCTACATCTCTCATTACAACATATAACTTGAAAACAGTTTGTAGGTGGATTTTGACATTTAAAGAATTAGGCATTTCAACAAAACATGTTTTTAAACAGGCGATTTTGCACTTTCTTCCTGAAAAACACATTTACTTTGAGTCTTTTACATCAGATTTTCCTCTGCAGCACACACATTTTATTCAGCATTATTTCTGTCCTTGAGTGCTGGAATTCGTCTGCAGTCTGGATTTATGTATCCTGCCTTTGCTTGGAGTTCTCGCTGCATAGCTGAAATTGTTACATGTTGCCATTTTTAGCCACATTTTTCCAGTGGAACTGAAAACAATGTTGCTGGGCTGCCTTTTTCATGAAATACCATTCTTAGCTGCTGTCAGTCAGTGAGGCCTGGCTCCTCTGAGCCCATCAATCCAACACTGGATGATCTGTAACCCTTTTACTCTCAAGGATTCACTGGAAATGAATGGATGTTGTACCAAAACAGCACTTTGAAGATTACAAAGCTGCATTTTAAAAGGCATTTCGGTTTTTAGCCCAATTCTGTGGCCTTGCTGCATGTTGAATGGAACAGAACCCACTGGCATGCTCCTGTAGGGAGAATTCTGTCTACATCCCCACTTTTACTGTGTGGCATGGGTGTGCAGCCTTTTGTGATTGTGACCACACACAGTTTTGTAGGTTTTTGCACGCACAGTGGTTAGCGCATCCATTTTTGGCTGTTTCTATCCCCATTTGTAAAGTGGTGCAGGGGGGCACATTGGCATGGGTCAAAATATCCCACAAAAGCCCCCCCCTGACTTTGGCTTGACTTCCAGTCGTGGGGAAGTTGGGCACGTGGGATTTCTCTTTCTGTCCATGTGAAGAACATCGGTTCTTCAGGTGTAGGTACTTCTCCCATCAGTGATTGATGAGACACGTTCTCTTCGCTGGTTCTGGTTGGAATAGGAACGATACCCCCATCTTCTCTCGTGCTTTCTTTTCCAGTGTGGAGCGGCACTCCGGATCTTCTTCCTCCCGGGTCCCTGAGGAGGTCCTCCGTGGTGATTAGGTACACTTAGCGCCAATATTAGAAAACAGAACATAACCAAGTCATGGACATTTTCCCACTACTGCCCACCAATAGGGATAACAGCCGTTGGATATACATATGCATTCAGTGACAACTTACAATATTGTACGCATGTATTTACTGACAATCTAAACATTTTCTAGGTTTCCTCATTCTCTACCTCTGTGTTTTCTGTAGGCTCTTCTATTTGCCGCAAAGTATGCCTGGGGTGGCAACTCTTTAGCTGATTTATGTGGACCCACTTGTCTTCTCCTGTCCAATCGCCCTTGGGGATGCGGATTCTGTAGGCGACAGGTGAGATTTTGTCCACAATTTCAAAAGGTCCCCGTCAGCTGGGCAAAAATGTGTGCTCCTTGGCCTGGTTCCTTTGGAAATTGTACAAGTAGACCCTGTATCCTACTTGATATTCCTTTTTGGTTGTCTTAAGGTCATAGTGGGTCTTCATACTGTTTGCAGACTTTCTAGATTCCGCTGAGCATACGCAAAAGCATGTTGAAGGTGTTATTTTAGATTTTCAACATAAAAATGAGTTGTGGAGGCATTTATCAATGTCTACTCTTGGGTTCTATAGAGAAGATGGTGGGGTAGCACCATCCTTCGTCCAGTCATCAGCTTAAATAGAGACATTTTAGTTGCAGAAGACGGGGTAGATCTGATGGCCATCAGGACAAGGGGTAATCAAATATCCCAACTTGGCCAGAGTCTGCCACAAACTTTTATAATATGCTCACAATGGTTTTATTATACCTCTCAACTCCACCACTAGAGGACGGCGGTATGCAATGTGTAGTTTCCTTTTCATCCCAAGTATCTCCCACATCTTTGTCATCACTTCGCTAATGAAGTGACTTCCTTGGTCTGACTGAATACTTTGGGGTAGTCCAAAAAGTGAGAAGATGTGATTGATCATCAGGGCAGCTGCTGTTTCTGCCTTGCAATTTGGGGCCCGGAGACATTCCACCCACTTAGTAAACTAGCAGTTAACATGTACTTGTTCCCCCTAGAGGAGTGAATAACGGGCCTGATGAAATCTACTTGTAAATCTGACCATGGCAGTGTCATCCCCCGCTTTCGAGGGGAGCACGGTGTGTGAGTAATGTTGGCTGAAATTGTGTACACACAAGACACCCCTTCAAGTATTGGTCGAGGTCCTGGCCCATGTGTGGCCAATATGCAACCTCTTGCAAGATTTCTAATGTAGTATGAAACCCCGGATGACCGGCTGCGGCCGCATCATGGGCGTGACTTAGCATTAAGCTTCGGAATGAGGTAGGGACCACCCACTGGTCACAGCCAGATATGGATCTCCTCACCAACAAACCGTCTTGGATTCGGAACATTTTTGGACATTTCATCAACCCTCTGAGGTCCTCTTTCCCAATGTGATCAGTATCCGTCAGGGGAAAGTTCTCAGGGTCCTCAATGTTTGATAAAACTTACCAATTATTGGATCCCCTTTTTGAGCCGTGATCAGCATCTGGGGTCTCCTTACTCCACTGGGCAGTTGAGAGGTCATTGTTAGCATTTGTCTGGGACCTAGTGATAGCAGTGACCTGGATTTCTCCCAACAGGAGCCTGATCTCAAGTAGATCCCTTTGGATGGCTCCGGTTTTGGCCAGCTGATCAGCTAAGTCATTTCCAGTTGTGTCTGGTCTGTCTAATTTGGAATGTCTCTTGATCTTTTTCCAGTAGATGATCGTCCCACTAGAGGTGACCAGATCATCAATCTACTACGGGGACCAATTTTGTACCCAGCGGAGGGTTCCGGTGCATCATTCACTCAGGCATTCCCCACGCCGGCCACTAGTTCCTTTTCCCCGTTGTTGTCAACATGGTAGGAACACCCATCCACATAGACAGTGGGCATGCCCTCACATTTGTCTTCTTCATAGACTTTGTGTGGGGAATTGAGGTACGCCTCCATGTTGTCCTGGGTTTTAAGACTTTCGTCCTCGAGACAGTTTTCTCTGGCACAATCATGCAAGTCAGCCAGACCTTGCGCGAGAGGACTCTTCTTATTTTGGCCATATCTGACCTCCACAGGAAAGCCTTGCATTGACAGAATACAGGAAGTAATTCAGGAATTACTCACATTTCCGGAAGGTATTCTGTCACTTTGAAGATATTGTAGAGGCTGGTGTCCACTATAATGTGTTCCCCTGGATGAATGGGCGGTAATTCTTCAATGCCCACACCTTTGCCCGGAGTGCTTCCTCACAATCATTGAATCTTTCCTCCAAGAAGATCGCCTTGTTTTTGACAGGCTAGGCAAGGTGCTTGTGAGAGGCTTCTATTGAGTTGTCTTACTGCCTCAGCTTGTTCTGAACCCCACTCCCACTTGACCCCCCCTTCAACAGATGGATCAGGGGTCTTGTGATCTCTGCGTAATCCTCAATGAACTTTCTGCTGTACTTAGTCAGTCCAAGGAGGCTCCTTAGCTCACACAGAGTTGTGGGGTCTTTTAGTTTCAGGAGTGCTTCCACTTTCTTTTCTTGGGGACAGAGACCCTCAGGAGTTATCTCATGCCCAAATAAATCGACATGGGTTGTGCACCACCATGCCTTTTGGAAAGATAGTTTTGCTCCGGCAGCCCTCAACTGTGTCAGAACATAACGGACCTCCGCTATGTGTTCCTCCATAGTTGAGCTTTTGATCAGAACATCATCTACATAGGCCAGGTTACCCCTTTCACCCAAGTCGGGCATGGCCTTATGTAAGAAGATATTTCCAGAGTTGATGTATCCGAAGGGAGTCCGGGTCCAGGTGTACTGCTGCCCCTTGAAGGTAAAGGCCAGTTTGTATTGGTCCTCCGACAGGCACGGTCCAGTACCCATTGGTCAGGTCAATGGCAGTGTATACCTTTGACCCCTGGATCTGGGCCAGCCCTTGGTCAATGTAGGGGAGAGGCCATCGGAACGCGTGGACCCGTTTGTTTAGCTCCCTTAGGTCAGCACAGAGTCTCCACTGGCCATTTGGTTTTAAAATCCCAAGCACCGGATTATTTAAAGTGCTGTGGACTGGACGAATTATCCCACGGGACTCAAGGTTTTTAATTATTTCTGTGAGGGACTCCATGGATGCGAGAGGCAAGCGGTATTGCTTCACAAACACTGGAGTCATGCCAAGGTCCGTGGGAATTGTTGTTGTATGGATTTCGGGGCGACCACAGTCATTAGAGTCCACTGCAAAGAGATCCTGAAAATCTAAGAAAACCTGTTTCAACTTTTGCTCCTGCTCCAGAGTCTTGCAGGCATCAGCTAGGTTGACTCTCTCTTCAAACATCTGCCTGAAGCCCCGGAAACACTTCTGGTTAGGCTATCTCAGCGGCCTCCTCCAGCTGGTTGGAGAAGTTCCTGGTTAAAGTATTGACTTGGACTGACGGCTTCAGGCAGGGAAGGCAGTCCTGGTGGATTTGAAAGATCACCTCATCCCTACTGAAGTCACAGGTCACCTCTTCCTTACCATAAGGGCAGGAAGAGTACACCAGGAAATTCCCCCCATGCCGGGTGAAGATCCTGTCTGGTGTTCTGTCATTGTCGCTATAACTGTCAAAACAGTCATTGGGGAATGGTCCTATCAGCTCCCTACCTAAATCTATGGAAAAATGTTGGTCATCAACCGCCATTCCAATAATGGTGCCTGCGCCCAGAGTGATACTCCTAAGGTCGCTGTTATCCACCAATATTGGAATGGTGTTGTGTTCTATATTGACTAATGGTGTTGGGTTTAACCCCAATCCTTGCTGTTGGAGATATGCGTTGAGGTGAACATATGCGTCAGGAATTTGCAGTTTCTGTCCTCTCTTAATTTTTACTTTAAGTGGGGCTAGTAGTGTCCATTCCGGGATGGTGACTTCCTCTCCAATCTGAACTTCAACTGCATATGGCAGCAATTGAGCTGACCGAAATGCTTTTTCTGGATCATCAAAATCCATGGGATTACCCCCTAATCTGGACAAGGCTTTGAAGTTTATCAGGTCCAAATGATTTTCAAAGCGATTGAGAACGTCACTGCGAAAATAAAATGCAGCAGGGACATCTTGCACAACCCAACAGTTGTGTAATATGCTTTTGTTGCCCATCGAAATTTTGAGCATACACCTGCTAGGCAGGAGATGTTTGGAATTGGGAGTTTCCAGGTCCATTTCCCATTTGTCTATCAATTTAAATGTGGGAATGGCTGGATCTTTTGGGAGTTGTCGGAATATGGCTTCGCTGATGAAGCTCTTAGCGTTGTTCACGTACACTCGGGCGAGAACGGAGTCCTTCACCTCATTGAACTGAATAGAGATAAACAACTGTTTGTTATAATGTGTGTCTCCCCACCATTCCCTCTACTTCCCCTGGTGTGGTGATGTTAGTGTGGAATGCAGAGATGTCACTGTGGATGGAGTGTTGTGATCTGAATGTATGTTCTACGGGGGGCAGTTGGAGAAGGAGAGCTGGCTGGCAAGGACGTGCCGGTGTTTCTGCTGTATTACTTTACTAATAAACCCATAGTAACTTACCTGCAGGCTCAGGTGTGTTGATGAACAATACCACTTTGTTACACTGGTCTCTAATCTTCTGAATGTCAGCTAATATTTGAGCTGGTTTCTCAACATTTTGGACTATGAAAGTGGGCTTCTCTGATTGTGAATGAGCATAGAATTTCAGAGTATTTCCTTCCAGTGTGGAATGCCACTTCAAACTGGAAGGAAGGTTGATTTTCAAAAATAGAGAGGACTTCCCATCACCAGTGTGTTGTCCTACTGCAATTACTGTCACTTCAGGGATTTGGTTGTTTTGAAAATGGAACTCAATGTGATCCTGTTTTTGTTCAACCATGTGGCATGTGCCATTTAAACTAACATGGTTGACAGTATGTTTTAATTTTATTGGTCGGTTAGTCTGGGTCCAGAGGACATTGTTTACACAGTCTATTAGGGAAGACAATCTGCGCACGATGTCACTCCCCAGTAAATATGGTGTGCCCTCTGGATTCACCACTATGACTGGGTGTTTCACCTTGTGTCGCCCAATTTTAATTTCCAAATCCGCAGTCCCCTCGACAGGACTTTCATTCCCATCGAAGTTCTGAAGTTGTCCATGAAGAGGGGTGAGAGGGATCTGGTATCTCTCCCCCTTCCTGAATTCAGTTGATCAAAGGCTCTCTTTGACAGGAGAGTGGCTTGGGATCCAGTGTCCACCAGTGCCAAAAAATGTACATTGCCCTTGTACTTGGACCGGGGCATAACATCTTCCCTCCTTCTCCTCAAGGGGGCAAAGATAATGTGCATTTTGGGCCAGTTGGTGGGTTAGTTTCTTGATTCTTGATTCTGACACCGGGGTAGTTTGGGCAGGATTCTGTGTGGGAGCTTGGGGATCTGTAAGAAAAATATGGCAGTTGGATATTGGGGGAGTTTTGGGCTCCCCTGGTTCTGATTCTGGGCTACCCCCCACCCCTTTTTGGAGGCAGTCCCAAAGATTAAGTTTGGGCAAGGTGGTTCTCCAAGCAATCATTCTGGGGTTCAATGATGGGCGGTTCTAACTCAGTCCCCACATTTGCCCAGTCTTTATTAGGATCTCTCGGGACCCATTTTTCTTTGGGAGGAGTACCCCATCCCTGAAAGGGAAGATCCTTTTCCCAGAGTCCTCTGAGGACTTCAAATTGGAGGACACTAACCTCTGCCACAAAGTGGGTCTTTTTAGGTCCTTTATTTCTCCCACCCACCTCTGTTCCTTAGGTTGCAGACTTTCGGGGGCAGGAGATTTTGGTTATGGTTCCTGAGTTTCCAAGATCTTTTCACAAGTGGGTAAGCAAGCTTCCTCTGAGGCTTTACACCCCACCCCCCCCGTGTCTCCTCCTTTGGAACCGGTGCATTGTCGGGGTTCTCTCCCCGTCATTGTCCTGGAGTACCAGACCATTGGTTTGCGGAGTATTGAGCCTCCATGTTCATCTGAGGGTTCTGTTGAGCCCTCAACATGCGTCTCAGATCCTGTAACAAGTTCTGGACCTGGAGCTCCAGTTGGGACACCCGTTCTGGCTGGTATGAGGGTCTCTGGTCCACCCTAGGTGGATCACATGAAGGGTAACTGTCCCTTCTCCCATAATACCCTGGGTGGGGACAGTTCTGGCAAACCTCCACCCTTGGCCTCCCCTCTCCCAGATTGGGCTGTCTGGACTCAGGAATGTGGGGAGCAAAAGGAGGGTTGTTTTGTGGGCTGAAGTTTGGCAGGTACCGGGGAAAGAAGCTCAACCTAGCATTTGGGGTATTACTGCCCTCCTGGGGAAAGTTAGGAGGGATGTTTCCTGGGTTGGTAGCTACCTGGTTGGACCCCCCCTTGGGATTGGGGAGTCCACACGTACCCCAGGATGGGTTTGTTGCCCTTGTATCGGGGGCTTATGTAGTCCGGGGAGTTAGGGGTCCCATTTGTGGGATTACCTTCCTGACTACCTGTCTGGGATTGGCCCGAGGGCCTTCTGGTTCTTTGGTTGGGTAAGTTCTGTATCAGTATATTTTTAGGCCCCCCCATATACAGATCTAAAATGGGGGCAACCTTCACCTCTGCCACCTTAGCAGCAGCAGCGGTGTTGGCTGCTTTGGGGGTTTTATTGGTATTTTTGTTCTCTACAGGTTTCTGCACTTCATAAATACGGGTCACCTGTTCAATGACCTAGTCCGGTGATCTCTTCTCGTGAAAGTCCCTCACCAGCTGGGTCATGATGTATTTGGGGAGTGCATGGAAGAAGGTGTTAATGAACTCCTTACTGTCCGTGCACACCCTCCTGGTGGTCTGCGCAAAGGCACATTTATGTTCTTGCACAAATTCTTGTGGGGCCTGGTCTTCCCCACACTGCAGATTGTAGGCCGGCTTGCGGGCCTCTTGGGGATTTCTATGGAAAGAAAAAAGTGTTTTAAGATGGCTGCCCTGTAGGTGGACCATCTTGAGTGGTTCTGATCCTCCAACCCTGCAAAGAAGCTGGAGTACTCAGGGGAGAATGTCCATTTTACATATTGGATGCACCTCTGACTATCTTTCAGTTGAAAAGTATCAATCATCTGTTCGTATAACTCAAGGTGTTCCCAGGCTGAATACTTGGCATGTTTGTGATAGGGATTTATAACACTCCTAATGGCCTTGATCTGCTTCAGGGGATCTTTCAGTAGAGCCCTCTTAATTTTGTTGGCCTTTTTAGTCTCACTCATCCTCTGACTCAGAGGCACTACTACTGGGGTTGGCTATCTTATCCTCTAGGCACTCCCTGTTTCTGCGAGCTTGAAAAGGGCTTGCAGAATGTGGGGGCCTAGTTGCCCTATTACTGTGGCGCTCAGAAGAGTCTTCTGACTCTCCCCTGCTCCCAGGATTGGCAGAGTACCCCTCCCACTGACCTATCTGGGAAGAGGTCTTGAGGATACTCCTTTTGGGATTGATTTCCTGTAGTTCCCCCACCAAATTTTACAAACAGATCTTTTGGTAGACAGTATTTTTGAAGATCCAATTTCCTGACTCTCCCCTCATCTGAGTCCTCCTGGTCAGAGATATTAGCCCTAACATTTGGAGATCTCTACGGAGACGCCCGCCCATCAACTTCTGAGATGCGCTGATCTGTCAGTCCTATCTTACCCATTTTGTTGAAGTCTACCATCCCCATGGCCGCTGGTTCATATGAGTCAGTGGACCTGAAGGTGGCAGAGTTTATTGCATTGAAGGGGTTAGAGTCCCAGAGTACAGGGGTCCTGATGTGATGCTCAGGGGTTTCCCTTTCCCTCCCTACCTCTTCTCTTTCAGCCCCTATTCCTTGGTGATATGCCAAAATCTGAATCTTTTGTTCTTCTATTAGGGCCTTACTGGTCTCAATACTCGCTCTTGCATGGCTATCTGTTTGTGGAGCACATCATTCTTTTCACAGAGAGCCTCATTGTCTCTCCGCGCTTCCTGCCTGGTTTGGAAATACTGGGCCAATTTCTGCTGTTGGAGACTCACCTCCTGAGTTTTATCATTATTGGTCTGGATGTTCTTTTGCAGAGCATCCTCCACCCGCCTGGTGTGCTCTAGTTGCTTCTCGTATTCTGTTTTTGCTTCATGAAGCTCCTGTATGATAACCACCTGTTCTGCGCAGACTCTATTACAAGTTAATTGTTGTGCCAGCTTTTGTTGACTCTGTTGTAAAGAGTCAACCCTTTCCTGACACTCATCTTTCAGTGCCTGAATTTGGGTATCCTGCTCTGCCTTCTCTTGCTGTAGGAAAGCAAGATCTTCTTTTAGTTTTGTCAGGTACTGCCTAGCTTCTGTCTCTGAGTCTTGGCTCTTCGGTAGCCTTTGCTCTGCAGACTCCAGATCAGCCTGGATTCTTTCTAGTGTTTCCACTTGATTCCTTGCCAGAACTATGTTCTCAGCATGTTTTTCCTGCCTTATTCCTATGTGGAGGTACAGGTAGGCCGCTCTTTTGGCAATTTTGCTCTGCTCCTCTTTTACTTTTGGGGCCACTAAGAGCTTGGTGTAATGGGCCTTTGTCCTGCCATGCATCTAGGTCCCCTGCAGTGACCTGTTCTTTGATGATTTCCTGCAGCCATACCTGTTCATTCTGTTCGGGCCACTCACCCCTGACAAACAGTTTGTGAATGAGGTGTTCCCTAGCCATTTAATTTCTACTGGGATCAACATTTTGGAAATATCAATTTCCTTATGACTTATTTTAGGGTTAATTTACTTTTACAAACAGGCCTGATTTTGAAATATTTATTTTGAGAGGTGCTTGTACAGTGTAGCACAGTACCCCAACCCAGCAAGGTGTCTGTACCCTGCAGTCTAGTATGCTGTGTTAGACTGTCACGGGTGGTAACTCGAACTCAGAATCACGGCACAAGCCCTCAAATCTGTTAAGGATTTCAATCAGGCAATACACCCGGGTCTCGCCTAGCATGTAATGCACCAATGAAATACTTATTTATTGTGTCTATAGGTTCAATATTCTGAGTGATACACCACTCATATCACACCCCTCCTCAAAATACCCCCAGGTCATGATGGACCAGGAATCAGGCTGGTTGGTTAAGGTAAATATGTATTTATTATTTAAAATTCAAATCACACAAGTTTTGATATATATGGGGCAGCAATCACCAATGTGGTGATAATACAAATCAGAAAAATAAGTAAGGCAATTAAATTCACTTTTGAGTAGCACAGAAGATAAAATACAGAGAAAAGAACAGTTTGGCTTGTGAAAAGATAGCGTTTAAGTTAAGATTTCCCCTGCAAAGTTCTTAATTCACGAATGAGCAGTTCTACACAGATGTAAGAAAACAGCAGGTATTTAGGAGTTAAGAACAGTGTATAGGGTTTGAATGCAATCTTCCTTCCCCAAACAAGAGAGAAAACGTTTTTGGAACTTTTACACTTTTGAAATGACAGTTGAAAAATGGCTTTGTGAAACAATGAAAAGTGTGCAAAAATCCTTAAATTGAACACTAAATGGTTCTAACAAACATAAGCTACAATATGAGCAACAGAACACACTTTAAATAAGAATGAGAGTTGGGAAATACTTTGAATAGAAAAAGACACGTGGAAAACCTTTGCAAAATCGCGAATTCGCGCCTATTTTTTGCTATGCGATTTTTATAAAAACTGGTCAAATTCACTGTTTCGATGAGGGTTTTAGTTGTGGATGTAGATACGGGTCTTATGTTTAAGTGAGAGTTGAAATTAGGTCTCTAGCTATAAAATTGTAGAAGCTATGCAAGTTTGAATGAGAGGTGTTTTTGAAAATAAAGACACGAAAATGAAAATAGAAATCAGTTTTTACAGTGACCTTTATGCTCTAAACTAGGGTATTCAGGCTGCTTACCAGTTTTAAACACAGTAAACCCCAGAGTAGTCTGCGGAAACCAACCCCAGCACCTCCATGTCCGCCTTGGAGGACTCAGTCGGATGACCCGTGGGATGATTTTTAAGGGTTTGGGATTTTCACAAGACAAAAGGATTTTCAAGAAATGATTACTAGCACAAGAAGTCAAAGCAAGGTTTCAAAACTGGTGTGACTCTATTACAAGTTCTTAGATAAAGAGAGGATGGGTTGAGGTATGGGGATAGGACAAGGTAAAACAAAATATGCTGTGGTTGACTATGATTCCTATTTATACTTACAGTCCACTGTAAATTAAGATTGAACGGTCAGGTTCTGGTCATCACGGGTCGGGTCTACAGGCAGCATAGAACTTCTGGCGGGATGGTCAGCTGGCGTTTCTGGTCAATTGGACTGGCACCTCAACTGGATTGGATTGGCCCTTCTGGTCACTGGACACTGTAGATTTGCGGTATAGTGAGTTTCAGCAGGCAAGCATGAATGGTAGCAAGCCAGACTGGATCAGAATTATTCTTTCCAGAAGCTTGGGATGGTTCAGGATTTGAGTTTAGCTGAAAAAGAGTTCCGCAATTGCTGGGCCTTGGTTTTGAAAAGTAGTCTGGATCAGGACAGGATGAAACGTTCTGGAACAGGATGCAGAAGTCAGGAACAAAACGCTGAGCGGAAATCAGGATGTAGTCAGGTATCAGTGTTTTTGTGTGTTGTGAGGTTCCCATATTTATCATGCCAAGTGACATCACTCAGTTTATGGTAGGAGCAGAATTACAATCCACACCCCCAAAACTGTGAGTGGTCAAATGAACTTGCCTTTTTCGGGTTGGAAGACAGAAGGAGCTGTCATATTTTATGGTGTGACTTGGGAACTCCCACAGTAATTGGGACCAAAACTTAACTTTTCTACAAATACACAGTTCTATAATTATGCCCTCTAATAAAACCAGCACATGCATTACCTATTTTAGGGTTTACATTTACCTCCAACTCCTAAGTCCGTGAGAGCTGGCTTTTTATCGTTCTGTGGAATTTTGTAAATTTTAATCATAAAGATTTGGCCTAACAATTACTAATTCAGTACATTTCTGTGCAATCACCACTAGAACACGGGTATACAATATTAGACTTGCAGCAATAATAGTTTTGGCGCAATCAGTGTTTCAGTATAACTTCTGTTCCTTATTCATTACCAGGTTCACTCACGTCTTCAAATGTCTAGCATGAGTTCAGATTCATAAGTATGTATTTTTCACTCGTCTACTTATTTTGGCTGCCATGTTAAATGTCATGAAGTTCTGTGACAAAAATAAGTAATTTCCATTCAAAATCCATGTCAGGTTTTTTCTCTCTTTCTTCACAAGTGAGCAAATGGCCAGTCCTTTGAAGTTCACTGATAAGCCTCCCCCACATCCTGCCCCTCCTCTGGGAGGATGGAGGTCCAAGCCTTCTGTTGTCTGTGCCTGAAGCAAAGACAAATGTTTAGTGAGGGTCTTTGTTCTGAGTATGTGAGGCCTCTCCATAGCAATTAGGCCTTCCTGCTAGCAGTAAGGTGTTACCCATTCCCAGGCTGAGGCTATCAGATCAAAATTAAATAGTTGATTAACTCCAGACTGGGTTTTAACTTTAAGTTACCTACATCTCTCATTACAACATATAACATGAACAAAGTTTGTAGGTGGATTTTGACATTTAAAGAATTAGGCCTTTCAACAAAACATGCTTTTAAACAGGCAATTTTGCACTTTCTTCCTGAAAAACTAATTTACTTAGAGACTTTTACATCAGATTTTCCTCTGCAGCACACACATTTTATTCAGCATTATTTCTGTCCTTGAGTGCTGGAATTCGTCTGCAGTCTGGATTTATGTATCCAGCCTTTGCTTGGAGTTCTCTCTGCATAGTTGAAATTGTAACATGTTGCCATTTTTAGCCACATTTTTCCAGTGGAACTGAAAACAATGTTGCTGGGCTGCCTTTTTCATGAAATACCGTTCTTTGCTGCTGTCAGTCAGTGAGGCCCGGGTCCTCTGAGCCCCTCAATCCAACACTGGATGATCTGTAACCCTTTTACTCTCAAGGATTCACTGGAAATGAATGGATTTAGTGCTAAAACAGTGCTTTGAAGATTGCAAAGCTGCATTTTAAAAGGTATTTTTGGTTTTTAGCCCATTTCTGCAGCCTTGCTTCATGTTGAATGGAACAGAACCTACTGGCATGCTCCTGCAGTGAGAATTCCGTCTTCATCCCCACTTTGACTGTGTGGCAGGGGTGTGCAGCCTTTTGTGATTGTGAACCACACGCAGTTTTGCAGGTTTTTTCGCACACAGGGGTTAGCACATCCATTTTTGGCTGTTTCTTTCCCCATTTGTAAAGTGGTGCAGGGGGGCACATTGGCATGGGTCAAAATATCCCACACTATTACCTACTCCAACTGCCTAAGACTATATGGCAAGAAGATTCTTTTAAGCATAATATCACAAGGTTACACTTTCTTCTCTTCTTTATTTTCCCTGAACTTTACTAGGCACTAGATCATATGTCTGAGATCATATATTTGAACTAATGAGGAAAGAGAACTACTCGTTGCAACCTTGCAAAATTAAAATGTCTTTTCTTCTTTTCACAAATACTCATTGTGTTGATACCGATTTGCTTAAGATATAAGAGATTAATATGAAATTATTGAGTTTGGGTATTTTGGATATCATTTGACATTAATTGAGTTTACAAAAATGTATATACGTGTTTGCACCATAAATCCTAATGGTATATTATATGTACTTCCTCTATAGAATTGCACATGCCCCTGATGAAGAGTGAGTGGTACTCAAAACTCGTTGGGCCCTCTTGGTATCATCACCATGAATAAAATGAAGATTCTTGTGATAAACTTCTGACTGAACTGTTAACTTGAATTTTGCTTTTGACCAAATACCACATGTGCCAGTGTGGGAGTTACATAATAGTGACTACTTGAATGTATAATCACTTAAATAATACAAGCTATTGGTCTAGTTTTCCAGACAAAGGATAGGGTGCAGGGGACGCGAGTTCCCAAAATGGGAACTTTTTCTATGTTCTCTTATGCTGTACAACCTAGGTGTTAAGGTTGTCTTTCTCTCCTCTGCACCTCTATTTCTATCTTAAATACACTACATCAACAACACAAAGACTTATTCAATTTTCTCTAATCAGACAGCATTTGAAAAAGGGTGTGCTAGGAGTGTTTATTGCTTTTTTGTTTAAACAAATATTTTCTGCAGCTTTTAAGTTATTTTACATATTTTAAAGTATTTTGTATTAAAAATAAACAAGTTACTGTATAGATACTTTTTTTGTTGCAAAATGTCTCTGAAATGTCCATGTACTTATTTGTGGGTGTTTGTCACGTGTGTTGTGATGAAGCAGTACCTGATTGCTTATACAGTGTGATGTCAACATGATGCAATTGGGTCTATAGTATGTGCTTTCTTGCCACACAGCAGCCATTTTCTTTCCCCCGAATCCTCGTTTGTTTGATGTCTGAAGTTGCAAAAGTTAGATGGATTTTGTTTAGAATTGTGTGTTCCATTATTTAGCAGTGTCAGCCCGCACCCCCTCACCCAGCGACAACTAAGAGAGGGCACCCCATGTCTGGATGTCAGGGCGAGCCGAGACCTGTAGCCGGGCTAATGATGACATTAAGTAGGTGATGGCAGCTATTGAGAAAGTCAGTTAATGGTGAGCGGCCGGGGAGGTAGGTGGTGGGAGGGGCGTAACTTCTCCACTCCTGGACGGAAGAAGTTGCCCTGAACACTGGCCCCCTCAGCCACCTTACCGGGATGACGTCAACCCACAACCCTCCCTCCAGCATAGGAGCTATTTCACAGAAGAGCTCCGGCTCCCGCTGCCTCTGCCTCTCCACAGATGCAGGCTGCCTGTATCCTTCACCGGCTCCTTACCTTTTCCTCCTCCTAATCTCTTTCTTTTGTGCTTTTTAATACAATATATCACAAATAATATCTTCTGCAATTAAGTGGTGTCCACAAAAAGTGCACCTGTTTTTTAGCCTGGAATCTAGTCCTTGTTTTTATTTTCATCTTCTCCTGTCAAATATAGCAGCTTGGTCAGTCTGTATTATCTCGTTAAGTTTGTTTGGCAATTGGCTGAGGTGCGGCCGCACTGGCTGCCCTGATTAGAGGTGTGTGACACTCCTATGAGACTGTGTTAAACACTGGTAGTTGCAGCTTTTGTATTTCCTCACTAGTGAGCCAGCTCGCATTCAACAGAGCGTAGACATGCAAAGGTAAGGCCAGTCGCTGTTGTTAAATGCAGAATTTTAATGTCAAATTGCATGCTGCAAAATTCTTTTATTTATACGCTCTTAACCCGGGAGCATTGCTCAGCGGCAACGTGTTCGCCTTGCTTGGAAGCAAGACAACAATAAGCAACATAGGTTCGATCCCTGGGTCCACGCTTAGACACCTCTGGGTATTTAAGCTTGTTATAAATACGCAACTTAAGACCAACAAAAAAAAACAATTACGCAACTAACAAACAATCCCTGTAACAGCGCCTCGATGCCTGCGCGCTGTGTGAGCGCTTTAAAAAAAATGCAAATAAGTAAACCCTGATTCTGCCTTTCTGCCAGTTATGCTGTTTTGCAGTGGGCGGCTGAAAAGTGATGAATCCGTTCTTCTATCCAAGGGTCTCCTCATGAATGGGTTTTGGCCATCGGCAGCTTGGCCAATCCGTATTATGTAGCTAAACTTGTTTGGCACTTGCTGTGGGAATCCATAGCAAGTCCTAAACAAACCACCGGTAGGGTTGTGTTTTCGTTTCAGCGCTGATAATATTGAATATATTACTCCACTGATCGCAATGTCTATTGAAGGCGTATTATTGCGTTTGTTTGCCATGTTTTGTTTTGGCTATTTTCCTCGAGTGATGAAAAGTATTTAATGCTTTTGTCCCAGGAGAAGTCTATTGCTCTTCTGCCCGACATACCAATAGCAGACATTTGAGAACAAATGACCAAACGAGGTAAGTAATACTTAAATCGTGTTGTGTTTCTTTTTTTTACAGGAATGAAGTGTGGCTTTTTGGGATGGCTGTGGGGGACACAATATAGTGAGCAAGTGGGCGGGGGACACCCCCGCAGCCTCCAGCACTGAATGCGTGATTTGGTCGGACTTTTCGGCCACTCAAAATGTTCAAACAGCCGAAATTCAGTCAAATCATGTATTCCGGCCTTTAAGCTCGGTCAATTTGACGTTTCCAAAACATACACAGTCACTGCACTGTTAAACACTCCATTTACAATCACTCATTTATACATGACAGAGCCACAAGAGGCCTGTTAAATCTTATGGCCGATATGCAGCGTCATGGCAGTGCCTCTCTCTCTCTCTCTCTGTGCACTGTCATTCTCTCTATGCGCTCTCACTCTGTCTTGCTCCATGTGCTGTCACACTCTCTCTCCCTGTGGTGTCACATTTGCTCTGTTGCTCTCTGTGTTCGCTGTTACTCTCTCTGTACGTGGTTGCACTCTCTGTGCAGTGCTACTTGCTCTCTGCACTGTCACTCTCACCTTGCGCTGACACTCTGCACCATTACTTTTTGTGCCCTTACCCTCCCTCTCACCGTAGCAGCCTTGAAGATATCCCCTCTAACACCCTTGTTCCAACTTCTCCATCCAACTCTCACCTCCACTCGCAGATCTTACCTTTTCTTTCATCCTTCATCTCACACCTTTGCTTTTTCTCTTACCCTCCTACTCTCGCTCATGTTTCCCATTGCTTATCATTGATGACACCCTCTCTAAATGGCTTCCTCCTTTTCTCTATGCCCCGTCATTCTTTTCCACACCTGCATCCTTTCTCACATCCTCCCTTAAAACTTTGCACTCTCTTCTTTTCACCTTAGTGCCAATAAATGCAAAATGAAGCAGCAAACGCCAAAACTATTGGCGTTGCCAATGCTTGTTTATTAATTGACTCACGTACCGCAGCTTCCTTGCCACTGACGAGAATCCCTTCAAACTGGACAGAAGCAAATCAGTTTCCAGCATCACTGGCAAAGTCGGTTCTTGCCCACTCAGTGGGTGCGATTACACATACACCTAGGAAGTGCAGCGCGATATGCCTCCTTCCATTCCAGAAGAAACGTATCCCTGATGTCCTCAATCAAAGGGGGCTCCTTTTCTTAAAGCCATTTTCTTAAATTGGTGCACTGTGGGCCTGGGGTTGAAGGACGCAGGACCAGTCTCTGAAAACTGCAACGTGCAGGTGACATGCTTCAACACCTTTCCCACTGCCTCTTGGTCAAGGTATTTACATTTTGGTCCCCCTTCCACTGTCACAGAGTGCACTGAGTATGCAGAGAGGTCTGACGAAATGGAAAAGGAGGGGGGATCCTCTTTCCTGCAGCCCTTTGAGGGTTGGCCCTTTTCTCTTCTCACCGGGTCTTCCAGATCAGAGCTTCAATTTTGATTTCGAACAGTCCTTTCTACCACCGTGGGGAATTTTAGGAATACTAGGAATCACTGTACGAAGAGGTGTTACCGCCCCTTCATTTCTTTTTTTCTTGGGAGCCCATAATGCAATGATGGATTCAGCCCGTGCTTTAAGTGGGCCGGGGCCTGCCGAGGCTGGGACCTGGCCGTCTCCAAAAAAGTGAGGCTGAGCCGGGTCCCTGTCAGGCCCCCCCCGTCCCACCAAGCGACGACGCGGTGGGTTATCAACCCCCCCCGCCATAGCTGCGACGGGAGATGAGCCCGCCGGCCGCTTGCCACTAACTTGCCTGACTTAATCCTGGGCGTCACGGCCGCCCATGTTTAATTCAGGCAAGTCAGTAGCAAACAGACTCAGGCAACAAGCAACAGATGTGACTGACAGAATTGCCAGCCAGTCATAGTGCCCCCATTTGTGATTCCTGTTCCACATTGTGAAATATGTAAAAAACATTTGCACTGATTTTTTTTTTTTTAAAGAGTTGCATATAGTTGAAATATTCATAGTACCCAATCTGATTTGCAATGTAGCCTGCTTGGTATCCTGAAACCTGCTTCACCGTTTCATGTGCACTTTCGAAAGCAGAGAAAGTGTGCCTAATGTAATATTCTGTATTATTATGAGGTACATTATTTCTGAAAATAAAGGCAGCCTTCCCGGAAATATGGGGCACCGGTCCGTGAGACATCAATCAGGGGCTTGTCCACATCGTCATGTGTGGCAATGGATGCCCTGCGGTCCTGCTGAATGACTTGCCTGTTGGCCTTCACCCCTGCAGAGAGAGTACAGTGTCCCCGCAGCTTGAGACTCCCAGGGCTACCTCCCTCTCGTCCCACATGTGAACGTGCGTGGCACTCAGAAATTCCCAGCCAGCCCATGTGCCCCATCCAGTGCCTTAAGTGGCACTACAAATCGAGCCGGGGCTCATCGAGGGGGCGTGGCCTAACAACGGGGGTCTTGATTGCCCGTTAGGCCACGCCCCCTCGACGAGCCCCCGCTCAATGGGCTACTGGCACCCCTGCCAGGAAGCCTTTTGTAGAGATTAGCAGCCTCTCCCCTATGGGGGAGAGGGTGCTGATCTCAGCATTTATTTTGTATAGGCTTGCCTGGCAGGGGTCAGTGCCTCGCCTATTCAGCCTTAATGGTGGTGCTGTCCCTCGCCAGCTGGGGAGGGGCAGCGTCACCATTAAGGCTGAAAGGGTGAGGCCACTGGAAGCAGAGGCCTCTTTCCTAAAGACTGAAACTCCCGCGAATCCGCGGGAGCTTCAGTATTTAGAAAGCAAGGCCTCTGCTTCCAGCGGCCTCACGTTTTCTCCATAATGGTGGCGCCGGCCCACGTGCATCACTTGATTAAAGGGATGACTCGCAGGTGCGGCGCCACCATTATGGCTGAAAGACATTTTTTTCTCAGGCTGTAGAAAAAAATTCCTTTTCGTGTAGTGGCCAGGGCTGCCAGGGGAGATTAGTGGGCCCGGCAGGGCCCCGCCTCAAAACGAAATTTCAGAGCCTAAAGCCCTGGCCCCATCCATGGTATCGCCCTATGTCCTCCGCGTCAGGTGGCACAGGCTGCTTTGCTGTCGTCCGCAACGGATTTTCTTTGTGTGGCGGGGTGTTGCTGCAGCTTGCATGCAGTACAACAGGCGCAGTAGCGCGTGGAGAGTGGGCAGGTCGCAGACCCCAGGAATTAGGGTGGTTGATCGACTGCCTTATGGTATAGAGAAAATGTCCACAGCGCGAAGGCAGCCATTTTATCAGCTTTGTCTTTTTAGGAATGGGAGCATGAAAGAGATTGTGCAAATGTCCATCTAAGTTTGCCCTCATGGAGCCAAGAAGACTTCCAATTGCACTGACCCATTTTCATAAAATTGGTTTAAATTGAAGTGTTATAGGCTCGGACTGGCCTATAGGGCAATGGGGCAATGCCCAAACCAAAAACACAAAATGCTACTGTTTTTTGGTGTCAAAGTGGGCCAGTTTGATAAGTTTATTCACCATGCGACTAACAGTTTTGACCAGTGCCACTAAATAAATATTCTTTAAAATGCAAACGACTTTCTCATGCCTGTGTGCACATTCCAAAACTGGTGGCCTTGCCAATTCCTGTTCAGAATGGCACTTGCACTTGTCACATACTGTCCAGTAAACACTAGCAACGCTTCCCACGGCAGACACCAAGCACTGGGATATGCCCTCGGAGGAGTGGAGGTTGGATGAGCTGGCTCTGGCAGTCTGTTACACAATATGCACTTAGTAATCTAGGCTGGACCAGTTTTACATGTTTGTCTTTAGGCCATGCCCACCAATTCCTAGGCCACGCCCCCAAATGAGCCCCCCCCCCACTCAATTTCCTACCCCACTTAAAGCACTGGATTCAGCCACAATCTGGTAACTGTCCTTGAGCAAACATGCCACACATTTACCTGACTTAAAATAATTGCATGTACTAGGAAGCCTCCGGAAGCCCACTGCATCAAAGGTTTCAAACGTCAGATCGCTGATAAAAGAGGCTCCACCCCTCGCATCCTCCCTCCAGGGTGGCCCGAGGCACGGGTCATCTCTGTGGTGGCCCAGGGCCCTGTTGAAAAGCCCTCCCCCAGCAGGCACTAGTGCCAGCCTCTACTATGCCAAGTATCCTTGTTTTTAAGAGGGGCTGTACTGCTTTTTTTATTATTTATTTACATTTTATCAAACAATAACTGAAGAACAAAAACATAGAACATGTCATACAGAAAACACCAGCAAAAGAAGGAGAAAGGAAAAAAAATAAATAATAAAAATAAAACCCATATCATACACATGTCGATGAACTAGTACATATTCAAGAAAACATTCCAGATCTTTGCATGTAGATGTATTTTTCCCATCCTTCTGTAAATAACTTTTTCAATATTCGCTAAACAGTTCATCTCTGTAATCCAGTCATCAGAATTTGGCGGGATTTGGGATTTCCAACCCCTCAAAATAATTTTTTTAATTATTGATGCTCCCCTGAATAAAAACTTTTTTTCTGATAAAGAGAGGTCCTCAAGAAAAGCACCACAACCGAAAACCATTGTTTTGAAATCCAAATCGATATTTTGATTCAGAACCCACAGATACATAGTGCAAACCTCTTGCCAAAAACCTCTGACACAAACACAATCCCAGAGTAAATGCTCAATACTGCCCACCTCAATTCCACAACACCAACATACATCAGAATCAGACATGCCTCGCTTTTTAAGTCTTTCCGAGCACCAGTAAACCCTATTTAGGATTTTAATTTGCCTAGAGTGCTCGCTCAAACTGATCGAGCAGAGCTTCACATTAGCACACATTTCAAGCCATACATTAGAAGTGATTTCACATCCCAATCTTCTACTCCATTCAATCATTAGACCAACATTCCCTTCATAGTTTTTAACAATTTGATGATATACCTTGCTTGCAAGCGATTGATTGCCCACAGTGAAAAATTCCAAATGCACAGTCACATTCCAATCAACCTCACCAATACAACTCTTTAATTTCCTTATAACTCTGAACTTACGGCGGATTTCATAGCTGGGAACCTTGTCTACTTTGCCAGCACTGCGAGCCTTGACACGCTCTTGCTGGCTTCCAGCAACTCACTCTACTTCCTGGAGGAGGCGGAGCTTCTAAAGCACGTGACGGAGCACGTGACCTCATCGAGGCCTCTTAAACAGCCGTGGGCCGCCCGAACGGGGTGTGTTATAACTCTGAATTTACGGCGGATTTCATAGCTGGGAACCTTGTCTACTTTGCCAGCACTGCGAGCCTTGACACGCTCTTGCTGGCTTCCAGCAACTCACTCTACTTCCTGGAGGAGGCGGAGCTTCTAAAGCACGTGACGGAGCACGTGACCTCATCGAGGCCTCTTAAACAGCCGTGGGCCGCCCGAACGGGGTGTGTTATAACTCTGAACTTACGGCGGATTTCATAGCTGGGAACCTTGTCTACTTTGCCAGCACTGCGAGCCTTGACACGCTCTTGCTGGCTTCCAGCAACTCACTCTACTTCCTGGAGGAGGCGGAGCTTCTAAAGCACGTGACGGAGCACGTGACCTCATCGAGGCCTCTTAAACAGCCGTGGGCCGCCCGAACGGGGTGTGTTATAACTCTGAACTTACGGCGGATTTCATAGCTGGGAACCTTGTCTACTTTGCCAGCACTGCGAGCCTTGACACGCTCTTGCTGGCTTCCAGCAACTCACTCTACTTCCTGGAGGAGGCGGAGCTTCTAAAGCACGTGACGGAGCACGTGACCTCATCGAGGCCTCTTAAACAGCCGTGGGCCGCCCGAACGGGGTGTGTTATAACTCTGAACTTACGGCGGATTTCATAGCTGGGAACCTTGTCTACTTTGCCAGCACTGCGAGCCTTGACACGCTCTTGCTGGCTTCCAGCAACTCACTCTACTTCCTGGAGGAGGCGGAGCTTCTAAAGCACGTGACAGAGCACGTGACCTCATCGAGGCCTCTTAAACAGCCGTGGGCCGCCCGAACGGGGTGTGTTATAACTCTGAATTTACGGCGGATTTCATAGCTGGGAACCTTGTCTACTTTGCCAGCACTGCGAGCCTTGACACGCTCTTGCTGGCTTCCAGCAACTCACTCTACTTCCTGGAGGAGGCGGAGCTTCTAAAGCACGTGACGGAGCACGTGACCTCATCGAGGCCTCTTAAACAGTCGTGGGCCGCCCGAACGGGGTGTGTTATAACTCTGAACTTACGGCGGATTTCATAGCTGGGAACCTTGTCTACTTTGCCAGCACTGCGAGCCTTGACACGCTCTTGCTGGCTTCCAGCAACTCACTCTACTTCCTGGAGGAGGCGGAGCTTCTAAAGCACGTGACGGAGCACATGACCTCATCGAGGCCTCTTAAACAGCGTGGGCCACCCTCGCGGCGTTAAGCCCGGTAGGAGACAAGGCCACTGGCTGTTGTGCGGCTGTTTGGCGCGTAGGCGCGTCAACCTCTAAGTCTTACTATTGAATGTGGAGTAAAGGGTAAGCCCGGCCACATAATTAAGTATCCTCTTTATGCACAGTTTATGGGAGACTGTGGGAGATTACAATCTCCTTTGATCCCTTACTCAGAATTAATAATCTTTTATGTAGATTTTTTAACTTGTCTTGCATTCAATTGACTGCTGAGTGATTTGGTCTCGCCAAAGATACTAGCTCTTTTGGCTATTTATCTTTATTTTTTCTCCTGCAACTCTACTGAGCCTATACGCCGCCTAAAGCACGTGGGGCAAAAGCGCCGTACAACTTACGAAAAGGCAGGACAAATCACCCCTACATGCCTAATAACAATCTAAGAGGTGGGGACAGTTTGAAATCGCCAGCTAACGCCGCAGGTACCATTCCGGAGTTATTTAAAAAGATCTTACCTGTATGCACTGACGAACAAACTGAGGAGACACTTCCGGCTACACATAATGCAAGCCGACCACTGGATGTTACATCCCTTGACGACATTGACAACAATTCGTTATTGGATTTATGCCTATCTATACAGAAATCTATGGCTCCTCCACCTCATTTAGGAGAGCCGGGGATTAATGAGATGGGGACTATCAAGAAAGTCGCAAGTATAACAGTGGAGGCCCAAGTGTTACAACCTGCTAATTCTACTCAGAGAACTTTATGCTCAGGCCGACTGTCTGAATCACCAAACTTATTGATGGACTTAGAAGAGTCAGGGCAAACTAAGGACGATCAACCTAGTGAGCTTTCACAGCTAAACTCTGCAGCCATTGCAGAGATGCAGGCGTCCTTATCCTCTCTCCAATTTGCCCTAAAAATTCTCCTCAAATTATGTGGAAGAATACATGCAAATACAATCTTACAGCTGAATCTTCCCGCTCCGGATCTAGATTATGAAGTAGGCCCTGAAGAGGTAAAGGAGCCTCAGATCCTATCTAGTCCAATTAACGTTGAGGGGAACGAACATCCGACAAATGAAGGAAACACTCATCTGACTAAGAAACAGCGTAGAATGGCGAAAAGAGCTGCCTTAAGAAATGTTCCGGCAGAGGTGGCTTCTCCACTCCCAAATACAGTAATTCCACAACAGAAATCCAAAAAGGCAAGAAAAAGGGCACTAAAAAGAAAGAAAAACCGAAATAAAGGTCCGGGTACACTCACTAGCTGGTTATTGGTGGAAAAATCTAAAGAAATTTCAGCCGTGAGTAATGCTAGCCAAGACTCTATCCTTATAGAAAACCATTCTATTGATAATCAGTTTTCTACCCCTCAAAGGAACCACCCTAATAGCACATTTGAAAGCATGGATGCTGAAAGTGATACACCGGTTCCAGCAAGGAAAGAGAATAGAGAAGAAAATAAGATTTGCATTGTGAAGAATCTGAACCAGCAATGCCATGGCAAATGGCTTTCACGTACAGGCATGCTTGAGAAACTTCATCTAATACCTCAATTAAGAGTTATCAGATCTGAGGATTTCTCTTTTGTAGAGCCTCTATGTTCCACTAACCCGAATGTGACAGCGCTGCATTGTACGGTCCTGGCCTCGGCTCAGCTGATTCGTAAACATAGAGTTAACTTAGCGCAAGTAGGCTTGGGGGTAGACGTGAATCCTGATGATGTAGACCCTCTGATTAAAGAAGTTCCCAAGCCTACTAAAACTGACAATAATACTAAACTACCTCCTCTTACTGGGAACCGAGTGCAAATGAGTGACATTCAGAACACTCTGAAATGGCTTGCAGAGGCCTTGCCCTCGGTTATAAATAAACCCTGAACTTGCTCATTGCTATCCTGGAACACCAGGGGATTCAAACATATTACTGTAACTAATGGCTCGTTATCTTTTATTATGAATTATTCCTTTTTTCTATTACAGGAAACCTGGCTAACTGCACCAATTATAATAGACGGGTATAAGTTGTATCATACATTTGCTAAAAAAGGCCAAATGGGAAGACCTTTTGGGGGACTGATGATTGGTGTAAGTAAAACTATAACATCTAATGAAATTAATACCGATCTAGAGGATAACATTAATGCGGTGGAGGTGGTTATACCGATCAAAAATAATCAGATGAAACTCTTGTTGGTCAATGTTTATAATCCACACGATGCGTCAAAGAGTGATTTAATACAAGATAGATTACATGATCTACTTACTGAGTGGACAAATGAATGCCAAAATAACCTCTTGGTCATTGCTGGGGATTTTAATTGTTCTATTAAAGGGGATGGTGGTACAACTAACAATAAGCATTTACATCCGTATCCCCTCATGTCTCAGAATTATAGTGATGAAGAAGGGGAGAAGTGGTTATGTTTTATGAAGAGCTGGGACTTGGAATGCCTAAACGGTCGAACTATGAGTGACCGACCGGGACATTATACTTGGAAAGCAGGTGTTGCTCGCCGCACTCTTGATTATTGTTTTATTAGCCCGGAGGTGGCATCCCTGGTTAATGACATGGAAATAATAGACAACGATTGGAGTGATCATAGCGGCCTGAGTTTAAGTCTGAAATGTGATTCTCTATTTTCTTCAACAATAGCGACAGGAAGCTTGTTGGTTAATCATGCTGGCTCACGATTAATATGGTCTGAGAAAAACATATCTAAAGCATGTCATGATTGCGGTGAATGGGATGCTGATTATCACACCATGTTTGTTAATCTCTCAATAGAACACCTTGAAGGTTGGATTTATAATTTTACGGGTAAATATGCTACAAAAAAATCTTTACTTGTTATCAGAGAACAGGGCTCTAGCGAGGACTATGATAAGACAATTTGAGATGCTAAACGTACTCTGAGAAGGGAGATACGTAGAATCAGAGCCCACTCCCATTTAATTATGGATATACATATTAAGATCAGAGAGATAAAAAATAGGTATAGGACATGGTTAAAACACTGGAACAGATCGAAGAAATTGGCAAATTGGCAAAAAACCGTGAAGACTATTTGCTCGAGAAATTCCCGGAATATCTGGGCACTTCTAGGAGAAGCCAGGGGGAGTAGGGTAACCCCCCAAATAAACCCGATTGATGCTGAGGAATGGGTTAATTTACTGGAAACACGTAATGGTATGCCAGCAGTTAACCCCGCAATTTTTCCAACCATCTCTCAAGTTCCTAAGCCGTTCCCTATTTACCTAGAAGACCTGATAGGTAAGATTGCTAAACTTAAATCTTCCCGAGCCCCGGGGCCTAACGGTCTCTCCAAACTACTTATGAAGAGTAACCCAGTTTTCTGGGCTAACTTTCTGAAAATCCTCTTTGAAAAAGTCCTAAAAGAGTCCTAAAAGAGGGGATAATACCCGAGACCTGGCAGAGAGCAATTTTAGTGGATTCAGACCTGGATACTCAACTACTCACAATCTTTTCATCATGAATAGTCTTAGAGATAAAGCCCTACTTCCTAATAATCCGCCCCTGTATGCCTTATATATAGATTTTAAGGCAGCGTTCGACATGGTTAATAGAGAGAAGCTATGGAGGAAGCTTAGGAGGCTGGCATGCCCTGAAGACCTGCTCTATTATTTGCAACTCCTACATCATAACACCACAGTCCAGCTGAGGCTTGATGGAAGTGGATCTACAACTAGGGTGATAAAGCAAACAAGAGGGGTGAAACAAGGCTGTGTTACTGCACCTATGTTATATAATCTGTTCGTCTCCGATATGCCAGAGTGTATTAGAGAGGTGAGTAACTGCCCTCCCAAGGTTGGCTCCCAACATTGCTTAATCCTGGCGTATGCGGATGATGTGGTTATTTTTGACCACACATTTAGTGGTATTCTACGCTCGGCTGAGCGACTTTGGGAGTATGCGGAGGAGAACGAACTCACAATTAATCACATGAAAACAGAGTTGATCCTCTATAGTCATGGTAAAGTGAGCCGCCCTAGAATGATTGTAAGAGGACATGAAATTCAATATACCCATAGCTATAAATACTTGGGAGTAGAATTCGACTCTAAGGGAAACTCCCAATCATGTGTACAATCCCGCAAAATAAAAGCAGCGCAACTTACCTCTATGATATATCAGTTCTCTCGTAAGAAGAGTGGATATTCCATGTGGGCAGCTCGCCAACTTTACGTCCAATGCCTGATACCCATGGTAATCTATGGACTGGAAGTCCTGGTTGGCCTAAATTTGGATTGGCTACAGATATTGGAAGGACGTTTTTGGCGAAAGCTGCTGGGATTGCCACCGGGAATACCAATGGCGATACTAAGATTAGAGCTGGGTTTACCCTCTTTAAAAGCTCTGGTCTTGAAGAAAAGAGCCGAGATCTACACTAAGCTGCATACTAATCCGACTAATCCCCTTCTGATAACCATGAAAGAAGACATTGTTAGGAATAAGCAGGCTCGTTTTGTGAGAGAAATGAATGCTCTATTTGAGATGATTGAATGGACCCCTAACTGGGAAGAGAATTATATAAATCTAAAGTCCCAAATGGTAGAACGACTCAAAATTTGGGACTGGCAAGATAATTTTAGACATCTTGCGAGCCTCCACAGCTACGGGTTCATAACTCATGTTTTATATGCCTTCAGAAGGGCAAAAGGATATCTCAACCTTTGCCCCTCGGATAATTTAAGACGCTTCTTATTACTCTTACGTATTAACCATCTACCTGTCCTAGCGGTGTTGGGCCCAGAAAGGGCCATCTCTAAAACAGAGCGTTTTTTCAGGATATGCAAGAATAAAGATTTATTGGAAACTGAAAGACACGTTCTTACACTATGTCCCAGTTTGGGTTCAACCTACATAAAACATTATAGCAGATATGTACATAATCTTGACCATATTAAGTCTAAAGATTTTTGGCTAACATGCATTAACACCTTGAATCCCAGCCTACATTTGACCCTATATAAAGTATGGTATACAGTTAAGGGAATACTTGAAATTTGAAGACTAGCCAATTTCTCTCAGTATCAATAAACAATAAACGAGTGATTATATGAAATTACATGAAATTGCATGAAAGTTATCTTCAGGATATGGTCTATGAAATTTGTAATAAAACTGAATATGATTTTAAGTGTTTTTCCACTTTTAAATATTGAACTGCTGTTTAAATTATAAATTATAAGAAGAAAATATTATTCTGTTGATTTATGTGTAAAGTTTTTGTTTTAAAAACTGTATCACATTAAAAATAAAATAAATAAATAAATTAATCAATTTCCTGTATTCTGCAACTGAATAATTATCAATAATGAAATAGGCGCGTAACTCATCACAATCAACCCACTTCCCATCCCTGTATACATCACTAATCCAATGAATTCCACTGACAAACCATTCCGGCCAGAATAAAGTTCTGCCACCATCTGTAATAGCTTTATTAAGCCAAATAGAGGCATCAGGCGATTTCAGAGCCACCGACCCACACATGGCGTTAATACCTTTCCACACATCCCTCAGGAATTCAGTCAAGGGAAATCTCTTACCATGCCTGTTGATTGTCGTAAGAACTGCTCTCGGAGCAAGAGGGCACACTGTGTTCGCTTCCGCCACTGCCCATTCACTAGGAGAACCCCCCAGAAAAGGAAGGGAAAATTGGCATGAGAACGCCAAATGATACGCCTTAAAATTGGGGACCCCAAGCTTCCCCTTCCCAACAAGTAGTTGAAGCTTCCATAGCTTAAGTTTTGGAGGCTTCCCATCCCAAAGGAAGGATTGCAGTATTGCATCAATCAATCTCCAATAATATTGACTAATTTTCAGAGGGCGCATTCTCAATATGTAATTGATTTTTGATGCAGCATTCATCTTCACGGCATTCACCTTGCCCCACAGAGATAGATGTAGAAACGACCACCTTTGGGTATTCAATTTCAGTTCCCGGCAGACCTCCCCCATATTCTCCTCCATACCACTCACTGCTGGAGTTAACCAAACACCCAAGTACTTAATTTTGTGCATGTGCCATTGAAATCCATAGCTAGTCACCATGGACTTATCACAGCGCATCATAAATGGCAAAACCTCAGACTTTGACCAATTAATTTTATACCCGGCTACCTCATGGAATTGATCAAGTGTGTTCATCAGTGATGGCAATGATAGCTCCAAATCCCGTAAAAATAGCAAAAGGTAATCTGCATAAAACCATATTTTCTGTTCAACCCCACTAAAGGAAATGCCTTTTAAGCTCAAGTCACTTCGTAAAGCAATAGCAAGAGGCTCAATGGCCAGCACAAACAGCAATGTTTGTTTCCCAGGTATAGTTATTTTAAAAAGTATAGTCGCGTGGTCGGCACAGATACAGGGAGTAGTACAAATGGAGTGAACCTGCATGTTCCTGGGCGCGGCCCAGTCCAGGATATTGCCCTTAACATGTGTCCCTCGTTATTGTGGACAATGACATCAATGTTTTTTAAGTCCTGCTGCAGGGAGATTGCTTCTTTATCTACAACATTTCCCTTCCACCGGTTAAGGTATCCTATAAGCAAGGTGAAAGTATTGGGAGTGTATAAACCAGTTAGCAAGCCCCAAAGTTCCTCATAGATGTTACACATTCCATTACTGGCCGGTAAATTACAATGCTGTGGGTGCAATGAACTGGAGAAATGTTAATTGGTAGGTATAACAGTTCACAACCCTCACAGATCGAAATAGTTTGAAAGAAGCATAGTTCCTCTCTAGCAATGAGTGCCACTCCCCCTCCATTACCTGACTCTCTATTCTGTCCAAATAACGAGAAACCCATATGTGTGGCTAGATCGATGATGGGACCACTGGAGTCTTTCAGCCAGGTTTCTGTTAAGGCTATAATATCTATATTATTATCCACGATGTAGTCATGGACATCTATGGCTGATTTCCCTAAACATCTGGTGTTAAGAAGGGCAACCTTTAGTGTAGTTCATTTTAACAAAATGTTTTCCACAGTGGTCTTATTTGGCATTTTAGCATGAGTGACCTCATAAAGGTTGATAGCGCTATTAAAGACTCACTCGAGGGTATATGTACTGGTACTGGATATCGCCTCATGTTTGTTGAGCTTACAATGACCCTCTGCCAATGTTACTTCTCTCTGACACGCAACTGCCCCCATGTGCCCATCGACTATGTTTCCAGCAATTACATTGTTTCTCATAATAGAGGGCCCCCTAGAGGAGCTGTGTCTTCCTATGGTATTATGCCTTTCCGGGTCATCTGAATAGATCTGAAAATGTTGCCTCGTTAGTTGTCTTACAACAGAGGGGGAGGGAAATAATGTGTTGGGTTCCATACCTGAAGGGATACGAATACCAGAGTGAGTGAACTCTGGCCCAAAGCAGTTAAGGTCCGTGGCCGATGCCGAGCAGAGAAGCGTGGACTAGCACAGAATGGCTATATCCTGACGCACCAGAGCTGACGTGTCTGCCCAGGAAATAAATGCATGCAAACTATAAAAAGTTGGGAAATGTAGTTCATGTCGCGGAAAGGGTGTAGGAGATGCCCTGCACATGAAGGATTTTTGAATTACAGATAAAATTCAGAGGAGCAGCAAGGAAACTGCCAAGAGCACCCAAGCGTCATTCAGACAAGATATGTCTGTTGTAACAAAATTACATAGATATATTAAAAATCAAATCTAGATATAAAATCAATCTACTGTGGCTAAAAAGGGGCTCTAAAATTCAAATTCAAACGTTCTAATGCAAAGACAATCCTAAAGGTCAGTGGATGGCACGACTGGGCTTAAATACTAGCACATACTGGCTAGAACCTGACATGTGGAAGCTGACACGCCTGACGAGGAAAATAACGTACACGAACTACAAAAAAGATGGGGAATGTAGTTTGTGTCATGGAGATGGTGTAGCAGATGCCTTGCACACAAAGGTAAAATTCAAAGAGGAGCAGCAAGTGTGACGTTGCACTCCGCCGCGTGCAGTATAAATAAAGGGTGCGTTCCCGGCCGCATAGAGCAACCGGGGAGCCCGAACCACATGGAAGTGTCCGAGTGAGGTCTGTGGAGGGAGGGGGCTCACGGACACCCGCGGAGGTGCGGGAAGAACCACAACAGTGGCGACGAAGCGGGACTGCTTCCCGGGCCGGGCAGTGATATCAGCAGTGATTTTTAAAATTTTCATAACATCTTCACCGTCTCAATATGCCGAAGGGATGGGTGCAGAACACGCGGTCCGTGGACATTTTGTGACCGGGCATAGGAAGGTTGCAGCTTCAATTTTGAAGAACTTGTAGGCCATCCAGGGCCAATTTCTGGAACGCTTATCAGCGGAAGGCTGCTTATACCATATGATGTGGTTTTGATGAGGATTTTGCATATTTTCATCGTGTTTTCACTGAGTGAATGGTGGATCCAGGGGATGCCTGCTAGGCTTGTGGGATAAACTCTGGGCCCACCTGGCTCAATTCTTGGGACTCTCACCCACATGGGTGTGAAACTAACACTGTGCGTTTGGTGGTGACTTCCTCCTGGTGACAATTCTTTGACATTCTGCTGGGTTCAACTGGTCAAGGGGTTGGTGACTTCCATGCAGCCTGCAAGGAAAGTGGCATGAGTTGCGGCTTTTGTATGCCAAGGCAAAGGTGCTTGTGCGCTCAGTGCCATGGATGGTGATGGACAGGCGGCGCCTCAACAGCAAGTAGACCCACAACAACCTCCTGCTCAAGGTCAGCCTCACCTGCTCTACCTCAAACTCCTGTGCCACCAGTCCAAACTCCAGCACAGCCCCCTGCAATGGCTGCACAACAACAGCCTGGGGCAAGACCCCCAGGTGTGCTACCACCAATGCCTGAGTTTGATATCTCAGGTTCACCTTCGAGCATGGGGCCACGCTGGAAGATGTGGATGGATTGACTAGAAATGTATTTCAGGGCAACGATGGAGACTAATGATGACAGCAAGTTGGCCACCTTGCTGTACTGTGCCGGTCCGGCAGTGCACAACCACGTGATGTCACCTATGCTGCAGCCAAAGACGCTCTCCATTACTATTTTCTCCCCCTTGCAAACGCAGATTATGAGAGGTTCCTCATGGGGGTGGCACGCCAGAAAGATGATGAGACATTAGACACTTTCTATGGGAGGTTGAGGAGGCTGGCAGATGTGCATGGGTTGACCCAGAGACTATGATTAGAAACCAACTAATCAAGGGATGCACATCTGGAAAATTGCACAGACAAGTCCTGAGGGAGCTGGGCATCACCCTTCCACACATCCTGGAGCTGGGGCGGTGCCAGGAGGTTTCTGATCTGTGCGCGTCCCGCATGGAGGCTGGGATGTGCCCCAGTAAAACGGAAGATGTCTGTGCGGTGGGACGTGGCAGAGGGGTCAGACGCTGGGGTATGAATCAACGAGAGAAGGGGTCGGCCCCAGTCAACTCATGCTCCAAGTGTGGGTATGATTTACCTCATCCTGCAGAGTGCCCAGTAGGGGGAAAGACGTGTGGCAGGTGTGGGTGTGCCGACCACTATGCAAGAATGTGCAGATCCACTACCCCCGTGGTAGTCCCTCGAGGCCCAGTGAGGGCGGGGTTCTTCTGGCAGCAGCGCTCATCCAATGTTGCTCAAGTTGATCAAGCGAAGACAACCCAGCCCAGGAGGAGGAAGAAGAGGAGAAGGAGGAAAATGTCTTGTTTGTCTCCAGCGTGGGAGTGTCGATGGCGCAAACAAGGTGACAACCTCGATGCCCGGTGCTCGTGAATGACTCCTCCATCCCCGTCCTGGTGGACACTGGTGCATCAGTGAATGTCATGGCCCGAGAGCACTATGACGCAATGGTGTGTCTACCCAGCCTGACCATTCCCAAGACACACCTATTCACTTTTGGAGGCGCAGATCCTATCCCACTGGATGGAGCATTCATTGCCGACGTGAAACATGGTGGGTCAGCAATAAGGGCCCGATTCAACGTGACTCCAGTCAGCAGCAACACCTTGATGAGATGTGCAGCGGCAGAGGCATTGGGAATTGTCACATTCGCTTATTCTGTATACGTTGATGACACTCAGGTACTCCTGGAGAGATATGCAGCTCTCTTTGAAGGGATTGTGCGAATGGTTGGTGAGCCGGTGAAGTTGCATATAGATGACCCGGTTCAGCCCATTGCCCTCAAACACAGATGAGTCCCATTTCACCTCAGAGAACTGGTGGATAAGGAGCTGGACAATTTGGTCAGGCTGGACATAATCGAGAAGGTGGAGGGCCCGACACCATGGGTGTCTCCGATTGTGGTAGCCCGGAAGCTGAAACAACCTGACTCTGTCCGCATATGTGTATACATGCGCCTGCCCAACAAGGCCATTAAGAGGGAACACTACCTGATGCCCACAATTGATGACATCATTACAGAACTACAGGGTGCCCGGTTCTTCTCGAAGCTGGACCTCCGTGCCGGTTATCATCAGGTGGTGCTACACCCCGAATCGAGGTATATAACAACTTTCACCACCCATAGAGGCCTCTACAGATATAAAAGACTGAGCTTCGGGGTGTCATCAGCGGCCAAAGTATTTCAGAACGTCATTCGGGGGGCGTTGGCAGACCTAGATGGCGTATTAAACATCAGTGATGACATTCTCGTGTTTGCAAAGTTGGAACCAGAAACCCTTGTCAGGCTGGCTAAGACCTTTGAACGCCTCCAGTTTTTGGGCCTGACCCTACATCGGTATAAGTGCGAGTTCCTGAGGACTTCCATAGAGTTCTTTGGGTTCGTCTTCAAGGCAGGTGGTGTGTCTCCTGACCCGCGCAAGGTAAAAGACATTGTGGAGGCCCGAGCCCCTGAGAACATCTCGGAAGTGAGGAGTTTCCTGGGAATGGTCACGTACTGTGGCCATTTCATCAGGAACATGGCATCGAGATCGGAGCCCCTCAGGGCCCTCACCAAAAAGGACATGGCCTGGCAGTGGAGACCACTCGAGCAGGCGGCCTTTGATGACATTAAGGGAGCCCTCACGGCAGAAGACATAATGGCATCCGAGATAGTGGTGGTCGCTAGTCCGTTTGGCCTTGGGGCCGTGCTGTGGGGCTGCCGCTACTTCAGACTCTATGTCCTGGGACGTCCTATAATAGTGGTTACAGATCATAAACCACTGCTACCCATACTGCCGGGATCATCATCCAAACCTCCGGCCAGAATAGAACGCTGGATGTTGGCCCTGTTAGAATATGGGGTGTCGCTGATGCACAGGCCAGGGAGTAACAATGCGGCAGACTATCTCTCAAGACACCTGCGAGAGGGCACTGGCGGGGTGCCATCCACGTGTGCCGATGAGGCCGACAAACACGTGTAGCTCGTGGTAGAGGCCGCAACACCCAACTCTGTGCCGGTGAAAGAACTTGAACAGGCATCTGTGGAGGATGACTGCTTCTGGATACTCAAGGCGGCCATACAGCAGGACTCATGGTGGATGGTCATAGACTCTCTGGCGGCCAGAACCCAGGAGGCCAAGTCCACACTGGAACAACTGTGGAGAGTGCGGGGGGGAGCAAATCTTCTCTGAGAACGGCCTACTGCTAAAAGGAGACCGAATCGTCATCCCCCAGAGCCGGACACAGCAGATGATCGTGCTGGCCCAACAAGGACACCAAGGCGCGGCGAAGACCAACGCACGCCTACGCCAGAAGGTCTGGTTCCCGGACCTTAAGCGGAGGGTAGAAGAATTTGTGGAGTCCTGTGTGTGGTGCCAGGTGGCGTCCCCCGCAGAGAGGGAGCCTGAAATAGAGACCATGCCACGAGGGACCAAACCGTGGGAAGTGGTCCATGCAGACTTTAGGTCCACGTCAAGGGACACCCACTTCCTGGTGGTGGACGAGTGGTCCCGCTATCCGGAAGTGGAGTTCATTGTGTCGGTGGCTTTCGACAAGGTGGTGGTGGCAATTGAAAAGATTTCGCCACTCATGGACAGCCCAGTGTGTTATGCTCTAACAACGGCCCACCCTTCCAGGGCGAGAGCTTCGCTGGACTGATGGAGGAGTATGTCGAGCACCACCGCAAAGTAACCATGCTGTGGCCGAGAGCCAATGGGGAGCAGGAGAGGATGATGCAGACTCTCAAAAAGGTTTTTTGCATTGCACAAGGGGAAGGCAAGTGCCTGGAAATGGCACTGTAAACATTCCTGAGGGGATACCGAACCACCCCACATCTATGGGGGTGACCCCGGCTGAGGCGATGCTGCAGCAGTGCCTACGAGATCTGCTGCCAGAAATTGGCTAGCGGGAGCCCGCTGTGATTGACTATGAGGAAGTTGAGCGGGAGCGTCATGAGAAAACTGCACAGGTAAACCTACGGAGAGGACTGAGGCCACAGAGACAGGTGCCCGGGGACGAGGTGCTGGTGTGAAACCGACAAACTCAAGGGAAGTTGTCTTTGACCTACAAGCCAGAACCCTTGGACGTGGTGAAAGTAAAAGGGTCGATGATGGCCGCCTCTGATGGAAACACCTCAGTGACAAGGAATGCCAGCTTCTTCAAACAGCTGGGAGAACCGAGAACTGAACCGGCGCCCAGTGGGCAAGTGGTGGAGGTAACGGACGAGGGGAGTGGCCATGCTGTGGCCGAGAGCCTGTCAGGGTCCCCAGCATGTGAGCTAGCTGGTGAAGGGACTCCGAGCAGAGATGTTGGCACAAGGCAGCCCCAGAGGGTTTGGCGAGGGAAAACTGTCCGTCTCACCCACTACATATTAGAATAAAGACTGGGAGTGGGAGTCCTAAATGTCCGGGGGACCCGGGTGGCTGCTATTAAAGTTGCTCCTGGGTTTGTTTGCAGTGAAGTTAATTATGTGGTAGATAGTAATCCTTTTATTCATTAGTTCTGTTTTGTTATGAAAAAGGAGGAGTGTGATGCTGCACCTTTAAGGGCTGCACGCACGCGGCGGAGTGACGTTTCTCTCCGCCGCATGCAGTATAAATAAAGGGGGCGTTCCCGGCCGCTTAGAGCAACCGGGGAGCCCGAGTGAGGTCTGTGGAGGGAGGGGGCTCACGGACACCCACGGAGGTGCGGGAAGAACCACAACAGCAAGGAGACTGCCAAGAGCACTCAAGCGTAATTCTGACAAGATCTTTCTGTTGTAACAAAATGACATAGATATTTTAAAAAGCAAATCTAGATATGAAAATTCAAATTCAAATGTTCTAATGCAAAGACAATTCTGAAAGGGCAATTCTCAAATGTATGCAAATAAGGGAGGCCCAGATAACTCTTGTCGCCAAGATCCCCGCAAATCCTAGGGCTGACCCTGCACACCCAGCCGTGCCCGGGGGGTTGCTGATACGCACACTTCGGCTCAGCTCTCAGTCTCCGGGGCACCAATTTACCTGAGCATGTAGCAGCCGCCATGCTCCACCATCCCCTGAGCCGAGGATAGAGGGCAGGAAACACTTTGACATGCAGGATGACAGAGTCCAGGAGTCCCCTATCCAAGAAAGGCTGGTGTACAGCCAAGATACAGGAGGTTTGTGTGGATTGTGCCTACTTTCTACTCCTCAGGGTGGGGCGGGGTAGGTAGGAACATTTAAATATAAGCAGGTCTGAAGAAGAACTGGGCGCAAACTGTTTTCCTTTATTGATGTAAGGATTGTGATGAGGAAGAGGGGAAGCAGAGGCAATGACAAGTGATGGCAGTGATGAAATGCCTAACACAAAACAAGAGCACACTTTAAACAAAAAAGAAGTAGAGCAAAGGAAACAGTGTCTGATAGTCCAGGACATTTGGGACTCCTTCCGGTAAATTAACTGGAGAGGCCACCAGTTGTAACTACTGCAATCGCAGAGTGTTCACCTTTCAGCAAATCACAATTTCATGAAAACACAAAATAAGGAAAAAAAGATTTGCCAGTAAGGCATATGTGTATTAGCGTTTCATCCTTCTTCCTCGTCACAGTTTTATTAGTATGAGGCCAGTCCATCAAGAAAACAGGCACATGGTGCTAACACGTTCGAATTTGATTCATGATATGATATGATATGGCATTTATAACGCGCCTATACACAAGTGTTTCAAGGCGCGACGAGGCAGGGGAGGCGGAACGGAGGGAAGACAGAGACAACGATCTTACTAGGCCCAGTGTCATTCAGATCGCGCAAGTGCAAGGGAAGGGGGAAGGAGGAAAAGTGCGGGGGGCAAGAGGGAGGGGACAGTGCAGTACATGGGATACATAGAATAAATAGAACAATAATACAAATAAGGCCAGCCGGTGGCACGTGCAAGGGAAAGTGCAGGCATCAGGTGTCAAGTGTGGGTGGGGGACTGTAGGGATACAGACAGCAATGCCCAATGCATGGGTTGCCAGGGAGGCAGTGCAGGTATGCAACTGGTGGAGTGGGGGGGTGACCTGGGCCCTAGATCAGAGGGTGGCCAGGTAACCAGTGCAGTTTCAGTCAGGAATTCAGCAGGGGAGAGGAGGAGAGAAAGCAGAAGCAAAGAGGAAGGTTTTGATGTGCTTCCGGAACCGGAGATGGTTCTCATCAAGTTTCAGGGAGGAAGGGAGGCTGTTCCAGAGGGAGGCACCAGCCGAAGAAAGAGATCTACCACCAACTCGTTGCTAGGAGAAGCGACTGACCCTGAGGGAGTTGGAGGCGGATGAGCGGAGCGCTCGAGAAGGAAGATATTTAGGGAGAGAGAGTTGAAGGTATTGAGGCCCCAGGCCCCAGAAGGCCTTGTGGACGATGCAGATGGTTATGAACTTAATCCTCGCAGCCACTGGGAGCCTGTGCAGAGATTTCAGTCCTGGAGTGATACGATCTCTGGGCTTGAGGCCAAGGACAAGCCTTACAGTCCTGTTCTCGATAAATTGCAGAGGGCGGAGAGTAGAAGCAGGCAGATTTAGAAAGAGGCTGTTGCAGTAGTCCAGCCTAGAGAGCACCAGAGCTCTAGAGACAGTGAGCTTCTGGGGGAACGAGAGGAAAGGAAGAATACCTCTGAGGAGGTGTAGTGTGACTTCTTAGTGATGTCAGACATGTGAGGGGAGAAGGAGAGTGTGGAGTCGCAGATGGCACCAAGGTTTTTTGCCTTGCAGGGGGGAGCAGGAGGAGGGCCAAGAGAGGCCGGCCAGAGAGCCACAGGAAAGGAGGGAGCCGGTGTGCGGATGAGGAGAATCTCCATCTTACTGGCATTAAGGCAGAGGTCATTGGCGGCACAACAATCTTGGATAGCAGACAGACAGTCAGAGATAAGGGAAGGAGAGGAGGAGGCCGAGGGTAGCCTAAAAATGAGCTGGCATAGCACTGAAAGTTGGGGCAGAGAGCGGCGATGCGATGGGCAAGGAGTGCCAGGTATTGGTTGAACAGCCAGGGAGAGAGGTTAGACCCCTGGAGGAACACCATAGGTAGAGGGAAAAGATAGCAAACAGGAAGGACCCATGTTGGACCTGAGAGGGTCGGTCAGAGAGGAATGAAGTCAGCCACGCCACAGCCTGACCAGTGATCCCCAGGTTGTCACGGAGACGATTGAGCAGGATGGCATGGTTGACCGTGTTAAAGGCAGAAGAGAGATCAAGCAGGATAAGGACGCAGGGGGTGTTAGCGTCAAGGTTGGAGAGCAGGTCTTCCCCGATGTTCAGGAGAGCAGTTTCCGTGCTTCTGGCAGCTCTGAAGCCAGACTGATGATCATGAAGACAACCAACAGCTTCAGTGTGGTGATTAACCTGGGAGAATGCCAGTTTCTCCAGGTGCTTGCCCGGGAAGGGAGTGATGGAGATTGGGCTGTAGTTAGCCGGGCAGGAGGGGTCGGCAGAGGGTTTCTTAAGAAGAGGGTGCACAAGGGAGTGCTTAACGGGGGATGGGAAGACTCCACTGGTGAAGGAGTGATTGCAGAAATCACCCTGGGCGAGAGCAAGGGAGTTGATGTGGTACTTGTTAGTTTTGGAGGAACTGGGGTGAATCTGTTTAGACAAGACTTTCATAGATCGGACATGTCTATAAACCTCATCGGCAGAGAACAGGGGAAAGGCAGAGAAGGAGGGAGGAGAGGTGGCTGCAGAGGGGCTAGAGGAAGAGCAGGGAGTAGAGGGAGGGAGGGGACAGGAGGAGAGTGAGGACAGAATGTCCTGAGTTTTAGAAATGAAGTGAGAGGCCAGTGTCGTGCAGAGGGCCTTCGGAAGGGACAGGAGAGGTAGAGACTGCAGCAGGATTGGCCAGTTCCTTGCAGATTTTAAAGAGTTCAGCCGAGTTGTTAGATGCCGAAGAGATGCAGGCTTGGATATGAGCTCTCTTCTTGGTTTGGATGGAGAGCCGGTATTACCTTTGGAGCAGGCGGCAGGCCAGTTTGTCAGAGGATGTACATGAAGCACACCATTTCCTCTCGGCCACCCTGCACTTGCGTTTTAGGGTGACGAGGTCTGAGTCGTACCATGAGTTGCACTTGGCCTTGGGCTTCAGGCGGATTCTCATGACAGGGGCAAGGATATCAAGAGTATCAGATATAGCAGAGTGGAGCTGGCGAGGGCTGTGTCAGGATGAGAGTCAGCCAAAGGGGGATGGGGGGTGAGAAGGTGGTGGCGAAAGCCTCAACTGACACGCGCTTCATGGGTCGGATGACAGAGAAGGTGGGTGGCACTGCTGGAAGAGGCTTGGCCTGAGGGGTAGGGAGGGTGAGGTGGAGGAGAGGAAAAAGTGATCACCCCAGGAGAGAGGAGTGAAGAGAGGGACAGAGAGGGGAGGGTCTGAGGAGATCAGGACATCCAGAGTGTGCCCTGCAGAGTGAGCTGGGCCAGAGGAGAGAATAGTGAGTGAGAGAGAGTTGCAAAAGTCGCAAAAGAGTCCAGAGGGAGGACAGGGGGCATCCAGATGGATGTTGAAGTCTCCAAGAAGGAGGAGTTGCGACCAGGTGTGAGGAGGAGAGGTCCTCCCATTCAGAAAGGAAGGAGGAGATCTGACCAGGTGGCCGATATATAGTAGCCACAGTAAGGGAATGTCAAGGGGAGAGAGAGAGCCTGCAGATGAGGCATTCAAAGGAGGAGTAGGCCTGCATAGGAGTGACAGAGGCAGGAATCCACTCAGGGAAGATCAGGGCTACACCCCCTCCAGAGCAGTTGGGCCTGCGCACGGATAGGATCTTGTAGCCATCAGGTAGGAGCGTGTCAAAGCTGGTGACAGAGCTGGCTGTGAACCATGTCTCGGTGAGACCGAGGACATCGAGGTCTAGTTCATCCAGGAGGCGGCAGATATCAGAGCAGTGTTTGACAGCAGAGCGAGAGTTTAGAGTGGCAATATGGAGAAGTTTGCCAACTTTGAAGGACTTCCTGGGAGGGGTACAGATCAGAGGTACACCCTTCCGAGGTGTAGCGGGAGCCCGAGAGGGGGCAGAGAGGGAAGGTGAAGGCAGGGTAGTCAAGGAAAGGGGGGAGGGGACAGCAGGAGAAGAAATTCAATTGATGAGGCGCGGGAAGCGTCTATCAAAGAGGTGAAGGTTGGCCTGAGGGCCTTGGACCAAGACGGTCCCATTTAAGTAAACATTAATGATGACCTTTAGAGGAATGGAAGGAGGCCAGGAGGGCATCCCAACGGGTGCCACCATTAATGGGAGAAGAGGAGAAAGGAGAGAGCACAGAGAGCTTATGAAGGGTCCATTGTTCTGGCGAAGGAACGACAAAGAGGATGTCAGTGAGAGTTTCCTTGGAGGAGGCATCGGTATAGGTTTCAGTCAGCGATAGGGAAGCCTGGGTTGGAGACCAGGATGTCCTTTTTAAACTTCTTCCTACTAGACTTAGTGAGAAGAGCAGGATAGTCAATAGAGAAGCAGTTAGAAAAGATAGGAGAGACGGAGAGCATGATAGAGTAGGTGGGAGAGGGGAGAGGTTGAAAGGGGAAACAGGAGAGGACACTTGAGTAGGCAGAAGGCAGCCAGAGGTAAGCAGATTGTACAATAGGACACGATGACAACACCCAGGATGAGGAGCGTACGAATGCACACTCTAAGACAGGAGAAAAACAAAAAACACACCTAGAATTGAGATTCCTGAATAGAGGGAAAAAGGCTTAGGTTTCACAAAGCAGTTATAAGACTGAGGCAGTGCATATTCAACAGGAGAAAAACGAAAAACACACCTAGAATTGAGATTCCTGAATAGAGGGAGAAAGGCCTAGGTTTCACAAAGCAGTTTAAGACTGAGGCAGTGCATATTAAACAGGAGAAAAACGAAAAACACACCTAGAATTGAGATTCCTGAATAGAGGGAGAAAAGCCGAGGTTTCACAAAGCAGTTTTAAGACTGAGGCAGTGCATATTAAACAGGAGAAAAACACTCCACACTACCCGAGTGTTTAAATCACTTGGCCTCACACTCCTGTCTTGTTTCTGTGAAGCTGAAACCACGCTTCATGCTCGCTGCTGAATGGGGATTACTGCATCTGAAGGGCCCTTTCTTTCCCCCTTAGTTGTAGTAGAGTCCTACTACCCTGCACACAGCGGGGAGCAGCGCCTCTTTAGATATACGGGACATGCAGGGGAAAGGTGCTCTGTTGTAGCAACTTCACCATTTGTTAAGATGTCCTGCTGTAAAGGCCGTGTCATGTTTTAAAAAACTGAAATGTATTATGACCTGCTCCCAGATGCCCGGTGAATGGTCTGGCGGGGCAGAAGTCAGGGGTAAAATGTTCACTTGTGGCAGGTGCAACGTTTGCTAAAGTGCCCTACTGTGGAAGGTATTCTGGCCGTCGCCATGTATCCTGTATACCTACTAGTCTAGGGTGAAGAAAGGGCCAGTGAAGATGCTTCCAATTGCTAAACAGGTGCATGCTTCAGGCACTCCCCAGACCTCTGGGCAGAGCGTGGAAGTGTTGGAACTGCAGCACGAGGTTTTAAGCTGCTAGGTGGGCTAATCTTCAAGAGAAAGAGGCTACACGAGACCTCTGCACCAGAAATACAAATAAGTCGAGCTCTTCCTACTTGTCCTTTATGTAAGTTCATCTATTGAGGAGTGCGAGGGGTAAGGCAGGCAGGGGTGTCATTTCAATAAAATACCAGGGGTAGCGAAAGTGACATCACACAACCTTTGACCCCTGATGACACCACAGGAAGTGATGTTATTTGACCCCAACCCCAAGTGGCATCATAGGAAGTGATGGCATGCAACCTTTCACCCCTTGACAAAACGGGAAAGCACAGAACATAGCATTGTTCCTCAGTACACTAAGAAAAATGTGGTTAAAATATTACTGTAATATGATATACATTTCTTACAAGAATGGATCACCATGTTTAGTGTTAATATCAGTATGTATAGATCTATTTTATTACATTACTGTGAATGTAAGGGAGGGGTGGTGGGGGGAATGCACAGTTGCCCATGAGCCAACAGGTCACCGGGGCGGTGAGATAAATATTCATGGCCTCCCCTTGTGTGAATGTAATGTGCCCGATCAGAGGCAGGGAGAAAGAAGCCGTAATCACAACACAGCAACGCTTCCGCAGAATGGGTTTTCCCTGCAGGCTTACTTAGTATCAAGCATGTGGTGCGCTGGTAGGAGCGGAAGGCGTATAATAATCACATGGATGCCTTTTATCTTAATTACATTCTCTGCCAGAACGGCTGTGAACGGGGATGTTTGATTCACATTACAGAGGTATCATTCGGTCAGGTAATGTGTTCTTATGTTGAACATAAGTAGAATGATGTAAACAGTTTCCGAAGTTGGGAGTATGTCCTAAGTCATCCATAGTTGCCAAGTACCCTCCTGTTATGTGTGGCACTCGCAACTGCAGCCAGTACTAGTTTGCCAGCAGACAGGTTTTCCATTCTGGCACTTGCACTTTCTCCTTTCGTATGCCTGTCCAGCCATCCAAATCACAGTTTGCAAAGCCAGTCTGGCTCTAAGAAATAAAACAAGACTTGGCAGCAACAACACCATTACACTTAGCATCTTGCCAGCATCCGCAGACCTAGGAGAGGGTCGACTCGAAACTGGCAAGCTGGAAGCCGTTCCGCCTATTTAGGTTTACATGGGGGATTATGTGACCCACCACACGTGACTAGGCATAAACCCTGTGGCACGGGCTCTTAGTCACAACACCCGAACACCTGCTACTAGAGCTGGGTGATCCCGGCTGGGCTTGTGCCAGCCCGAACCCCACCTAGGGCTCTGGCCTGACCTCCCTCTCAGGCCAGTGCCTTCCCAAAGCAGGGACCGGCCACAAGCCCTACCAGGTGTTCACCCAGTTCTTCCATTTAAAAGAAAAAAAAGCTTGTCTCTGCCTGTATTCCGGCCACCTGACCCAAACTTACCCTCCCCGGGAGAGCACGTCCTTCTCCACTGCTTCCTGAAACCAACAGCACGCGTTGTACGTTCACTCCTTCTGCTTCTGCATCTCTCAGCACAGCTATTTGACCATGGCTGACCTGTGCTGCTGTGATGCCGCGGACCACATGCTGTCCTTTTTTTTCCTTCGGATATTTATTATGTTGAAAACATATAATTAGTGACTTAAAGCAACTTTATTGTTTTTCATGTCAAGATAGTAGACATCATGGATATAAAGCACAGATTTGCAAAGTAACTGGTGCTTTGCCAGCTCTTTGAGTTGGAAATGTTCTATCATGCATATGAAAGGCTCTGCCACTGGAAAAAAGATATCTGTCCTTGGACCCGCAATGGACAATAGGCCATGCAGTCAGGGGTCCAAGGTGATAAGCATGGGGTGAACTTGCAGGTGAAACTCAGGTGCCACTAAGGCACCTGCAGTGGATACTGGAGAAAAAGGACCATTAGCACCTCTTAGGCAGCAGAATGGGTATTTGCTCAGCAGCCAATCACCCATCGGCAGCACCCAACCAGGGGGACCCAGGCCCCAAAAGGAAGCCACAGAGCCATGACCAGTAGGAAACCCCCAAGAAGGAGCATGGCGGGTGGAAGGTGGGGCCGACAGCGGGCGATTATGGCCTTTTTGCAAGAGTGGGCACATGGGGACCAAAAGGCATGGGCGGAATTTTTGAGGAATAAAAGGTCGTGAACTGCCATGTTAAGCAGCATTTTCAGCTATGCACCAAAGCCGGTAAGATAGCTCAGCAGGTTGAGCACTCGCTGCTGCGATCTGTGTGTGATATGCAGGTTGCAGGTTCTCATCCCGGCAAGATAAATTCGGCCTTTCATCCTTCCGAGGTAGATAAATGGGTACCACCATTCGGATTTACATTTATCGATATGTAAATGTGTTGCATGTATAGTGCTTTGGAGAAAGCATTTTGGCAGCCAATCCCCAGGCTTTGCCCGTGGTGGGCTCCTAGAGACCCCCAGGATCGGCCCTTGCTCAGCACTATCTGTTAGTTCTCTGGCTCCCCCATCGCCACTGAATGTAGCCCAGCACAACTTCTGTTTTTTTGTTAAAAAAAAGTAAAAGAAAAAAACAGGGGTAGCAACTGCAGCCCTGACCCCTGGCAACTCCCAAATGACGTCCCTGGAGGCAGGGCTGGTGCTGAAAGCCTAGTTAGCTTGGTGAGTGAAATATTCCCTTACTCTATGGTAATACGTTGCAGTTTTAAGGAAACAGGGATCTTGTGAATTCAACTTGTGTGCAGCTGAGGTGAACTGGCCATTGAGAACATGGGGTTTCTATTTACATTGGGAAGGAATGCAACCCACAATGTTCGTGTTTAGTGTTGGCTAATAGGTGGCGCTGAAAGCGCTACCTATGAAACCGAAACTATTGTCATTAAAATAAGAGCTTTAACATGAGAGTTTGAAACAGGGGATTTGGATGCAGGTTTGATGTAATGCTTTTCAATGCGGGTTGGCATATGAGGATGGATACATGGTAGTTAGACTATGTGTCCCACCCATTTAACGCCCATCGCTAAGTGAAATGGATGGGATTTTCCACTCCTTCCCACTAATCTCCACCCACGACATGCCTCTTTTTGCACTCTTTGGCTGACTTTATACTGTGTGGTGGATTTGTTGGCAATTTTTCCTTCCAAAATGGCTGCCACCATGTTTTAATGTTATTAAAGAGTTATTTGACTTGATTGATGCTTTAAAGAAATATTTACTCCATCTTTTCAGTTATGTTACATACTTTAATGTGTTTGGTTTTCAAAATAAAGAATTTACTGTTAAAGATACGTGTTTGGTAAAATGGCTTTCAAATTGTCCATGGACTTGCTTGTGGGTGTGGGTGTCTAGTGTTTTCTGCTGTAGTACCCGATTGGATCTCCAGTTAGTGATTTCAGTATGATGTGATCTCCAATCTGTGCTTGTTTTCCCCCAGGCAGCCAATTTATTTCAGCATTATTAGTGGGTGCTGAGGTGTTCAAGTAACTGTTTATGAAGGATTGCTGCTTTCTTATTCATACTGTTTGAGAGCTGAGAGTCTCTTTCACCGGTAGCAAAGTATTTGGATTATCAATGAGTAATTCTCTTTTTACAGATCATGGTTTGGTGTTGCAGTGCCTTCTACCATGTTGCAGGGAATCCGCAGTGTGCTGTGGCCTTGACTTGGTTAGCAGTTAAGCTGAGAGAGTGACCTTCCCTGTTATTATTTCTCTGTTCATTACAGCAGCACAGAATGAGGATTTGCAGGAGCGGAAGACTCCTCGTCTTTCTCACAGCCCCTGAACGCAAATTGAGGCCCTAATATGTTCTTGCAAAACTGTTTCTGTCATGTAAGTGCATCCTGATCTGTACGTTAGGCTACTTGTCGGCATTCCATATTCTACCGAAATCCTAGGCGCATTTCTGAAGACGCATCTTGGAGTGTCTGTTCTCAACATGGATGTTAAATTAAAAGGAAACAGATGCCAGACCCGCCGCATATTATAAAAGCGTGGTGTTGTAGCTTTCGAGTTCCTTGGGTTTGAACTTCAAGAGCGTGTGAATTTGTGATAGTGCTGAATCTTTAAAAAAAAATCTGTTCCAGTTTCAGCATATTGTTCTTTAGATGAACGCCAAGCATCAGAGTTTGTAACTAACGTCTATTAACGGTGTTTGCATGTATAACGCAATCCAAATACAGTGTGCCAAGAGCTATGCCCTCATGGACCATATAGTGATTTGGGTTTGTATGTCTGCTGGGAGCCCATGAATGCTGGTAGACTGTTGATGCATGCCGGATACAGGGCCGCTCTGGAGAAAGTTTGTGGCATGGTTTGAATGCGTGTTCTGAGAGTGTTCGTTGGACTGACTTACAGGCTCGGACTAGTCTATGGGGCAATAGGCCCAAGGCCGAACCAAAAACAAAAAATGCTGGTGGGGTCAGTTTTTTGGGCCAGTTTGAGGCTAGCAGTTTTGACCAGTGTTGCTGAATACATATTCTTTAAAATGCACAATTTGCATCACACTTTATAAAAAAACTTCCCCTTGGTTACTATTCAAACAGTGTCACAAAAGTAATAAATAGTGTTAAGGATTTCAATCAGGCGATGCACACCTTAGTCTCGGCCCAGTATGCAGCGCGCAATTGAAATGCTTATGTTAGATTACATTCAATATTGAGATAATACACCACTCATATCACACCCCCTTTTCAAATACCCCTGGTCACAATGGACCATGAACCAGGCCGGTTGATAAAATATAATATTTATTTATTTACTTTAAAATTCAAAAGAAATCATACAATTTTTAATATGGGGCAGCAATCACCAATGGGGTGATAAGAACAATAGGAATGTAAGCAATGCACTTAGTTTAACCTTCTATTGACATCTAAAAATATTAGGCAATAGGAGCACTTTTTGATTTTAGGTAAAATAGCACTTGAGTTAGAATTTCCCCCTGCAAGGTTCCCTCAACCCACAAATAATCAATTCTAAGTGGATAAAAAGAAGCAGCAGATAATCAGGAATGAAAAATGGAAAACAGCATTAAAATCCAACTTTCCCTGCCCAAACAAGAGAGAAAAACTGATTTAAACCCTGGCAATGCTAAAATGAGACTCAGAAATGGATGAATAAATGAATGAATGTGTCTAAAACATTTAAAACAAACACAATTCTTTACTGGAGCAACACTGGACATATACTAGCAATCACAAACAATGGATGGAGCAAAAGCATACAATTTGAAATTAAATGGAAGATTTAAAACAGTTTATAATCAAAATGACAGGTTGGAAATTTAACACACTTTTGCAATTCCCGCCTGAATTTACCAAAAAGGTTTTTAATAAAAACGGGTGAAATATGGTAAATCGATGCAGTTTTGAGAAAATGAAGGTGCGAAAAAGGAACAGAAATCAATTTTGATAAGGACAGTTTTACTCTACACTAGGGCATTCAGGCTAGGCTACCAGATTGAGACAGAGTAAACCACAGGGTTGACTCGCGAGTTCAACCCTAGCACCTCCGCGCCCGCCCTTGCGGACCCAGTCCGATCACTCAAACAGGATTAATAGTTTAGGATTTTACAAGACAAAATTAATAAAGATGTTGGCGCTAGCACAAGGAATCAAAGACAGGCTGGCAAGAATGATTTTGACAATATTACAAGTTATCAGGATAAGTATAGGATGACTTAGAGATTGGAACTAAGGACAAGGCAAGCCAAGGTATACTATGATTTTCTATGGTTCCTATTGATACTCACAGTCCACTTTTAGTTTGGTTTTTGGACAGTCAGCGCTCGGTCGTCACACAGATCTGGTCTAACAAAGCACAGCCGGACAAAATCAGTGGGCATGGAACAGCTGGGAATGGACTGGTTACCGGGTAGCACTTCTGGTTACTGGATATGATAGGGCATCAGGAGAGCAGGATGGCAGCAGCATGCAGTAAGTGGCAAGCCAGGTTAGTTCAGGATGCTTCCCAAAACACCACAGCGTTTCCCTTGTTTATTAGGATTATTTTAGAATTGAGGCCTAGCTGAAGCAGATCAGCAATGCTTGGCCTTGTGGTTAGGATCTGGAGTTTAGATGGGTAATGCAAGCTGAAGACAGGAACAGACAGGAACAGGACGCCGGCGTAGGAAATCAGGTATCAGTGTCTTGTCAGGGACCATTATTTATCATGCAAAATGACATCATCAAGGCAGAGGCTGGGCAGGGTTAACTATGCCCGACCCTATACTACATGGATTGGGCAGGGGAGCTAGTCTGCGCCTCGCTCTCAGTTGGTTGGATTTCTAAGTGGATGATGTCAGGTTTATGAGGTGAGGTTTACAATGTCCAGAAACTCCCACATTTACTTTACTGAAAATCAGTTTTTGCCAAAAACATACATTTATACACTTGAAATCTCTTGGGAAATTATACCCACAGGTTATATATGATGTGCAGCCCAGATTAGTCCAAACCTCCAGTCTGTGCGACCTTGTTTCGCCTTTCTGATACCTTTTGGTAATTTTACACATTAAAGATTTGGCTTAAAATTCCACAATTTTATACACAAATGTGAATTGTCCCCACGGATGTATGTACAAAATCTTATGTTTGCCACTTTAATACTTTCCAGGGAATCTGTCATATTTCCTAACTTCTGTTCCCCATGCGGCAATGAGTTCTACCAAGTTTTAAACCATAGCCCACAGATTAGATTAAAAACTGCAAACCTTTAAGTTTTTGCTAATTCTTGCTACAGAAATAAAAAGTCTTTAAAGTTTATTTATAACATAGTCTCTGTAACCAAAAGGCAGTCCCTTTGTTACTTGATCCTGTTTTTTTTTCTTTCTTCAACTGCAAGCAGCTGTCATTTCCTTCCAGGCAAGGGGGTTTCCAGTTTTTATTGAAGGTTTTGTGGTCCCTTCACACTTGTCAGGTGAGTGTCCCAGGACTGCTATTGTCCCAGCCCGGAGCACAGACGAATGTCTGATGAGCATGTGAACTGTCGTTGTCCTATCCCATTCAAAGTATTTCAAGCTGGCACAGTGTCCTGGATTTAGGGTGTATTTCCCTTACTTGGAGGAGTTTCATAGCTGGCAACTGGAATAACAGGTTTTTTTGAGAGTTTACAACTCCAGCCTATGTATTTTAACTGTTTCATTTCTTACATTGGGTCTTGAATTAACCAAACCTATGACAGAAGATATCCTATCTGTATATTGTCACCACTAACATAATTCTTTTACATTACTAAGTAAGCAGGCTTTCATTAACAATTGAGTTTTAAACAGGTCATTTATTTCTCTTCCGTCAGCACAGCCCATTTTTCCACATGTTAAGAACTGCTATCATTTCTTTCTTTAATTCAGTTTGCAGCTCCTCAGATTGCCACTGTCTTGGCAGCTGTAGTCATTTTCCTTGCAGCAGGACTCTTATCTAAAGTATAGATACATTTATCGTTGACCTGGCTCACAGAGTAAAAAGTCTCTTTGAACTGCTGCACCTGGATACGTTTTGTCAAGAAATAAACGTGCGTTCCCCTGCGATTTCTCTGAGAGTTGGTTTGACTAGGCCGTTTTACTAACAGTGGTTTTAGAATGACAGGTGGAATTGGCACCAAAGCAGCATTTTGAAAGGGTAAAAATGTTCTATTCTGAAGGGGAATTTTCAGCTTTTGCAGCAATGCAGTGCTGCCTTTTCACTTGATTCCATATATTTTTCAGAACACACTGGCATATTTGTCAGTGTGTCCTCTTGTTCCATTTTGCCAGAAGTGTGTGAGGCAAGATGGTGCAGCCATTTTTTTGTTGTTGCCAAAATGCAGTTTTGAGGTCCTGGTGTGCACAGGAGCCAGGGCAGCCAGGTCGCTGTTTCTTGCGCAATTGCATCTCAGTGAAGTGGGGCAATGCGTTGAGTGGGTCAATATATCCCACACATCCCCCCGACTTCTCCTGGGCTTTCCAAGTCAAGGGGGAGTCGGGCAAGTGGGATTTCTCCATGGGATGCAACAGGAACAGGCAGGTATACGTCCCTCTTCCATCAGAGAACGGTGCGTCCTGATCCTTTTGTTGTCTCTGGTCGGAACATGGAACGACACCTCCTTACTTTCCCTGGGATCTTCCTTTCATAGTGTGGAGCGATTCCGGATCTCGTTTGGTTTCTCCCTTCCAGGTTGCGGGAAGGTCCTCCTTCTTTGTTAGATAGGCGCAACCCGTACAACTCTATAAAAGAGAACACAAACCGGTTACGACAATTTCCCACTAACTGCCCACCAATTGGGCTGACAGCAGTGGGATACACAGTCATTTAATTATAACAATTGATAATGGAGAAAATACTCCCTGTTACATAATCAGATCTATAAATCCTATTGGCTCCCTTCTGGTTCTTCTTTTCGTCATTCTCATGTTTCCGATGTCTCCTCTGTTTGATTCTCTCTGGGCTCTTCAATTTGTTGTAAAGTGGGCTAGGGTGTCAGCTCTTTAGCTGGTTAATATGGACCAATTTCTCTTCTGTCAGTTCGCCTTTGGGGATGCGGATTCTGTAGGCGACAGGTGAGATTTTGTCTACAATTTCAAAAGGTCCTCGCCAGCGAGGCAAAAATGTGCGCTCTTTGGTCTGGTTCCTTTGGAAATTGTACAAGTAGACCCTGTCTCCTACTTGGTATTCCTTTTTGGTTGTCTTTATATCATACTGAGTCTTCATGCCCTCTGCAGATATTTCTAGATTCAGCTGAGCGTACGCAAAAGCATGTTGAAGGTGTTTTCTTAGGTTCTCAACATACTTATGAGTTGTGGAGGCGTTAATCAGTGTCTGCTCCTGTGTTCTATAGAGCAGATGCTGAGGTAGCACCATCCTTCATCCAGTCATCAGCTCAAATGGAGACATCTTAGTTGCAGAAGAAGGCGTAGATCAGATGGCCATCAGGAAATGCAGTAATCAGATGTCCCAACTTGGCCCACAAACCTTTTTAATATGCTCACAATGGTTTTATTGTACCTCTCAACTCCACCACTAGAGGACCGCGGTATGCAATATGAAGTTTACTTTTTACCCCAAGTATCTCCCACATCTTTGATCTTTGTCATCACTTTGCTGGTGAAGTATATCCCTTGGTCTGACTCAAACCTTTTTCGGTAGTACAAAACGTGAGAAGATGTGATTGATCATCAGGGCAGCTGCTGTTTCTGCATTGCAATTTGGGGCCGGGAGACATTCCACCCATTTGGTAAACAAGCATGTTATGATTAACATGTACTTGTTCCCCCTAGAGAAGCGAATCACGGGCCCGATGAAATCTACTTGTAAATCTGACCAAGGCAATGTCATCCCCCTCTTCTGGAGGGGAGCTCGGTGTGTGAGTGATGTTGGCTGAAATTGTGCACACACAAGACATCCCTTCAAGTATTGGTCAAGGTCCTGTACCATGTGTGGCCAATATGCAACCTCTCGCAAGATTTCTAATGTAGTATGAAACCCCTGATGACCGGCTGTGGCAGCATCATGGCCGTGACGTAGCATCAGGCTTCGAAATGAGGTTGGGACCACCCACTGGTCACAGCCAGATATGGATCTCCTTACCAACAAACCGTCTTGGATTTGGAACATTTTTGGATATTTCATCAACACCCTGAGGTCCTCTTTCCCAATGCAATCAGTATCCGTCAGGGGAAAGTTCTCCGGATCCTCAAGTGCTGATACAATTTACCAATGATTGGATCTCCTTTTTGTGCCGTGATTAAATCAGCATCTGGGGTCTCCTTACTCCACAACAGGAACTTGATCTCAAGGAGATCCCCTTAGATGGCTCTGGTTTTTGCCAGATGATAAGATAGGTCATTTCCAGGTTTGCATGGTCCCTCTATTCTGGAATGACCCTTGATCTTCTTCCAATAGATGGTCATCCCACTAGGGGTGACCAGATCATGAATATTTTGGATTAGCTCACCATGTTTAAGCGGTTTGTTGTTAGCACAGAGCATGCCTCTGGTTTTCCAATTTACCAGGTCTTCCACAAACCCGTTCTGGACATAATCTGAATCGGTGATTATGACCAGTTCGTGGAGTTGGTGCTGGACAGCAGTGAGGATGGCTTGATGAACTGCCATCATCTCTGCCACCTGACTACTACGGGGACTGATTTTGTACCCAGCGGAGGGTTGCGGGGCATCATTCAGCCAAGCATTCCCAACGCCGGCCACCAGTTCCCTTTCCCTGTTGTTGTGAACATGGTGTGAGCACCCGTCCACATAGCCTTGGGCATTCCCTCGCACTTGTCTTCTTCATAGACTTTGTGCGGGGAATTCAGGTACGCCTCCATGCTGTCCTGGGTTTTAAGACTTTCGTTCTCGAGACAATTTTCTCTGGCACAATCATGCAAGTCAGCCAGACCTTGCGCGAGGGGACTCTTCTTGTTTGGCCATATCTGACCTCCACAGGAAAGCCTTGCATTGACAGAATCCAGGAAGTAATTCTGGAATTACTCACATTTCCGGCCCGGATTCTGTCACTTTGGAGATATTGCAAAGGCTGTTGGGGAGTCTCCACTATGATGTGTTCCCCCTGGATGAATGTGCAGTAATTTTCCAATGCCCACACCGTTGCCAGGAGTGCCTCTCACAATTGTTGGACTTTTCCTCCACAGAGGATAAAGTCTTGCTTGCATAGGAGATGACTTTATTGACCTTGTCCTGCTTATGATATAATACTGCTGTCAAGCATGTATTCGAGAACCCTGTCTCCAAGAAGAACTCCTTGCTTTTTACAGGGTAAGCTAGACAAGGCACTTGTGAGAGGCTTCTTTTGAGTTGCTTTACTGCCTCGGCTTGTTCTGGACCCCACTCACACCTGAGCCCCCTTCAACAGATGGATCAGGGGTCTTGTGATCTCTGCGTAATCCTCAATGAACTTTCTACTGTAATTAGTCAGTCCAATGAGGCTCCTTAGCTCACGCAGAGTTGTGGTGTCTTTAAGTTTTAGGAGTGCTGCCACTTTCTTTTCCTGGGGGCAGAGACCCTCAGGGGTTATCTCATGCCCCAGGAAGTTGACACGGGTTCTGCACCACTGTGCCTTTTGAAAGGAGAGTTTTGCTCCGGCAATACTCAACTGTGTCAGAACATAACAGATTTCCGCTATGTGTTCCTCCACAGTTGAGCTTTTGATCAGGACATCATCTACATAGGCCAGGTTACCCCTTTCACCCAAGTTGGGCATGGCCTTATGCAAGAAGATGTTAAATTTGTTTCTTGAGGTGATGTATCCGAAGGGAGTCCGGGTCCATTTGTACTGCTGCCCCCCAAAGGTAAAGGCCAGCTTGTATTGCTCCTTCCTACTGATAGGCACGGTCCAGTACCCATTGGTCAGGTCAATGGCAGTATATACCCTTGAACCCTGGATCTGGGCCAGCCCCTGGTCAATGTAGGGGAGAGGCCATCGGGACATGTGGACCAGTTTGTTTAGCTCCCTCAGGTCAGCACAGAGACTCCACTGGCCGTTAGGTTTTAAAATCCCCAGCACCCGATTATTAAAGGTGCTGTAGACTGGACAAATTATCCCACGGAACTCAAGGTTTTTGATAATTCCCGTCAGGGACTCCATGGATGCGAGAGGCAAGCGATATTGCTTCACAAACACTGGAGGCATTCCAGGGTCTGTCGAATTGTTGTTGTATGGATTTCAGTGCGACCACAGTCATATGAGTCCACCGCAAAGAGATCTTGAAAATATAAGAACACCTGCTTCAACTTTTGCTTATGCTCGAGAGTCTCACAGCATCAGCTAGGTTGACTCTCTCTTCAACCATTTGCCTGAAGCCTGGAAAGACCTCCGGTTTGTCTATTTCACCGGCTTCCTCCAGCAGAGTGGAGAGGTCCCAGGTTAAAGTATTGTCCTGGACAGAGGGTTTCAGGCAAGGGCAGGAAGAGTACACCAGGAAATTCCCCCCTTTCCGGGTGAAGATCCTGTCTGGTGTTGTGTCATCGTCACTATCACTGTCAAAACAGTCATTGGGTATTGGTCCTATCAGTTCATTACCTAGATCTATGGAAAGATCTATGGAAAGATTTTGGTCATCAACCGCCATTCCAATAATGGTGCCTGCGCCCAGAGTGAAACTCCTAAGGTCACTGTTATCCATCAATATTGGAATGGTGTTGTGTTCTACATTGACTAATGGTGTTGTGTTAAATCCCAACCCTTGTTGTTGGAGATGGGCGTTGAGGTGAACATAGGCATCAGGATTTTGCATTTTCAGTCCTTTTTTAATTTTTAATTCAAGTGGGAATAGTTGTGTCCGTCCTGGGATGGTGACCTCCTCTCCAATTTGATCTTCAATTGCATACGGCAGCAATTGGGCTGACTAAAGTGCTTGTTCTGAATCATCAAAGTCCATGGTATTACCCCCTAGTCGGGACCAGGCTTTGTAATTTATCAGGTCCAAATTAATGACAAACCAATTGAGAATGTCACTGCCTAAATAGAATGCAGCAGGGACATCTCGCACGAGCCAACAATCATGCATTATGCTTTTGTTTCCAATAGATATTTTGAGCATAGACCTGCTAGGCAGGAGATGTTTGGAATTGGGAGTTTTCATGCCCATTTCCCACTTATTGATCAATTTAAATTTGGGAATGGCTGGATCTTTTGGGAGCTGTCAGAACATGGCTTCGCTGATGAAGCTCTTACCGTTGTTCACGCACACTCGGGCGAGAACAGATTCCTTCCCCTCATTTAACTGAATAGGGATGAATAACTGTTCTCTAATTTTCTGAATGTCAGCTAAACTTTGAGCTGGTTTCTCATATCTCTTGAATATGGAATTGGGATTTTCAGATTGTGAATTGGTATAGAATTTCAAAGTATTTCCTTCCAGTGTGGAATGCCACTTGAAACAGGAAGGTTAATTTTTAGAAAAGGAGAGGAGTTCCCATCACCAGTTTGTTGTCCTACAGCAATTACTGTCACGGCAGGTATTTGGTTGTTCTGAAAATGGAACTCAATATGATCGGTTTCTGTTCAACCATGTGGCATGTGCCATTTAAACTAACATGGTTGACACTATGTTTTAATTTCATCGGTCTGTTAGTCTGGGTCCAGAGGACCTTGTTCACACAGTCTATTAGGGGGGACAACCTTCGCAGGATGTCATTCCCTAGTAGACAGGGTGTGCCTTCCGGAGTTACGACTGTGACAGGGTGTTTCACCTTATGTAGCCCAATTTCTATTTCTAAATCCGCAGTCCCCTTGACAGGAATTTCATTCCCATTGAAGTTCTGAAGTTGTCCAGGAAGAGGGGTGAGAGGGATCTGGTATGTCTCCCCCCTTCCTGAATTGAGCTGATGAAAGGCCCTCTTTGACAGAAGAGTGGCTTTGGATCCAGTGTCCACCAGTGCCAAAAATGTACATTGCCCTTGCACTTGGACTGGGGCATAAAATCTACCCTCCTTCTCCTCCAATGGGCAAAAGTAATGTGCATTGTGGGCAAGTTTGGTGGTCAATTTACTTATTTTTGACTCCAACACAAGGGTAGTTTGGTCATGATTCGGAGATGGAGTTTGGGGATCTGAAGGAAAAATTTGACATTTGGATATTTGGGGGGTTTTGGGCCCCCCGTTTTCTGATTCTCGGTCACCCCCCCCTTTTTGGAGGCAGTCGCCAGAATTGGTTTGGACAGTTTGGTATCCTTGCTGCTCATTCTGGGGTTCAATGATGGGTGATTCTGGCTCAGTCCCCACATCCAGCCAGTCTTCATTTGGATCTCTTGGGACCCATTTTTCTTTGGTAGGAGTTCCCCCGTCCTTGAAGGAGAAGATCTTTTTCCCAGAATCCTCTAAGCATTCTTCCCCTTCAAATTTGAGGACATTTACTTCCTCCACAAAATGGGCCTTTTTGGGTTCTTTGTTTCTCCTACCCACCCTCTGTTCCCTGGGTTGCAGACTTTCGGAGGCAGAAGATTTTTGTTCCGTTTCCTGGGTGTCCAGGGGCTTTTCATGGGTGAGAATGGAAGCTTTATCAAGGGCTTTATACCTCCCTTCCCCCTTGCCTCCTCCTCTGCAACCAGTGAGTTGTCGGGGTTCCCTTCCCGTCATTGTTCTGGAGTACCCAACCCTTGGTTTGTGGGGTTCTGAGCCGCTATGTTCATCTGAGGGTTCTGTTGAGCCCTAAACATGCAACCCAGTTTCTGGGATAGGTTTTGGACCTGGTGCTCCAGTTGTGACACCCGTTCCGGGTGGTGCGGGGGTCTCTGGTCAATAGGTGAGTCACAGGAAGAGTAACTACCCCTTCTCCCATAGTACCCTGGGTATTGAGAATTTTGGTAACCCTCCACCCTTGGCCTCCCCTCTCCCGGATTGGGCTGTCTGGGCTCCTGAAAGTGGGGAAAGAAAGGAGGGTTGTCCTGCAGGCTGGGGTTTTGTGGGTACCGGGGAAAGAAACTCAACCCAGCATTTGGGGAATTACTGCCCTCCTGTGGAAAATTAGGAGGGAAGTTTCCCGGGGAAGCACTTACCTGTGTAGGGAAGGATTGGTCCAAAAGACCCCCCTCGCCTACATCCCCTCCCCCGGTGAGGGCCATGGCTCATCAGGTGTCCCCTCCTTACCACCAGGGCCCAGGTGGTGGATGCTCACCTGCTGAAGACATTGCCCAAACCTGTTGAATTTAGCTAGGCCTCAGAAACCATTTTGTCTAATAAAGATGGTGTGAGCCCGGCGCACCGCAGCGCAGCCCCCACCTTTGGAGAGTTTCAATTATCCCTGTGGCCGCAGCTCCCTGGCAGATCCGCTGTGAGCCCGTTCCCACGAAAAAGACGGACATGAGCTAGTGTAAGATACCAACACTGTAACATTTCACCTTCCGCAGTGTATCGCTGCTCCCAGCATGACCCGGCCAGCAGAGCCTGGGTGGAACAAGAACTGTAAAATGGTCCTTTGATAAAAGCGAAAGTTCCCAAATACTAATGACAAAACTACCTGCGATGGAAGCGTTTTCTCCACAACCTCTTTGACTAAAAAACCTGTGAAATGTATAGATATGGCAGAGTGCGTGCTCATATGACATTAGGAATGAAGCACCCACATCGTTGTAGCTATGCACAAATAGTAAAAGCGTCCCGGGGGGTTTTATGTTATGCGTATCACTGAAAAGATTACACCCCACGGTCCCGCGCCATAACCGAACTAATGCTGCTAGAGTGCAAAGAAAGACAAATACAACCATATTGAGGGTTTGTGTAAAAGGTGCATGAGAATGCACCTTACATGTGTGTGTCCAAGCCCACCATGTGCCACTGCCGTCAGTTGCAGTGACGAGTTGTTTCTATGCGCTCCACCCACCTCACTACTACCTCACTTACTGCGAATGTATGAGCATATAACAAAATGTTGTAGTTGTTAAAACATAGTGTACAAGTAATGTGCTCGGACTGGCTATATTTGAGAGGCATTAGCAATGTTAAAATGTGAGCTTTGGAATGACTCAATTAGTATTGTATATTATTTGAATGTTTATGATGCTTTCACCTAAAATCGGCAACACACGAGGAAGATACCTTTGTGAGCATATGCAAGGCCATTCCCCCTCCCTCCCAGCGAAGCCTGCCAGACGAGAAAGCAGAGGCCAGTGCCGTGCGGCTCCACCTCCCCCAACTCTGCTGGAGCCGCTTCAAAGATTTGTAGTTCCCTCTGCAGCACCCAAGGCCACGCCCGCCACCTGTATTATTTACAACCCAGCAGTAAACCTCAGCCTGAAAACACAAATCCAGAGGCGCCCTTTCTTAAGCCCCACGACCCACCGGATCACCTTAGGTTAATGGCCCCTGTAAAATTAGGACACCCAATATTATGGCCACATTACAGCAACACATCCATAATGACTTCTAACAAGACAGGATAGACAGGATGACATGTACCGCCTGTCCCATGCCCTGAGACCCAACCCCACGACCTATGGTACCCGGTCAACAGGACACTGGTAACCATGTACTGATGAATCGCCATCAAACCCCTCTCGAGGTGCATTCCTCCTGTGTTGCATTAACCTGTAGAATAACCTATTGGAAGATTTACTAAATAAGATAATATTGCAAATGACTGAATGACTGCGGTGTGCATGGCCTAGGGCAAAGAAGTCAGGAAAAGACATTCATCTCTGACACTGGCCACAGTGGCACAACGACACCGCCCGGATGAACCCAGCTGACCCGCCAGGCCCAGCCCAACCCATGAGGCTGACAAGTGACGTCCTCCAGCCAAGGCCAACCACATCACAGCAGCACCACAGTCGTCGCCACCCAATCCCACTGAACTTGTGCCCCCTATAGTATGTAGGTTCTGATGACGTTTGTTTGTAAATATATACGCCTGTCTTTGCTATTGTCAGACAGACCGCTCCCGGAGTTTGCAGAGTTCTTTGCATGCCCTATTCTGATTGATAAACTCCCATTTACGCTCACCCGCACTTTGTCTTGGCCTTATTCCCATCCTGGGAGAGTCCATCATTGTCCTCATTGCGGGGAGGATCGTGCTGGTTGGGGACGCTTGCCTTCAGTGGTGACCCCGAAAGCGTGATTATTATTTTCTCCCAACATATCCCTACCGTCCCCTTTGGCACGAAAATCTCCGGTCGAAAAGGGATACGCACGGTGCGCCGGCTCCGGGAGGCTGCCCGCCAACGGCGACCGGTACGCTCAGAAGTGCGCACTCAACAGAGAGAGGGTACGGGATCCCGGTTGAAAAATCCCCTTTGAGTACCGCTCGCCGGAGCCGGGGCTGACTGTTGAGCGTACGGCAACACTGCCTGGACGGACCCAGTTTCGGAGACTCTCGGTTCAAGATGGGCACGTGAGTATTGAGTGCGAGCGATCATAAAGGGAGTAGAGGAGGAAATCTAGGACAGGGAACGAGGCGGGGTAAAAAGGGGCACGTTGGGTCTACTAAGGACCATCATAAACTTTCTTTGCTTTTTCTTTGCATATGGCCATTAGGATTAAGAGGTGAATAAGAGATAAAAGTGACGGGAACCTAGCTCCGCGAGGGGGTGGAAGGCGGCGCCGCATAGTGCTATCTTGACTAGTACTGGGAATATATGAAGAAGTGGAAAATAAGATAAAGGTGTCTGGTAAAGGAAGACACAGAAAATATATTAGTGACTGCTATTCTTTCTATTCTTTTCTTTAGGTTTACGGGAAAAATAAAAGAGGGTTGGTAAAAAACCAAAGAGATAAACAAAAGAGAATGAGAGTTTTACTCTAAAATTGGGGAACAAACACATACATATATACATATATCAGAATAAGACGGACAGGGACAGCCGGCTAGGGAGGAAAGGGAGGACAAATTGAACTGTGAATAGAGTGCTACATATGGGTGTGTGAGCATCGTATGTGTCAGGACATAATTTGGTATAATAGTTGTGTAAAAGAGGTCAGAAATGTACAGCTATTGAGTGGTCATGGTAAGTGTGACCAGACGACGTCTCATAAAGACAAGAGTAATGTGGTGAGGTGAGTGTGTACCTTTTTGATTTGTGGGATAAAATTGTTGAGATTACTGACGGTTTGCTCTTGTACGTGCCCCCAAAGAGGATAGAATAGAGGCGCCGGCTCCGGGAGGTGGAGGGAGAAACACGAAGGTCCCCACGATTCAGTAAGACATAAAATATGCGAACTCACATGGTGATACGTTTATATTGAGATATCGAGATATATAGAGATACATAAGTACCAGGTGGGCACAAAGTATGGGGGCCGAAACACCCTTATCACATATTTGCAAGAACCTACCTGGGTACGCGGAACGGATTAAGAAATATCATGACCAATGGATCACAGAGTTGAAGGGGGAGGGGTTGCCTCAGATATGGCCCGAAGGGGGTTCATTTGACAAGAGTGTCCTAGATATGGTAGCCGCATGCATTTGTTTGAAATACAAGGGGAAGCAGTTGCATAATAGGAGAGAAATATTAGACCTCTGGAGGCTGTTTGAAGAGATACCGCCGCCTAAGGCAAGGGAATTAGATCCTGATCTACCATCTACCACTGACAATCCACTAATGATATAAACAGATGATAAAGTATTGCCAGAAGAAGAGCCACCGATAGAGGTAACTAGGTTGTACCCAATACTAAACAAGCCAGTGCCCGCAGAGGGATACAGTGACCCTACTTATGTGCCCCCACCGACAACTATCACAACCCAAGGGCCAACAGCACCCCCTCCATACGAGAGTCATAGGGAGCGAGCTCAGGTGAGCACACCAAGGGTGGACATAGAAAAATTAACAGACGATCTAGAATCAAGGCTCTCTATAGCCAAAGATGAGCTCTCAAGGATAAAAAGCATATATGAACGGACTGCACTCAATGCAGCTAGATCAGAGCATGCATCCAGAGCGCAGAGCGAGAGTAGAACATTTGAAGAAAGGTGAAAAAAAGGCGAGATACTGTTTAGAATACAGGAGGAACCAACACGAATAATTGAACTAGAGGAAAGGGAGGGATGCACTGACAACGAAGAGAGGCCCATAGGAGGCAGGGAGGAGCTACTATGTGATATAAGGGATGATTTGGAAGAAAGCGAAAGGCTAAGTATGGCAATGGGAGGGGGAAGCGAAGGGTTGGATGGTGCATGCTCAATGAGAACACTGGATGATGAGTGGACGGGGCGATTAAGGAACCGGTTGGGGAAAATGGCATCGTTAGGAAAATCAGGAATGAAGGTGAGTACAGATACGACGACGAAGGGAAAGTTGCAGCTCCCGCTAATACATAGGGGAGGAGGGAGGCCGAATTACATACCCTGGGCTCAGATGGATAAGGCCAATTTACTAAAGTTATTGCCCCCGCTATCAGGAGGGGCAAGCAAGTGGATATATGCCTTTGAGAAACACACAGCCGGGGTACCTCTAGCAATAGGGGACGTGAAAAGTTTGCTAGTATCAGCAGTTGGGGATCAGGCTGACAGAGTATGGGTAAAAGCTGTCTTCCCGGGAGTAACGTTAGACTGCGATCGCCATGATGGTGCCTCTTTCAACACAGTGCGCGCAAGGGCGTGGGATGCTTTGCGGGAAACGTTTCCAGATACCCCAGATTTGCAGTCAGTAATGCAATGTACAATGAATGACGGGGAAGATGCTATGGATTACATTTTTCGGGTCCAAGAGTTGTGGAGAGCAGAAACGGGCACGCCCTGGTATCAATCGACATCGTTATTTTACTTCATTATAAAGATGGGGCTCCCACAAGAGGCGCAAAAGGCGCTTGACAAAATAGCAGGTATTGAAGCGAAAGGATGGCCTGAGATTCAGAGCATAATAGTACACCAGTGTAAGCGAATAAAAGAGAGGGAGAAGGAGGTGGCGCAGAGAAGATTGGCAGACGAAGCGAAACTAGTACAAACAAAGTTGGTGAAGGTCACAGCAGCAGTAGCCGCGCTCCCACACAGCAGGGAGGGAGATGAGGAAGAGGAGGGGCTGGTAGCAATACAAGGAAGGATGGCAACTAATTGGGCAGGAGCAGGACAGTGGCAGTGGAACGAGCAGGAGCAGGGCGGAGGTCCGCAGTGGCAAGAGTGGGCCCCTCGAGGGGGACGAGGTGGGTACAGGGGCCAAAGAGGAGGTGGACAAGGGTATGGGGGAATGGGTGGAAATGGATGGAAGGGTCCCAGAGGTGCGCAAGGGAGTTGTTGGAACTGCGGGAGGTGGGGACACTACTCTAGGGAGTGCAGAAGCAGACCAAACAGTGGATTTCCAGAGGTAGAACACTATGGCCATCCCCATCCGGGGAGCCCATATGGTCTCCCAATGGGACAACAACAAAGGAACCCAGGGCAGGGGCACCATGAGCAACAGCAGGGACACCAATACAGAACACAGAATCACCCACAAAACAATTACACTATGCACTACACGCCAGGCAACCCTTTCGCGACAACAGCGAACGGAGCCCCAGCACCAGCCCCCCATAGTGGCGTGTCAGTGGTTTCAGGAAGTGTGTTCAACCAAGGGGGGGCAATGAGACACCCCGCATAGGACAGCCCACAGAGAACACTTGCGTGTCCAGTTCTATCTACCACCTACGATGCAGCAGAGGAACCATTGGTAGGGGCGCAGATAGGAAACAAGCAGTTCATATTCATGGTGGATTCGGGAGCGGAGAAATCATGTATTAGGGAGGGCCGGTTCCCGTTATCTAACCGGAAGTTAGAGACGCAGGGGTTCTCTGGGGCTGTAATTGAAGTTCCTTACACAGAAGCATTGGATGTGACGGTAGGGGGTAACACTGTAAAAACACCCTTACTGTATTATGAACATTCGCCAATAAATTTACTAGGGAGGGATCTCCTTAGAAAACTCAACATGACGATATCATTCACTGAGAGAGGAATAGTGTGTTCAACACCAGGAATATGCCCATTACGTGTAATGCTGGTAGTACAGGCTCACACAACTGCACCGGAAATACGTGGTTTGCCAGTGGATGAGAGAATGTTTATTGAAGGATTAAAGACGCTGGCCCACATAGTTCCGGAGCTGAAAAGGATGGATTGGAGAATACCGGCGGAGTTCCTCTTCCGCCCAATAGTGCACCCTGACATAGCACCAGGATCAGTGGTATCATTAGACTTGCATGCTGTACAGGTATCTGCAAAAAGGATCTCTGTGATTGGAATGGACATAGACGGATGTGAGTGGCGCACAGTACTGTGTACCAATGCCAATATTGCCCTGCAAGACTTAACTGATGAAGATCTCTTTACGGATTTAGAAGGCGATGGCGAAATAATAATGGAAATAGCAATGCCCTGTGACATTTTGATTCAGGCTAGAGAGATTCCTGCCCAGTTGATGGCAGTGGTGGGAGCACCACCATCATTTTTCGATGATGACATGAGACTAGTACCAAACAATTTGTGGACAACAGGCCCCCATGACGTAGGGTTGTTGCATGGAGTACAACCAGTGATAATAAAGTTCAAACAAGGGGCGATTCTACCCTGAGTGAAACAATATCCATTGTCCCGCGAAGCTGAAGAAGGGATAAAAGAGACAATAAATGCACTACTGGCACAAGGGATAATAGTGCCTTCAAACTCCCCATGTAACACATGTATTTACCCGATTAAAAAAGCAAAGGGAGGGGCTTGGAGGATGATCCAGGATTTACGCCCCCTAAATGATGCAATACAGAAAGAGTTCCCTTTGGTCCCGAATCTTGCATCAATATTATGCAGTATCCCAAAAACGGCATCACATTTCACAGTGGTCGATTTGAAAAACGCATTTTTCTCCATCCCCTTGGCAGAAGAAAGCAGATACCTGACAGCATTTACACTAGGGGGAAAGAGATACGAACATTGCAGATTACCACAGGGATACTGTGAGAGCCCAAGCATATTCAACCGCATACTACATGAAGACTTAGGAAACTTATCAGTTGAAAGCACAATCATTCAGTACGTAGACGATTTACTCGTCTGCGCACAGAATGAAGAGACTTGCAGAAAAGATTCGATAACACTCCTGACCCTGTTGGCAAATAAGGGGTACAAAGTAGACAAAGAAAAGCTACAATATTGTCTGACAGAAGTCCTATACTTGGGACAGCTAATATCAAAAGACGGAAAGAGAATAATCCCCGACAGGGTAGAAGCAACAAGATCAGTAAGAGAACCCACAACAGTGAAGGAGATGCAGAAATTCTTGGGAATGTGCAACTATTGTAGAGCATGGATATTAGATTATGCAGCATACACCAGATCCTTACTGCAAGCACTCAAGGAGGCCCAACAAGAGAACAAGAAAATAGAATGGTCAGAAGAAATGAGCGCCTCATTCAAATCGTTAAAAGAGTTGATTTCGAGCGCTCCAGTACTCGCCAATCCTGATTATGAAGGCAAATTTTACCTATTCTCACACTGCAAAGGGACACTAATGACAGCTGCACTGACACAAAAGACTTCCCTAGGGCACAAACCATTGGCTTACTATAGTGGCACTTTGGATGCTGTGATGCAAGGACATTTCGCGTGTGAGCAATCACTCGCTGCAGCCGCGTTCGCAATTGAGAAAAGCGCCACAATAGTAATGGGATGCCCTGTAACATTGTTTGTGGAGCATTCATTATTTGCAATACTCGAGAGATCAAAGAGTACACTGACCACACAGCGAGCAACTGCCTATGAAATAATATTGTCCAGCGCCAATATCCATGTGTTACGATGCAGGACAGTGAATCCGGCAACATTCATTACAGAAGCATGCACACTAGAGGACATGCAGGAACACGATTGTGCAACTTACACAGGGGAAAGAGGGGAGGACACAGTGGTGTGCGAGAATGCCCTGAGCGAGGGGGAAGTGTACTTTGTAGACGGGTCAGCATCGATTGACATGGACACAGGAGAAAAACAAGTGGGTTTGGCAGTGGTGAGATTAGAAGACGGTGAGTATGAGACACTAGTGCAGTACCGCCTTCCATCACATTTCTCAGCACAAGCAGCAGAACTCATTGCCCTAATAGAAGCATTACATGCAGCTAAAGGGTGCGCAGTGACAATTTACACAGATTCAGCTTACATGACGACAACAGTACATGGAGGTCTGGCCAGATGGGGGCGGAGGGGGTTTCGACGAGCAGATGGGACTCCAGTGCAACATGCAGAATTGCTGAAGGAGTTAATTGAGGCTCTACGAGACCCCACAGTGGTAGCAATAGTGAAGTGCCAAGCACATACGTCCAACACAGACGTTGTGTCTTTGGGAAACGCGGCAGCGGACGCTGCTGCCAAAGAAGCCTCATACTTTGAGAAATATGAAGCAGGTGAGTACATGCTGCAGCATAAGACAAACGAGGAGCTTCCAGAAAGGTACAATACAATGCCTATATCACAAATACTAGAGTTACAGGAAGGAGCAAGTGAAGATGAAAAGATGATGTGGGTGAAATGAGGGTGCAGCCAATCAGCAACAGACCTACTCTGGTGACAAAATAACTCAGGAAAAGTGGTGATGCCAGTAAAGTTATTAGAAATAGCGTTCCAACAACTACACTTCCCAGCACACAACACGAAACAACACATTGCAGCAGAAATACAAGAAGAGTGGTTTGTACCCTGTCTTCAGGAACAGCTGTCTAGATTGACAATGGAGTGCACAACATGCCAGATATACAGCTCAGGAATGACATTACGTACACTAAGGGGAACAATTCCAAAACCGATTGGGCCATTCAGAGAACTACACATTGACTATGCAGACATGGGATAAAGGTGTAATGGGGCACTTTACATGATTGTGGTTGTGTGCCCATTTTCAAGATGGGTGGAAGCAGGCCCATGTGCACGACCTGATGCTAAAAGCGCCGCAAAATTCCTAGTGAGGGAAGTATTTCCGCGCTGGGGAATTTGTGACGTGATTCGCACAGACAACGGCACTCACTTTGTGAACAAACTCTTCAAGGAAGTAACGACACTGTTGGGAATAAAACATAAATTGTGCTCGATTTATCATCCTCAAAGTAATGGCGTGGTAGAAAAGATGAACGGCCTGTTAAAAGGAAGATTATCGAAACTATGCTTCTCATTAAAAAAGAACTGGATTTACTGTTGGCCCCTTGCGCTGTTTGAGCTGAGAAATCAGCCAAGCAAGGACCACCATTTGTCCCCGCACGAAATCGTGACCGGGAGAGGAATGCACACAGCACACTCCCCACTGCGCGAACACTAGCATAGAAGCGCTGCGATATTGGGAGATGAGTTCACAGACTACTTGAAAAAGTTAACAAAGGGCAGCGCACTCAATATCAAAACAACTATCACCACCATTCACGAGAGAAGAGGGGAACACAACAGGGTCCGTTACGGAGCATGAAACACAGGTACAACTGATGCCGGGTGAATTCATTTATGTCCGGAGCTTTGTGCGCCGGTGGAATGCGCCACGGTCCCATGGCCCATACGAAGTGGTGTTTTGCACCCCTACGGCTGTAAAATTGAAGGGCCTTAAATATTGGATACATTTGACGGATGTACGAAGGGCATATAATAGTGTGCAGGAAGAGGTGGATGAGGGGGCACAGACAACAGCAACCAATGGAAATGAAAATAATGAGTGATATGTGTGGCGGAAATGGACCTGATTGAGAGAGTTATTGACGAGAATAATTACATTTAAGAGTATCTAAAAAAAATTAAAAAAATTCTTGGACTTATATGTAAATATTAATGTGATAAAAATGTGTAGTGTCTGCTCCCTTGTCTGTACATCCCCAACCCTACTGCCCTACCCACTTCCATTCCCCTTCCATGATATCTTGGCACTGGTAGTGCCAACAAAATGTTTACATGCATGCACTTAATGCACTTTTATATCTCAAACAGGAGCTACCATGGCATCTAACGGGCAGCCTGCAAGGGATAGATTTATTAGATATAGAGAATTGTTAGCTGAGAGATGTAGAGATTCGTATGAGTGTGGATTATCTGTGTGCATTACATTGTTTTTTACAATCATGTTTTGCCTGGTTACGTATTGGTTCATAGCGTTCATCTCCATCGAGATGAACGAGGGAGGAGGGATTAACAGCACTAATGTGACTAATGCAACAGCAAGTGTAAATACTAAAGAAGGTGATTTTTTGGTATGGGATGGAACTAAACTTGTATGGGGATATTACACGACACCATCCAATGCTGTCATCTCGAAAAATGAAGGTCTGCATGGAAAAATGCAAAACAACACAGTATCCCCGCCAAAAATATCTAATTACAATGCCCGCAGTTTAAATGATCGAAACCCCTCTGCCATATCCTGGTTGCATAACACCCCACCAGTCAGCCTGCCCCCGTAACCAAAAACACACTGTCAGATAACATAAAGGAAGAAAATGAAAAAATGACAGCAACATATGAAATATTATATGATGATTGGGCAAAGGGGGGCGGGAAGGAGAAAGGGGGGCCCACTTTGTCCATCGCCCATGAAGCCGGGAAATACATTAGGCAAAGAAATAACAGACGAAAAAGGGAGGCGGGGAGGAGGAAGTATGATGAGTATTATGGGTTAGGACTAGACAAAATGGAAGACCCGCGACACCCCCACCAGACAAATAAATGGTATGCAGATATGAGTGCAACAGCTAAGCAAACAACAAATGAGAGCTGTTATGTCTGCTCCCTCATTCCCCATGCTTCAGGCACGCCCAAAGTATTGCTACCCAAAGAGTTGCCTATTGTAGATGTCTCCTTCATCTCACGTTGTGCAGAATTAAGAACACCTTCCAGGCACATGAAGTGACTTTTAGAATGCTGCAGAACGAGAAAACGTGCTATCCAAAGACAGTAGGAGTGGTATGTTTGGAAGAGCCATTTTTTATAATACAAGGGACACTTTTTTCAGACAACAAGTGGAAGGACGAAGAAGTAATGTGTAAAGCTGAAGCACTGAGGGGTGTGGCACCAGAGAAACTGCAATGGATAGAAGAAACATGCACACCAGTATGGAAGGAACACATCTCAAAACTAACTTGGGTAACAGCCATTGAAAAACCCTTCAAGCTGCAGAAGGAAATAGACTATGAACTGTGTTTTAAGGGAGAGGGGAAAGCCTCCATGGGGGCAAACAAGAACTGTAACAAGACCCTCACCATCCCAGATCTAAGAAAAGGGACAGTGGCTCTCATGGACACGTATTGGGTATGTGGCAACCAGGCATACCTGCACCTCCCACAATCATGGAGTGGCAGCTGCTCAATGGCCACTCTGCACTCAGCACTAATGGTAATCCCGGAAAGCCACATTGATGGGAGCAAAAAGACGGGAGAAAACACCCAACAGAGTGCGGCCCAGCCAACTGTAGAGCCACAAGTATATGTCCTGTCTTCAGGGAACAAGGAAGGGGTGCTGTCCCGAAACAGACGATCATCGAACTACATATCAAAGGCATTGTCAGAATTGCTGGCACAGATCCCGGACTGATATCGATTATTCAGCTCTGCAGAAACATTCTTCGCCTCACTCATCCCAAGTATCCAGGCGCGAGCAAATGCAAAATGGCTCCAAATCACACGTTGGGAGCTGATCCAGCTGGCAAATGACACTGAAGAAGGGTTCAACGTAATAAAAGTGGAACTAAGAGCATTACGGCTGATGACCATGCAAAACAGGTATGTCCTGGACCTGTTGACAGCGATGGATGGAGGTGTTTGCCGAAAAAATTGGAAGTGCCTGCTGCACTTTCGTACCTTCCGAAGACGCAGACAACGGCTCCCTGTCCCATGTGATCGAAGCAGTACATAACCTAGGAGAAAGAATGAGAATGGAAGGTGGAGCGGAAGAAAGCACGTGGTTCGACAATATCTTCTCCTGGGTTCCATCGTGGCTGGGAATGACTGTGAAATTTTTGATGCCGGCTGTGGTGTTCCTCCTCTTTATTTTTTGCCTGTGCCAGGTGGGTCTTCGATGTTGTGCTAACGCAGTACCGAATGGTGCAATGATGATGGTGACAATGGGCAACACCCGCGGTACAATACAAGCTATGCAGGAAGTACAGGTACAAACAGGAACAGATGACACACCGAGATATCAGCTAGTGCCTAGGTATCACGACAAGGATATAGTGGATAAATTGTGGCATACTACCATTAAAGAGCCCCGCATACTAGAATGGTACGAGGAGGTATGGGTAGACTTGGAAGCAGGGAGCGGATGTATATACCTGACTTGTACCCCAGATGAATATGCTGGGAGAGGTGAGAGCTTGAGGGGGGTGTGCAGAGCATGGATGCCCATAAAAGGCACACCTGCATGGGATGACGCAATAGTTGACGAGGAAGAGTGCAGGAGATTGGAGGATTTAAAGAATTTGTTACTTAAGTAACGAAAGGGGGGAAATGTAGGGGAGGATTGGTCCAAAAGACCCCCCTCGCCTACATCCCCTCCCCCGGTGAGGGCCATGGCTCGTCAGGTGTCCCCTCCTTACCACCGGGGCCCAGGTGGTGGATGGCTCACCTGCTGAAGACATTGCCCAAACCTGTTGAATTTAGCTAGGCCTCAGAAACCATTTTGTCTAATAAAGATGGTGTGAGCCCGGCGCACCGCAGCGCGGCCCCCACCTTTGGAGAGTTTCAATTATCCCTGTGGCCGCAGCTCCCTGGCAGATCCGCTGTGAGCCCGTTCCCACGAACAAGACGGACATGAGTTAGTGTAAGATACCAAACTGTAACATTTCACCTTCCGCAGTGTATCGCTGCTCCCAGCATGACCCGGCCAGCAGAGCCTGGGTGGAACAAGAACTGTAAAATGGTCCTTTGATAAAAGCGAAAGTTCCCAAATACTAATGACAAAACTACCTACGATGGAAGCGTTTTCTCCACAACCTCTTTGACTAAACAACCTGTGAAATGTATAGATATGGCAGAGTGCGTGCTCATATGACATTAGGAATGAAGCACCTACATCGTTGTAGCTATGCACAAATAGTAAAAGCGTCCTGGGGGGTTTTATGTTATGCCTATCACTGAAAAGATTACACCCCACGGTCCCGCGCCATAACCGAACTAATGCTGCTAGAGTGCAAAGAAAGACAAATACAGCCATATTGAGGGTTCGTGTAAAATGTGCATGAGAATGCACCTTACATGTGTGGGTCCAAGCCCACCATGTGCCACTGCCGTCAGTTGCAATGGTGAGTTGTTTCTATGCGCTCCACCAACCTCACTACTAACTCACTGACTGCGAATGTATGTGCATATAACAAAATGTTGTAGTTGTTAAAACATAGTGTACAAGTAATGTGCTCGGACTGGCTATATTTGAGAGGCATTAGCAATGTTAAAATGTGAGCTTTGGAATGACTCAATTAGTATTGTATATTATTTGAATGTTTATGATACTTTCACCTAAAATCGGCAACACACGAGGGAGATACCTTTGTGGGCATATGCAAGGCCATTCCCCCTCCCTCCCAGCGAAGCCTGCCAGACGAGAAAGCAGAGGCCCGTGCCGCACGGCTCCACCTCCCCCAACTCTGCTGGAGCCGCTTCAAAGATTTGTAGTTCCCTCTGCAGCACCCAAGGCCACGGCCCGCCACCTGTATTATTTACAACCCAGCAGTAAACCTCAGCCTTAAAACACAAATCCAGAGGTGCCCTTTCTTAAGCCCCACGACCCACCGGATCACTTTAGGTTAATGGCCCCTGTAAAATTAGGACACACAATATTATGGCAACATTACAGCAACACATCCATAATGACTTCTAACAAGACAGGATAGACAGGATGACATGTACCGCCTGTCCCATGCCCTGAGACCCAACCCCACGACCTATGGTACCCGGTCAACATGACACTGGTAACCATGCACTGATGAATCGCCATCAAACCCCTCTCGAGGTGCATTCCTCCTGTGTTGCATTAACCTGTAGAATAACCTATTGGAAGATTTACTAAAGAAGATAATATTGCAAATGACTGAATGACTGCAGTGTGCATGGCCTAGGGCAAAGAAGTCAGGAAAAGACATTCATCTCTGACACTGGCCACAGAGGCACAACGACACCGCCCGGATGAACCCAGCTGATCCACCAGGCCCAGCCCAACCCACGAGGCTGACCAGTGACGTCCTCCAGCCAAGACCAACCACATCACAGCAGCACCTGTAGCTAGTCGTCGCCACCCAATCCCACTGAACTTGTGCCCCCTATAGTATGTAGGTTCTGATGATGTTTTTTGTAAATATATACGCCTGTCTTTGCTATTGTCAGACAGAGCGCTCTCGGAGTTTGCAGAGTTCTTTGCATGCCCTATTCTGATTGATAAACTCCCATTTACGCTCACCCGCACCTTGTCTTGGCCTTATTCCCATCCTGGGAGAGTCCATCATTGTCTCTCATTGCGGGGAGGATCGTGCTGGTTGGGGACACTTGACTTCACCTGGTTGGACCCCCCCTTTGGGCTGGGGGAGTGCATACGTACCCCAGGATTGGTCTGTTACCCTTCTATCAGGGGCTGATGTAATTAGGGGAGTTAGGGGCCCCATTTGGGGGCTTACCTCCCTGACTACCACCTGTCTGGGATTGGCCCGAGAGCCTTCTGGGTCTTTAATTGGGTTGATTAGGTACAGGTATATTTTTAGGCCCCCCCAATCTCTAGATCTAAAATGGGGGCAACCTTCACCTCTGCCACCTTAGCAGCAGCAGGGGTGTTGGCTGTTTTGGGGTCTTTATTTGGATTTTTGTTATCTGCAGGTTTTTGGACCTCATATATGCGGGTCGCCTGTTCTTTGACCCAGTCCAGTGATCTTTTCTCATGAAAGTCCCTCACCAGCTGGGTCATTATTTATTTTGGGAGGGCATGAAAGAAGGTGGTGATGAACTCCCGACTATCTGTGCGCACCCTCCTGTTGGTATGTGCAAAGGCGCATTTGAGCTCCTTCACAAATTCTTGTGGGGCCTGATCTTCCCCATACTGCAGATTGTAGGCCACCTTGTAGGCCTCTTGGGGGTTTCTGTAAGCAGAAAAAAGTTTTAAGATGGCCGCCCTGTAGGTGGACCATCTGTAGTGGTTCTGGTCCTCCAGCCCTGCAAAGAAACTGGAGTATTCAGGGGAGAAGTCCATTTTACATGCTCTATGCAATTCTGGCTGACCTTCACATGATAAGTATCCATCATTTGCTCATATAGTTCGAAGTGTTCCCAAACAGAATACTTTGCATTTTTATGATATGGAGTTATAACACTCCTAATGGCCTTAATCTGCCTAATGGGATATTTGTTCATAGCTCTCTAAAGTTTGTTTGCCTTCTTTGTTTTAATCACACGAATCCACTCGCCCTCACAATCAGAGGCGCTACTACTGGAGATCCCTTCTTGATCCACTAGGAACTCCCTGATTCTGTGAGATTGAGAAGGGCTTGCAGAATGTTGGGGCCTAGTTTCTCTACTCCTGTGGTGCTCAGAAGAGTCTTCTGACTCTTCCCCGCTCCCAGGATTGGCGGAGTATCCCCCCCCCACTGCCCTAACTGAGTACAGGTCTTTAGGATGCTCTTTCTGGGCCTTATTTTATTTAGTTCCCCATCAAATTTAACCAACTGGTCCCTTGGAAGGCGGTATTTCAGTGGATCTGATTCCCTGACCCACCCCTCATAGGAGTCTTCCTTGTCAGAGAGATCAGCCCTAACATTGGGGTATCTGTACAGGGACGCCCGTCCATCAATTTCTAGCAGGCGCTGATCTGTCAGTCCCATCTTACCAAGCCTATTGAATTCTGCCAGCCCCATGGCTTCCAGCTCATGTGAGCCAGTAGACATGAAGTTGGCAGTGTTCATGGTATTGAATGGGTTTGAGTCCCTGAGTACAGAGGCCCTGATGCTATGATCAGGGGTTGCCCTGTCCCTCTCTACCTGTTCAGGGTCCCTCCAGTTAGGATTTAGTCTAGCACCCTCTTTCTCCAACCTTGCTAGATTTTCTTTTTCAGCCCCTATTTCTTGGTAATAAGCAAAGATGTGAGCGTTTTGATCATCTATCAAGGCCTTACTGGTCTCAATGATCCGCTCTTGCGCTGCCACTTGCTGGTGGAGGCGATCATTCTTTACACAGAGAGCCTCATTGTCTCTCTTTGCTTCCTGTATGGTCTGGGAATACTGGGACAATTTCTGCTGCAGCAGACTCACCTCCTGCGTTTTAGCATCTTTGGTCTGGGTGTTCTCTTCCAGAGCACCCTCTACCTGTCTGGCGTGCTCCAGTAGCTTCACATACTCTGTTTTCAATTCATTCAGCTCCTGGCGTGCTAATTCACTCCCCTCTAACTCGGTTTTTAACTTGCTTATTTTCTGGTCTAGGGTGTATTTCTCTTAATTTAGGGTGACCCTCTGTTCAGCCAGGTCATCCCTTTGTTTTTTGATGGCAATGGATTTCATCTTATCAAATTACTCTCGAGAGGGGAGGTCTTCCAGGGTAACCATCTGCTCTGTGCAGGCTCTATTAAAATGTATATGCTGATTTAACTTATGAGGACACTCTTGCAGAGAGTCAACCTTTTCCTTACACTCCTCTTTCAATGCCTGTAATTTGGTCTCTGGATCTGCCTTTTCGTGCTGTTGGAGAGCCAAATTCTCTTTTAATTTTGTGACATAATCTCTAGACTCTGCCTCCGTAATGGCTCTTCCGTAATTTTTGTTCTTCTGAATCTAGATCAGTCTGGATTTTATCTAATAATTCAATTTGATTCTGTGCCAGAACTGTGCTTTCAACATGCTTTTCCCGTATCACTACGATGTGGAGTTATAGGTAGGCCGCAATTCTGGCAATTTTGATTTGCTCCTCTTTAATTTTTGGGGCCATGTATCAGAGCTTGGTGTAATAGGCCATTGTCCTGCCATGTATCCATGTTCATGGCAGTGACCTGTAATGTGATTTCCTGCAGCCAGACATTTTCATCCTGTTCTGGCCATTCACCCCTGACAAAAAGCTTGTGCAGGTGGTGCTCCCTAGCCATACTGATTTCTACTGGAACAGCCATCTTGGCAATGTTCTTTCTTTATTAATTGTTTCGGGGATGATTTAATTTTTACTTCTACAGACAGGCCTGGTCTTGGAGTATTTGTTTTAGGAGTTAGGAGGCACTTGTAAAGTGTAACACAGTATTCACACTACACAAAGTATTACTACCCTGCAGGTTAGTCTGCTGTGTTAGACTGTCACGGGTGGCAACCAAATCAATCCCTGGCATGAGCCCCCAAATTTGTTAAGGATTTCAATCAGGTGATGCACACTGTAGTCTCGGCCCAGTATGCAGCGCGCGATTGAAATGCTTATGTTAGATTAGATTCAATATTGAGGTTATACACCACTCATATCACACCCCCTTTTCAAATACCCCGGGTCACAATGTACCATGAACCAGGCGGGTTGATAAAATATAATATTTATTTATTTATTTATTTTAAAATTCAAAAGAAATCATTCAATTGTTAATATGGGGCAGCAATCACCAATGGGGTCATAAGAACAATAGGAATGTAAGCAATGCACTTAGTTTAACCTTCTATTGGCATCTAAAAATATCAGGCAATAGGAGCACTTTTTGATTTTAGGTAAGATAGCACTTGATTTCGAATTTTCCGCTGCAAGGGTCCCTCAACCCACAAATAATCAATTCTAAGTGGATAAACAGAAGCAGCAGGTAATCAGGAATGACAAATGGAAAACAGCATTAAAATTCGACATTCCCTCCCCAAACAAGAGAGAAAAATGGATTTTAAACCCTGGCAGTGCTAAAATGACACTCGGAAATGGATGAATAAATGAATGAATGTGCCTAAAACGCTTGAAACAAACATAATTCTTTACTGAAGCAACACTGGAAAGGTACTAGCAATCACAAACAATGGATTGAGCTAAAGCATACAATTCGAAATTATATGGAAGATTTACAACAGTTTATAATCAAAATGACACGTTGAAAATTTAACACACTTTTGCAATTCCCGCCTGAATTTACCGAAATATTTTTTTAATAAAAACGGGTGAAACATGGCAAATCGATGATGATGATGATGATGATGATGATTTCTGTTGAGGTGTAGCTATGGATCCTAGTTATAATATGAAAGTGAAATGAGATCTCTAGCTGTTAAATTGAGTAAGTTATGCAAGATCTAGTGAGGTGCATTTTTGAGAAAATGAAGGCGCGAAAAAGGAACAGTAATCAATTTTGACAATTTTGACAATTTTAACCTGCATTCAGGTTAGACTACCAGATTGAGACACAGTAAGCCCCAGGGTTGACTCGCAATTTCAACCCAAGCACCGCCGCGCCCCCCCTCTGCGGACCCAGTCCGGTCACTCAAACAGGATTAATAGTTTAGGATTTTACAAGACAAAATGATTAAAGATGTTGACGCTAGCTCAAGGAATCAAAGACAGGGTGGCAAGTATGATTTTGACAATATTTCAAGTTATTAGGATAAGGATAGGATGACTTAGAGATTGGAACTAAGGACAAGGCAAGGCAAGGTATACTATGATTTTTCTATTGATACTCACAGTCCACTTTTAGTTTGGGTTTTGGACAGTCAGCGCTCGGTCGCCACACGGATCTGGTCTAACAAAGGACAGCCGGACAAAATCAGCGCACATGGAACACCTGGGCATGGACTGGTTACCGGGTAGCACTTCTTGTTACTGGATAAGATAGGGCATCAGGAGAGCAGGATGGCAGCTGCATGCAGTGAGTGGCAAGCCAGGTTAGTTCAGGATGCTTCCCAAAAGACCACAGCATTTCCCTTGGTTATTGGGATTATTTTAGAATTGAGGCCTAGCTGAAGCAGATCAGCAATGCTTGGCCTTGTAGTTGGGATCTGGAGTTTAGATGGATAATGCAAGATGAAGACAGGAACAGATAGGAACAGAAATAAAAGTCTTTAAAGTTTATTTATAACATAGTCTCTGTAACCAAAAGGCAGTCCCTTTGTTACTTGATCCTGTTTGTTGGTCTTCCTTCAACTGCAAGCAGCTGTCATTTTCTTCCAGGCAAGGGGGTTTCCAGTCTTAATTGAAGGTTTTATGGTCTCTTCACACTTGACAGGTGAGTGTCCCAGGACTGCTATTGTCCCAGCCTGGAGCACAGATGAATGTCTGATGAGCATGTGAACTGTCATTTTCCTGTCCCATTCAAAGTTTTTCAAGCTGGCACTTTGCGCCTACGTGTCCTGCATTTAGGGTGTATCACCTTTCCTTGGAGGAGTTTCATAGCTGGCAACTGAAATAACAGGTTTTTCTGAGAGCTTGAAACTCCAGCCTATGTATTTTAACTGTTTAATTTCTTACATTGGGTCTTGAATTAAACAAACCTATGACAGAAGATATCCTATGTGTATATTGCCACCACTAACATAATTCCTTTACATTGCTAAGTGAGCAGGCTTTCATTAACAATTGAGTTTTAAACAGGTCATATTTTTCTCTTCAGTCAGCACAGCGCATTTTTCCACATGTGTTAAGAACTTCTATCATTTCTTTCTTTAATTCGGTTTGCATCTCCTCAGATTGCCACTGTCTTGGCAGCTGTAGTCATTTTCCTTGCAGCAGGACTCTTATCTAAAGTATAGATACATTTATCGTTAACCTGGCTCACAGAGTAAAAAGTCTCTTTGAACTGCTGCACCTGGATACATTTTGTCAAGAAATAAACGTGTGTTCTTGTGCGTGGGAAAAATGAAGTTGCTTTTGATTTCTCTGAGAATCGGTTTGACTGGGCCTTTTTACTCACAGTGGTTTCAGAATGACAGGTGGAATTGGCACCCAGGCAGCATTTTGAAAGGGTGAACATGTTTCATTCTGAAGGGGAATTTTTTGGCTTTTGCAGCAATGCAGTGCTGCCTTTTCACTTGATTCCATATATGTTTCAGAACACACTGGCATATTTTTCAGTGTGTCCCCTTGTTCCATTTTGCCCGAAGTGTGTGAGGCAAGATGATGCAGCCATTTTTCTGTTGTTGCCAAAACGCAGTTTTGAGGTCCTTGTGCGCACAGGAGCCAGCGCAGCCAGGTTGCTGTTTCTTGCAGCTCAGTGATGTGGGGCAATGCGTTGAGTGGGTCAATATATCCCACAATAGCCATTTGCAACTGTGGGTACCTTTTTCATTGATGCCCGAAGCAATTTTATTGGCCAGTCTGACCCCGCTGACTGAGGGAGAATGAGTTTGCCCGGTCTCAATGTAGCTACCACAAGGGTAGCAGCAACATGTAGATAATGTAACCTCAATTTTTCTAACAAGAGGCTGCCGACTGGTCTATGACCTCGGAACCATCTCACCGAAGTTAGATTGGAACAGCGTTTTGAGGAGGGAATGAACCCATACAAATACCCACAAAAATGCCGTGGTGGGAGAGCAGTGACCAAAAGGCCACCCACTGCCCGCCAAGAAACCAACCATCCTCAGGTGATCTTTCAGTAACCACAGCTTAACCAGTAGCAGACCGGCTGCACGGCTCTTGGGTTAGGACCCACAGTGATGTTAAGGACTGCAGCTGTCCCTCGGGCAATGGAGCACATGAGTACCACCATAGTAAGGGTCTATGATATGATAAGTTATTTATAATGCACTTAATACCCAGAGGTTTCTAAGCGCAGAGCGCGGACCCAGGCATCGTTCCTGTGTTGCTTCCTGTCATCTTTCTTCCAAGGCTAGCACGGTTGCCCCTGAGCTATCCTTCCTGGACCTCCATATGGCTTTCTGCTGGGGAAGTTGTTTGGCCCAGGTAGAGGTGGAAGTAGGCGGGAGTGGTTGGGAGTGGTTTTGTTGTTCCTTTACTTTTATTTTAAAAAGAAACCATTCAGGAATGCAACTTTTAAAATAAAAGTGTAGGAAGAAGTTGTAACTTGCACTTTAGTGCACTGCACTGAACATTCCCTTAAATAGCTGGAATGTTTGTTTGGAGGTTTGAATTGCGCATGGGAAGGGGCGTAGCGATGGGGTTTGTTGGGAGTGGGGGTGGGCCAGGAGGGAACACAATTCCAGTACTTCTTTTCATACACTTCGACCACTGGACCGAGGAAGCTTTTGTGCATTGTTATGGCAGAGGAGTCACAGATTCTAACATATGCTGCGAGAGCAGAGGTTTCAGGAGGGTGGATCACAGCTAGAGGCAAGTGAAAGCCCAACACGAAGGTCAATGAACTTCAGCATCGCACATTTAGGTTAGCCCTCTAGGTTAGCCCTCTGTAACAGGGTCGGACTGACCTATAGGGCAATAGGCCCATGGCCGAACAAAAAACACACAATGCTGGTGTGGGCCAGTTTTTTTGGTCAAAGTGGGCAACTTTTTTACCCAATGTGGGCCATTTTAATGAGTTATTTCACTATGCAGCTAATAGTTTTGTCCAGTGTTGCTGAATAAATAATGTTTAAAATGCATAATTTGCAACACGTTTTATCAAAAAAAACTCTCCCTTGGGTACTATTCAAACAGTAACATAAAGGGAATAAATAGCCATTTGCAACTGTGGGCCACTTTTTCATTGGTTTCTGAGACAATTTGATGGCCCAGTCCGACTCTGCTCTGTAGCAGGAGCTGAGACAAAGCAGGGGTTCGGTGGCCTGGTCTGGGCCTGGAAGTGTCCCCTAAGGGTGTCCAATTGAGGTCTGTGCAGGAAAAATGGCAGACCTAGGCCAGTATAAAAAATAAATAAAGCCCTACCTGCCCGCTGTCCTTAATGCCACTGCAGCATCTTGCACCAAGGAGCTTGTAGCTCGGTGCGATCTGCCGTCTTGAAGAGAATGATGAGATATCCTCATCCAGCGGCCCGGTCCAAAGGCCAGTGGAGTCTCTTTTCTGAAAAAGTTGGGGGGGACATGACATCTGAAGAAAAGGTGCCCCAGCCAAATGAATGGGGACAAAATGGTGTGCCATGAAAGTTGGGGGGGACAAACACCCTGTCCCCCCCTGCAATTACGCCTATGCCAGAGGCAAAGGCTGGTTCTCCCTGCCCGCGTTCGTCAGGTTGGACATTACATTCTCCTGTTTTCTTTGCAGTGACGTAAACAAAACATGGAACTTTTGGCCGGTCGGAACTATAAGCAAGGTATCTAGTTTTTGCATTTGTATGTGTCTCAGTGGCTCTTCACTGCACACGCAGGGTATCCTGGGGAAAGGGTTGCATGCTCCCCGCGTTTCTCCATGCTGCGTGCAGGGTTGGCAGCTTGGACCCTCATGGCCCCCACCAAGATATTTCCTTCAATCTGCCTCTGTTTCCGTATTAGAGTGGGTGACCCTATGTGCTGTACTATTACTTAGCTAGGACATCTAATCACTAGCTTGGAGGTAGTCTGGAATTCCACTTGCAGACAGTTAACCAGGACTGGGTGCTCACTTTACTTTGTAAAACAAGCAATGGCAATGACAACAGTTTTGGCTTTTGTGTAGGCATGAGAAAGGCATTTCCCAGGCACCTCCGTAGTGGTATTAACTGGCCATCGATGGTAGCAGCTTCAAAATTGTGCGAGTACTTGGCCATATAATAGCAGCGCCTTACAAATGCTGAATAATTCTACACAAGCCAAAACTGTTGGCTTTGCCAATGCTTGGTCATGCGGGAGGCGTGCTGCAGCTTTTCAAAACCTCAGGGATTTGCTGACCCATTTTAGGGGTTGGGTCTCTCTCCCCTTTTTTTTATGAAGAGGACTGTGGAAACAGCACAGACTGCAGGACCTGCATAGCTGACCGTAGAATGTGGAATGCAGAATTGATGTGGCCGTGCCTTTTTCCTCGAGCTAAACCTCTCCTTTCTATTCATTGTGTGTCGTGTGCTAAATGTACAATACAATTACAGAGAACATTAGGGTGAATAGTATTTCTGAGAGAGAGAGAGAGAGAGAGAGAGAGAGAGACAGAGAGAGAGAGAGAGAGAGATCTTGTCAGAAGCCTCTGCATCTCTAGCACTATCACAGAAGAATAACGATTGACTGCATGTCACATTCTCCCCTTGTGACACGGGTCTGGGGTGTAGCTCCCTTGGTAGAGCACTGGACACTGATCCTCAGGTTTTAAGGGTTCAAGCTCCATGTCCAGATGAAATCTAAAATAGCTAATACTATTAACATTATTTAATCACCACGCGGGTCAACAGTACCATGACTCTATTCTAACATTTAAAGAATTGTGTATTTCTGTAGTGGGTTGCTAATTTGTCAGGTGACTTGACACGGGTGTCACTTTGTGGTATCGAAAGGTCCCTGTAGGTAAATAGAACATGGCTCCGCTTAGAGCACAGAGCAGGGATCTGAAACCTGTGGCTCTCCAGTTGTTTATGGGTAAGAAGGCTAAGACTGATGGGTGCTGTAATCCAAAACATTTGAAGAGCATAAGGTTACTGACCCCTGTCAGAGCCTTGTGCTCTACGTTCACCATTCGGGGTTCAGGTAAGACATGTTTGATGCTGTGCTTGCAGTGACAGGTCCCTTCTCTATGTGCATTCTCGTGATACAGTGCTTATTTAGGTGCAGTCTAGAGATGGAATAAATCTTTTGGGCCTGCATACGGCATGTTCTTTGCAGGATGTCAGAAGCATTAACATGTTTGATCTCACTTTGACCGGCCTACTCGTGTTCACCTGAGATGTTACACCCTGAGGCCCCCTTGCCATTGGTATGCCCTGCACCTTGTTAGGAAATTCCTTTTCAGGATTTCCGGAACATATATCCAGCTACCTGTGGGAGGAAGGCCACTGGGGTTCTGTAGCATTCATTCTCAAGGTTTGCTTCATTGGTTGAAGTTCTACCATCTGAAAGGGGCATGCATCTGTCTTCCACACCTACATGATGTTTTGACATGAAAGATTCCTTTTGAGGGCTTCAGGACCAATATTATAGCGTTATACACTGAGGGAGGGCGTCGTTATTGTTTGCCTGAGGCCATAACTTGGGCAAGGGTCATTATCCAAAAGCGATAAGGACCTCTCTCGAGGTCTCTAAGGCTCTCTGGCTATTTTCATATCTACCAAGGTCGTCATTCTAGAGATTGGTCTCTGTCCTGACTTACGGAAGTTAGTATTTTAGTTTTGCAGAACAGAACTTTTCTTGGAGTGTCCCTTTTGAGGAATGCTTCACAGCGTAATGCAGCGTGGTGATCCGACCGGATGTATGTATCCCGTCAGTTAGCACACTGTATTGAGCTGCACAAGTGGTAAATCTAACCCAACGTCTCGGCTCGAGCCCCCAATTTGTAAGAGGATTCAATTCAACACTACAGCTAAGTCAACGCCTAGTCTGGAATACTGAATGAAAACCCTTATTGATATATCTTTAGGTCCAGTTCATGCGTTCTGGATGACTACCCTTATATAACACCCCTCTCTTGGAATCCCCCTGACCCCACTGAGCCAAGAAGTAGTTCTGTTTTGCAAGTTAAAAGGGTTTATTTGATGATTTAAACAATAGATATATATATGACACTTTATAATAAATTAATAATTGAATAGCACACTTAATCTGATATGATAAAGATTGACAACAGAGAATCTGGCACTAGCACACTTCTTTATAATCACTAATGAGTTGACATGAAATGGATAAGATAGCACACTGGTAAATAGGTACAGAAGTATAATGTGGTAGAGAATGCTTTACAGGGTTCAAGGAAATGCAAGGTTGAATGAATGAAATGCCGTATAGAAAACAACTTGATATGATTTCAGCAAAACAATGTAATCACTTTTCTCTGGCAATCCCCTCCCCCCCTTGATGCAAGGCAAGGAAATGGAAGGAAACACACAGTTCTCAGAAATGCAATCAAATGTGATTCAGTTCAATCCCAGCAAGCTTAGACTACAGAAGTTTGAAAACACAGGCCCAAATTGCTTTGATATGTGCTGGCAATGAATTAAAAAATATGCTAAAATGCTTTTAATTCCCTTTTCAGAGGTTCAGGGTGAGTGGTATCTAGTTAATATTAGTCCAGGCTCACCCTAGCAATGATGCAGGGATAGTTAGCAGGTTAAACGAATTTCTGGCAAATGGAAGGCAAGCAGCAGCTGATTTTACATGTGGAGAAATTTGCAAATCGCGGCAAAATTCGCGGATGCGCCGAGCGCTATTACGGAGGAACCACAAGGACTATCTCTATCGTTTTGGGGTCCTAGGAAAGCCTAGGATCTCAGCTTCCAAATAAAAGTTACTGCAAGTCTCTAGCACAAACGGTTGCGGAGATATGAGCGATTGAATAGAGGTCGTTTTTCAGATTTTAAAGTTCAAAAAGACAAGTGCAGCTTGCAACTAAAAATGACAAGTGACAGCTTTACAAATGACAGGTGACAGTTAGGAGACAGTTCTACTTAGATTAAGCTAGATTGAATTATATTATTTTAACTAGGAGATTGGCTCTGCACAGTTTTCTAGGTACTCACACTATATTCTTGAGTGAAATGGGCCTCATCACGGATCTGGTCAGGGTTTTAAATTCGCCTCTGGTCTCTGCACTTCACAGTGATCTGGGTCAGCTCTCTCTGGTTCTCTGGTCTGGGTCTCTAGTTCTGGATAGATTGAAGTCTCTAGTTTGGCTCTCTGGAGGTTGTATGGTCCGGCAGAGTGCGTTGCAGCAAATGGAATTGAAAAGTCCCTATCTGTCCTGTCTGTCTGCTTTTATGTGTTTAGAATGTGGGTGTGTTCTAGCATCACTGACCCTACCTCTCTCTCAGCTTCTAATTGGTCAAACTTCCATTTCTTATTTGATTGGGGAATGAACTGTGAGTCAGAGGGATGTCATTTTATGGCTTGCAGAAAGTCCACTCCTCCTGTCAACTTACACACAAATCTAGATTTGAAACAAATACATATTTGCAGAGGTACATATTGTTTTAAAATCATATGCACCCATCATGCATTACAGGAGGTATCCCCTGTTCAAACTCTGCTCTTCCTGGGAGCTTGCATTCAGAACTGGCACATATTTCACTTTTTAACTGATTTTGCAATTTCTGACATGGACCCAACTTTACATACATGTGTGCAGGGAGTAGGGACATTAACTGATGAAGTTTCAGATTTTTAACATGCATACATTTAGAGTTATATCCACTTTTCCGCTGACACCCCCCTGAACACGCCACCGGGTCGAAAAACCTCTTAAAATGTGGGCAGAAAAATCACAAGAATTATGGTGTCATTTATAAAATTTTCACATGTCCGCTCTATGAGTTATTCATCTTTTTAAAGTTATGTTCTGGCTCCAAAGGGGTGTGGTTTACCCTCAGCACAAGGTTGAATTTCTGGTTCTTTCCAGTTCTGCCAAGCCAGCTTGCTCTCACAGGCAGTGCCCCTCCCAGCTCCTGCCAAGAGGAAGCTACATTTTACGACTGCGGTAATAAAAACCTTTGCCTGAGTGAAGAGGGCTTTGTTCACTCTCCTGCAGAGCACCGGTAATTCAATTATCAGATAGATGGCATATCCTTAGCTTGGGCAGCAAAAGGAAGGTTGGCCTGGGAACACAGTTGTGACTCAAATTTCACTCCTGATGGGGGTAGTGGCCAGGCAGAATTAAGTTCCTTAAGCCAGACTTTCAGCTACTGTCATGTTATTTGTTGCTTTTTAAATTAACTTGCAATTTTACACATGCAGCTAGAATGCTGATTCTAAGTGCAAAACTATGACATTTAAACAATTGCAACCTATGTGACACTCAAAAGTAGGTCACTCAGTCAATTTAAACATTTAGATTTTAGTGTCTTTAAATCCAGTGCAACTTAAACTGCTGACTCCATAGCTCAGCTAGTTTTGTTATAAGCATTGTTCTGGGCTCTTCATTTCCCAGATTTTGTAGGCACACAAAACTCCATTCTACCAAATGTCTGCTGGTGTTCAGTGAATATTTTGCACATATTGCAATGTTTGAAAATAGGCATTTTGACTTGCCTTCAGGGAAACAGAGTGGTTTTAAAACGCCGGCTTTTGGATAGTGGTGAGTACTGGTACTGCACCCATTTTTGGGATTTAAGAAATGAATTCCCCACAATTCTAGGTTGCATTTGGCAATCAGCATTGCCATTCCCCATGGTTTCAGACTACTGTGCGGGTAGTCCAATGGTGGTTTTAGGCAGTTTCCTTCTGTGCCCATAACATCGGCAAAAATGGGTGGCAGCCTATTCTTCATGCATTTCCCTGTGCATTTTCTGGGAAGCTCTGGCCATCATGATGTTTTCCATGTCAGTACTGCACAGTTTTGAGGTATGGTTCGGATGCATGGGTAAATATATCCCACATAACACATGGCGGTAGTAGCAATACATGTTTTTGAGTTTTCGTGGTGAAGTTACAAGTGTACTTTAAGAGTGAGTAAATTAAATAATCAAAATGTTTTAGTAAATTAAATGTGTATTTTATTTTGTAGTATTTTAAATAACATGGTTGTCTTTATAGGTTAAGTCAGCGGAAACCAAAATATTAATTCACTTCAAGGACATCGTCCTACCGTTAAAGAGATAGAAACAGCACTGCTGGTCATAAGTCAGATCACCATACGTCAATCAACACATGATAAAAGATAACATGTTTATTACATTTCTTAACAATTTATTTCAAAAAGTTTAAAAAGGGATTAAATAGTCTACAATACTTGTGCAATACACGAAATTGTATTGTACAATTAAAGAGATAAAGAAATAAAGTGCATACTGCAGTAAAGTGCTAGTGCCAATTGTGAACCTCGAGGTGATATCAACGGGAAATAAATCGATCGACTTGACTCTGGTTTACTACTATTTTGCTTCCTCAAAGTCAGCGAAGTAGGGGATACCCATCCACTGCTTTTTCTTTCTGTCTTTATAGGTTAAGCATTTTAATTCCAACTTGGTCAAACTGGAGCAGGTTTACATGAGCATGTATGAGGTGGCATGAAAGCAAACGGTTTCTATATAAGTAAGTGAAAGCAGTTTCTAATGTGTTATCTTTCTCTTTAATGTGTTAAGTAGCATTTTACAGCAAATAAAACGTCCTCCCAGACAAGAATTGTCTTGCTGAAACACAATCTTGCCTGGAAATTATATTGCTGTGTCCCTGTCTGCTTCTGAATACAGAATATTTAGAATTCAGCCAACACCAGTAGTCATTGACTGCACCCTAAACATTCTGATTGCTAAGAGGAGGTCAATAAGGGTTTCCATGTGCTAATAAGTTATAGTTGGGGTTCCCACTCTTGTCTTGCTAAGATCAATTACTTAACCTTTCATTGTTCCACTGCAAAACAGAAGGTCTCTTGCTCCACGCCCCCCGACCCGGATTTCTGAAGTTCCCAGAGAAAAAATAGTGCACTTCCAACTTAATGACTGGTGTTTGGCAATTTCCTCTGGAAGTTTAATACACCCTTAACAACTAATACACCCTTAGTACCCGCATACAAACTACACGGGTGCTAAGGAGTGAGGTGAGCTGGGAAGAGTAGAAGCTCAGGCCAGCAGCACTCATTTTGCTTAGAACGTGAGCTTAGCCCTGAGAATACAACCCACATTCAGAGCTTCCTGATTGGCCAGAGCCCCCTTCCAGGGTGCTAATGAAAATTAATGGTTCTTATCTATTAGGGTGTCCCACCTCTGGTTATAGCATAATATCTACATGCCTTTCCCCATTGAAAGTTGTGGTTTTCTTTTATCTTGTCCCTGTGACAAACTAACATTTGTTCTTTAGGAATGCAAGGATGAATCATGGCTTAACTGCCTACTCAGCCTCCAAACCTCTACAAACTAGCAGTGGTCCCAATCATAAAGGTAACAGAGGCACAGCTAAGAGATATACTTTCTTTACCTTTTGTGGTAACATTGACTGAGAGAAGGCTAAAGAGGGGGTATGTATGTGAGACACTAGGAACACAAACAGCAATAGTACAACAGTTTGAAAATAAAAGAATTTCCCAATCAAGGACCTGTAAATAAATATATATATATTACACAGCCACAGTAGTGGCTGTGTAGTTATGGTTAAGTTGCTGTTTCCATAGGAAGAGCACTTTTTGGGCGGCTTATAATTTCACTCCCCCTGGACGAATCCACACCAAACTTTGCAAAAAAAGTATATGGGCCACTCTGAATGCAAAGTTTGGTGATGTTTGGCCCAGGGGGGGAAAATTTATAGGAGGGGTCCCAAAACGTCTTTTTTCCCATAGACTGAATGGGGGAAAAACTTTGCACATGCCTACAGCCCAAACCGCAGGACAGATTTTCACCAAATTTGCGGCAGGAGCAGGAGCTTGGTCCATCCAAGACTCTAGGCCCTGGCCACAACCACCGCAGCATATCACGGCAATAGATACACCCGTAGTATCGAACACAGATCAGGTGGTTGTGGGGAGGGCCATGCACCCAAGACCAAATTTATACGTAGTGAAGTTATAAGCCACAATGGGTGTGATATGCTGTGATGGTTGTGACCAGGACCTAGAGTATTGGGTGCATGGCCGAAGGCCATGCACCCAAGAACAAAGTTATAAGCACTGAAGTTATAAGCCACCATGGGTTTTATATACTGCATGCCCATGGATTTGAATATCTATGGCCATACACCCAAGACTCTAGGCCCTGGCCACAACCACCGCAGCATATCACAGGTATAGATATACCCGTAGTATCGAACATTGATCAGGTGGTTGTGGGGAGGGCCTAGAGGCTTGGGTGCATGGCCAAAGGCCATGCACCCAAGACCAAATGAATACGTAGCAAAGTTATAAACCACAATGGGTGTGATATGCTGCAGTGGTTGTGTCCGGGACCTAGAGTCTTGGGTGCATGGCCAAAGGCCATGCACCCAAGAACAAAGTTATAAGCACTGGAGTTATAAGCCACCATGGGTTTTATATACTGCACACCCATAGATTTGACTATCTATGGCCATACATCCAAGACTCTAGGCCCTGGCACAACCACCGCAGCACATCACAGCAATAGATATACCCGTAGTATCGAACATTGATCAGGTGGTTGTGGGGAGGGCCATGCACCCAAGACCAAATTTATACGTAGTGAAGTTATAAGCCACAATGGGTTTGATATGCTGCAGTGGTTGTGGCCAAGACTAAAGTTATACGCACTGAAGTTATAAGTCAGCACGGGTGTGATGTGGTGCAGTGGTTGTGTGCACAACCTCTTAGCTGCATGGCCATAGGCCATGCACCCAAGACCAAAGTTATAAGCAGTGAAGTTATAAGCCACCATGGTTTTGATATGCTGTGGTGGTTGTGGGTAGGACCTATAGTCTTGGTTGCATGGCCGCAGGGCATAGGCCATAGGTTATACATCCAAGACTCTAGGCCATGCCCACAGCCACTGCACCATTTTACAGCCATAGATCACACATATAGATTCAAATATGTATGAAATGTGTGAAATTATACTTACTGTTTAATTTGTTGAGATTCTATATATTTCTTACATGACTTTAGTACTTGGAGGAAATATTCTTTTTCAATTTCTGTGATAAAAAAAGAGCATGTTAGTGTTTGTATTTTATAAAGACTTATTACATTGTATAATAGACATTTTAGCTTTTTTTTAACCCTCATATTTAGTTTACAAACCAGTGTACTGTGCATTTTGCTCAGTTTCTGTGTTTGTTTTTCAAATTGTTGTGTCTGGGGGAAAAGAATCCTTGTCGGATTAAAAAAACCCTTTCCTTGCTATGCTACAAACTATTTCTTTGTTTCCTTTGAGTGTTCACTTGTTGTTTCTGGTTAATGTTCTGTATGTTGGCTTGTTGCAGATTTTTTAAACAGTTGGCGTATTCTAACTGTGTATTTTTTGTTACAATTCAGTGGTATTCATTTATCTGTGTGGTTGTTATACAATCTTGGACAGTTAGATACCTGTTGGCGTATTCTAACTGTGTATAGTCTTTTAATTAAATTGTTAATGTTGAAGTACACATTAGGTATTAAATTTTGGCTTTAAGAAGATTAAATAAGCGTTTGTAAGATTTGCTGGTAATCTCTGTTTTAGAGTAATGCTACTATCATTACATTTGAACCATCCACATTTCTTTTTAGTATATGCAGTGTAGTGACCTGTATTGGTTGTGGCTCCTGCATGGTAGATTTTACCTATTGTTGTGAAGTTTTTCTTAGCAAGTGACACTTGACCATGTGTGAATCCAGTCAGCTTGCAGTATTTGGTACCATCTGCATTGTAACGTAGAAGCATTAGTATTATGTAGTTACCACGTGTTTCTATCAGTAAGGTGGAGCGATTATCTGGATTGCAGATAGTACATAATCTGCCATGGTTTGCATTTTGTACAAGTTGCTGAAATGGAATGGATTCACAATTAGGTATGGATACATACACAAACTGCTCATTAGGGATGTGTTCCTGTGTCACATTGTTGCAGAGAGTGCATGTATGTTTCCACATGTATGAAATCTGGAAGATTTCATTTATAGGTATGTTTTTGTTTTCGAGTACTTGTAGTGAGTACATTAGAAAGTCTTGTGGATCTTCTTGTGATTTTATAGTGAACCTCACCATTCCAGCACAGTAGTCCAATTTTTGTCTTATTCCGTGAACACTATACGTGTTGTCAGGATTGTTTGTTGCGTTTCTTTGAAGGACTAACATTTGCAAACACAATTGGTCTGTACTGTGTAAGTAAATGTTGTTAACAATTGGCAGCAATTGAAATAGAATATTCATTGCTACATTTGCGTAGCAACTTACACCAGTTTCATTTGAAAATTTGAATGGAACAGATAGTTCTGTGTCAAAGTGATTTTTTTCGGAGTTTGTGTTCCTTCTTTGAAGAAGTACCTGATTTACTTTCACTAATAGGTTCTTCTTTGCTTGTGGTAATTGATGAAGTATTAACTTCTTTTACTCTCTTAGAAGGATTTGCAGTCAGACCCTGTTGTATTTCTGTTTGAATTCGTTTTCTTTTACAATGTTTTCCTTTTTCTGGAACAGGATATTATTTCAGATGGGGGGTGTACAGTGAACGTAGTCTATTGTATTCTAAAATGCAAGGAATATCAGCGTTCACTTTACTTGCATCAAAGTTGATTAGAAATAGACCGTCAAGTGTACGTAAGCGTGATAGTGCTACATAGCTCATGCCTTCTTTAAAGACTGTGTTTCCAATATCTATCAATGCTTTGTCTAGGGTAAGACCTTGCGATTTATGAATGGTGACTGCATATGCAAGAGTTGGAGAAAATTGTTTTCTACGTACATACATGTCTTTGAAGAGAAGGAATCGAGCTGTTGAGCGCCCTATCCTTTTTACTTCTGAAAGTTTGTCAAAAAGAATATTGACAAACTGAATGTTGTTGTCACGTGGGTATGTTTGAAAGCCAACAACTGTACCCAGTGCCCCTTTAACTAATCCTTGCTTCACGTCAAGGTTACGTTTAAGCATCACTCTACAATTTAAGGATCATTTTAATATTTTTTCCAACCCAGCTGTGTTGGAGATTGAATTTCTAAGGTATTTAGTCTTGTTGTGGGTTGCAGACACATGGGTAGTGTCATACCATGTACGTCCAGTTTGTCTGTGGAGCAAATTTCAATTATTGGTTGCATTTCTTTTTTTAACATGGTTTCATTGAATTTGGAACAGCTTGCAAGAGTTCGCATTAAGGCCATACAATTGACGTTTTTGTGCGCTAATTGTTCCATTACATCAGTAGCACATGCGTTATCGCCATAAAGTGCATGGATGTTCTGGTTTTTCAAAATTGTTTGTGCTTCTTGAGATAGTACATCAATTCTAATACTTTTTAAAATGTTGGCGTAAGTGAGGTCTGCAGATTGACACATGTTTTCTGTTAATTCTCTGTATTGGAAATGTTGCCAAAGGTTGACATTTCCTATGCTGCCAACAGTTTTACGGCAGAGTTTGTGTCCTAAGGTTTTAAAAATAGGTTCACCTTTTACTGGTGTCAATTGTAGAAGATCTCTGAAAACGATAATGTGTTTTCCTGCAAAGAGTTCTTCGTAGTTTGTTTTAAGTACTTCTTGCAATCTGAGGTGAATCAAAGCCAACCTTAGGTTGGAGACCATGCTCACTTCATCATTTAGTAGCATTTTCATTTGTTTTAATACTCTGCGTAGTTCCATTGCAGCTTCTGTAGAAAGTTTGTAATGGTCTAATTTGTTTTGGTGTTCTACTGGAAGGAGTAGTAATCGGTGTAAAGTGACACCGCCTATGTTGTAGGCAGCTAAACCTGTGGGGGCAGTTACAACAGCTGACAGTTTGTTGTTTGTCAATTGTTGAAGGAACTTGCTGATGATTTTGATTAAGAATGTTTTGCCTGAACCAGTTTCACCACTGACGTACAGCAGTATTGGTTTGTAATTTTGGCAAGTACATTCTTTATTTTCGTGTTGTAAACCATGTGCAATTTCTTTTGTTACTTCTTCAAAAATGGTGCGCTGGGCTTTGTTAAGTTTTGATTGCAGTGCAAGTCTTCTGTATCTTCTTCATAGTGACACATGGTGTTTTCCACTTCTGCCATAGCTAATTCTGCTTCATTTGCTGTTAGTGGCTGTCCTAGTGGTTCTTGGATTCCTGTTACAGAAGATTGACTACTGTCGGAAGTGTCCTTATCTAGTTGGGCCTGGAGTTCTTCTTCGTGATGCTGTTCATTGTGCAACATTGTTTTGTACTGAGTAAAGTTCACATCGGTGATAGCGCTTTCATTTGCTTTGAAAGCGCCTTCATAGCAGTCATAGTTATCTAGTATCTCTTCCTCTTTTCTCCATGGTTTAAAAAGTTGTAGCAGGGACATTTCTTTCTGTTGAGGAGTTTTTAATGACAATTTGACGTGATTAATTAAGCTTCGTTTGATGAGTTTCAGTAAACTGCCTTCACAATCTGTCACTCTATATCTACCTTTGCTTTCATCGGGTTTTATATTATTTTTGTCTGCAAAGTTTTGGGCTATGTGGTATAGACATATGGTTTCCAAAGTGGTACTCCTGTTCAGGTAGTATGTGTCTAGTAGTTTTTCAAAATGTCTTGGCTGTTGGGATTATTTTTGGCTATTGTTTCTATGTCCTCATATGATTTGAGAACTCTTTTTCTAGATTTAGCTGGACCAAGACTTAGCCATACTATATTTTCAGATTTTCCATACAAAGCAGTACCGGTTAAATGATCTGCAGCTTCATAGGCACCACATTCTATATGAGAGAGCATTTTTATGCCTAAGCTGTACAATTTCTGAGATAGTGTTTTGTCTGATGATAGGTCATTCCAGAGGTCTTGCAGCTCTGTTTTTTCTGCTTTTGTTAACTAGGCTATAACATAGCATGCAGCTGCAGTGGAATTGTCTGCAATGTACTGCACACCTATATTTGCATTCCATAAGAGGCCAATGATTGCATTGTAATCATTGATATATTTTGATTCTTCTGTTCTTTTCATGTAATACGTGTTCTTAGGTGATTTACCTTTACCACTTTGTCGAACTGAAGACATGAAGTTGTTCACTTCACCTGTTTCTGTAACTGGTCTAGGGAAACCAAAGCAGCATTTGGTGTAGTATTTCCCTTTGCTTTTGTATTTGCGACGACAATATTTGCTACATTTGTGTCTTTGAAATTGCACAATTTGTCCATGAAGGTCACTATGCGTCCTTTGTGAAGGGATTTCACAAGTGACATATTTTTGGATGAACTGCAAAACAGTGGCATCACTGTCCTGACCAAATTTAGGTGCACCTTTATTCCATAAAAGCATGTGGATATGTGGTGCTCCTCTGGCTTGGTATTCTTTTCTCCAAAAGGGAGGAACAGTTTTATTACAAATAAAGTGTAGCATAGCAATGAAACGGTGGTGGAAATATCTTGAAACATTAACAGGATCTAGAGAGCAAAGTTCTCCAGGTGTTAGTATATCTATGTTGGTTTTGTTGTTGTTTGATATGTGTAGGAAATTATGTAAATCTTCCCATGCATATTCTGCACAACTTAATGTAACAAACCAAGTGGGTGGTCTAAGGTTTCTGATCATACAACGTACATCTCTGTGCTGTCGAAACCAGTATTCTTTCGTACCAGGCATGTTTGCAAACAGATTTGTTATGCTTGATTGTAAAACCTCATCTTTTTCTTGCACCTTTTCTATTAATTGCATAGCTGACATATTTTGAAAGTGGGTTCCAGATTTTAATATGTGTGCAAGTCTGAAACATAGGGTTGCTAGTTCACTTTCAAAGAGTAGGTGGAATATGTATTCCACATTTTGTCTAAATCTGGGATCTTCAGAATGCATTCTTAATGAGCGGTAATCTGATGCTGTTATCTGAGTGGGTCTATCATCGAATCTTCCTCCTTTGCGAGTAGGAAATAGTAGTGGAAAAGCATGTGCTTCTATACTTTTTTCCCATATGCTCATTGGTGACCCTTTGGTTTGTCGCATTAGAGTGCAATGGATGAATTGTATAATTGTCCAAAAGAGTGGATACTGCAGCAGGATCCAGAAGTTCAAATTGACCAGTTTCTGATGACTCTTGAATTATTTCAGTTGTTTCCCTTAAGCTTTCTTCAATATTTATTTCTTTGTACTATTCATTATTGTCTTTCATATATTGCAAGGCTTGTCTAACTTTAAGTAAGTCCACGAGTTACTGCCAATTATTTTTGTCTTTTGTTGGTACACCATTTACTAAGACAATTAAAGAATGCTCTATTGGACGTTGCACTCCTAGAGTGTGCACATTTGCTGTCAGATCTAATGGCAAATAAACTACTTTGCCACAAATGCCTTTCACCAATTCAGAGGTAGGTCATTTTGCTGTTTATGGTTGAAGGCGTATTATTGCTTGAAATGGGTGTACTGTTTGAATTATGATGCTCTCATACAAATTGGGTTGTTGCAGGGGTTTTGGTAGTGGGAATAATTCCAAATTATTTGTGATAGCACGTGAAGGAGTTTGGTTGTTGTCAAGTTTTGTAGTGCAGGAACTTCAACATATTAGGGGTTCACTTATTTCATATTTGCTTTCTGCTAAAAGGTAGAGAGCTAATTCAAACCATTTGGAATCTTCATTGTCTTCTATTTTGTATGTTACTTCTATAGTTTTTGTGTTACTTTTGTAAAAATTTCAGCGGCAACACACACACATGGTTTGGTACTTCAGCAGATGTACTTTTACATTTTAGTATTTCTTTTTTGTATGTGTGTAATAGAAGGTTGCCATGTGCAGAATTGTTGCTAGTCTGTTCTAAAGCTATTGCATTTAAGTAGCTTTCGCTTCCAAAATATTTTCTCTGGATACGGTCGATTTCATCTTGTAGGTATTTGGGTGTACCATTCAGAAGAGTGTCATTTACATTGGCTAGTTCTAAAGCTAGACTTTTAGCATACTACAGTTTATACACTAGATTTCTTACATTTGAATGATGTGTTGATATCATTTTGATATCATGGAAGGTGCTTTTGCAAATAGGTCCTGAAATGCAGGCTAATGAATGTCCTTGTAGTCCTGTGTATTTGCGCACTGGACAGGTATCCATAATTTGCAGCACTTTCATTTTGATTTTGTCTTTACCTTTCACATACTGATTGAGGAACTGGCGTAAAGATTTGAAAGATTTGTTGGGAATGTTACACATTGACGTGCACTGCCATTTGAATACTGGACGGTCTGTTTCATTCAAATGGAGAGGTAATTCTGAGTTTTCTGGGGATACTTTTGCAAGCAGTGTTTCTTGTTCCATGATGGTATTATTAATTTTTTTCATATCCTCGTCCACTGCTATGTATGGCAATTGTGTTTGTTTGATTTTGTTTGTATGCCTCGTCATTAAAATATGGTTCTGCGGTCGTTGTGTGACTCCATTTACCTCCACAGATATTTAAGAAGTTATTTTTGGTGACATTCCGTTTATTGAGAAGTTTCTTTTGTAGTTTAGTACTTAGTTTTGTTAGTGGTTTCATCCTGTTTAAAACTAAAATAAATAACTTCCTTTTGAGAAGGATTGCACTGTCTACGAGAGCTTCTATAATTAATTTTCTACGGTAGGTTTTAAGGGTTGTGGTTGATTTCGCTCCTTTTCTTATTAGACTCTGAAGGACTCTGTGGCGGACCATTTTTGCTAACATACTTTTTTTTACTATTGGTTCTTGCAAGTATATGAGGATTTATAGGAGCAGAGTTAGCAGTAGTGGTAGCCGCATTCTTGTTAAGCATTTTCTGTTTCGTGCCACATTTTGATAGAGGAGGCACATTTTCTGTAGTTGAAGCTTCCTTTGTTTCGCTAAATGACTGCATTAGCTGTTTTATTTCAACATTTTTTACAAACTCTGGTAGAGATGGATGCTTACTTTGAACATTTTTATTTTCATTTGCTCTGTTTCTGCGTTCCTTTTTATGGACTTGCTTTTTGGTAGGCATTCTTTTGGGTCTGTTGAAAAAAAAGAAGGTATGGGTTGGTCTGTTTTACAATGTATGTGTGCTGTGTGCATGCTTGTATGAGTTTAATGGGGAAGATGTTTGTGGTGGTGTGTGAATGTGCATTGGGCAGTTACAATGAGTTAGGAAGGCTATTTTCTGTTTGTATGTTACTACACTGTGCTTCAGAGGAGTGTAAAAAGTGAGCTAGTGAGGAGAAGCATTAAAAGTAAACGTAATGGTATAAAATTAAAACAGGTATTTGTTTTGTAGTACTAACATTCTAAGGCTTGTGTATGTTATTTGTGTTCCAAAAAAACAGGGATTTGTGTGCCATTCTGCCTGTTAATCTTTGTTTAATGAATGGGGATTTGTGGGCAGAATGGTTCAGAAATCGATGTTTTTTTTGGTGCGCAATTTACATAAATGACCCACACAGTCTCTTTGAGGAACAGTAAGAATATAAAGGTAGTATTGTACTTACTTTATTTTGTGGAATGACCCGGTTTCTTCAGATATGTTGTTTGTAGTGTAGATGCTGTTGATTTTCAGGAGAGTGGTCTTCACTGCAATTGTAAAAGGAAGAAGTTAGTAATTGTGTGTATTTAAAGCAGTGATGTTAATGTACACGTTCATTTTTAAGCTTTCATGGAAGTATTCTCGTTTGATATCTGAACACAGTGTATGCGTGCATTTCATTTGACTATGTGCAGCCTTTATATGCTATTTGCAGTATGTTAGTTGAACCTGCTTCGCAAATGAGTGCAATTTTAAGTTCATGAAATTCCCTTGTTTTGTGCAGCTGTGTTGTAGATAGCAGAGAGGTTTGGAAGTGATAGGTCATTATAGTAGATGGGAAAAATTTGAATACTTTCATATTATAAGTAGGAATGCGAAAAATCGGGAGCACCTGAGAGGGAGATGTCACCACAGCAATCAGGAACGTTTATTTTTCTCATACAATCGCATTGGAAGTAGCATTAATTTAGGTGGAAGACAGTAAAAAATGGTGACTTTTTTTATGAAAAATCGAGTTTCGCGTGTAAATCGGGAGGGTTGGTACGTATGTATAGGTAATGCAGGAGATAGTAAGAAGTAGTGCGATTTTTCAATGAAAAATCGGAAGTCTCGGGCTTAAAGCGGGAGCGTTGGTATGTATGTATTGGCTATGCAAATTTAGTGGCATTAATTTGTTTAAATGGAATCATAAGAGGTGCACATGTACTCTGAATAAAATATGCATACCTGTACTTTGTAATCATGCATGTGGGTATGCATGGAGCTGTAAGTAGAAATCTTCGAGACTTGCACAGTAGTTTTTGTAGTAGGTGCTTTGAAATGATATAAGACTTGTATTCAGAGTGATCAACAGTACATTTGAAGTGTGAAACTCTGATGATGAAGTTAGATGTAGATGTCTTGGATGTGATTGGTGGATGGTTGTGTGACTGCTTAGCTGTGTCCAATGAGGGAATGGATTCGCGAATGATATGGAAAGGGTAGAAGGGCTGGCTAAGAGTTACATGCTGCGCGTACACCACACATGTCCGTGGGTAGGGTGTGCCACAGACAGGGTTTTACAACAAATCCAGCATGGAAAAGGGACTGTAGGGATCAGCCAATCAGATGTTGACATTGTTGATTTGTTTAGAAAGAGAGTGTGTGTAGTGTAGATGGCAGAGGTGGAGACAGACAGTCAGGGTGTTGGTGCTCAGAGATATTTTTGTCCATGGTTTACAGTACTAATCTGAAGGTAGGCATGTGGCAAACAATTTTGATGTAAGAGGAGTGGAGGTGGTGTGGAGCGCTGCAACTGACTGCAATGTAGAGGCAATTCCCCAAGTTTGCAGAGATATGCATAGTATGAACAGTCCCCATGTGGTAGTTTTGCACTATGTTGCTTTCCATTTGGGCTATGTGAGTTTACCTACGTTGTTGGGAGATTTGGAACGGTTGGTTCAAGCAGTCATCAACATCTTTCCAACTGCGAAAGTAATTTTTTCTGGCTTAATTTCGAGAGCAAAATGGGAAAACAGTTCTGTCTTTTGTCCTGATCAAAGTATTGGTAGGTGTGCAATCAATCGCGGCATCCGTGCTTTCATGTTTAGAGCTGGTATGTTTTTCTGTAGGCATGAGAACGTTGTTTCCAGTAATGCGGCTTATTTTGAAGCAGATGGCTTTTCTTTATCTTTTTTGGGAAATGCCATGTTCTTTTGGAATGTAAGGCTTGCTTTGGAGAAGGTTATGTGATGATTGTAGGAGTAAACTAAGAAGAAAAAACCCCCCCAAAAAATACAAAATAACAGGTCTCTGTCAGGCATCTGCAAAAAAAACGGCTCTTTTCAGAGCCCACGTTAAAGGGGAAATGGGGAACACTATTTAAATGTACAGTCATCATGCTCAGATCCTCTACATGTCCGCGGACATGGCAGTAGTCTGTAGGCAGCGCGTATTACATACGGGGATTCTGGGGTGGAGAGGCATGCAAATGAGAATGAGCAGAGCTAGGGATTGGACAGTAAAGTTCAGTGGGTGTGTTGTGAACGGAGAGATTTAGTGAGAACGTATTTTTCCTGAGAGGAGAACAGACAGCTATGGCTGTGTGTGCTCGAAAACAGATTATCTGGATTTTGGGAGACTCATGGATATTTTGGTTGAAGCTGCATGCAGAACGTCGCGGTATATCTGCAGATCTTGGATTCCCTCATCTGGAAGTGCACTGGCATGGAGTGCGTGGAATGAAGTGGCTGGATTTGGTACCTCTCTGTGCTACTTTACAGACAGAGCATCATCCTGATATAATTATCATTAATTGTGGAGGAAACGGTTTAGGGCATGTGTCTGGAATTTCTTTGCAATTTGCAATGAAGGAAGGACTTGAGAAGGTCATGGACATGTTTCCAAATTGCCAAGTAATTTTTTCTCGTATTGCGCAAAGACAAATGTGGCTCTGTTCTTCTTTATTTGGTCCACAAATGGAGGAAGCGAGGCACACTGTCAATAAGGCTGTTTGTGCCTTCCTAAGAGATGTTGGCATGTCCTCTTTCCACAATGAAAATATTATGTTTCATAGCACATTCATTTTTCGCAGAGATGGCGTCCATCTTACATATGATGGGGATCAGATTTTTCTTCGAAATATACAAAATACATTGCGACCTTTTTTGAAATTATAGTCACCTATTTTGCATTACATGTTGACGAATCCAAGTTTTTCAAACACAGAAAACACCACCAAAAGGCTCTTTTCAGGGCCGCAACTTATGCCCAGAGAAAAGTGCATTGGTTTTGCTACGGTTGCACCCTAAAATTTTGTCTGTCCTATGACTGTCCGCAGACTTTTTGAAAAATGCGTGGGGGGCTACAACGTTTACTTGATAGTTCCACTTTTAAACTGAAAAAGGCAGCTCTGAAAAGAGACTTTTATTTTAAATTGTTGTTGTTTTATATTTTTTTGGATCTTTTACAAACGACACACTAGGAGAGGAGGGGAAAGGAGGGTAAGGAAGGTACAGCAACCACGGGGAAAAGAAAAGGCAGGTGGAGAGAGAAAGATGTAGGGTGGGCCTTATTTAGGTAGGTAGCAGTTCTTCTGGTGCTCCGTGACCGTAGTCTCGAAAGCACTTCGAAGACTCTCCCCCTTGCAGAGTACTGCGTCGCAGTACATACACAATATTGTGACCCTCGAAAGGTAAGGGTCAACAGCATTGCGAATGGCCTGTGAAGCAGCTGGAGATATGCGCTCTCCCACAGGAGTGTCTCTTGTGGTGGGAGGATCGTAAACGGAGGATGCTGCAGAGGAACTCAACCTACTACGTTCTTTACATGATACAACCTTGCGAATGTCCACACTGTGGAACGAAGTTAGGTGTTGCTTCATGGTTGTCGTACCAAAGCTGTACGCACCAGGTCTCCCATGACTCAGCAGCAACTTGCACTGTTTACAGGTGACCTGGTTCACACATGCTTTTGGTACGTTACCATAAATTGTAAACAACCACCACACCCACGACTCCCGGCAAGTGCTGGTAGTAGGGAATTCCTCCACCTCATTCTCTTCCTCCTCTTCTTCCTCGCTCTGTACATCCTCACGCGTATTTCCCTCTGCAGGCCCTTGAGGAGGTGCGGGTGGTGGAGGGTTTGGGGGTGGTGCTGAGGCTGATGTACCAACAGCAGCCATGGATGCCATCAGGGTTGGTGAGGTAATCTCCGCTAGAGCACTGAAGGCAGCAAAACTCAATCTACAATCGCCAGAAGTACAATGAAGATGAGCTCGGGGGTGTGGCCTTTTATAGGGGTGGAGGGGTGCGCCTCGTGACCATATAGATCACTCAAAAGCATTCAAAAAGTTCCAAAATATATGTGGAAAGCTATGGCCATTGTATGGGACATGTGAAATGGTGATTTTGTATTCTAAAATAATTTGGCTTGTCTGCATAAGTTCCTTTGAAATGTTGCAGAAACAGACAAAGTGTGCAAATTAGGACACCCGCTCAGCGTGGGTGCGGTCACATGATGATGTCGTGAACACATCCGCGAAAGAAATGGGTACCCGCAGGACATCAAATGCACAGGAATGGCCGTGCTCATGCACGCGGGTTTCTACGGACAGTGTTCGGTTCCTGAAACTAATTAAAAGTGCGACACAAGTGAGACGGACAGTTACGGACAGGCGCGATGTTCGCAGGACTTACGGGTGTGGTGCGCATGTGCGTAGATGTTCTGCTGACTGTACGGCCAGGTATAGTGTCCTTAGGACACCTCTATTTTGCTTGACTACGGACATGCTGGACACCCCGCCTGTTCTACGGACAGTTCCATCTTGGCTGCGGACGGTACGGACAGGTATAGTGTACTTAGGACACTCCCAGTTTGTTCATTTATGGACATCCTGGACACTTGGTGTGTTCTAAGAACAGTTTCATCTTGGTTGCGAACAGTATGGAGAGGTATAATGTCCTTAGGACGCCCCCATTTTGTTGATTTACGGACATCTTGGACAGCTGTTGTGTTCTAAGAACAGTTGCATCTTGGTTGCAAATGGTACGGATAGGTACATTGTCCTTAGGACATCCATATTTTATTAATTAGGGACAGGCCGAACAGGCGCACTGTCCATGGACATTTTAACTCTTTTAAAAAAAAAAATAATTTGACGCAAACAATTCCATTAAAACTAACATAACATTTTTTTTATTAAACACATATACAGCAATTAAGAGAGAGAGGAGGGGGAAGCAGACACTGAAACAAATATAGGGGACTTAGGGGTTTCCACAGGCTGGTTGTGAGAGGATGAAGGGATGGAAGTTTCGTCAATACGTTTATGTTGTTCTTGAGGGTTTGGGGATAGTTCACTGGGAAATGGAGAAGGAGGACAGGTACAGGTAGTACAGTGGTATCTATTTTTTCCTTTGACGTGGTCCTCCACAAATTGCCTTAACCCATTAAAATTCTCTTTCAGCATGTCCACTTTCTCTTCTATGCATTTCAAGGTGTCTTGCACTGTGTTTTTTGGTGGACATTCTTCAATTTTAGCATGGTCTGTTAAAAATATATATATATATGTTAAGTACACATAAAGTACTGACTATTAATTTGCTTATGCAAAGAAGTGTGTACCATTATTATCGCTATCTTCTGACATTTCGCCATGCTGAAAATTCTCCTCCAGCCACTCCAAAGTACTGCACATTTCTGTGTGAAAACAACAGAAATACATTATTTGTTCTGCACCTCATACAAAAAGTATACAAACATATAAGAAAAATGAAGTTCACTTACTACTTTCTTGTAATTTGTATTCTTTGTGTTGTGTTTGTCTACTGTCACTCCTAGCTGAACAGTTTCTGTGAGGTAATTACGTTGGAGGCATATCTTTTTTTGTTATGGTATAATCAATTTCATTATGCATGGTATTTAAATGAATGGGTCATGTGTGAGACGTGTAGGTTCCAATGCTTATTTATTACTAGTTATAATGTGTTTATGTGCTGCTTTTTAAACTTGTGCAGTTTTTATATGGCATGATAGAACAATTCTATCAGAATTACGCTCAGTCCGTGCCATTCAAATATCATTAGCGAGGGGGTTCAGTATGTTCTATGTTACATGCATATAAAGTAAGGGAATCCTAGTAAATATCTCCCAAATTAACATGATGAAAGTGTATATTCAGTCAAAAAAACTTTGTTAAAGGGATGTTATGATTAAGTTGCCCTACTAAAAACCTGTGAAATTCAGTAAAAAAAACTTTGTTAAAGAGACCTTATGGTTAAATTGCGCTACTAAAAACCTATGAAATTCACTAAAAAAACTTTGTTAACGGGACGTTATGGTTCGAAGTAAAACCGAAAAACCCTTGAAATTCGCCAGTTATGGTACGCCAACCAACCATAACTCACGCCACCATTGTGCACTGCTAACACTAACACCCAGGACATCAAAGATGACATCAGAAATGTCATTTATGGCATCAATGATGACATCACATATACATTTACTTTGAATGAAAACTCTGTAGAAGGTATTCTTATAATAATGTTGTCCAAAAAGTGTCAAGGATCATTGGAATAAATATGAAGTGCTAATTAGTGTATTAAGCAGTGCGTTGATATATGTATCATTCTATTATGAAGTTCTATGCACTATACTTAGGTACTCATGTAGAAACATAGGCATTGTGTGCAGCATACATGATGGAGGTGCAATATTCTTAAGCTTGCCATGTTGAACTGTGAAATGATAGCTGTTTTCTTATTAGAGTTTTGGGTACTGTGAAACATGTGATAAGTAGGTAATAAAAACCACTTACTACATAATTGCATTATTATAGTCAAAACACAAGAGAGAACATCACATACAAATATGAGTATATACACGGAAATTGAAGTAAGCAAAAAAACAGCAGTAGTAGCAGAAAGTGTTCATAACCTAACTGATTACCTTTCTGCAGAGAAATGATTGCTCTGTTTCAAAGGTGCTACTTACCCAATGCATATGTATCACATGATTTCACTGGACCCTAACGGAATTACTGTAAGAACATACTTGAAGGATATGTCTACAAATATAGTACCTTTTCTATTTTTATCCTGACTGTTACTGAAGAAAACCATGTGGCCTAAATATGTCAGTAAAGGGATCAAAGTTATAGGGCGTCCCACATTTTCTTTTTTTTCCATAGCCTGAATGGGGTAAAACTTTGCGTATGGCTAAAGGCCGAACGGCTGGATGGAATGTCACCAAATTTGTGGCAGGGGCTTGGGTCAGAAAGCGTGCTTTTGTGTTTGTGGTGGAAATCCGACCCATACTTTTGTTGCAAAGAACTGAAATGCATGTGCCAAAAAATTAGTGATATCTGGGTCCGCTCCGCAGACCCATTTCCCTGTTCGCTCTGCGAACAGAGGTTTCATTGGCTCGCGGTACGGCGTGCTGTCAGAGAAGTTTGGACACGGCCGGTGGTTGGTTGGAGGGGAGCGTGTTGTGTGTCAATATTTTTTGGGAAAGCTGCCATGGTGTATCGGAGGACAGTACGGCAGTGGAAGGGTCTGGTAGGTGAGTACTTTGTGTGGTGATTGTAGGCAGCTGTCGTAACGGCCCCATATCTTCTGCCACAACCTGTTTGCGGCGACCTCTTTTCCTGGTGAGTGGTGGCAGGTCAATTGCAGAAGGGGAGTGAATTGCACATGACATAGGTTGCTTGGGAGCACGGGTGGCTGTGCGCTGCGGATGTAATGTGGTAGTTGGGCACATGGTGGCATGCATGGGTGAATGAAGGTGCGGTGCGTCTGTGGAAGGATCAGACTAGAGGGTGCATGGCCGAAGCCCGTAGGCCGCAGGGTGTAGGGCATGCACTCAAGAGCGTAGGGCTGCAACACACCCACCACAGGAACAAATGTTTGACTCTGCATTTGGTATAGGGTGGTGCTTGCATAGTGTGGTGTGTGTAGATTGGTTGCAGTAGGGCCAGTGTTGCGAACAGAATGTGGGTAGGTTGGCAGTGATACAATACTTTGTGAATGGAAGTGAGTACGCCGATATTATGTGAATGAAAATGCACACAGGGTTACAGGAGAGAGTGTTTTGTTTGTACATTATGTTAACTGTTGCAATGTGTTGCTGCATAGCTGCTTGGCGGTGCGCAGGTTGGGTAGGAGTGCTGGTGGCAGTGGTGTGTATGTGGATGGTCGTAGTTGGTGACATGGTGGCATTACGTTGCTGTAGGTGTGTTCAAGGCCTATGCTGTGTGCAGATTTATTGAAGTAGGCCCAATGTTGTGAAGCTGTTGTGCATAAGTTGCCAGTTACACAATGCTTCATGAATGGCAGTGCGTAGGGGTGGTGCAGGCTGTGGTATGTTTGTGGATGTCTGCTAAGTGTGACACATTTTCATGAATGGGTGTTTTATGGTGTGGGGGAGTTGATTAGAAGTGCTGCTACGTATGTTATGTTTGTGCCTAATGTTAGGTGCCCACATGGTCACTTGCTTGGATGTATAGTGTTGTGGTGGTTGTGGAAAGGGTTGCAATGTTGTGTGCATGGCTAAAGGTGTGCTGGGTGTATCTTAGGATATTTGTGGATGCTGCAGTCATGCATACTTAAGGAAAAGGTTCTGGTGGAGGTGCTTTGCAATCAAACGGAACGTGTACTGAGAGTGTTTAACAGTAAATATGGAGTGGTGTATAGAAATGACAGTGTGCAATGCAGAGGGGAGTGTGGGTCTGTGGAAGGATTAGACTATTGGTGCATGCCCAAAGACCGTAGGCCGCAGGGTGTAGGGCATGCACTCAAGAGCGTAGGGCTGCAACACACCCACCACAGGAACACATCTTTGACTCTGCATTTGGTATAACCTGGTGCCTGCATAGTGTGGTGTGTGTAGATTGGTTGCAGTAGGGCCAGTGTTGTGAACAGAATGTGAGTAGGTTGGCAGTGATACAGTACTTTGTGAATGGAAGTGAGTACGCCGATATTTTGTGAATGAAAATGCACAGGGTTGCAGGAGAGAGTGTTTTGTTTGTACATTATGTTAACTGTTGCAATTTGTTGCTGCATAGCTGCATGGCGGTGCGCAGGTTGGGTAGGAGTGCTGGTGGCAGTGGTGTATATGTGGATGGTCGTAGTTGGTGACATGGTGACATGCATGGTGGCATTACGTTGCTGTAGTTGTGTTCTAGGCCTATGCTGTGTGCAGATTTATTGAAGTAGGCCCAATGTTGTGAAGCTGTTGTGCATAAATTGCCAGTTACACAATACATTGTGAATGGCAGAGCGTAGGGGTGGTGCAGGCTGTGGTATGTTTGTGGATTCTGCTAAGTGTGACACATTTTCATGAATGGGTGTTTTATGGTGTGGGAGAGTCGATTAGAAGTGCTGCTACGTATGCTACGTTTGTGCCTAATGTTAGATGCCCACATGGTCGCTTGCTTGGATGTATAGTGTTGTGGTGGGTGTGGAAAGGTTTACAATGTTGTGTGCATGGCCAAAGGTGTGCTGGGTGCATCTTAGGATATTTGTGGATGCTGCAGTCATACATACTTTAGCAGCGGTTTCTGGTGGAGGGGCTTTGAAATCAAACAGAACATGTACTGAGAGTGTTCAACAGTAAATATGGAGTGGTGTATAGAAATGACAGTGTGCAATGCAGAGGTTTTGTATGTGATTGCTGCATGCGTTTTTGAAAATTTGACAGCTTCAATGGGAGAGTGCTGCAAAAAGTGACCATGCAAACGGAAGAAATATTGTCTGAGCTTTACTGGGCCGTGGCCCTCACTGTAAATGGGAAAGTGCATGTGTACATCCTGTCATTATGAGCAGGGTGGAAAGGGAAATGTAATTGTGGGAAATAGGCAATTAGGAGTTTATGGCGTGGTTCACAGGAAGGGGCGGTACCATTTAATCCCAATACTGTGTTGTGAGGGTGGTCGAGATGGAGAGACGCAGAGTGCTTATCATCGTTGATACCTTTGTGTGCCATCTGCCCAGGTGTTGTGTGCAAAGAGGTGTTGCTGGTAATTTCGGGTTGGAAGGAGTGGACGCTTTCTGGGCCTGTCAGGGTGACTGCAGGCCCAGAAATGCGGGATGGGTTGCCTTTGCAGATATGTGGCATCCATCACAAACATTGACTTTGTCGTGGTGCACTATGGAAGTTTACATTTGGGTTACATGTCATGTAGATGATTAATTCGTCACCTGAAGAGGTTGCTGACAGCAGTGATGTGTATTTTTCCAACTGCCAAGGTCGTTTTCTCATGCATAACAACAAGAGGAGTATGGGTCCATGACGGTGTAATTTGTCCGCAGCCCGAGGTCGGAAGGTGTGCTATAAACAGAATTATGCATGAGTTTATGCAGACTGCTGGCATGTTCTCCACCCACTATGAGATCATGAGGTCAAAATATATGCAGTGATTCTGTAGAAATGGCATTTATTTGAGCGTCATTGGTAATGCCGTTTTCTTTAAAACTGTGCAAGAAGCATTGACAGAATGTGGTAATAATGTGAGGAGAGGCAAACAGAAATGCATATAAAGAGAAAATACAAAAACGTTGCTTGCACGCACGTCAAGAAAAAAAAAACCTTTATACATCTACGATGGAAGACTGAATCCCCTACCCGTTTGATATTGTTTACCCCCCTCACTATCATGAAAAGGTAGTGGATTATGCAGTACTTTCAGGATTACATGTTCAACATCCTGGGTGGCTATGTGGATGTAAGCAGATGGAGAAATTGTGCATACTTTCATTGAACTTTGTAGTGGACGTGCTTTGGAATGGCACGCCATTTGTACTGTAAATATGTAACAGTACATTTCAAGTGTTGTACAGGAGGGACAGTGTTGTATGATGGCAGCTTCGATGCGATTGGTGGATGTGTGTGTGCCTATTTACGTGTAACTAAATGAAGTAGACCTGCAAAGGGAAGAAGGACTGCTCCAGCTTTACACGGTGCGCCCCTCACACTACTTTGGGTGGCACACATGCCAAAATCTGCCCTTTACACCACCTTGCCCAATTGCCATGGCAGTGTGGGGATTAGCCAATCAGGTAGTGTGGGTGTGGTTAACAGGAAGGTGAGGTGAAACTGTTGTACATTATACTCTGCGTACTGAGGGTAGCTGACATGGCAAAACGCATTGTGTTGACTGTAGGTGATTCCTTTGCCATAGATCTGCACAACTATGCCCTGCAAAGACACTTTGACAGCAATTTTGGTTTGGAAGGAGTGGATGCATTGTGGAACGCTGTGTATGAGTGCAATTTTGCCGATATGCATGCACTTTGCAAAGACCTCGCCACTTTTCCAGCAGTAGATGTTATCGTCATCCTTTACGGCGGCGTGCATATGGGTTAACTGGCTTGCTTAGATTTGTTCCGTAGACTGATGAGATTGCTGGATGTCGTGAAGATGCTTTTTCCCACCGCCAAGTTGCTTTTCTCATCCATAATACCACAAAGAGTATGGCCCACTGCTCATGTAGATTGTTCCGAGCCACACGCAGGAAGGTGTCTCATCAACAGAACCATGTGTACTTCTTTGTTTGCTTGTAGAATGTTCTTCTGCAACAATGATCTCATTAGTTGTGGAAATGCAGAGTTTTCCCAAGAAAATGCCATTTTGTTGTTTCCCATTGGCAATGTTGTTTTGTTTGCTCGTCTACAGGATGCGGTGAAGAGTTTACTGTACTAATGTGAGCACAAGAAAACACAAAAGCTAATTAAAACCGAAAAAGTTGTTTTTTCTGTAGAAACATCTAAACAAAAAAACAACAACAGACTCTTTTAAGAGTCGCCCCTTATCATGAACTCCCCCTACCGTGGTTGCAAGTTATTCCCTCATGCCCGCACGCAGCACGAAAGCCACATCTGGGGATTTTGCGGGTGGTGGCCAGGAAAATGGAACTGTGGTAATTGTCTAATCAGATGCTTAGGGTGTGCGGCAATAGGAAGAGGGACTCCTGCTTTTCTCGGGCCCTGTTCCTCAACGTACTTGGGGACCTGCACATGCCACATTCAGTGCTTCTCACCATGCTGGCCTATGAAATGGGACTGTAGCGATTGTCCTATCAGGTGGTGCTCAGGGTGTGCATCACAGGAAAGCGCGCCAATAGGAAGGACTCCTCCTGCTTTACTGGGGTGCGGCCCTCGCGGTACTTGGGGGAAGGCACATGCCACATTCTGCGCTTCTCAGCATTCTGGCCAATGGAAATGGGACTATGGCCTTTGGCCAATCAGGAGCTCAGGGTGTACATCACAGGAAAGAGCGTCGATAAGGAGGAGTCCTCCTTCTTCACCGGGGTGTGGTTTTCACGGTTATTGGGGAAAGGCTCGTGGCACAATTTGCGCTTCTCACTATGGTGGCCAATGGGAATGGGACTGTGGCCTTTGGCCAATCAGGTGCTCTGGGTGTGCGTCACAGGAAAGGGCAGCATTCACTTTTTCCATTACTTTGTGTACTGCGGCTGGCAAACATGGCAATACGCACAGTTTTCGTCATGGGTGATGGCTTTGTGGAAGATCTGTGCGAGTATGCCCTACAAGAAGACATGTCTGGCAATTTCGGTTTGGAGGGAGTTGACGCTTTGTGGTGTAATGTCAAAGCATGCCGTTTTGGCGGACTGCTTCTCGAATGTCGACGCATGGCCCCTTCGGCAACTGTACATGGTGTGCTTGTGCACTTTGGAGCCTCCTTTATGGGATACACGCCTTGTTCCTGTGTGTTCCGTCAACTGAAGATTATGATGAAAGCAGTGCAGCACATTTTTCCTACTGCCAAGGTGCTTTTCTCATGTATACCCCCGAGAATAGTGTGGAAGTACTCCAATGATTCCTGTCGCTTGCCAGAGGTCGGACAGGGTCTCATCAACAGAAGCATGTGGGACTTCTTGAGTGCTGCTGGGATGTTCTCCTGTGAGAAGGAGAACATTTGTTCGCGATATATACACTTTGTCAAGGCAAATGTTATGTCTTTGTCACACAGTGGCAATTAAATGTTTTTTCACAATCTACACACTGCACTGAAGACCCTATTGTAAGAATGTGAGCTGACGTCGAAAACACACATTTATGTATGAAAACCACAAAAAAAGTGTTTCTAGGGAAGCACCTTTAAAAAAAATAAAAGAAACCCAAAGGTTCTTTTAAGAGTCAGCACAACTAACGACATCTGCTCCCCTGGTTGAAAGTTATTCCCCCACTCCCGCGTGCACCCAGCACGAAAAGTCAGTGAATACTGCGATAGTTGCAGGGTGGCACGTGTTACATACACCCCTTTTGCAGATGACAGCCTGCAGAGTCTGCAGGACTGGGCAATAAAGTTTGTGGGTGTGGTGTGTACAGGCAGACTGTGCTACACAGTCTACTTGTCGACAGAAATGCAGAGGGTGCAGTTATGGCTGTGTGTTTCACGAGGCACAGCATGCAGGTTTTAGGGGATTCCGACATACACTAACTGAAAGTGAATGGAAAACACTGTGCAGTGGATACTCATTTTTCAATCTATCATGTGCTTGTGTAGTGCTATGGAGTAGCTAAAATGAAGTGCCTGATTTTGGTTTCTCTGTGTGTCACAGTACCATTTGCTATGAAGGAGGCACTTGCCCAGTTCATGTATTTATTTTCGATCTCTTGCATAATTTCTATCGCATTATGCAGCCACCGGTGTGGCAGTGTCATTTTCTATTTGGTCCGTGAATGCAATCAGCGCCGTACATTGCAAAGAAGTGTATTTCTGCCTTTGTTCGACATGTGCCAATGGCATACTTCACCCATTGGAATATGACGTTTCACAGCACAAATACTTTTCCCCAGCTAAAACGTTCATTTTACCAGACATCCCGATTTTTGCACACCCCATCTAAATTGGCTTGGTGGCCTTCTTGAAAGTAGTGATATTGTGTTGTAGTTAGTGTTGCGCTGTGACTCTCTGTAACATGAAAAAACCTCTTTGTACAGCAACCCACTTTCTAACCAATTGAACTACAGTGTTTACCACACTGCCACGCCTCCCGCCCCGCATACGTGCATTGACAATTCCGTTGTTGATCTGTGAAAGGCGCTTCCTTTATTTACCATTTTTCCTTTCCCAGTCCATTTTCATTTATTATGGTGTGCTCGCACACGCCACAGAAGAAACGGCAGGAAAGGTCCAGTACAGAAGGCAGAGCAACTGCCTGGATACTATAGGGGATGTGCCGGGAGACGGAGTTATTGGGTGGCCCTCACCTACATAGGAGCTAGTTATTGTAATGCTCCCGAAAGGACCGTTCCCATGTATTTCCAAGTACCTTCCCTCTGTACAGTAGCGCGTTGCAGTACATGCACAATAGAATGCCTTTTGCCAGGTAAGGGTTTGTAGCGTGGCATATGGTTTGCAAAGCTTGTTTTACAGCTGCGCTGCCCTACAGGAGTGGCCCTCTTGTTGCCCGCAGCAGATATGGGAAATGATGTACATGAGGGAAATGATGTACATGAAAGTACCCTGCGTAATGGTTGGAAGGGTGGTAGTCTGCCCACTGGTACCTTGTGCTTTCATTTCAGTTGTCACATGCGGTACAAACACTTTATGCTACGCTATATTGTTAGGGGTAGCATTCACGGATATACATACATTGTGGAATACAAGAATGTTTACAATAACGCGAAACACAGCTTCATTACGTGCATCAGGAAGCCATTTATTCTGTGCGACCCATGCAGCTATTGAGCTTTTCTAACCACCAGTAAGGTTGTTTGCGCTCTGCATTTTCTGCTGTTTCCTTATTTGCCTTTACATGCACTAGTTTTGCGTGAGGAAGGTACAACAGCTTTGCCATTTTGCAGACTTAGTACAAACTTTCCCACCCGCAGTTACATGTTTTCTTCAACTGTACGACCGGCAGGCAACCTCGTGATACTTTCTGTCACACTGCTGAGTGAAGACACAATGTTATCTGTTTCACATGTCTTAGAAAGGCAAGCAGCAGATAACAAAGTAATGCGACATTTAACACGCCCACGTGACACTGCAGGTTGCTGTTCCTTGTTTACCAGTGGCTGTTATACAGTTAGGAGTACTTTAGCCACACATTGGTAGGTTTGCAGAGCCACCCACGAAGTTGGCAGCAGTAATCTAAATGTGGTAGCCTACTGCATGAATCCGTAGGGCTGGCGACAGGGACGGAGTTACCAGCATACAGTGGATGACCCATGCATGGGTCTAGGTGTGCAATGGAAACACGTGCGCTTCCACAACTCCTTTAAAGTGCATTTGAAGAAGCCAACTTTCAGCCACTTAATGGAGTCCTACGGATAGTTGCAGTGTGATTGCACATACGCCAACCAGGTGCAGTGTCCCTAGGAAACGTCCATATTGCTCATCTGTAGTCATCTTGGGCAGTAGTGTGCGGCACAGATTTATCATGCACTGTTAAGAGAGCCTACTGACACACTAAACAACATTTTCTGTAATTGGTACAATACACCAACAATATTCGGAAAAGTAAAAAGTAAGGGGTAGCGCAAATGGATACATACACCAGACAATTTGCCCTTTCCACACGTTTATCATGAGGGCAGCCAAGGAAACAGTAACAAACCGTTGTTAATGCGACATTATGGTTGTGTTGCCGTACCAAATACCTATCCGCTTTACAGAAAACGCTATGCTAAAGCAACGTTCTGCTTGCAGTGCCCTACTAAAAACCTATGACATTCACTAACAAAAACATTGTTAAAGGGACGTTATGGTTAAGTTGCACTAGCAAAAACCTATGCAATTCAGTGGAAAAACACTGGTACAGGGACATTATGGTTACAGGTAAAACCGAGAAAAAAAAACGAAATTCGACAGTTATGGTAAGTTAAGCAACCATAAATCGTGCCGCCAGTGTACACTGCAAGGACTAACACCCATGACACCAAAGATGCCATCACAAATCTCATTCATGACATTTCTAAGCGCAGATGCGGGATTCAAACCACTGATGCTATGCGTGGTCTTGCTTCCAAGACCAGCACGTTGCCCCTGTGCTATCCTCCTTTCAATCAGGTACAGATGCAGGGAGTTGCATTGGGGCTATCAGCAATCTGGCATCAAGACAGGTCGAAGCAGGTGCTCAGTGCAGTACGGAGGTAGCATTTGAGAAATGTAGTTCGGATGGGTCACCAGGGTAAGTTTGAGGGTCAAGTTGGTTCTAGATGTTGGTAACCGTTGGTTTGGATTTACGAGTGAAGGTATGTTCCAGTGGTTTGAGTAGATGTCAGATGGTTCAAAGCTGTGATCCTGATTGTGCGCTGTGTTGTTCAAAGAGACAGCAGTTCAAAGTCGACCATAAGGGCGAGCTGGTTGTTTGAGTCAAACATGTTTCATGGTCTGCTTGGTGTGATGCAGCAGCAAGCCAGTCTTAAGGTGCAGAAGCAATACTTCGAAGTTCAAAAGAGTGCCAAGGGCAGCAGCAGCCAGTCATTTTGGTTTGAAGGCATTGAACATTGTTTGAAGATGGTTTGAATTGGTTTGAATGTTGAAAGCAAGGGCCCTGGCTGTTCTGGCTCCCAGGATGCTGCGAGACCGACTGCAGCGGGCTCCAGGACAAGCGGAGTCCTTTTCAGTCTCTGCTCTCTCAGACTATGGATGTTTTCAATCAGAGTGTCAGTCCTTGGTCCTCAAGAGTCATCCCAATGTGCCCCAGGAGTGGATAGAGAGCAGAGCTTGCCTGTGCCTTGCAGCAGTCCTTCACCTCAATGGCAGAAGGCTCTTCCAAAAGAGGTCCACCCAAATTATTTCTTAAGTCCCTGAAAGTCCAAAAGTGAATCTAAGAAAGAGGGGAGACACCCTATTTATAAAGTTTTTAGGCCACAGGGGATTGGGTAAAATCAAGCATAATTTAAGGGGCCCACTTCTGTCAAGGTAACAAGTGGTCTTTCACTCATTTAATCATGCCCAAAGTGCTTTGCCCAGTAGCAGGTGTAGGAGAGCAAGGACGGAGAAGTACAGAGAAAAACAAGGTGAAGGAACCCTTCTACAAATCTTTTGCGCTTCCTCTTACTACACTAACTCTGTCCCGTTCATAAGCCCACAACATCAAAAGCACTTTGTTATGCAACACCCGGGTGTGAGGCTAGTCCATTTGTTTAGGGTGTGCCCTTATGTGCTTGCTTCCCGGGAGCTCTACTGCTGATAGTTTTCTGGGCTGGAGAGGTGTTACCCGACATCACAGATGATCAATGAGAGGCTTAGTTTTTCAGTCTATTGTCCTGCTGGCTGAACAGGGACATGTTATCTGACTAGAATACATACCCTTCCAGAGATGGCCTGGACTCATAGGGTTAATATGTGTATGACACAAGGCAGATATGGCTTTCATAATTATGTAAACTACCAGTCACTATACCAAAACACAGGCATGGCGTATATTTAACGATTACCCTGCCACCAGATGGTAGTAAATCATAATTGTTATTATTTTAGGAATAAAGGTGCAGATTTAAATGTAACCTCTGCACTGCCGTCACTTTGCTGTCACATAAGCTGTCAAAGGGCCCCTGTGACCATTGAACCTGCTCTGTCCCACTGAGGAGCAGGTTCAGCAGATCAGGAGACTGCTGCAGCAGGGCACACATGTCACTGTGCTGTTGGCATAGAGCTTCGAGAAAGGGGGTCTGATTAGCAGACCACCCTTTCTGAAATGGAATTACCAGCATCATTTTTATTATTTAATGAAAATCAAATAAGCTATGGACATCGTGTTAGCGGACGGTGTAAGTGGCAACATCTGCAGTTGAATTGTTTTTTAGATGTATGTGAAGATTGATTAGTAAACACATTAGGGAATGTATAGGGATATGTTGTAGCAGGCCTCAGTGTGCATCAGTTAGTGGTTTGCCAGGTGGCATAGGGTACATTATGAGTTGCAGTGTTAGGATATGTAGATTACTAGGCCACAGTTGGTAGCTAGGTTGTTGTCAGTACATCAGACGTAATTTCTGATCCCCCACAGTTGGTGCACAGGCATGGCCAGCATCCTTGGAGGTGGTGTCAGGAGCCATGCTGTGATTGGCTCGGGTGTAGGACCCAGCAGTATCCCAGGCGTTGAACAAAGAACAGTATACTGACAGAGTAAATGAACCTCATACATTCGAGAAATTGGTCTGCAACAAGTGGTGTCTTAGTGGTGTTTTTAAAAGGCCACATGTTCTCAAAGAAGGAAGGGAAGGAAGTGTCCCAGAGATGCAACATGTTTCCAAACACAGGTTGCAGCATGAGCTGTCAATTGTACAACCACAAGGATGAGAAACATTGGGGGGAGGGAGGGTGTCAAACATTCTGGTTGCATGGGAATGAGATGAGGTATCTGTTTTGTTGCCACACTGTCTGCACCTCACAGGGAATTGGTCAGGTCTGATGGGTGAAGCACACCGTGAGATACTCGAGGAAAGGTCAACCAATGGGGAAAGGGCAAAATGCAACAAATTTACACAAAGTCGTCAGCTAATGGGAATGAAGAAATTAGCTGACCAAGCTAATAGGTCACTAATAGAGGGGTCATACCTGTCTGGTCACGGGGGCAGTAGTGAAGCAATAGGGCCAACTAATGTATGGTTTTCTTTAGGGGACTAGTGATGATAGCCATTAGGTCTGGAGGGATTTACATGCATCTTTTAACTGTTTTGATTTCATATTTGGTTTGTTTTCCTTTATTTTCCTTTATATATAGTGCCATTTATTGTAGGGAAGAAGCTTGCTTTCAAAACTGCATGTAATAAAACTTGTTCTTCTTGCAATTCATGCACCAATTATTGCTACTTGGATGGTTTTTTTGTTCATTCAGGTTTTAGCCTACCCTGCATATTGGTGACCCCAGTGCAATTTTCAGCCCAACTAAGGAGCTGGAAGGTCACCTGCCGCATATATTGGCTGCAGCGCCTACCTGGCGAGACCAGTACCCAGGCACACAACAAAGAGGTGGGCAGGCACCCTGGCTACTCAAAATCCTTCCTGATCACTGGAATTGGGCGCTGTGCCCAGCTTTGCTGGCCTTTGAGGGGGACACACACATCTGAGGACCTAGGAAGACACCTAGTTGTGAGTGCACTTTTGCCAGATTAACAAGAATGGGTTGGTTTTGGGGTATGAGTGAAGAGGATGTGGTGTACAGTGCCAGGTGGTGCTTTTTAGTAGTAGAGAAAAAGAGGGCTCCTGCAGAGGGGAGCAGTGATGTCACAGTAGTACAAATTATAGCGATAAAGTGAAGGGGAGATCTCCTATGAAAAGGGAATGCAGCGCTGCATAGAAAAAGGTGAAGGTCCTGTAGTGGAGTGGACTAGGAATCCCTCCACCCCAGAGTGAGAGGGCGAGAGGAGGAAAAATAAATCATTTTGTAAATAAGTGCATTTGTTTTGATGGTATTGTATTAATTGTATATAGGAGTGTTTGAAGTGGGCTGAGAATAACCCGATGTGCATGGAGAAGGGTGGGTGAAACATTACATTTTTTGGCTGGAAGGGAGGCGGCTACACGGATAGACACACAGGATTTGTTGTTATGCTGAAGAGGTTTTGGAGCAGGGGCACAGCAGGATTGGCCCCGGAAGGTTGTGGGTAGCAGGGGTTTTTGTTGTGGAAGATTGTTCTGGGGTTTGGTTTTTGTGTTATTGTTGTTGGTGAGAATAAAATGTGCATGCCGGCAGAGCACATGTGTAAAGTGCTCCTGCAGTACAAGGAGAAGATCTTGAAGTTCCACCAGGAGTGGGTACAGGGGACAGAGGGAAACATGTTTACTGCGTAGCAGAGGATATGTACACACATCTATTGTTGACCAATAAAGGCAAGCAATTAAAGACAAAGCATACTTGAGTTATGGAAAAAATATGAGGAGGTAGAGGAAGATCCCGATGGAAGTACCGAGAAGGAGGGCAAGACAAATGCACAAGTGACTTCCCCTCCCCTCACCTCATGCACATTGTCCATTAAATACTTTTCTAAGGCAGACCCTTCACCAAAGCTCAATTTGTCTTTGTTGTTAGCAAATGCATGAATTAAGCCAACTGTGCCACAGGTGTTACCAATCGTTTGCTTCATAAAATACCCTTTTGGGTTGCTCTCTTTTTCACTCAGGTCTGCAATCTGTTTCTCTGTAGCTTTCATGCTGAGCTGTCAGACACAGGCACAGATGCCGGCATAAACACACATGCAGGTGACAGACCCCAACCTCACAGTGGAAGGAACCAATCAAGCACAGATGCAGCTGCAGGCACACTTACGAGCCACCGCCCACCCCACTCTGCAGAGAGTATCAACCAGGTACAGGCATAAACGCATGTGCAGCCGAATGTCCCACCCCTACGCTGAACATATCCTTTGCAGCCTGCCGCTGGATGCACAAATCCACGGTATGTGCCCCAGTCTGAACACATATCAAGAACATTAGAGGGTAACACAGCCGGAACATGAAACCCACTTATAATGGAGATAGAAAACAGGGTACGCAGGGACCTGAAAGCAGCATTGCCGAGGACAGAAGAGGAACTAGCAAGAGTTAAACTGAGGGGCAATGGGGGGAGGCCATGTTCCAGTGGTAGACGCTGATACATGGAAGGCGGGACATATACTTCTCAAAATGGACAATAGTGTTACTAAGGACGTTATGATAGAAACACACAAGGGGATCCCTGCTGCAAGAGGGGAAATAAGAAGATCAGAATGCGAAGAGAGGGGCTCTGCCAGAGCGTAGACTATGACTCAGTATTCTCCAAAGAGGAAGGAGAACTGGCAGAGGAAGAGTGGGAGACAGATGATGAACAGAGGGACATGCCACCATGAGGCGTTAGGCTCAGACCATGTCCCAGGCGGATGGCAGTTACAAAAGGGAAAAAAGGGGGGAAACAGCCAAATAAGGGGAACTTAGGAACACAGTGCCACTTGTTGCAGAAGAGAACAGAAAGGACTCTTTATGTGCCTTGGCCACACATGGAAATGAATAACCTAATGAATGCATTGCCTCCACTCACAGTAGGAGCAGGTGAATGGATTTATACCCTGGAAAAGCAGACAACAGGGGTTACATTAGCAGTGGGAGACATAAAGATCTGGCTTGCTGCAATATTAGGAGGGCGTACGAAGATCATCTGGGGGCAAGTAGGGTGTCCAGGGATACGACTAGAAAGTGATACAAATTATGGGGCTCCACTTAACAACTGCATAGCCCATGTGTGGAAGGCTTTGAGGGACGCATACCCAGAGAAACCAGATATAGGTTTGATTATGACATTCACAATGAAACTAGATGAGGATCCAGCACTTTACATCCACTCAGTTCAGGAAAGGTGGCGTGAACAAACAGGGGAACCATGGGATAAGAGTGTACTTTTGTTTTACCACATGCTGCGCGGGGGTCTCCCCACTGAAGTACAAGGAGATTTGGACAAGGTAGTGAGTTTGAGGTGAAAGGATGGGCTGAAATGTAGGCACACATTGTGCACTTTTGCAGGAGGAGGTGGGAGAAGGACAGGGACAAAGTGGAACAAGCACAGAGAACAGAAGCAAAACTAGTGCAGAAAAAAATAGCTAAAGTGAGTATGGAAGGTGCAGTGATTATCAATGCCACAGAAGGGCAGTATGACCAGCAGTTGCTGCAGGAATGGGCTGAGGCACAAAGAAAAGAAGGAGGGATGTGGGAGGGTTTCAAAGGGGCAACGTGCTGGTTTTGGCAGCAAGACCACGCAGAGGAACAGAGGTTCAAATCCTAGTTCCATGCTTTGAAAACAAACTCAGGTATGGTATTAGGCGCGTTATAAAAAAAAATTAAATAAATAAATAGACGGGGAGAGTCGGTTCACAATGCAGAAGGGGAGGGGGATTCGGAGCACTGAGACTTAGGTTCAGCAGACCCTGCTGGGTCTGCAGGAGGATTGGACATTTTGCATGAGATTGCTGGAGCAGATCCCTATGCAGTATCACCTGGGTGCCCCGCTTGATCACCGTCCTGCTTATAATCCACTGCCAATGATGCAAGTATACCCATATGCCCCTACCCATGGCCCTATGCAAACACAACCATCAGGTACCATGCAGGTCCAGATTCCGATGTAACCTCGTCCCATTCAGTATACAGCACTGACACCCACACAGCAAGCACCAGCCCAGACAAACACACAAACATGAGGTAAGAACACCGTGCTGCAGGGTACAGTGACCCATTACACAGAAGCAAGCATCCTAGGCGACAACTCTTTTCCGCTCCCAAGCACGAACACCTATCCACAATAGGACAGCACACAGAGAGCTCTGACATGCCCAATCCTGTCTATCACACCTGACCCGGAAGAGGAAGCCCAGGTGGGAGTGAAGATAGGAGACCCTTTTCGGTAGACACAAGGACCACCAGGTCCTGTCTCAGGGATGGTTCAATGGGGCTGTAGATTCGATTCCTTTGACTGAAGATTTACCCATCACTGTAGGGGCACATGAGTTGTCAGCACCCTTGTTGTATGGTAAGGAAAGCCCTGTCAATCTCCTGAGTAGAGATACCTTGAGCAAATAGAACATGACAATTTCAAAAATGTGTTGTGTGCTCGACACCAGGCATGCAATACACAAGATTAGCAGCAGTCATTCAGGCACGGTGTGAGGGGTATCCCTGCTTGAACACCTGTTCCTTTATGGAGTAACGGTTCTAATAGGATGGCTGCCCGGGATCCAGAACATGATATTCTGCCTAGCAGCAGAGTTCTTGTTCAGAGCAGCAACCTCCTAGGCAAGGGCACCAGGTACCATCATTACCTTATATTTGGAAGTGGTGATTACAAGAAAAACATTTTTGGGAGGCAGAGATGAAGAGAGGGTCGAGTGGTTTAACTTCCTGTGCATAGAGCCCACCCTGCCACTAAGGGAGGTGTCTGACAAACAACTGTTCGCAGACACTGAAGAGGAAGGAGAGATAGTGTTTGACAATTTGCATACCCTGTCACAAAGCAGTACAACACAGAGAAGTACCACAGACTGTACAAGTGGCCAGGACACCACCATCACTCTTGTACAAAGACAATTCACAGGTACACAGTTGTGTATGGACTAACAACCCTTACAATGTAGAATTTTTGAAGAGCATGGGCGAAGTACAAATCAAGCTGAAACCAGGAGCACTCTTATCACAAGTGAAGCAATACCCCCTGTTCAGAGAGTCAGACAAAGGGATCTATTCCACCATTGCTGCACTGTTTGAACAAGGCATTATAGTACCATTAGCATCCCCATGCAATACGGCTATATGACATGTGAAAAAAGCAAAAGGTTCATCCTGGTGGATGATACAGATTCTCCTCCCCTTAAATAATATAATTGAGCCAGAGATCCCAGTACTGCCTAACCCTGCCATGATCCTGTGCAATATACCCTCAGAGGTGACACATTACACTGTCATTGATCCCAAGAACCCATTCTGCCCGATCCCAGTAATTTCAGCACACTCGCTACCTCGTGAGTCCCCAAGCATTTTCAACAGAGTACTCCATATGGACCTGGGTAACCTTCAAGTACCAAGTACAGTCATCCAATATGTAGACAATCTTTTAGTCTGCAGCTACACATAAGAGCAGTGTAAGAAGGACTCAGTGCTGCTCTTAACCTTACCCGCGCACAAAGGATATAAGGTGGTCAAGGATAAACTGCAATACTGCCAGGAAGAAGTAGTGTATTTAGGGCATACAATATAATCAGCAGGTAGGACAGTGACCTCATAAAGAGCAGCATCAGTAGGCAACACACCGCAGCCAACAACAGTTAAATTGATGCATTAGTTGTTTGGTTTGTGCATTTACCGCTGGGTGTGGATCTTTCAAACTACAGTAGCAAGTGTACTTAGAATACCTGTCCCATATGGGGTGACTAAAGCAAGTGGACTTCGAATACCTGTCCCATATGGGGTGACTAAAGCAAAACCAAACATTGATGGCTGGAAGGTTTTGGCCAAGCCTGATTTGCATCTGGTCTTTCCCCTTTTGTAATTGCTTGACAGCTGAAGAACGATGGTATGGAGAGTTGCCCAGACCAATTCCTGACGTTAAAACTAAATCTAAACCTTCCATCTATCACCTCTTTTGTTTTGCTATAGTCACCCCAGGTTGGATGGGTCTGCCAGATGTGGGTCCTGTGTCTTCTGGGCCTAGAGACCCCAGCTACTCCTCACCAATGAGACCCAATGAGGCTGGAAAATGTGTGGGGATGCTTGTGGCCTCAGGCAGAAGGGATGTGAACATGAAGTTCGGGCTGGACAGACCCTTTTGGAGTGGGACCACGCCTGGTTTGCATATTTTCCCCTTTTGTAATGGCTTGGCAAGTAAAGAGCGATGGTCTGAAGATATGCCCAGAGCAATGCCAGAGGTTAAGATTAATTCTAAACCTTACAGCTATCTCCTATAATGTTTCCTAGAAGTACCAGTCAAGTCATTGCACCTTTGTGCTAAAGTTCGAAACTCCTTTGAATTTTCAAATCGAGATGATGTCCAAGTTATGTTACTTGTGTTGAACTGTAGAAGAAGGTTGTACAGATACAGACTCTTCATCCATGTAGGTTGATAAGTTCTGCAAATTTGAGATACTTCCAGAAGGAGAGATAACAGCAGCGTCTTGTTCATTAGAAACTGATTCTGAAATAGAAAATGGAAGCATCGATGAAGTATGGGAGGAAATCACTTCTGCTGAAATGCCTACTTTTATAGAGGTTTTTCTTTTGCCTTTCAGTTTTCCCTTTTGTGGCCTATACACAATCTTCCTATATAGGTTCAAGCCCTGTTGAGTTCTTAATGTTTCAAAGACATTTCCTAGAACACAGGTTCTTGTTTGTAGTTAGGTTTTTAATGTTCTTTGTTTTCTGAATTTGGGAGGAAGCCATAGGACACCATTGTTTCTTTAGATGACAAATGATGTAATCTTGTTTTGTAGGAGATCCTGTATTGTGTTGTCATCCATGTTTAAGTTTCTTTTTGACTTGGATCAACTAGAATCACCTTCAGCCTCTATAGCAACTTCAGGATTAATAGCATTACGAAGGGTAATAGGTTGAGATGTATTGGAAAAGAGTTTGCTTCATCATCAGCTTGCAGGTAAATAGGCTTATAACGGTTATCCCTGTTCTGAGCAAGAACAAAACCTTCTAAAAAGGACATTTTCAAATTGATTGAATTCACCATTCATTTATTCTCTCTTTGGTCTGCATTAATATTCTGGTAAAGAGGCACAAGAGAGTTCAAAATGAAATTGAGTCTAGATAGAGATGTTTGCCCAAAGTTTGTCTGGTGTTGTGACTTGCCACACTTGTTATGTTATGTTACTTTGCATTTAAATAGTGCCTTATGTACCATTGGTATGGTCTCAAGGCGCTGGTAGGTTGAACGCCCTAGGGAAATGAAGTTCAGGTCAGTAGAGAGAATAGAGAGAGACAAAAGGTGCGTGTGAGCACCTTATGTGTGTGCAGCTGGTGTGGCATTCGTGTGAAAGCTGCTTCTTAGCGGTAGGTGTGGAGGTTGAGAGATCAAGAGTATGGGCCTCATTACGACCCTGGCGCTAAGGGATTACCGGTACCGGTAAGGGTACCCGTACCGGTAATCCCTTAGCGCCTGATTACGAAGTCCCTTTGCGGGTTCCCACCTTAACGGCTGGTTTTACCAGCCGTTAAGGAATGGACCCACAAAGGGACCTTGGTGCTAATTATGGTACCGCAATTTGCGGTACCGTAATTACCGCCTTCCCCATTCCCATTATGCCCTATGGGGCAAAAATGGGAATGGGGAAGGGCCATGGAGGAAGGGGGAATTACCGCCCCGCCAACATTGTAATGGGGTGGTAATTCCCCCTTTCTCCATGGCGGAGTCGGTAAGTTACCGGCATGGACCATGGTGCTATTAGCACCATGGTTTTCCGCCCGGGTCGTAATGAGGCCCTATGTGTTTGTTCTGGCAGGTTGTTATCCAGATCGATTTTGGCTGCGTTAGGCCTGAGGAGAACGCCTAGGCTGGAGGGTGTGTAACCAGCAGTGTTTAGTTAGGCTGATGGGGAGTATGAGGCAATGATGGTATGTAAACAGCTATACCGAATGGTGTCATAGGGCCTCATTACACGGAAGGTGGTGAGTCATGGCGGAAAGGGGATTTACCGCCCCATTCCAAGGTTGGTGGGGCGGTAAATCCCCCTTCCGTAATTAGCTCCGGGGTCCCTTAGCGGGTTGGTTTTTAACGCCTGCAAAATGCAGGCGTTAAAGCACCAACCCGCTAAGGGACCTCGTAGTAAGGCGGTAATGGTTAACGGTCACCGTTACCATTAACGGTGGCCATTAACCATTACCGCCTTCCGTGTAATGAGGCCCATAGTATCGCTGTGTTCTATTTGAGTGGTGGTGTAAAGAAGAGAGTAAGCGTGGAGATGTGAATATGGTGGTTTACTTTAGGTGCTTGAGATCAAGCCCACTCCGATATTTCCATGTACTCCATCCGTTCCATGCCTTACGATTGTTTCAAGTACTCAAAACCGTTCCTTTCAATAATCTTCAAATGTTCCATGCCCTCCAAACCATTCTATGTAAGTCACACCAATTCTGTGCACTGAATCCGTTCCATGCACTCGAGTCCGTTCCATGCACTCCAATCCGTTCCACGCACTCGCATCCGTTCCACACTGTTCAATTTTCAATGCAGTTAGCTTCAAGTGGGCAACCATCTGGCTGTAGAACACTGGTAACAGAAAGTGACGTCTAGAAAGTAGCAGAACACATCACTGTGCCGCCACCATCTACGGAAGTAGGGGAACAAGCTCACATGGTAAAGTGCAATCATACATTTCTGTGCCTTGTGCTCTTTCAGGTGCAATAGTGAGATTTAGAAAATGTATCTCATTTTGATTTTACAAAGCACATAATCTGAAGTCTAGACTTTATTTGGTGACTCACGTCCCTATGTTTTCCCCTCTCGTGCATTTCAATTCCAAATTCCTAAGATATTTTCTTTGTCGCATTTTGACGTGACCATTTCTTTTTTATAGATTTCTATCTGGATAGATGCCCATCTCACAAATTTGCATTTTATGTTGCAGGCTTAGATCTTCCTCTAAGGGTAAACTTATAGTTACTAAATACCTTCAGGCTAGATGGGCTCCAAATCCTTCTCAGTGTAGGCCGTCCATGTATGGAACACCTTACCACCAAAACTTTGACTTCCTTGTGATCATTTAACCCTTGTTGGGGAACTCAAACCCTTTTCATTGCCATGTTAGTATTGGTAACTGGGATGTGTCTCTCTTCTATCACTTACTGGCTGACTAGCTATAGCGCCAAGATACCCTTTAGGGTGAACACTTCTCTCTGTAAATGATATACCATACCATCTCTTCAAAACCTTATGTGTGAATTGGCGATGTTAGGAGCAGCCATGTTTTCTATATATTTCAACAGATCAATGATAATGTAAAAGTAAGTATATGATCACTGATAGTATTTCTTGTTGGTGCCTCCTTTCTGGGAGATTTGGTTAATCACTCAAATACGGGCGCCAATAATATAATGGCATCAACGCCAGTGCCAGAGAGCCATGGCCGGGATGTCCAGCAAGAACCAGGCACCTCATACACGGGTGCCAATAATATAACGGCATCAACGCCAGGGTCAGAGAGCCTTGGCTGGGATGTCCAACAAGAACGAGGCACCTCAAAATCGGGTGCCAACACCTCTCCAGGTTTCCTCACGGAAATGGCAGGGAAAGCACTGGCAAGCACCACTGCAGCGCAGTACAGTAAGTGCTTACAGACAGTTTTTAAAGCCACAGGCATAAAACACGTAGAATTAATAACCATGAAAGACATAGAAACCTTTTTAAAATGGGCACATGAACAGGGTTTTAAGAGGGACTGGGCCAAAAGACATCTAGTCGCAGTGTCATATTTTTCTAAAATCCGGGGTGATTCAGACCCCACCCAAAGCCCCCTCATTACCTATGCATTAAAAGGATGGGGCAGATTAGAGGGCCCACAGGTAGACACCCGCCGCCCCCTTGATTTCTGCAAACTGGTACAAATTGCAAACCAGCTGGAAGCCATATGTTGGCATCCCTATGAGATCCTGCTGTTCAGAACAGCTTTTTTCCTAGCATACTTCGGTGCTTTCCGTGTGAGTGAACTCATTGCTTCCAGCACCAAGGACAGCAACGGGCTGGGCGTCATGGAAGCCAGGGTCCGACAGGAGAGCATCAGCATAGAAATACAACAATCTAAAACCGGGGCAAAAAGAACCATCAACATTTGTTGTATTGATGAGGAAGTAAACTGCCCAGTATGTATTACCAACCTTTACAATGCACAAAGACCCAAGGTTGGGGGGAGGTTCTTGATCCACAAGGTGTTACGGCTGTCCATTGGGGTCTCGCTACTTCACTTTCCCGTGTGCCAATGCCCGCGGTTTTGCCCAGAATCGGGACTTGTAACATAGAGGAGCCCGAAACCGTAAGCAGCACACTAGTGTTTCTCGCTCCTCAGACCGAGCGAGTAGGCCCGCCCTCAACTTCCGGAATTGTATATCCGGTTACTGGAACTTCGGTTCTACGTGTTGCTTCTCTATTCAGAGTTGCGCTGCGCTCCGTAAATTTGTTACTTATTTCCATTCAACCATTGCTATCTAGAGTTGCTTTCTCCACTTCCGTCATTTATTCTTTTCCTATTTCTCATCTTGAACATTAGCATATTCGATCCTTGTCTACGCTCTGTGGATCATCAGGAAGTCATCATCTAGATTCAACAACCGCTCCTGCCGCCATTGGTTTGTAGCTGACATCTGTTTAGCTAGACAGAGTTGTGATTCTCATAGGATTTTTTCCTCACGTCTAATCTTGTGGTTATTTACAATCTACATTAGGAACCAGCCTTAGACATCCTTTTTAGCCTCCTATTCCTTCGAGTTCAAGACCCGTAATTTGTTCTATGCTATCCATTCCTGGGTCTACTGTTTATGGGTAAGATCCAAATCTCTAATTGCATTTCTCTTTTCGCACATCGGATATATTCTTACTCCTTTTCTGTTCTATTAGGCGCTTTGCCAATATTTACCATCAGACTGAAATATAAAGACCTAGTAGGGAATAGGCTTGTCAGGGTAAGCTCCTTTCTATATCCTTTGCTATTTCACTAGACTCTGGAAACCATATCCTTACTTAGCTGCATTTCTACCCTTTTGAATTAGAATCCTTCCTGACAAGAATCTGGACCACATTAAAACTAGTGTGAGCTTTCACCAGCTGCCTGCAGGAACCCACGCACCCCAGCAGCGCATCACAGGGTTTTTTTCCCCTATTGGGGTTTTCCCTGGAGACTCCACTTCTACCTAGCCTTTTGGCTGGGTTTAAGAGGGGTTTTTAGGTAATTCTCTCTTTCATCTATTACAAGACTGTTGACCATCACAGAGGTAAGTGTTATTTACAACTGCCGAGAGACATATTTGGTTTCAAGTGCTTTATTATTATAAAGTTATTACACAAGGACACCTTGGCACTAAGCCGGTACCAATTTAAAGGGGTGCTGATAAAAGCAATCAACAATGCGGGGTGGGACCCCAAGGGTTTTGGCACCCATTCCTTCAGAATAGGTGTCACCACCTCAGCATGGCAGGGAGGTTTAGCCCCCCAACAGCTGAAAAATATAGGGGGCTGGAAATCAGACTGTTACAAAAGATACATCAGACCGCAATTAATATAGCCAGCCACCCTCACCTCCTCTTTTCTCTCTCCCCCCCTTCATACAGAAACACCAGGCGAAGGGAGGACCTCCCTGCAATCAGCATGGATTGTTGGCCACTCTTTTATTTTCAGGACGGGCCGATGGGCAGAGGAGACCAATGAAAGGCCACCTTTCAGGAACACCATTGCCTCGTGGTGGGGCTACAGGGGACTGCGGTGGGCAGAGATCCATGAAACATTAGCAGAGCTGGTCGCATACAGGGACCCGCCCGATCATACACTTAGGTGGCAATGACTTAGTAACGGTGGGGAGGAGGCAGTTACTCGAGGACATGTGCGCCTCCCTTGCAGGCATCGGACACAACTGGAGAGGAACAGAAATATACTTTTCAGCCATCCTAGCTAGGAGGAAATGCCAGGGGGCCAACTGTTAGAAATCTGTAGACATTTCTAGACAAAAAATCAACAGGGGGCTAGAGTAATTCTGCACAATAAGAGGACTGGGCTTCATTAAGCACCCAGCCATTACACTGGGTGATCCTGACCTTTTTCCCAAAGACGGCACCCACATATCAACTAAGGGCATGGAACATTTCTTTCGAGAAATTACAGCAACTCTAGCCTCCAGGGGTTGTAAATAAGAGATACTTTCGGGGGAACGCGGTCAGCCTGCAACCTGCCCACGTGTGGCGGCACGGCCCAGAGGGGGTAACCCCAAGACCCGGTGCCCAAAAGTATTGTGTATTATCTTATGATATGTGATTATTGTTATTGGCATAACCACATCTGTACAATAAAAACCTACGGCCTTTTATTGCCAACACTTGACAAACAATGTGTGAGCCAAATTATTCTGGGTAAGGGTAGGTTTCGGCTAAGTACTATGATGCATGCATATGGGTTCAGCAGTTATGGGCAATGCTGTAGTGCCTCACAAAGCGAGGCAGGGTAACTGCTGTTACCATCAGCAGGTCTGGAGAGATGCAGCACAACCCCCCCCCTCTCTGCTCCTCTCCTCTCCTCCTCCCCCCTGTCGTAGAGACACGCAGTGTACCAAGCACAATGCTGAGGAAGGGTGAGGTGTGAGCAATCACCTCACCCTTCCTTCATGCAGCTAGGTGCTAAGCATCCAAGGAAGCCAACAGGCAGGCAGGGATCAGGTTCAAAGACCTGCTCCCCAGGGGGCCAGACAGTCGGCTATCTGGCCGGGGGCTGACACATAACAGCCCCTACTACTATACATATCAAAGACCCAGGGCTCCCCCGGGTCTTATAAATACAGAGCGGCACGCTCAGAGAAAACACAACTAGTTTGTGGACCCTGAACGGGGACCCAAACACACAGGAGGTGCACTGTTGACTCAGTGCCTTCCAAACCTTTGCTTCTTTACCACAAAACCCTCCCACCCTACAAAAAACAGGAGAAGAACAAAGGAAAAGAAGTACAGGACACTGTACGGTGTCCACAACAAGTCGTGGGACTTAAGAAGGCGGGCACGGGCCAGAGGGTGTAAACCCAAGACCCGGTGCCCAAAAGTATTGTGTATTATCTTATGATATGTGATTATTGTTATTGACATAACCACATCTGTACAATAAAAACCTACAGCCTTTTATTGCCAACACTTGACAAACAATGTGTGAGCCAAATTATTCTGGGTAAGGGTAAGTTTCGGCTAAGTACTATGATGCATGCATATGGGTTCAGCAGTTATGCAGCTTCATGATTCTGGCATTGCAGCCGGGCTGATTGATATTGCTCGTGACCATGACAAGTGATTAAATACATTTCATCATGGCACAAGCCCAAATTTAGTTTTGTGATACCCGGCGTCACAGCAGGTCAGAAAGTGCATATTTATTTTGCCCTCACATTGTACAATAGTATAGCAACTGATTTATAAAGCGTGGTTTGTGCTAAGCAGGAACATGGTGTTTAGAGACACGCTCACCACCTCATGGTACTAGTCAATCCATGTAAATGTATGAGACAAATGTAATTCAGGCAAGGAATTGATATATTATCCCAATTTTTTCAATATAGAGGCCATCCCGAAATGGAGATTCCAGGCTATGAAATACCCAAATAAATTTATGGTAAGCCCACTGCATTAATGTTTATAAGCGCATCAGCTACATAGAAATTAAAGGTGCACTACCTTATGCCAGCCTATATTTATATGTATAATTACCCCACAAAGTGATAACTGGAACCATCAATCAGAAATCAGGGGACATGAATACGATGGTAAGGAATGCAACAGGATATTAAAGTAATCCTTCATTTCCTTCATTTCTAATCTATTACATAAAATGGATAATAAGAATGGAATGTTGCAGGGCATAGAATCCCTGAGTTTAGACATTAAGGGGCCGATTCATGGAACAAATGTGCGCCGAAAATATTTGCGCAAGCTGGCGCAGGCGTGAAAAAACAGGCGCACGTGTCGTGTTTTCCTCGGGATGTGCGCCAAACCCGTGCGTGGCGCACACAGGCGCACACGTCATTGCAACATCCTGAATGCCGTGCCGTGCGCGACGCGCACCGGGAAAGTGCACAACGTCGGCGCACACAACAAAAAGGGGGCAGGAAACGGGGCTTAACATGCGGAATGGGGAACAACGCGTGAAAAAGAAGGCGTAACTGAGGAAGTACTGCAGGGAAATACACAGCACGCCCACACGCACGCGAACCATACATATTCATGGAAACGAATACGGGAAACCTGCGCATGCTAAAAGACGCGCATAAGCGTCAACACGTCCGCCACATGAAGGCAGGCTGAAGCGTCCCACGCACAGTATAAAAGTGCGCGCAAACAACAAACACGTATATACAGCTATGATGAATACCCCATTTGTCGCAGCACTGATCGTGGGACACGGCAGGAGGAGGAGAATAGCCAGGGCCCGCATTTGTTTTCCCCGGACTAGCCTTTTTGGGATGCCTGACGACCAGGTCTATGGCAGGTATAGGTTTCCACCTCGTATCATCCTTGACCTGGTCAGGGAGTGGGAAAATGACCCTACATCCCCCACCCTGTGCTCCCAAGCATTGAGCCCCTTGGAGAAGGTGCTCAATGTCCTGCATTTTTTGGCCACTGGGTCATTTCAGTGGACAACTGCCATAGTGGCGGGGGTCTCAAAGGCCACGCAGTCACGCTGCTTACACCAGGTGTTGGCAATCATGACTGCGCGCCCCTCAGTCCGCAGGCACATATACATGCCCAGAAAACCCGCAGAAAGGCAGGCCGTTGTCCAGGACTTTTACAGGGTGGCACAATTCCCCAAAGTGCTCGGTGCCATAGATTGCACCCATATGGCTCTACGTCCACCTAGGGCCACCGAGCACATCTATCGAAACCGCAAGCACTGGCATTCCATCAATGTGCAGGTCGTATGCGATGCAAAGGGAATCATCACCTCTGTCTATGCAAACTGCCCTGGCTCCACCCACGACAGTTTCATATACAGAATGTCTGGCCTGAGCCGGGCCCTTGAAGCTGGGCAGCATGGCGACACATGGCTCCTAGGTGAGTACAAATGCCTGTGCACATGCATGCATACCACACACAGGCAAATACACAAACCCTAATAATCACAACCATTATCACGTCCCCAGGGGACAGAGCCTACCCTCTGAGCAACCACATGATGACGCCAATCCGGAACCCCACCACACCACCCCAGGTAAGATACAATGCTGCCCATATTGCAACCAGGGACATAGTGGAGCGCACATTCGGAGTGCTCAAGTCACGCTTCTGCTCCCTTGACCGTTCTGGCGGGCAGCTACTATATGCACCCCAGTAGTGTGCAGGATCATTGTGGCAACATGTGTCCTGCACAATGTTGCAACACGGTAGGGTGTACCGGTGGACATGGTGGTGCCCCCACATCCCCAACCACAGGCACAGGCGCTGCCCATGGGAGGGGATAGGGCACGTGGCGAGGCAGCCCGGACCCAGCTTGTGGCTACATTTTTCACCTTAACTCCCACCTCTGCGGAGTGCACACATGCCTGGCACATACCAGGTGACAATCGATGATGACAAAGAGACAGTCAACTGTCACAACCTTACCACCCTGAGAATGTTGCCACGGAAGTGCTACATTGTGTGCATCCCTAGCTACTTAATCCTAACCAATCCTGTGTGACCAAAAAGAACACATGCAAGGTGTGTATCACACCCCCCGCAAAACAGGCCATGACAATCCCTGCCATGTCACCCAAACCCTCCCAACCCACATCACCATTTTCTGCCACACCATGACATGGTAAGCAATAGCAAAAGCCCAACACATGACCAAAAAGATACGAAGTGACAAGTGGTAAATGGAAAGTGGCTCGAGACAATGACGCCTGACATGGAATCAGATGAAATGACTGACCAACAACCTCCCACACATACCAAGTCATACGCAAATGCTTTCCACCAGTTGTAGCATGAACATATCACTGAATGCCTGTTCACATGCACATTGGGCAAGGTAAAATCCCTACTCCAGAACCTGTGTGCTGTGTGCTGTGTGTGTCTCCTGCAACACACTGCTCAGCACACAGCACAGCGAGCAGCCATTGTGTTGCAGATACACCTTGAGCATCACATGAAAAATGACTAATTAAATAAATAACCAATTGACGCATGTACATGATCCCCAAATGGTCATGCGCTGCAGGGACACAGCGGGCCCCAGAAGGCAATATGTGTGCACCTGTGGGCATGGAAGGGGGGTTGTACATGTGGTGGATCTTTGTGCAACTGTGTGTGTCAGTAGGGACATGCACTCAATGCATGCATGTGAAATCAAGTGACCCTCAGTGTCCTCTACACATCACATGTGAACATTGCCCATGTGTAGACCCCAGCATGTCAAACCACACCAATCCCCTGACACCTGAAAAGTAAAGACAACACAGGAACAGGCATTGACCAGCAGAACACGTCATGTACACAGTACCCCACAATTACAATTTCAGAGTGCCCAAGACACTGTAGCCCAAGTCAACTGGCCAACAACAAAAGGCCCTCCCTCATTTACACATCACCATGACCTGCTGAACAACTGTGTCTGGGGCATGTAGCCTTCTTACTTTAAGTCTACCTGGCTACAGGATCACCGTACACCTTGATCTCCATGTTCCACCGTTCGTGTAAATAGGGTTCAGCCCCCTCAGAGGCCACCTTGACTAGTAAAAATACCAAATCGTAGAGAACTCCAAGGAGGCAAACCCACGAACCAGAGAAAAAGCCTGTAGGCACCAAAAAACCCTGGAAGAGCCTCCATTAGATGACTTGAAGTAGCCGAAAATATCCAAGCACATGTCCAAGCACAATGACAGAACAACCAAGGTAGCACAGTTCAACAATGCTCCAACAGGATGGGTACCATGTTCGGTACATAATAAACAATGATGATGCAACAACTGATGGGTAGTGTCACAGCTCTGTTGTCCAGGCTCAGGAGTGGCATGAAACAACCACCCCCTCTGTGGTCTGTGCGCCTGAACGGTCAAACTTACACAGGCCTCTGAGACCCCAGCGGGGAAGGAGGGTCAGGGATATGTTGTTCGGACAGGCATTGGTATTCAGGATAACCGGAAAGAGAGGCAGGAGAGGGGAGTAGGATTGTCAAGGGAAAGTAGGCAAAATACAAAAAACAACAATTGACAATAACACATGCTCAATCAGACAAAACATGTTCATCATGCACATTGTAGCAAATGAGTCAAACGCAAGCCAAAGAGATCTCTGGGGTGAGTGCTGGCCTCCTGCCTGCGCACTCTCAGGTCCGGTAACAGGAGCAGTTGAATGCTGCAAAGAGAGTGTGAGTTACTAATCTGTGTGTGTTCACAACACACACACACAACACCATTCATGCCCCAAAGTAAGTGACTCCTCCACAAACACTCCTGTCTGCTGCTTTGTACCCATACGTTAGCTTGGCCATGTGATGGTTCATACACTGTCAATGCAGTAAGGCAGGCGCACGTGGGGGCGCGGGAAATGAAAGACCAATGCGTCAAGAATCACACATCATACAATGGTCCCTGGGTGAGCAGCTAGACGCATATAGTGAGGTGCGGCTTCAGTACAAGTTGTGTTCTTGTATGCGCAGATTTCGATAGGTAGTGCACGTGTCAATTTGCACATGCTAATGATATGCACTGCACACGAGTCCATGCCTTGCTGGGTGTCCATGTGCGCTGCATCAGTTTCTGGCTAGGAACGCTACTGCGCTAATAACTTGGATTCTATGGAGCAGGGGGGACCGGAGGATATGTGTGACAGCCCCTGCGTGTGCCCGTGACAACTTGTCATTTGTCCCCCAACGCATTTTAGCTGGACTGTGCGCTTCAACAACAATATATATGCAAGTACCCCATCATTGGCGCTACTTAGCATGCATGTGCAAGTGGCCTGGTGGAAGGTTGGCTGTGGTGTGGCCCCCTTGTGCTGCTCACCTGGCGTGGAGCTCCTGGGAACACGTCTGCTTCTCTTGGAAGTCTGAGCACAAGCCCTGTGCCACTGCTTGCGCACACATGCGCATGTGTGCCCCACCGAACGTGGCCAGCTGTCTGTAGAAGTATGCCCCATGTCTGCTGGCAAAGGTGGTTTGGAGGCTCATTCTCCTGCAGAAAGGGCACAAAACAGATAATTAACACTGGAAAGTTCCCTGTGTGTGTCTCTTCATGCTAGTTGTGACTGGGCCATGTCAGAGACCTACATCAGAATTCCTCCCACCATCAGTGTGACTTTGACATGCAAAGGGTGCCAGCCACTGTCTACATCATGGGTGCACAACATACAGGCCGTGGGCCAGTTGCGGCCCGCCATGCCGTTTTGTCCGGCCTGCCAGCAACAAAGACTTTCCTAATGGAGGGCGGCCTGCAAGCAATATCGGCCGCCCTCCATTAGGAAAGTCTTTGTTGTCTTCCAGGCCGGACAAAACACTGGCCCTCATTGGTTCAGTGCACACAAACCACACAGCTCCTACGAGCCACGTAGTGTGTGTGTGCTGCACCAATGGAGTGCCAGCACTACGGCTGGCGTGGCCAGTAAGGCTGGATGCCGGAAGGCATTTCAGCCTTGTCACGCCCACGCCAGCCGTAGTGCCAGAAGCCTCGCCAGCGTTCCAGCACGTCCGGGTAAGTACATGGTGGGGGGCTGTATGTTTGTATGTGTGGGTGTGTGTGTGTCTGCCTCGGGTCCGTCCTGACTGTGTTTTTTGTTTTTGTATGTATGTTGAGATGTGGAGGTGGGGGGGGGGGTGTCGGGTGTGTATGGGTGTGTATGGGTGTGTTTGTATTTGTATGTCTGCAGTGTATGTTGAGATGCGGGGTGGGCGGTGTGTGTCGGGTCTGCCTGAATGTGTTTGTGTGTAAGTTCAGTGTATGTTGAGATGCGCAGGGGGGTGTGCGTCAGGTCTGCCTGAATGTGTTTGTGTGCAAGTGCAGTGTGTGTTGAGATGCAGAGGGGGGGTGTGTGTCGGGTCTGCTTGAATGTGTTTGTGTGCAGGTGCAATGTGTGTTGAGATGCGGAGGGGGTGTGTGTTTCGGGTCTGGCTGAATGTGTTTGTGTGCAAGTGCAGTGTGTGTTGAGATGCGGAGGGGGTGTGTGTGTCGGGTCTGCCTGAATGTGTTTGTGTGCAAGTGCAGTGTGTGTTGAGATGTGGAGGGGGGGTGTTTGTCGGGTCTGTTTGAATGTGTTTGTGTGCAAGTGCAGTGTGTGTTGAGATGCGGAGGGGGGGTGTTTCGGGTTTGCCTGAATGTGTTTGTGTGCAAGTTCAGTGTATGTTGAGATGCGGGGGTGGGGTGTGTGTCGGGTCTGCCTGAATGTGTTTGTGTGCAAGTTCAGTGTATGTTGAGATGCAGGGGTGGGGTGTGTGTCGGGTCTGCCTGAATGTGTTTGTGTGCAAGTGCAGTGTATGTTGAGATGTGGATGTGGGTTGTGTGTCGGGTCTGCCTGAATGTTTGTTTTTGTGTGCAAGTTCAGTTTATGTTGAGATGCGGGGGTGGGGTGAGTGTCGGGTCTGCCTGAATGTGTTTTTGTGCAAGTGAGGTGTATGTTGAGATGCTGGGGGGTTTTTCTCAGGTCTGCCTGAATGTTTGTTGTTGTTGTGTGCACGTTCAGTGTATGTTGAGATGTGGGGTTGGGGGTCTAGGTCTGTATGCGTGCATGCTTGTGAGTTTGTTTGGTGAGTTGGGGGGTGGAGGGGTTCAGGTCTGTATGGATGCATGGTGTATGCTTGTGAGTTTGTGTGCTGAGTTGGGGGTGGGGGGTTGGGTATGTGTGGGTGCATGGTGTATGCTTGTGAGTTTGTGTGCTGAGTTGGGGGTGGGGGTTCGGGTCTGTATGGGTGCATGGTGTATGCTTGTGGGTTTGTGTGCTGAGTTGGGGGTGGGAGGGTTGGGTCTGTATGGGTGCATGGTGTATGCATGTGAGTTTATGGGCTGAGTTGGGGGTGCAGGGTTCGGGTCTGTATGGGTGCATGGTGTATGCTTGTGGGTTTGTGTGCTGAGTTGGGGGTGGGGATTTGGGTCTGTATGGTTGCATGGTGTATGCTTGTTAGTTTGCATGCAGGGGTGAGGGGGTTGGGGTCTGTATGAGTATGTATCCATGGTGCATGCTTGGTGGCATGGGGCATAGTGTTTGCTTCAGGGGTGGGTGTCTTGGGGCATAGTGTTTGCATGAGCGATGGGTGTCTTGGGCCATAGTGTTTGCATGAGGGGTGGGTGTCATGGGCATAGTGTTTGCATGAGGTGTGGGTGTCATGGGGCATAGTGTTTGCATGAGTGGTGGGTGTCTTGGGGCATAGTGTTTGCATGAGCGGTGGGTGTCTTGGGCCATAGTGTTTGCATGAGGGGTGGGTGTCATGGGCATAGTGTTTGCATGAGGGGTGGGTGTCATGGGGCATAGTGTTTGCATGAGGGGTGGGTGTCATGGGGCATATTGTTTGCATGAGGGGTGGGTGTCTTGAGGCATAGTGTTTGCATGAGGGGGTGGGTGTCATGGGGCATAGTGTTTGCATGTGGGGTCGTGGTCTTTGGACATAGTGTTTGCATGAGGGGTGGGTGTCATGGGGCATAGTGTTTGGTCGGGGAGTGGGGGCCATGGTGCATAGTGTTTGCTTGAGGGCTGGGTGCCTTGGGGCATAGTGTTTGCTTGAGGGGTGGGTGTCTTGGAGCATAGTGTTTGGTCGGGGTGTGGGGGCTATGGGGCATAGTGTTTGCTTGAGGAGTGGGTGTATTGGGGCATAATGTTTGCATGAGGGGTGGGTGTCTTGGGCATAGTGTTTGCATGAGGGGTGGATATCATGGGGCATAGTGTTTGGTCAGGGAGTGGGGGCCATGGGGCATAGTGTTTGCTTGAGGGCTGGGTGTCTTGGGCATAGTGTTTGCTTGAGGTGTGGGTGTCTTGGGGCATAGTGTTTGCTTGAGGGGTGGGTGTCTTGGGGCATAGTGTTTGCTTGAGGGGTGGGTGTCTTGGGGCATAGTGTTTGCATGAGGGGTAGGTGTCTCAGGACATGGTTTTATGAATGAGGGGTGGGTTTCTTGGGGCATAGTGTTGGCATGAGGGGTGGGTGTCATGGGGCTTAGTGTTTGGTCAGGGCGAGGGGGCCATGGGACATAGTGTTTGCTTGAGGGCTGGGTGTCTTGGGGCATAGTGTTTACTTGAGGTGTGGGTGTCTTGGGACATAGTGTTTGCTTGAGGGGTGGGTGTTTTGAGCCATAGTGTTTGCTTGAGGGGTGGGTGTCTTGGGGCATAGTGTTTGCATGAGGGGTGGGTGCCTTGAGGTATAGTGTTTGCATGAGGGGTGGGTGCCTTGGGGCATAGTGTTTGCATGAGGGGTGGGTGTCTTGGGGCATAGTGCTTGCATGAGGGGTGGGTGTCATGGGGCATAGTGTTTGGTTGAGGGGTGGGGCCATGGGGCAGAGTGTTTGCTTGAGGGGTGGGTGCCTTGGGGCATAGTGTTTGCATGAGGGGTGGGGGCCATGGGGCATAGTGTTTGCTTGAGGGGTGGGGGCTATGAGGCATAGTGTTTAAAAAAAATTGGGGGTTGAAAAAGTCACCTGCCACGCCACGCCCCACCGCGCCTACCACCCCACCTACATTTACTTTTCGGCCCTCTATAGCCATCATGTAAGGTACTTTCGGCCCTCTGTCAAAATCAGTTGTGCACCCCTGGTCTACATCATGAAGTGCATCAAGCACATGTAGAGCAAATAAAAGAAACATACATGACAATGTATATCAATTAATGGACACATCAATCATGAACCCACCCAAATCTAATACAGACATGCCATGGATAAAAACCCCACAATCCCCACTAGGGGTGTCAACACAAGTAGTACAGCAGCAGACAGGCCACATATATGACAGTCCAAAGACCTTGTGTAAATGACTGTAACACCGAACCATCCTTGCGAGCCCATGGATAAGGGAAGCAGGAGTGGCCTATGTGAGTCAGGACCTCAAGCTGCAAACACATACACGAGACAAGCTTGAAGGGCCCAGCTGGAACAGACAGTGGATGCTTTCAAAAGCCACAAAGCACCACACTGTCACATGAATGCAAAATAGACAAGCAATTTTAAACTATATTAACTAATTAAACTAACTATGAAAAACCTATATTACCTAATAATCAAACACAATATTAACTAACTAAACTAAAAAGAAAAAGAAAAACATGGCCACATATGACCTGGGGGGGCACCCAAGAGGGGGGAGGTACAGGGTGCACATCAACACCCACATGCGATGATGTTGAGACAAAAAAAAAATCCTCCATGGGCTCAACGCCTGCACAGCCTGACCTGTGTGGGAGATATCTCGTCATCCGAGTCAGCCTCTTCCTGAAAAGGTTGACGTGGCACAGGAGCCCAGCCACACCTAGGCGCAGTTTGCCCCTCATCGGCAGCAAGTCTGCCGGACGGGTGAGCCTGGTTCTGTGTGGCGATTAGACATAGGTCAGCATGCAGAACCTCACATGATACACGTGCTTCCTCTTGCAAGGTAACACGTGTAACACGGAGTTCTTCCTGCGTGGGCTGGCTGGACAACTGATGCACCTCCCGGCAAGCACGTAGCTCAGCCGAGATGGTACGCTCAAGCTGCACAAACCTCTCCTCTGACTGCTCCCTCTGGGAAATCAAGAGGACACCCAGAGTGGATCTGAGGGACTCATACTCAGCCCTCAGGGCCTCCATGTGTGCCTCTGTGTGAGCAGTAATTGCTTGACGCAAAGACAGCATTTCAGCCTGGCATGCCCTGTCTGAGGCCGCTATGCCCAGCCTGAGCGAGCCTGAGCGAGCGGGTCGTGTACTGTGCCGCCCGCTCCTGGAGAAGCATCTGCTTAGCAGGGGGGAGCACGGATTGGGCCACACGCTCCATGCTCACCGCGATGTTTTCCATTGCTGCCCCCTGGCGTTCTGAATTGGCAGTCATGCCTTGCTCCCACTCAGTATACTTCGGTGGCGCACGGCCACCGCGTTGCTGGGCTTGACACCTGCGGGTCCCAAGTATCGGCCATCCTTGTCGGGTCGGCACCACCCGCGGCTGCAGGACTACATTCCCCCGTCGACGTGATGTCCCAGGCACATCAGCGACTGGTGTGGAGGGTGACCCTGCGTCCCGATCCACCACAGGCAGAGGTCCCACCACCATCTGGCCCTTCAGTGCAGGGCTCGCGGACAGAGAGCGTCCACATCAGAATCACTCATCCCTGACAAACGGACCTGATGCACATCCAACTCGACATGGATGTTAGAGTGGTCATCTGGGCTGGACTCACTGCCAGCCATAGACAAGATGGTCTGTAACACATGTGGGTTCTCGTGGTCTACCACCCCACAACCCCCACTTGTGCCGGGTTGCTGTTGTGATAACAACCCTGTGCCTGGCCTTATAACACCATCCTCTGGCTCCATTGCGTCATCATCTGAAAAGTGGAGAAACAATAACATTAGTACACATGTCAGCAGCACATAACACACACACACATAGATAACACACAGACAGCCAACACATGAAGCAGACATGTCACACACAAATGAGAAGGTCACTTTGACATTGCATCAGTGAGTAGGCATGTAGAACGGTGTAACACAGCTCAGAAGTGGGTTGATGCAGTGCAGTACATGTGTACATTACCCACTATCTACATGAACAAGTACATCATGATGTGTATCAATGAACGTGAAGGCAGTGCAAGGGCAAGTTCAGGCATCACGTGCAATGTGCATGCAATGGGTTGCATAGCTACAAGCAACCCCCCCTCGCCCTAAGTGAAAATGCAGGGATGCCTTGCATGGTAGCAAAAGGGTGACCAGAGACCTGTGTATTGGCAGACAGTGTTGACAAGCATCAATTGCATCATCTGAGTCAACTGACAAAAGAGCAGATGATGATGGGACAGTAAGCAGGACACATGATGAACTCTCAGTAGTACACCCATGTGTGCAGAAGCCACTGCAACAGTTGGACAGAGTCAGTGGGCCTGAAACAGGGTGAGGCCTGTGCCCCACACAGACTGTGACACCCTAAACATGTGTGTGATGCAGGACTGAGCCAGAGTGGGCATTGGATGGCTGATTAAATGCCATGAAATGTAGGTCACCCTGGACACGTACTACAATGATCATCCAGTCAAGGACACATAGGGGCTGCATGGAATGAACATGGAGCATGAATGGGCACTCATGTCCCTGCAGAGCATCTGCCATATGCACAGTCCAAGGGAAACACCCTGAATGATGGACAGAGGATGTACCCTACTGCATTTGTCTGGCAAGTTGGCTGGTGGAAGTTTGCATGTACACAGGAGGCTTGAACAGGCCATTGCAGTACTGCAAAATTATGCACACCAGTGCAATGGTGAAATTGGGGAGCGGGGGGGCAGAGGGGCAAGGGAGCATGCCTACGTGGAGTCCCGCATGCAGGCAGAGGACACATGCACGTCAGTCATGCAATGACATAGTCCCAGTGCTGAGAGGACACACACCCCAGGCTACATGCAGAAGGGCCAGTGAGCTGGAACATGGACCAGAGGGGCATCCGGGTGACTGGCATTTGAGTAGGGTACAAGTGTGGTGATGAGGACAGTCCCCGTCTGCTCTACATGTCCACCATCCTGCACAGCAGGCACGCATCAGTGAAGCATTGCATGACTTGCACATGAGAACCATGTACACATGACATGCAGTGGCAGTCAAGCACAACACATCACACAAGCAAAACACACATGTCCTCGAAGAGCAGGCGACAACACTCACTGGATGGGGCATCAAAGTCCTGCATCACTCTCACTCCTTCGACCATTTCTGTTGGTATGAACTCCACAACGATTGACTCGTGCAGAGTGAGGTTGTCCTCCTCAGGTAGTGGCCCACCACCAGTCACCAGAGTCATGTTGTAATTAGAGGCACGCTTCACCTTAGTGCTGCGTTAGAGGTCATTCCAATGCTTTGTGCACTCTTGCACTGTGCGCACCTCATGGCCGAATACACTCACATGATCCACAACTTGCTTCCAGTGGGTATCACGATGGGCAGCCGTAGTTTGACAATTCGGCCCCACTAGCATGTCATGGTTGTGTTCCCGCACGTAGTCCACAAGCAAGTCGAGTTCCTGCTTGCAGAAAGGCTTCTTCCTCGATGTGCCGGAGGCCGTAGCTGTGTCTGGGGTCCCAGCCTGTACTGCAGGTGCAACCTTCCTCCTCTTGGACGCTGGTCCGGACCCTGGCTAGCAAATGCCGCCCTGGTCAGTATGGGCAGTGGCGCTGGTGGAATGAGCCAAGGGAGTGGCAGGTGGAACATGGAGTGAAGCCCTGACCTGCATCAGTGGCTGATGGGTGCCCTGGAATGGACCCTGCGCAGCAACATCCCCTGTGGCAGGGTCATTGACCGGGACTGACTTGGTTGGTAGACTCACAACCGGGGTGGTGTTGGCTGCATCTGCCCCTGCACTTGCCAACACCCGGCTGGTCGGTGCAGCAGAGGACATTACTGCCCCAGGGAGACGTGCCTCGGTCAGGGCAGCCCTGCGTGCACCTATGGTGTGCCTCCTGTCCTCCTGGAAATCTTCCATGGACTCTTCAAGTGCCAACGCAGCCTGCGCTGGCAGACCCTGAGCCTGGGTGGTGGTGTCCACAGCTGCACCTGCAGCTACCACTACCCTTGGGCCCATGGCAGTCGATGAAACGGACTGCCGGGTCACGTGGGCGCCAGTGCCAGATGCAAGTACTGCATCTCCCGGAGCCGCAGGGGGTGGTGGCATGACTGCACCAACACGTGGTACAACATCATGCCGAGCTGACGCACCCCTGCCTCTTCCCCCTCTGCAGCCACCCTGGACACCCTGGAGTCCCCCTACTCCCTGGTCACCCCGGCCACACCCCTGACCATGCCCGCCACGTGGAGTATGCCCAGCTGAGGTGCCCCTCACCTTTGTGGCCTCCCAGCCATGGCACAAATGGAGTAGTGCTGGCACAAATGTAGTAGTGCCAATGGGAGGTGCACACGACAATTGTCCTGGACAATTGGGGTGAAGGAGGTGGGATACAAGATGTTAATAGAACCCCTGCACCTGCGAGGCTGTATGTGACCCCGGTATATGAAGTGATGGGTCACGCAATGCTCAGGCACCCCAAAACTGCAGTAAAACTGTGCACGCAACCCCCGGTAGCCCACGTGTGTGGAATTAACCTCCCGCAGTACACAGTGGCACCCAGGGACACGAAAAACACATACGCGTGGGACACGCAGGTTACTATGAGCTCAAAAATGGGTACATAATACACAGGGGCACCCGCAGTGGGAAAAATAGCGTGCATGACTCACCGTCAGACTAGCGTGATAATGAAAAACACGTGTAGCCTATACCCCCGCCAAAAGAAGAGATACTTCCTTGATCCGCTATGAAGTTGTGATGGTGCACGAAACAATACGAAGTAGCAACACACCCATCGGTCTCCACGAAAGGCACGTACAGCGAACTGCTGGCCACGCTCACCTTTAACCCATGCTGAGTGAAACGCCCGCGCTCGTCACATCACTTACGCGCTTAGACCCTTTCCTCGGATTACATGCAGTAACACGCGGACGTGCTGTTTTTTCACGTGCTGAATCACTATGCACCCGTCACAAGGGAAATGCCCTCGCGCATAACGTCACAGACAAGCTTACACGCTAAGGGCCTTTCCCCGAATTACACGTTGGCGTGCACTTTTTTCACATGCCAAGTCACTCCGTATCAAGCTGGCCACGCGACAACACACGGAAGACCACGCTCCTGCCCTGAAGGCCATTTTCCTGCCCCCCGAGAGCCCCGAGCACGCTCCCACCTGCCATCTGCTGCTGCCTGCCTGCTGCCACGGTGCCCTGCCATTTGGTGCCTGCACATCTGCCACCTGCAGGGGTCCGGTTGCCGTGACCACCCCTGCTGAAACAGAAGACTCTCGACTGGCTCCACAGCCCAGCCCCAGGACACAGTTGCCCACCCACACCTGCCTCGGGGGTTGCCATGTCCAACACAACACCATCTGGCACCAGTGGCAACCCCACAGCAGAGAGGCAGAGGGCTGCCAGCTTCAGTGACAAAGAAGTTGGCATCCTGGTGGAGCAAGTCCTGGGGCATTATGATGCCCTCTTTGGAAGTTCACGCACTGACTATGAAGGACGGAAGGGGATCTGGAAGGACATCGTGGCTGCCATCAACATGGAGGGGGTTGCCGCCCACGACATGCAACACGCCCGGAAGTGCTGGGAGTACTTCAGGTCCAGGACCCCCAGCAAGGCCCGGCGCCTCTTGAAGGCAGAGGATGTGGAGGGGTGCCGGGTCCGCCTGGCCAACATCCAGACGAGGGTCCTGGAACGCATAAGCCCAGCGCTCCACATCCAGATCCTTCAGAGGCAGACCTGTCTGGAGTTGAGCGGTAAGTGGCCATGCATTGCTGTGTGAAACAGGGCATGTAGGTGTGTGCTGGTAGTCATCTACTTGCCTGTATGTGTGACATAGGCCATGTATGGATGTGTGTGTGCAGGGACATCATGGTGCTGCATGTGAGACCAGTCATGCATGAAACACGTGGATGGTGCATGTGTAACAATGCAACGTGTGGAGCAGCATGCGGAATGCGCACATAAATGCATGCCTGTCTCTGTTCTTGGACATGGATGGGGTGTGAGAGATGGATGCTGCTGTCATGGACATGTATAGTGTACATGTTTGTGTATCTGAGTAGCGTGTTTCTGACTTTGAAACGCCATGGATGTTTGACACATGTCCGTGATGATGTGTTGAATCACTGATGCAGTCTAGTCATCCTTGTATCCACTCTGTCTGTGGTGTACGAGGCCAGATGCATGAGCCTCCGGTTATGTGTGTGCATGGATCAGTATGACCCATGATGCATGTGAGTTTGAAGACAACATTGTATGTTAATAGAGGCCCTTGGACATAGATGCCAATGTTGATTGCATGCGCCGTGCCTGTTTCTGCATGTGTGTTGCCTGCATTGACACATGTGTTGTGGAGGGACATGATGGAAGGGACGTTTGACAGTGCCAATCATGTGCTATTGCTTCCTGTCTAGGGGACTATTGTACAGTACCCTGATGCTTGTGTTCTATGTCTCCCTCTACACAGCGTTGAATGAAGAAGAGGCGGAGATGGCGCTGTGGAGCAAAGCGGCGGGATGCTTCCACCGGCCGGCGACGCAAGACCTAGCCACCCTCCCAGGAATTACCATCATCTGGGAGCGAGGGGAATGGTGCTGCGTCTGCCACTACGGCGGCAGCGGAAGGGGCGGGTGAGCCCCCACATGGGCTTTCGATGGCAGAAGACAGTGCAGAGCCATCCAGGTTGGTGGTGTACACAGAGGAGGAGGAGGCCGCTACTGAGCCCTACATGGGGCCTGGTGGGGGTGGTACCACTGGTGCAAGTGGTGCAGTCCAGGGACAGGGTGAGGAGGCAGCGCAGGTCGCCATGGAGAGGCCTGTGCATGTCACTGTCCCTGGCCCTGTGACTGCACCAGCATCCCCCAGGCCCGTCTGCAGGTAGGGGTGAGGCCCACGTCATCTGGCACTCCACTACCTGCGGACGAGGAGACCCGTGACCGTATGGAGTCTGTCCTGATTGGTGACATTCGTGATGACATGCGTGCTTCCTGGGGGGACCACGCATGTCATCACGAAGAGCTGCGTGGCAACGTGGCCCAGTTGGGAGGGGCCCTAGTCGGAGGGTTCCTACATGTGTCGGGCACTCTGGCAGACCTCTCCTCCTTTGTGCAGACTATGCGCCAGTCATTCTCCGTGCCCTCTTCCGGCCCAGATTCCACCAGGGCCCCCTGTGGACCTGCCCCGGCCAACGCAGGCAACTTATTGGAGATCACATCCCTGCCACAGTCAGGAGTCAGAGGTCCAGCAGGGGTGGACACCCCACCAACTGGAGACCAGCAGATGGAGGATGTGCCGACATCATCGGGCAGGGCACATGGACGGCAGCAGCAGGCTCAAGGTGCGAGCGATGATTGCTCGGGCCATCAACATCAGAGGGGCAGGCATCGGCCGGAAGGCAGGAGGACCCTGGAATGGGAGTGTCTTCTGTGTGGCAGCAGTTGGGCCAGCAGATAGATGCAGAGCAGCGGCGGGCGGAAGGGCACGGCGCACTATGGTCAGGGTGGAGTACTCCATGCACAGGGCATTGAGGCGGGCTGAGTGCCTTGAGGCAACTCGCAGGGAGTTGGAACAGGTCATGACTGCATCCCTGCGAGATCTCGGGGAGAGGCCAGCCTCTGGGACATCGACATGGAGTTCGATGATGCCCTGGCCCGGGACACCACAGAGTGAGTGTTACGCTCACCTGGTATCCACAGGGATGCCATCCAGCCAGCTAGTCGCTGATGCCCTTCCTGATGGTTCCCCTGTGGTCTCGGTGTCAAGGGAATTCTGCCTGGAAAATGAAGACTATGTCAGGACTGGGCGACCAAGGTAAGCAGTTTAATTCCCTACCTCCTTGTATTTCCAGCCCCTCCAGGTTCCCTTCTCACCTGGTTGCCGGAATCAGTGGGCTCTCCATCCTGCTCTCGGGGCAGGGGCGCGTTGGCTTTTGTGGGCGCTGGCGGTCCAGTTACTTCACTGACTACGGCCCTTGTAGTGTCTTTCATGTAGGTCTTATTGCAATTAATGCGTCGTATTTCTTGCATGCCTTTTGTCTGTTCTAATGTCTCTTTTTATCTCCTCTAGGGGCATGGAGTGTCCACTCGGAGAACGGGATGTGCTGGTTCTCACCGGGAGATGATGGCGCGCTATAGCGCTATAATGCAGTAAGGAGGCGCTTTGCATAGCGCAGTGATGCCTTGTCCTCACTGACCTGCGTTTTTGTCTTTTCGTAGGTCGCGGAGAGTACCCAGCGCAGATGGGGTTTCCGGAGCAGTGCCGGTCGAGAAGTAACCAGCCAGGTAAGTCTTTAAGCGCTTTTATGGTTGTAATGTCTCTAGTACCTCCGTTAATAATGTCTTTCTCCTTTTCTCAGGTCCCTCGATCTGGGCGGTGAACTCCTCCAACAGAGATGCCCAGGAGCTGTGAGCAGAGATGGATGAAGATTGCAGGTAAGATTCTGCTGCTAACAATGTTTTCTTTGTTTTTTCTGCAGGCCCGGAATTCGTCGGGTTCGCGAGAAGCTGGACACGGTGAGCGTCACATTGCTAGAAGCAAAGTAACGCGAAGCGTGTGTTCCTGTTCGAGTGTGGTTTAAATAGCCACTGTAAAGTAGTCCAGGTAAAGTAGTCCCTAGGCCACCACACCCAAAGCACTAGACTGCATAGCTTGGTTCTAGGAACCCAGCTATGTGGATGCCTCCATGTTGGCTGAAAGCCTTAATAAATTAGTCCCTTAAGCCGATGCCTCTCCTAACTGATGAGCCTGGCGCCAGGACTGGCCCCAAGAGGGCTTGAAAAGTGGAAGTCTGGCCATATTAAAGATCCGAGCCCTGATTCCACCTGGGTTGTGGGCTTGCCAGTGGGAGTCAGGGCTGAGGGTCGTGACAGCACTCCCCCCCAAGGCCCCTCCCAAGGTGTGTCTTCTGCCTGGTCCAGGTTTGGTTGGGCAGTTTTGATGAAACTTCTTGATCAGACGTGGTGCATGAATGTTTTCACTGTGTTCCCAGGACCTATCTTGAGGCTCAGTACCTTTCCAGTCGACGAGATAGTACAATTTGGCTCTAGAGTACTTAGAGTCCAGGATGCCTTTCACTTCGAATTCTGGTTCTCCATCTATTAGTATAGGTTGAGGTTGTGTTTTGATTTGTGTACCGGGTTGTACTGGTTTTAAGAGGGATACATGGAATACCGGATGGATTTGTAGATTAGGCGGTAGATTTAACTTGACAGCTGCTGGATTGATAATTGCCTTGATGGTATAGGTTCCCAAATATCAAGGTTGGAAGGTCCGAGTCCCTTTGATGGGGACGTATTTGGCGGCTAACCAAACCTGGTATCCTACTTGATAGTCTGGAGCCTTTTTCCGATGCTGATCGGCGAAGTGCTTTTGTTTTTCTTTAGCATGAATAAGATGTTCCTTTGCCTTTCTGAATGCTCGAGTGATGGTTGTATGAAGAGTCTTTACTGCGGGCATTTCCAAGCTGGCAGGAAAGTCCAGTTCTGACGTACGTGGATGTCGCCATACAAGGTGTATAAGGGAGTTTGGCCTGTGCTAGAATGTACAGAGTTGTTATATGAGTACTCGGCTAGCCACAGTAAATCCTTCCAATCTCTTAATTCATGGTGCAGCATGCACCGTAAATACTGCTCGAGGGTCTGGTTGGTCCTCTCAGTTTGGCCGTCTGTCTGGGGGTGGTGACTGGTGGATAGTCGAAGGTCAATCTGAGCCATTGCACAATATTTTCTACAAAAATTGGATATAAATTGGATGCCTCGATCAGAGACCAGAACTGATGGAAAGACATGCAGCTTGACAATGTTTTCCAGAAATACTCCTGCTAGAGTGGAGGCGTCCGGGAGGCCTTTAAGAGGAATAAAATATGCCATCTTTGAGAACAAATCCACGATTACAAGAATGGTGTTAAAGCCTTGATTTGATGGCAGATCCGTGATAAAGTCGAGGGAAAGAGTGTGCCATGGAGCGGGAGGGATGTCCAGTGGTGTAGGAGACCTGATGGTTTCTGTTTCTGTGATTTATTTTGTGCGCAGACACCGCAGGATTGAACATACTGGAAAATATCCTTACGCCAGGTAGGCCACCAAAAGTTCTTCTTTACCTTGGCTAAAGTTTTAGCGATTCCAGGGTGTCCTTCGATCAGGGAGTCATGATAACCTGAAATGATATGCTGTTGCAACTCCTTCTCGGGTAAATATAGCCAATCTCTAAAGTAAGGTAACTGATCCTTGATGCAATACTGCTCGCCCTGAGTTTGCCATGCAAGGAAAGCATCCGGGTTCATTGACTGACAAATTTTGTCCTGTAATTCGGCTTGTGATAAGGCTGTTGTGATGCCCAAGATTTTGTCTTCAGGTATGATCGGTACCGGGTCTGGAGTGGTATACACTGTTTCATCAATGCCCATTCGAGATAAGGCGTCAGCTTTCCCATTCTTGACCCCAGGTCGAAAGGTGATTACGTAGTCATATTTTTCGAAGAAGAGTGCCCACCGTAACTGGCGTGAAGACTGGGCTTTGGCTGTTTTGAGATATTGCAGGTTCTGGTGGTCAGTGATCACTGTAATGGTGTGTCTAGATCCCAGAAGATAGTGCCGCCACGCCTTAAAAGCGGACTTGATGGCTAGGAGTTCTTTGTCCGTGATAGTGTAATTTAGTTCCGGAGGTGAAAACATTTTCGACCAGAAGGCCACATGATGCAGCTGGACGCTTTCTGGGTCCCTCTGTGACAGGACCGCTCCCATCGCCATACTGGAAGCATCAGTCTCCACGATATAAAGGAGGCCTGGACGAGGGTGCCTCAGGATTGGTGCAGAGTTGAACCTTTGTTTTAGTTCCTGGAAGGCTCTTTCTGCTTCCTCAGTCCAAGCAAACTTTTTATTGCTTTTTCATAGCAATACCGTGATCGGGTGTACAACCTGAGAGAAGTCTGGAATAAACCGGCGGTAAAAGTTTGCAAAGCCTAGCATGCTCTGTATGCCCTTCAGAGATGTTTGTGATGGCCATTTTAAAATTGCGTCCACTTTATGCACGTCCATTCTGATGCCTTTCAGTGAAAGGATGAAACCAAGGAATTCTACTTCGGTGACGTGAACAAAGCATTTTTCCAGCTTTGCGTACAAACGATTTTGGCGGAGCTTGGTGAGGACTGAACGAACATGCCTGATATGATCTTGTTTTGAGGCTGAGTAGATCAAGATGCCATCTATGTATACTAAGGCGCAAACGTCAATCAGTTCTCTCAGGACATCATTCATGAAATATTGAAACGCTGCAGGAGCGTTAAACAAGCCAAAAGGCATGAATTGATATTCAAACAAGCCATATTTGGTACGGAAAGCGGTTTTCCACTCATCTCCGCTTCTGACCCGGACCAGGTGTTATGCTCCCTGAAGGTCTAATTTGGTATAGATCTGGGCATCTTTGACTTGGTCTAGCATTTCCGGGATAAGAGGCAAGGGGTAGCGATTTTTCACAGTTATCTGGTTTATTGCATGGTAATCAATACAGGTCCTCAAGTCCCCTTCCTTTTTCGGTACAAAGAACAAAGGACTGGCTGCTGACGACTTAGATGGGCGGATTAATCCGTTTGCGAGGTACTGGTCCAAATAAGTTTTCAGGTGAAGGTTTTCTGGCTCGGTGAGAGCGTAAATCCTGCCGCATGGGATTTGTGCCCCAGGAACAAAGTCGATTTGACAATCATAAGGCCTATGCGGCGGCAACGTGTTCGCCTGGTCTTTTTGGAATACATCCTGAAAGTCACGATATTCATATGGCAAAGTATTAGTTACTCCCAAGGTAGAGGCTTTAATACTGGAAGTTTTGGAGACACAGGAGTCGGGTTTCGGGTCAGGAGAGTAGCAGGTTATGGAGCAGTTGCTGGAGAAGGTTAATTTCCGTGCCCGCCAATCTATCAAAGGGTTGTGAGCAACCAACCATGGCATCCCTAGAATCAACCGGAATTGAGGTGCCTTTATTAGATCGAACGAAATACACTCCCGATGCCCATCCTGGCACAGCAAGGTTACTACTGCTGTGCACTAGGTTACTGGCCCGGAGGCGATTTCCGTCCCATCCACGGTCGTCACCTTGTCCCTGGTAGATTAAGAACACAAAGGGAGCGCCATCTCTGCTGCCAACTCTTGATCTATATTGTTCCCAACTGCTCAGCTGTCGATGTACGCTTCTGCGGCATGCATCTTTGACGATTGTTTGTGATTTATTAAGATCACGGGTATCACAAAGTGTGAGGTCAGTGGCTCTTTCTCATCACTCGACAAACTGACCTCTACGGATGCCGAGCTTGGTAGTTTTCCGATTCCTTACCTTCATCCTTTTCTGTGGTCCCGACTGTTCTCCTAGGGGGTTTAATTGGGCAGTCTTTTAGGAAATGTCCTGGTTTTCCGCAATACCAACAAAGTTGCTGTTGTCTTCTTTTTTCCTGCTCTTGTTTTGTTAATGGAGGTCGTAATCCTCCGATCTGCATGGGTTCTACGGCGTTGTCTCCCCCCGTGGTGCATTGTCTTTAGGCCGAACATAAACTATTCGTGACTCTGCTTTGGACCGGTCTGCTTTTCTGTCCTGCAAACGATGATCTAGCTGCACAACTAGATTTATGAATTCGGTACAGCCTCTGGGAGGATCAACTACCTGGGCAAAGACGTCCTTTGATTCGCCTTGTAAGCCTTGATGGAATAACATGGTTCTTTTGTTCTCTGGCCACCTGGCTTCAGCCACCAGTCTATTCAAGGTTGCAATATATGTTAACAAGTCTTGGTTTCCCTGCCGGAGGGATACAAGTTTGTTATCCACTACTTGTTCCTGGGTATGGCGAGCAAACAGTTTTTCCATCTCTCTCTGGAACCCCCCCATAGTCATGTAACAACAGATCTTTATGGGTGACCAACAGCACCGACCAATCCGTTGCACTTCCACTCAAGTATGATAGAATGAAAGCTACCCGAGCTTGGTCATTTGGAAAATGCCCCAGGGCGACAAAGGAAATGAAGGCGACACTGATTTATAAATGCTGCAAACTTCCGTGGGTCACCTGAAAACCTTTCTCGTGGTGCCAGGGGAACTGTTCCAGGCTGCATGATCTGTACTGGTGTGGGGGCATGAGATGGTAGAACAGGAGTTTGCATCGGTGGATTTCCCCCAGGCAGAGGAGTCTGCCCTGCCTGCGATTAAGAATTGTCTGCTGATTTAGTCGGTGCGCTCACTGGTCACTATTAAGTGTCTCTGGGGTGCATTAGTCTCGTGTCGGGCTGAATGAACCTCAACACAAAGGTCCCCCAACAAATGGGCCAATTGGTCAATTTCTGATGTTTCCATGGCTGGTTTCTTTATGTGAGGCTTCGCGTTCTGTTACGCTCACCTGGTATCCACGGGAACGCCACCCAGCCAGCTGGTCGTTGATGCCCTTCCTGATGGTTCCCTTGTGGTCTCGGTGTCAAGGGAATTCTGCCTGGAAAATGAAGACTATGTCAGGACTGGGCGACCAAAGTAAGCAGTTTAATCCCCCACCTCATTATATTTCCAGCCCCTCCAGGTTCTCTTCTCACCTGGTTGCCAGAATCGGTGAGACCCTTTTTTAACTTTAGATTCAGGTTTGTATTTGTATTATATATATTTGAACACAGGTACCCTCATGAGAGAGATGAGAACAAACACCCCTGTGCTGATCAAGTCCGCTGTAATAAGAGCACGATTCAGCAGCTCAAGAAGACGAAACACTTTTGTGTCGATAACCTGATAATATAGCAGTGCTACATATAAACACTGCTTAATCAGCCAAACAAAGAAGTTAGATGGACATAGATAGCCCTAGTGCAGTAATAGGGGCTGTATAAAATACAATATCAATTTCATAAAATAGAAAATATTGAATGGGTCGCTAATTATCCAGAATCACCCTGATAATTGTTGTGTTTGATAATTATATTATCCTACACACACTCTGCACTAGTAATCTAATATTACTAGTCTCTTCTCAAGGGTTTTGTGTTATAATATACTCTCCAGTTTTAAGGTACCACATCAGTTGGTCAATGCCCTAGATCACATCTGTATTGGGCCTCATCACACATTATGCCACTCTACTTGTTCGTTTAGACCATATTCTTCGCTATGTGTCTTGAAGATTAGCCCCTGCTCCTTCCTTATCAATCTTTTCCTGTCCATGTCCACATCTCTTTCTGTCTTTATCTGATACAAAATGGTCCTGCAGAATTCATCTGCACTATGGAATTCATTTTATTTTTTATGCTGCTCTTATGCTCCGTTATCCATGTTCTAACGTCCCGCTCTGTTTTCTTTATGTACATCTTACCACAAGGACACCATATCCCCAAAATCAAAATTTTTGAATTACAATTGCTGAAACAATTCTGTTTCCATGGTCTCTGCAGGCCCAGATCTACTACTGTACTTCTGTTTGTCTGTTTATAACACACATATTTTCCACAAGGTGCATGCAAAGTACGTCCTCTGAGAAAGGATTGTATCCAGGTGGTTGCTTCCGGGGTGAAGTGTAACTTTGTGTTGTGGTGCTGACAAAGGATGTCTTGGTCAACGAGATCAAAGGCAGCAGATAGATCGAGGAAGAGCAAGAAGGCTAGATTACCTGAGTTGCGGATACTGTCTAGTTGTATTTTAAGATTGAGAAGGACTGTTCCAGTACTGTGTTTGGGTCTTTTATCTGAATGGCGGGAGCCAAGCATGTTACTGTGATCGAAGAAGGATTGGAATTGGTGGGGAGGCTGCGATCATGGGTGCGCTTCTTGACTAAATGGATTACCTAGGCTTTCTTAATGCATGTTGGGATAATCCCTATGGTAAATGAAGCATTGATGAAGTCAGTGATGATGGGGGTGAGAGCTTCAGAGCAGTGTTTGGTAATGTGTGCTGGGCAGAAGTCTCCTTTGCAGTTGGTAGGTTTGAGGAGCTGGATTTTTTTGGTGGCATCTGTGAGGGTGACTAGCGAGAATTGGAAGGGGGATGAGGTGGGAGGGGCTGAGTGGGAGCCAGAGGGTTCCGGGGTGGCAGGGTTTTTTTCGGAGTTGAGCTGGGATTTTTTGGAGATGGTTTACTCTCAGCTTGCTTGTTTTGTCAGTGAGGGCTACTTTTATGGTGGTGCACCAGTCTTTGCGCCACATCACGAGTTGGGCAGTAAGCCCTAAAAGCGGCCTTAATGGAATTAGCACAGCCAATACCGCTCCGCCGGATCATGACCCAGCGCAAATACCTCCCACTGCAAAACACCTGGCGCTATTACAGCTTGAGCAATTACAGCCGGTGCTACCACAGCCAGCAGAATCTGCACCGATACCATGAAACGCAATCACTGCCACATCATGTACCCATGTAGCGTTGGTGGCCCACAGGCCAATGAAGTAGTGTACAGCAACAGGAAGCACTACCACTGTACCACACTGCCAATTGGTCAATTTCTGATGTTTCCATGGCGCACAGGTGGATTATTTATGTGAGGCTTCGTGTTCTGTTACGCTCACCTGGTATCCACGGGAACGCCACCCAGCCAGCTGGTCGTTGATGCCCTTCCTGATGGTTCCCTTGTGGTCTCGGTGTCAAGGGAATTCTGCCTGGAAAATGAAGATTATGTCAGGACTGGGCGACCAAAGTAAGCAGTTTAATCCCCCACCTCCTTATATTTCCATCCCCTCCAGGTTCTCTTCTCACCTGGTTGCCAGAATCGGTGAGCTCTCCGTCCTGCTCTCGGGGCAGGGGCGCGTTGGCTTTTGTGGGTACTGGCGGTCCAGTTAATTCACTGCCTGCGGCCCTTGTAGTGTCTTTCAGGTGGGTCTTATTGCAATTAATGGCGTCGTATTTCTTGCATGCCTTTTGTCTGTTCTAATGTCTCTTTTTAATCTCCTCCAGGAGCGTGGAGTGTCCACTCGGAGAACAGGATGTGCTGGTTCTCACTGGGAGATGATGGCGCGCTATAGAGCTATGATGCGGTAAGGAGGTGCTTTGCGTAGCGAAGCGATGCCTTGTCCCCACTGACCTGTTTTTTTGTCTTTTCGTAGGTCGCGGAGAGTACCCAGCGCAGATGGGGTTTACGGAGCAGTGCTGGTCGAGAAGTAACCAGCCAGGTAAGTCTTTAAGCGCTTTTATGGTTGTAATGTCTCTAGTACCTCCGTTAATAATGTCTTTCTCCTTTTCTCAGGTCCCTCGATCCTGGCGGCAAACTCCTCCAACAGAGATGCCCAGGAGCTGTGAGCAGAGATGGATGAAGATTGCAGGTAAGATTCTGCTGCTAACGATGTTTTCTTTGTTTTTTCTGCAGGTACGGAATTCGTCGGGTTCGCGAGAAGCTGGAAACAGTGAGCGTCACGTTGCTAGAAGCAAAGTAACGCTAAACGTGTGTTCCTGTTCGGGCGTGGTTTAAATAGTCACTGTAAAGTAGTCCAGGTAAAGTAGTCCCTAGGCCACCACACCCAAAGCACTAGACTGCATAGCTTGGTTCTAGGAACCCAGCTATGTGGATGCCTCCATGTTGGCTGAAAGCCATAATAAAGTAGTCCCTTAAGCAGATGCTTCTCCCAACTGATGAGCCTGGCGCCAAAGGCGCCAGGACTGACCCCAAGAGGGCTTGAAATGTGGAAGTCTGGCCTTATTAAAGATCCGAGCCCTGATTCCACCTGGCTTGTGGGCTTGCCAGTGGGGGTCAGAGCTGAGGGTTGTGACAGTGAGCTGTAGGACTTGCCCGCCGCCATTGTATATAGTTGATTAGTCTTAGGTTTCCTTTATATTTTTTTTTCTTTTGGGACGTATGGACTATGCCCCACCTTTTTGTATAAAGTTGGTTATAAGGTAGTGTTTTTTGTAGGTTTCCTTTCAATTGTTGGGCTCATGGACCCTTGATTTGTTCATTGTATATAGTTGAAGACTGGATTTGACCTCTATATTTCTTTTCCCATGGAGCAATGGATTTATCTATTTTCATCCTTTGGATTTGGTTTGATGGACCGACACTTTAGAGCTATTTTCATTTGATTTTATTTGAACTCTGCATTGATATATTTTTTTGATTTCTTTTGGACATCCAGCATTTTGTTTGTTATCATTTTCTCTTGTGTGATTTTCTTTTATTCCATTGATTTTTCATTTAATACATTTGGTTTCATAATTCAATTGTGTGGTATTCTCTCATTGGTTTCATGCATGTTACGATGTGGGTTTTGGCATTCACTTGCACCCATTGTGTGTGTGACAGACATGTATTGATGTGCATACTTGCCATTTTGGATGTTTCATGTAATGGGGATTTCAATGTGGGGTGGATGGAATACTTGGTTGGGGGTTTGGACTGGGGTGGCGTGGGGTGCGATTTGGGTGGCCATAAAGGCCATGATTGTGGATGTTGATGACATGTTGGGGGGGGGACATGTGTCGGGGCCTGCTGGCAGTTGCCCGTCAATGCTGGGTGGGTGGGAGTGCAGGGGGACGTGAGTCGGGGCCTGCTGGCAGGTGCCCGTCAATGCTGGGTGGGTGGGGGTGCAGGGGGACATGAGTCGGGGCCTGCTGGCAGGTGCCCGTCAATGGTGGGTGGGGGTGCAGGGGGACATGTGTCGGGCCTGCTGGCAGGTGCCCGTCAATGCTGGGTGGGTGGGGGACAGGGGGACATGTGTCGGGGCCTGCTGGCAGGTGCCCGTCAATGCTGGGTGGGTGGGGGTGCCGGGGGACGTGAGTCAGGGCCTGCTGGCAGGTGCCCGTCAATGCTGGGTGGGTGGGGGTGCAGGGGGACATGAGTTGGGGCCTGCTGGCAGGTGCCCGTCAATGGTGGGTGGGGGTGCAGGGGGACATGTGTCGGTCCTGCTGGCAGGTGCCCATCAATGCTGGGTGGGTGGGGGTGCAGGGGGACATGAGTTGGGGCCTGCTGGCAGGTGCCCGTCAATGCTGGGTGGGTAGGGGGCAGGGGGACATGTGTCAGGGCCTGCTGGCAGGTGCCCATCAATGCTGGGCGGGTGGGGGTGCAGGGGGACATGTGTCGGGCCCTGCTGGCAGCTGCCCGTCAATGGTGGGTGGGACAGGTGTTGGGGCTCACAAGTGCATGGTGCCATGTGGGCTGCCTGCGGGGCATGCCCAGGGTGGATGGGCTGCCTGCGGGGCATAGCCAGGGTGGATGATTTGCCTGCAGAGCCTGGCCAGGGGTGTAAGATAGTCCCCTGTGGTGTCGGCTGCTTGCAGGGCCTGGGGAGGGGGCACACCCGGGAAGATGCACACTGACAAATCCCATGTGAAATTCCTTGCGCACCCCTCAGAATCCACGTACCCCTCTCGCGCTAGCGAAAACGGATGTATGAGTTGCTGCGCACACCCGAAATGCACGTACCCTGCTCGCACAAGGCCTATCGCATGTGAAACTTCCCGCGCAACCCCCAAATACACGTACCCCACTCGCACAGGGCCTATCGCGTGTGAAATTTCCCATGCACCCCTCAATTACACGCAGGCACCCCATCCACCCTGGGCATGCCCCACAGGCAGCCCACGCCACAGGGGTGGGGGTGCTTTTTCTACGCTATTTACCTGGCGCGAGCGGGGTACGTGTATTCTGGGGTGTGCGCAGGGAGTTTAACACGCGTTTTCGCTGGTGCAAGCGGGGTATGTGTATTCAGAGGGGTGCGCGGGGAGTTTTGCACGCGTTTTTGCTGCCGCGAGTGGGGTACGTGTTTTCTGGGGCATGCGCGGGGAGTTTTACATGTGTTTTCATGGTTGGGAGGCTGTATGCTGGCCCACTGGCCTTTGCGCCATGTACTGTATTTGTGCGCTGTTCATGGCGCACGGGGTGGGGTTGGGGGCATAACTGGCGCTGCTGCACGGTAGCTGCGCCACTCTGCGCCACGGCTGATTAGGGATGTTGAAATCCATGATTTCATGGATGTGCGCTGAAATGGGTTTTGACGTACGCGGCTGGCGCAAACTGCCGCACGCGCACACTGTGCGCCAGCCGTGTAAGCCACTTGTGCGCTGATTTCTATGAATTACCCCCTATGTGTTGTTATTTCAGATACAACACAGCGAAGTACGGACAGCAATTCCATGCTTCAACCAGCCAGACATGCACAAGGCTAAATGAAATTGCACAGTATGTGTCCCATTGAGGGGTATAAAAAACATTTTGAGCATAAGTGACAAATAAATTCAGAGGAGACCCTTTTTTAACTTTAGATTCAGGTTTGTATTTGTATTATATATATTTGAACACAGGAACCCTCATGAGAGAGTTGAGAACAAACACCCCTGTGCTGATCAAGTCCACTGTAATAAGAGCACGATTCAGCAGCTCAAGAAGACGAACCACTTTTGTGTCGATAACCTGATAATATAGCAGTGCTAGATATAAACACTGCTTAATCAGCAGAAGGCAGATGGACATAGATAGCCCTAGTGCAGTAATAGGGGCTGTATTTTGTTAATTAACTAAAATAATTTAACTAAAAAGTGCATGCACATATAATGTACTGTACCTTCACTCCTGTGGAACACTGTACTGTTTGTTTATTTGTACGTATGGTTAAAAAAAATATTTTAAATACCTGGCAGACTTAATAAAGCAATATCAATTTCATAAAATAGAAAATATTGAATGGGTCGCTAATTATCCAGAATCGCCCTGATAATTGTTGTGTTTGATAATTATATTATCCTACACACACTCTGCACTAGTAATCTAATATTACTAGTCTCCTCTCAAGGGTTTTGTGTTATAATATACTCTCCGGTTTTAAGGTACCACATCAGTTGGTCAATGCCCTAGATCACATCTGTATTGGGCCTCATCACACATTATGCCACTCTACTTGTTTGTTTAGACCATATTCTTCACTATGTGTCTTGAAGATTAGCTCCTGCTCCTTCCTTATCAATCTTTTCCTGTCCATGTCCACATCTCTTTCTGTCTTTATCTGATACAAAATGGTCCTGCAGAATTCATCTGCACTATGGAATTCATTTTATTTTTTATGCTGCTCTTATGCTCCGTTATCCACGTTCTAACGTCCCGCTCTGTTTTCTTTATGTACATCTTACCACAAGGACACCATATCCCCAAAATCAAAAGTTTTGAATTACAATTGCTGAAACAATTCTGTTTCCATGGTCTTTGCAGGCCCAGATCTACTTCTCTACTTGTTTGTCTGTTTATAACACACATATTTTCCACAAGGTGCATGCAAAGTGCGTCCACTCAGAAAGGATTGTATCCAGGTGGTTGCTTCTGGGGTGAAGTGTAACTTTGTGTTGTGGTGCTGACAAAGGATGTCTTGGTCAACAAGATCAAAGGCAGCAGATAGATCGAGGAAGAACAAGAAGGCTAGATTACCTGAGTTGCGGATACTGTCTAGTTGTATTTTAAGATTGAGAAGGACTGTTCCAGTACTGTGTTTGGGTCTTTTATCTGAATGGCGGGAGCCAAGCATGTTATGGTGATCGAAGAAGGATTGGAATTGGTGGGGAGTCTGCGATCATGGGTGCGCTTCTTGACTAAATGGATTACCTAGGCTTTCTTAATGCACGTTGGGATAATCCCTATGGTAAATGAAGCATTGATGAAGTCAGTGATGATGGGGGTGAGAGCTTCAGAGCAGTGTTTGGTAATGTGTGCTGGGCAGAAGTCTCCTTTGCAGTTGGTAGGTTTGAGGAGCTGGATTTTTTTGGTGGCATCTGTGAGGGTGACTAGCGAGAATTGGAAGGGGGATGAGGTGGGAGGGGCTGAGTGGGGGCCAGAGGGTTCCGGGGTGGCAGGGTTTTTCGGAGTTGTGCTGGGATTTTTTGGAGATGGTTTACTCTCAGCTTGCTTGTTTTGTCAGTGAGGGCTACTTTTATGGTGGTGCACCAGTCTTTGCGCCGCATCATGAGTTGGGCAGTAAGCCCTAAAAGCGGCCTTAATGGAATTAGCACAGCCAATACCGCTCCGCCAGATCATGACCCAGCGCAAATACCTCCCACTGCAAAACCCCTGGCGCTATTACAGCTTGAGCAATTACAGCCGGTGCTACCACAGCCAGCAGAATCTGCACCAATACCATGAAACGCAATCACTGCCACATCATGTACCCATGTAGCGTTGGTGGCCCCCAGGCCAATTAAGTAGTGTACTACAACAGGAAGCACTACCACTCTTTGAATGTGCAAGTGACCTGCGATCCCAACCTGTACATCACCCACTGTTGTGACCGCTACCCTGGTTCCACCCACAATGTCATGGTCTTATGGAACAGTACACTGCCTGGATACATGGAGAGGCACAGAGGATAATGGACGTGGATAGTGGGTGAGTAAAACTGTCAGCACACAGGCGCTGTGATGCACCTGACCACATTGGGGGTGCATGTGAAAAACTCCACACAGCATGGCATGACAAATTAACGTAAAAGTTGGACCTGCCTACCTCCAGCATCAATGTTGCAGTACAGCCCAGGGAACACGCACATGTCGGACATACCTGTACGGAGAAGCTGATGCACTCATATAGTAGCAACTCCAGACACACACATGACTACAGGTACGACAAAACAACATGCATAATCCAAACCAATGTCAAAGTGCCACATTGCATCACACAACATCAACCCTGCCAGTACCACAGCCAAGTATACATGTATACTCGGCCCGAAATGCAGACCCTCTGCCCCCAGAAGGCTAGGGAGGGCTGATAGGAAACCCATCAGACCACATGCACAAGAGCAATACACTGCCATAAAACAGCCACCATGTCAGCCTGATATGGCACCGACAGACACATGACATAACATCCGCTGCAAGGGAACAGGGTGCATGTTAAGTAAATATGATGCATGATGTGAGTGACACAACATGCACAAATATTGAAAAGGCACATGCCACGCAATGAAGCCCCATATGCATGCACAAGATGTCCATTGCGGTGATGTCATGAAATGGCACCCCCACACAATACACTATGATTCAAGGCTGTGCCTCTCTCCATGCAGGTGACTCCAGATACCCCCCGCTGCCTTGACCCATGACACCTGTGCGTGATCCATAAACACCCAAGGATTTTGCTCACAACCACGCTCACAGCAGGACCTGTGTGTGCATAGAGCATACTTTTTGTCTCCTGAAGGCCCGTTTCCCCTGCCTGGAATGTAAAGGAGGAGCCCTGATGTACACACCAGAAAAAGTGGGTAAGATAGTGCTTTTGTGTGTCATGCTGCACAATGTCTGTCTTCAGCTGAATGTACCTCTACTCCCTGATGTGGACATGCCACCCCCTGAGGATGAGGATGCAGTGCCTGTGGCAGAGGCATCTGCACGCTTTGCCAGAGAAGACGTCAGGGATGGCCAATTGGCTCGCCAGGGAGTAATAGACTATTATTTCTGAGACATTCACATGGCACATGCCATGCACTACTGTGTGACACTCACATCAATGAATAAACACAACTAACAAACCATGAAACCACAACCAGAAACACTTGTGTACAGGCGCATTATAAATGCCACATCATATCATATCATGGCCATGACACTATGAGGAGTGTCCTTGCATTGATGAAGTTCAACTATTTTAATGTAATTAAGTGCACTATCCTCCCTCCCACCACCAACACCCCCACATGATCCCCCATCCCCCACCCAACACCAAGACCCCCACATACTATCCCCTCCCACCACCAACACCCCCACACACTATCCCCCCTCCCCACTCCCACCACCAACACCCCAGAACACTATCTGTGGGCAAATGGTGTGTCACTATAACCTCCATGGCCTCTTCTCCTTCAGGGCTTCCCCTAGTGACTTCAGCCCCAAATGACACTCAGACCGGCGCCTGGGTGTGCTGGGCTGTGACCCTGCGGTGGGTGTGGCTGAACTTGAGGTTATGGAGTGTGGCCCCTGGATGTGCTGCAAAGTGAGTTCAATACTATGTCGCATCGACTCTGCAAATGCCGAAATCCCATCTGTCGGCTTCCTGACTCGCTGACCACAGACCACCAGGGCGGCAGTACTAGCAGCCGCCTGTGCCCGGGTTTCTCTCCATTGACCTCACAATCCTGCGGGTGGCTCCCTGCATACAATACCATATGACCTGGAGGTGCAGTGAGTGTGTGTGGCCAATGGCCTCCATCTCCTGTTGCTGCCTCTCCATATTGTCCAGCCTCTGGAGGATGGATTGACCTGGTAGTGTGTGGTGAATTGGATGGGGGCTCTGCAGAGGGTCAGGGCTAAAGTCAGGTGAGACATATGAGGGGGTGTCTGTGTCAGGCTCGGGTGTCCGGGCACGCTGGTGGCGGGAGTGATCTCAGGGGGGTGTGTCCCTACATCACTGTGTGGCACTTAGCTTGATTCCTCCTGGGTAACAATGCAAGCCCTGCCAGCAGGTATGTTCTCTGTGTCATCCACTGCAGCTGGCAGTGTTTGTGCAGGAGGTGTAGAGGTGCTCTTGGTGGTAGTGGGGTTGGTGCAGGGCCTGAGCTGCCACCAGCAGGCTTCTCTTGCCGGGTCGAGGTGTGGCATGGTGGTCCTTGGGCCTCAGTGTTGCATGTGGCCACCCTTCAGGGGTGGTGGTGGACCTTGAGGGCCTGGAGGTGCCACTTCTCGATGGGACTGCACCTCATCCTCCTCAGGTTCTTCCAGAGCTGCATGAAAGCCTGTAGGCAACAAATGAAATGTTGTCAGTTATGGTGCCTTCACGTGGGTTGGCATGCAAGACACATATACTGTGGTACAGAGTGACACCCCACATATTTGGGCAGATGGACATAGGTGTTCAGGGGACATTACATTTGGGCACAGCACTGTGGAAGTGGGTGTGATGGTGGTGGCTTCATCTATGGCACTGCCATGGCTCTATGGGACGCTGCTGTGCAGCCAGCAGTGTTGTGCTGTGTTGCTTGGTATTTGTCTTGCTGCATCCATGTCAGTGGAGGGGGAAATGTACTTCCATGGGGCTCGTCTGCCATGCCAGCATGGTGCAGACCAATTGGGCCCACAGCATGTTGGTGTGACTGTGGCGCAGTGTCGTGGTTATTCACGCACCGCAATCCTGATGGCACAGGGTGCACCAGAAAGGGTGTGTGGTGCATTGCACTTGGATTGGCTGCTTGCCACGTCTTCATGCTGCAGTACCGCTCAGGGGTATACTTGCTGTCCTGCCCCCAGGCTACTGTGGAGGGTGGTTGATGTGGCACCCCGTCACTTCACCCTGATTGGCTGGCCCAGTTGCTGGGTCTGCTGGCATTTGTCTCTGTCCACTAGGGCATCTTGTGCTAGGCTGACATTCATGCATGCTCATTTGCTGTGTGCAGGGGGAAGTCGACTCGCCTCCTCCCTCCTGGCACCCACCTCCGCTCCACCAACTCCCTTGATGCCCTCCATGTCGAGGATGGAGCTCCAGTTCTCCTCCTATGGTGTCAGGACTAGGGGCTCGGTGGTGCCGCCTCCTGTTGCCATGGCCTCCTGCCGGTGTTGGGATTGGAGTCCCTGCACTCTGACCCTGAGGTCGTTCCACTTCTTGCGGCAGTCCTCTGCCTCACGGGGGACACTGCCTACTGCAGTAACCTTCTGGCTTATGTACAGCCAGATAGCAGTTTTGTGCTGGCCTGTAGTTTTGCGCTGTATGCCGCCATACAGCTTCTCTCAGTGGGGTTCTACCTCATCAGTGAGGACTACCAATTCTCCCTCACTTTCTCAGCCGGTTTTCCGGCACCTTCCTTTCAGGTTTGGATGGCTGCAGGAAGTGGGTGATTCAGGATGGATTCAGTTTTTAAAGATAGCCGCCGCCATGCTTCCCGTTCCAGTGATGACGCTATTCCTGCCGGCGCTAAAAGCACCAACAGCCGCTGGTGGTAGCGCTATTAGAGTGCCTTGTTTCAGCAATGATTTTGCTGGTCGGTATTAGCGTTACCGCCAGAGTGGGTTGCACGTTAATGCCAGGTTGTGATTCAGCGCTAACATTGTCACTGGTCCCAGGAGTAACGCTAATTCCATTAGGCATAATTTCTGCCGGTATAACGCCCGACTCGTGATTAGGCCCTTTATCTTTAGAGAAATTGGAGGTGTCTGAGACTGGGTTCTCAAGCTCCTTGAAGATTTTGGCATTAGATTTGGCTTCAGAGATCCTGGAGTTATTGATGTTCGACTTAGTGGATACAATAGCAGATTTGTATGTTTTGGCAGATGATGTGAGGGCACCTTTGTTGGCTGTTGTGGATTGTTTCCTCCAAAGATATTCAAGAGCGCATTTTTGCCTATGAAGGGAGTGAACCAATTGTTGTTGTGCCGTGCTTGTTTGGGTATCAAGATTTTGAGGGGGCATGTAGATCCAGTGCTTTTAGCAGCGTGGAGTAGTAATAGTTGGCAATAGATTGTGGGTCGCTGTGGCTTGTGTGGGATTTGAGTAAAAGCGAGAAGGTGGGTGCTAGTGTTTATTCAGTGAGTCTGTGGGTGTTGCGGGCTAAAATGGAGAGAAGGGTGGTGGTTTTGGTGGTGTGATTGTGAGTATGTGAGATGCTATTTTCAATCATGGAATGGTCGGTCCAAGGGAGAGGGTTGATGGCTGAGATGGAGAGATTGGTGTTAAGATTGACGATCCAATTGAGAATTCATCCTTTGATGTGTGTGGAAGAGGAGACCATTTGGCTGAGGTTCATCTTGGAAAGGGTCATGGTGAGGGTGGTAGACTTGATATCAGATTAATACCTAGATTAAAGTCACTGAGAAGGATAACCTTGGTAGATGGGTTTATGATGGGTGTAAATTGTAGGGGTATGTCAGATTCAGAGGTCCTGAAGTTATTGGTGTGTCGATATAGAAGAGGAAGGATGATGGTGGTTTGTGGACTGAGCACGAGTTTGATGAATAGGATTTCTTACCCTGATAGCGTTGGTGTGGAGAGCTCTCTTATGGGTATGGCGGCTCTGAAGATGAGGGCTACTCTTCCTCCTGGTGTGGAGAGTCGGTCTCATTTTAGGATGGTGTATCCATTGGGAATGGTTCGGGAGAGAACTGGGTCAGCTATGTTGCATAGCCAGGTTTCAGTGATGGCTAGGACATCTAGTTGTTTTTCTTTGATAAGATTGTGGATGTCTGTGGTGTGGGTGCATAGGGAGCATTTGTTAATGAGGGCACAGCTGAGTTCGGGGTGTTGTGGTGCTGGGGATAGGAGTGAAGGGCTTGGACGGGTGGTCAGGTGTTTGGGGAGGTGGTAGAGGAGGTACAGTGTGAGTGGATAGCCTGTCCTTTCTGGGTGTGCCTAAAACACGTAGGTAACCACTTGGGTGGATGCATGATGTAGGGGTAGGTGCAGGCATGTAGATTGGTGAGTCTTTGCAGGCCTAGGCAAGGGTGGGACAGTCTGAGTTAAGGAAACAAGTAGAAGGGTGGTGAATGGTGGTTGGCTTGGAGTGGTATGAGCTGAATGACGGGAGGAAGGATGTAGGACTGTGTAAGGAGATGAAAAGGGGTTAATGAGTGCAAAGGGAGAAGGAGGGAGAGTAAGTCACTGAAGTGTTGGGATTGCAGGGGCTGAGAGATGAGAGGGACTGAAATGGGGTGTGTGCATTGGTTGCTGATTGTTGTGGGGAGTTTGCCTGTGGAGGGATCTCATAGAGGGCTGGGAAAGGATTTGGTGGTGGGGAGGAGAACGGGTGAGAGGAAGCATTCTGGCAGGGAAGTGGGGAGGTTGGAGGTGTAGGTTATCCAGCGGAGGTTGTGCATACTGCTGTTTGCTGTAGCCATGGCATACTTACCTGCAGCAGGGAGTTAGGTAGAGGGCTTGATACATGTGACCACGGAAGGGACGGAAGACAGGGGTTTGGGTGGTGCGGATCTGGCTCATAACGTGAGAGTTGTAAGGTGGGACCGCTGGTTAGGGTGGATGCTGGTAGATGAGAAGATACAGAAGCTGGAGTGTGAGAGGGGTGTTGGGCCAACCGCGGCCAGAGAAACAGGGGCCTCACTGGTGGGCCTTGATGGTGGGCCGACCTTGCCAGTTACTTCCGCTTCATGGTGTTGTTTCAGGGTGGGCCAATCAGGCGAGTCAGTGGGCGAGCCTCCGAAGATCACTGAAGCAGCGCTGCAGGGTCTGCCTTTGAGGATCTCAGGAGAGCTGGCCTTCATGTGTTTCATTATTTTTGGCGATGCTTCTGTGGAGACTGCAGATGTAATGCTCTCCCAGACAGGCAGGGGCCATACTTTTGGGCCTTGATAGTGGGCCGGCTTCACCTATCGGTGAACATCCCTTCCATTGTGGTGTTGTTGGAGGGCGGGCCAATCAGCGAATCGGAGCCTCTGAAGAGCACTGGACTGCAGCGAAGCAGCACAGCAGGGTCGGCGGGAGGAACAGGGTCAGTGATGCCAGCGGCCATCTTTAAAAGGAGCGTGTGCTCCTGTGTGCCTTTGAGGAGCCCAGGAGAGATGGCCTTCAGGGGTTTCATTCTTGTGGGCGATGATGCTTCTGTGAAGGCTGAAGATGGAATGGTCTCACAGATAGGCAGAGGCATTTCTTGTGGGCCTTGATAGTGGGCCAGATTTGGTTGCCTGCAAACTTCTGCATCACGGTGTTGTTGGAGGGCGGGCCGATCAGTTGAGTCAGAGGACGAGCCTCCGAAGAGCACTGGACCGCAGAACAACGGCGCTGCTGGGCCGGCGGGAGGAACAGGTTCAGTGAGGATGGTGGCCATCTTTAAAAGGAGCGTGTGCTCCTGTGTACCTTTGAGAAGCCCAAGAGAGCTGGCCTTCGGGGGTTTCATTCTGATGGGCAATGTTGCTTCTTTGACGGCTGTAGATGGAATGGTGCTTACATTGACTACTGCCTTCATTGACGTAGTTGTCCATATTCATATTAAGAATGTCTCCACTCTCATCAGATAATTTAATAAGAATGGCGGGCTTGGAAGTCAGAGTTTTGATGTAATATGCAAATTAAGGTTGGTTTAAGAATGAATGAACAAAGGTAATCAAAACTTGCAGACCACATGGTCAAAAATAGGCTCTAGGGAGGCTCTAGGGGGAAAAATAGGAGAACATGTTTAGGATATACAGGGTTTTAGGTGTTTGTGACATCTCATGTCTATCTCAACACCACAGGGTCGATTCATGGGACAAACGTGCGCCGAAAATCCCAGCGCAAGCAGGCGCAAGGCGGCGCAAGCGTGAGAAATCAAGCGCAAGCGCACGCGTGCGATTCAAGGAAGGCACTGCGTTTGTTTCCCGCTGGTCGTGCGCCAAATCCATGCATGTCGCACACGGGCACACACGTCATCAAACGGCGTGCGCTACGCGCACAGCAAAAGTGCACATAGCGCGGCGCACACAACAAAAGTGGGCGGAACAGTGGGCGTAACACGCGGAATGGGGAACAACGGGAAAAAGAAGGCGTAACTGGGGAAGTACTGCAGGGAACTACACAGAACGCCCACACGCACGCGAACATCCCATATTAATGGATTCGAATACAGGAAACCCGCGCACAGCAAAAGATGTGCACAGGCGTCAACGCGTCCGCCACACGAAGGCAGGCTTGAAGCGTCCCCGCGCACAGTATAAAAGTATGCACAAACAACAAACACGTATATACAGCTACGATGAATGCCCCATTTGTCGCAGCACTGATCGTGGGACACCGCAGGAGGAGGAGAATAGCCAGGACACGCATTTTCTCCCCACGGACAAGCCTTTTTGGGATGCCTGACGACCAGGTCTACGGCAGGTATAGGTTTCCACCCCATATCATCCTAGACCTGGTCAGGGAGTGGGAAGATGACCTTACATCCCCCACCCTTTGCTCCCAAGTATTGAGCCCCTTGGAGAAGGTGCTCAATGTCCTGCATTTTTTGGCCACTGGGTCATTTCAGCGGACTACTGCCATAGTGAGGGGGGGGTCTCACAGGCCACGCAGTCACGCTGCCTATTTGGCAACCATGACAGCGCACCCCTCAGTCCGCAGGCACATATACATGCCCAGAACACCCGCAGAAAGACAGGCCGTTGTCCTGGATTTTTACAGGGTGGCACACTTCCCCAAAGTGCTTGGTGCCATAGATTGCACCATGTGGCCCTACGTCCACCTAGGGCCACTGAGCACATCTACCGAAACCGCAAGCACTGGCATTCCATCAATGTACAGGTGGTATGCGATGCAAAGGGAATCATCACCTCTGTCAATGCAAACTACCCTGGCTCCACCCATGACAGTTTCATATACAGAATATCTGCCCGAGCCAGGCCCTGGAAGCTGGGCAGCATGGCGACACATGGCTCCTAGGTGAATACAAATGCCCTTGCACATGCATGCATGTCACAAACACACACACAAATACACAAACCCCAATAATCACAACCATTTTCACCTCCCCAGGGGACAGTGCCTACCCTCCTAGCAACCACATGATGAGGCCAATACGGAACCCCACCACACCACCCCAGGTAAGATACAACGCGGCCCATATTGCAACCAGGGCCATAGTGGAGCGCACATTCGGAGTGCTCAAGTCACGCTTCCGCTCCCTTGACCGCTCTGGCGGGCAGCTACTCTATGCACCCCCAGTAGTGTGCAGGATCATTGTGGCAGCATGTGTCCTGCACAATGTTGCAACACGGCAGGGCGTACCGGTGGACATGTTGGTGCCCCCACATCCCCAACCACAGGCGCTGCCCATGCGAGGGGATAGGGCACGTGTCGAGGAAGGCCTGACCCAGCTTGTGGCCACATTTTTCACCTAAACTCCCACCCCTGCGGAGTGCACACCGGCCTGGCACATACCAGGTGACAATCGATGATGACAAAGATACAGTCAACAGTCACAACCTTACCACCCTGAGATTGTTGCCATGGAAGTGCCACATTGTGTGCATCCCTAGCTACTTAAACACAAGCTATTCTGTGTGACCAAAAGGCACACATATGATATATGATATGATATGATATGGCATTTGTAATGCGCCTATACACAAGTGTTTCACGGCGCGACGAGGCAGGGAGGGGGGAACAAGGGAAGACAGACAACAATCCTACTAGGCCAGGTGTCATTTAGATCGCGCAAGTGCAGGGGTAGGGGGAAGGGAAAAGTGCAAGGGGAGGGGTAGGGAGAAGGGAAAAGTGCAAGGGGAAGGGAAGGGGGGGAGTGCAGTACAGGGTAAGTAGAATAAAAAATAAATAAATAGTCCAGCTGGTGGCAAGTGCAAAGGTAAGTGCAGACAAGTGCTGGGAAGGGGGGCTGTAATGATACAGAGACAGTCCCGCAGTGCAGGGGTAGCCAGGGAGGCAGTGAAAGTGGAGAGTGGCTGGGCCAGGCACCGAGGTTGGTGAGAGTGGCCCAGTTGCAGATTCAGTGCAGTTTCAGTGAAGAAATTAGCAAGGGAGAGGGAGAGGGAAAGCAGAAGCAAAGAGGAAGGTTTTGAGGTGCTTCCGGAACCAGAGATGGTTCTCCTCAAGTTTCAGGGAGGCAGGAAGGCTGTTCCAGAGGGAGGACCCTGCCGCGGAGAGACATCTATCCCCAGCTCGTTGCTTCGAGAAGCGGCTGACCCTGACATGCAAGGTGTGAATCACACACACCTGCAAAACAGGCCGTGACCATCACTGTTATGTCACTCAACCCCTCCCAAACCACAACATGACATGGCAAGCAATAGCCATACACCAACACAGTACCAATAAGGTACACATTGCCATGTGAAAAATGTAAATTGGCATCAGACAATGATGCCTGACATGGAATCAGATGAAATGACTGACCAACAACCTCCCACCCAAAATAAGTCATTCCCAAATGCATTACAAAAGTTCTAGCCGTAACATAACAATGAATGCCTGTCTACATGCACATTGTGCATTGCAAAATCAACACTGCAGCTTCTGTCTGCTGTGTCCAACTCCTGCAACACACTGCTCAGCGCACAGCACAGTGAGCAGCCGTTGTGTGTGATGCACACCCTGAGCATCACATCTAAGCGACAAACCACATCAAAAAGCAAATTAGGCATTACAGGATCTATAATTGGTCACAGAACATGTGCTGCAGGGACACAGTAGGCAGCAGAAGGCAAAGAGAGTGTACACGTGGATATCTAAGAGTGGTTGTACATGTAGTGCATCATAGTGCGAGTGTGTGGGTCAGTAAGGACATGCACTCAACATATGCATGTGACCATCAGTGTCCTCTACACATCACATGTGAACATTCACCATGTGTACACCCCAGCATGTCAAACCACAACTATCCCCTCACACCTGAAAGAAAAACACAACACATGAACAGGCATTGATCAGCAGAACACATCATGTACATAGGATACCACAATTACAATGTCAGAGTTCCAATCACACTGCAGGGCAAGGCAACTAGCAACAACAAAACACCCCCCCTACCTCACAAATGACCATGGCCCACTGAACAACTGCACCTGGGTCATGGAGCCTTCAAACCTCAATTTCACCTGGCCACAGGAACACCCTTCCCCTTCGTCACCATCTCCCACCTTGTGTGCAAAAAGTTGCCTGCACCCTCAGAGTCCACCTTCATTTGCAAAAACACAAAATCCAAGGCAGAAAAACAAACCAGAACAGCCTCCAGTAGATGACTTTAAGTAGCAGTACCTCACAAAGGCCAAGTACTACCACAATGCTGTAACAACCAAGGTAGCACAGTAAAACAATGTCACAACAGGATGTGAACCATGTGTGGTACATAATATAGAATGATGCACCACAAACGGATGTGTACTGTCACAGCTCCCGTGTACAGGCGCAGGAGTGGCACAAACCAACCACCCCCACCGTGGCCTGGGTGCCTGCAAGGTCAAACTCACACAGGCTTCTGAGACCCTGGTGGGGAAAGAGGGTCAGGGATATGCAGTAGGGACAGGCGTTGGCATACTGGATAACTGGAATGTGGGGCAGGAGAGGGGAGTAGGAATGACACGTGAAAGTGTGGAATGCACTAAAATGTAGTACTTGCATTAACACATACACAATCATAACAAACTTGTACAATATTGTCAGGGCCTTCCGGAGTCCAGGCGCAGGAGTGGCACGAACCAACCACCCCCTCTAGGGTGTTGGCACCTGCAAGCTTGGGGCTTACACAGGCATCCGCAACCCCAGCGGGGAAAGAGGGTTAGGGAACGTTGGTTGGATAGGTACGGGAAGCAGGAACTCCGGGTAGAGGGTACAGGGTTTAGAATTGGATAGGACTCTGGGTGATTAGGGAAAAAAACATACCAAATTGAATTACACATTCATCCATGTATTAGTGCACCCCCCATCAAGCCTATGCAAAGCAGTTTGAAAGAAAAACAACAAGACACTTAGCTCTGGTTTTGAGTGCTGGCCTCCTGCCTGTGCACTCTCAGGTCCGGTTACAGGAGCACTTCAATGCTGCAAAGAGAGCCACAGTTAATAATCTGTGCGTGCCCATAACACACAAACACACCACCAAATATGCCCCATAGCAACAAACTACTCTACAAACAGACAATCTGATGTGGATGCTTCGTACCCATAAGTAACATTACCCCTGTGATGGTTCATACACAGTCAATGCAGTAAGTCAGGCGCCGGTGGGTGCGTGGCAAATGGAACACCAATGTGTCACGATTCACACAACATGCAATGTTCCCTGGGTAAGCAGACAGATACATATAGCAAGGTATGAATTCAGAAAGGCAGTGCATGTTTCAAAATGAACATGGAAATGAAATGCACTGCACCCGAGTCTGTCCCTGGCTGTATGTCCCTGTGAGCTGCTCCTTTCCATGTCTCGGAAGGCTACATGGGTGATACAAGTGCCTCAATGGCCCATGGTGGACCGGAGGGTATGTGCCACTGCCCCTGCAGGTGCCCCAGACAACCTTACAATCAACTAGCTATCAGTCCACCAACACATCTGAGCTGTATTGTGCGCTTCAACACCAATATTCGTCCAAGCTCACCGTCAGTGCTGCTACTAAGCATACATGTGCAACTGGCCTGGTGGAAGCTTTGCTGTGTTGTGGCCCCCCTGTGCTGCTCACCTTGCCTGGAGTCCCTTGAAACACGTCAGCAGTTCTAGGATGTATGTCTGCAATCCCTGTGCCTCTGCTTGCGCACACATGTGCATGTGGGCACCACCAAACGTGTCCAGAATCCAGACATCCAATGGGCCATGTCTGCTGGCAAAGGTGGTCTGGAGGCTCATCCCCCTGCAGAAAGGGCATGAAACACATGATTAATGCTCTAGAGTCATCTGTGTGTGTCTCTTTAGGCATCTCATTACTGGACCATGTCAGAGACGTACATCAGAAATCACACCATCAGTCCGTCTTTCACATCCAAAGTGTGGAACACACTATCTACGGCATGAATTGCAACAAGCATGTGTACAGTAAAGATAAGAAACATACTACACAATGCATAGCAATGAATGTACACATTAATCATGAAACACCCCATCTAGCAAAAGCAGAACAGTGGTCAATAACACCGCAATCATTCCCACTAGGGGTGTTAACACAAGTTACACAGCACCAGACATGCCACAGATATGACAGTCCAAAGCCCTTGTGTAATAGGCTGTTACACCGAACCATCCTTGCGAGCCCATGGATAAGGGAAGCAGGAGTGGCATATGTGAGTCAAGGACCCCAAGCAACAAACACATACACAAGACAAGCCTGAAAGGCCCAGCTGGAACAGACAGTGGATGCTTTCAAAAGCCACAAAGCACCGCACCGTCACATGAAAGCACAATAGACAAGCAATTTTAAACTATATTAACTAATTACACTAACTATGAAAAACCTACATTACCTAATTAAACTATCAAACAGAAACTTAACTAACTAAACTAAAAGAAAAATCAAAAATGGCCACATACGACCCGGGGGGAGGGACCCAAGAGGGGGGAGGTACAGGGTGCTGCTCAACACCCACATGTGATGATGCTGAGCCAAAAAAAAAACCTCCATGGGCTCAACACCTGCACAGCCCGACCTATGTGGGAGATAGATGGTCGTCCGAGTCTGGCTCATCCTGGAAAGGAGGACGTGGCACAGTAGCCTGGCCACGCCTAGCCGTCGCTTGCCCCTCGACGGCAGCAAGTCTGCCGGACGGGTGAGCCTGGTTCTGTGTGGCGATGTGACGTAGGTCTGCATGCAGAACCTCACGTGATACACGTGCTTCCTCTTGCAAGGTAGCACGTGTAACACAGAATTCCTCCTGCAAGGCCTGGCTGGACAACCGCTGCACCTCCCGGCAAGCCTGTAGCTCAGCCGAGATGGTACGCTCAAGCTGTGCAAACCTCTCCTCTGCCCGCTGCCTCTGGGACATCAGAAGGACACCCACAGTGGATTTGAGGGAAGCATACTCCTCCCACAGGGCCTCCATGTGCGCCTCTGCGTGAGCAGCAATTGCTTTACGCAGAGACGACATTTCAGCCTGGCGTGCCCTGTCTTAGGCCACCATGCCCAGCCTGAGCGAGTGGGCTGTGGACCGTGCCGCCTGCTGCTGGAGAAGCACCTGCCTAGCAGGGGGGAGCACAGATTGGGCCACATGCTCCATGCTCTCAGCGATGTTCTCCATTGCTGCCCCCTGCCGTTCAGAATTGGCAGTCATGTCTTGCTCCCACTCAGTATACTGCGGTTGCGCACGGCGACCGCGTTGCTGGGCTTGACCCCTGCGGGACCCAAGGACCAGGTGCCCTCGCTGTTGCCCGTGGCTGCACGACTACATGCCCCCGTCGACGTGATGTCCCAGGCACATCAGTGACTGGTGTGGAGGGTGACCCTGCGTCCCGATCCACCACGGGCGGAGGTACCAAGACTGTCTGACCCCTCAGTGCAGGTGTCGCGGACAGAGGAGTGTCCACATCAGAATCACTCACCCCTGACACATGGACTTGATGCTCATCCAACTCGACATGGACGTCAGAGTCGTCATCAGGGCTGGACTCATAGGCAGCTAGAGACAAGATGGACTGTAGCACTTGGGGGTTTTTGTGGCCTACCACCCCACGACCCCCACTTGTGCCGGGTTGATGTAGTGGTAACAACCCTCCTCCGGCTCCATTGCGTCCTCATCTGAAAAATATAGAGAAAAAAGATAACTACACATGTCAGAAGCACACAACACACACACACACACCGACAACAAACACATCAGGCAGACATGTGACACACAAAATAGAACCTGGCATGCATGCTGGGTCAACTTTGAATTGCTTCTGTGATCAGACCTGTTGAAAGGTGGCAGTTTGCATAGAAGTGGGTCTATGCAGTGCAGCAAATGTGTATGTCACTCACTACCTACCTGTACAAGGACTTCATGGTGTGTGTCAGGAAATGTTAAGACAGTGCAAGGTCAACTTCAGGAATCACGTTCAATGTGCATTCAATGGGTAGCATATCTACAAGCAAAGCACCCCTCCACCCAAGTGCAAAAGCAGGGATGCCTAGCATGGTATCAAAAGGCTGACCATAGAACTGTGTATTGACAGGCAGTGTTGATGTGATTCAAGTGACAACACTGCAAATGATGATGGGACAGTAAGCAGGACACATGAGGCTGCCCAAGTGTCAAGAAGACACTACAACAGTCGGACAGAGTCATTGGCCATTAAACAGGCTGAGGCCTGTGACCCACACAGATTGTCAGACCCTAAACATGTGTGCAACGCAGTACTGAGCCACAGTTGACATGGGAAGGCTGATGAGATGCCATGCAATGTATGTCACCCAGGACTTGTATTACAGTGATCATCCAGTCAAGGACACATAGGGGCATGCGTGCAATGCACATGGAGCATGAATGGGCACTCATGTCCCTGCGGGGCATCTGACCTCTGCACAGTACAAGTGAGATACCCTGCATCAAGTACTACGGTTGTACCACACAGCATATGTCTGGCAGATTGTCCGCTGGAAGTTAGCATGTACACAGGACGCATGAACAGGAAAGAACCCAATGGCAAGATTGAAGCAGACCAGTGCAAAGGTGGAACTGGGGTGCAGAGTGGCGGAGGAGGGGCAAGGGAGCATGCCTACATGGAGTACCCGCATCCAGGCAGAGGACACATGCACGTCAGTCATGCTATGACATTGTGCCTGGGCTGAGAGGAAGGTCACCCCACACTACATGCAGAAGGGCTAGTGAGCTGGAACATGGACCGGAGGGGTATACTGGTAACCAGCATGTGAGTAGGGTGCAATAGTGGTGATGCGGACACTCCCCGTCTGCTCCACATGTCCACCATCCAGCACAGCAGACATGCATCACGGAAGCATTGCATCACTTGCACATCAGAACCATGTACACGTCACATGTAGTGGCAATCATGCACAACACATCCCACAAGTAAAACACACACGTCCTCAACAAACACGCATCAACACTCACTGGACTGGGCATCAAAGTCCAGCATCTCTCCCACTCCTTCGACCGATTCAGATGGTATGAACTCCGCAACGAGTGACTCATGCGGAGTGAGCTCTTCCTCCTCTGGTGCAGGCCCACCGCCAGTCACCAGAGTCAAGTTGTAATTTGAGGCACGCTTAGCCTTAGCGCTGCGTTTGAGGTCATTCCAACGCTTTTTGCACTCTTGCGCCGTGCGCACCTCATGGCCGAATTAACTGACATGTTCCGCAACTTGCTTCCAGTGGGTGTCACGGTGGGCAGCCGTAGTCTGACTATTGGCACCCACTACCATGTCACGGCTGTGGCCCCGCACATAGTCCATGAGGAAGTCCAGTTCCTGCTTGCAGAAAGGCTTCTTCCTCGATGTGCAGGAGGTCGTGGCTGTGTGTGGGGTCCCAGCCTGTGCTGCAGGTGCAACCTTCCTCCTCTTGGACTGTGGCGCAGACCCTGGCTGGCTAATGCCGCCCTGACCAGTATGGCCAGTGGGTTCGGTGGATTGAGCCAAGGGAGTGGCAGGTGGAGGGACGACCAAAGGCTTGACTTGTGTCAGTGGCAGCTGGGTGCCCTCTAATGGACCCTGCAAAGCAACATCCGCTGTGGCAGGGTCATTGACCGCAATGGTCCTGGTTGGCAGACTCACAACCGGGGTGTTGTTGGGTGCATCTGCCCCTGCACTTGCCAACACCCGGCTGTTCGGGGCAGCAGATGCCATAACTGCCCCAGGGACACGTGTCTTGGTCAGAGCAGCCCTGCGTGCCCCTACGGTTTCCCTCCTGGCCTGTTGGAAATCTTCCAAGGGATCTTCAAGTGCCAACGTAGCCTGCGCTGGCAGACCCTGAGAATGAGTGGCGGTGTCCACAGCTGCACCTGCAGCTACCACTACCCTTGGGCCCGTGGCAGGCGATGGAACGGACTGCCGGGTCACACGGGCGCCAGTGCCAGATGCAGAAGCTGCATCTCCCGGAACCACAGGGGGTGGTGGCATGACTGCACCGACACATGTCACAACATTGTGCTCAAGTGGCGCACCCCTGCCTCTTCCCCCTCTGTGGCCGCCCTGGACACCCTGGAGTCCCCCTACTCCCTGGTCACCACGGCCACGTCCCCGACCACGCCCGCCACGAGGAGTACGCCCAGCTGAGGCGCCCCTCACCTTTGTTGGCCTCCCAACCATGGCACAGATGTAGTAGTGCCGGCACAGATGGAGTAGTGCCAATGGGAGGTGTACACCACAATTGACCTGGGCAATTGGGGTGAAGGGGGTGGGAAGCAAGATGTTAACAGCCCCCCAGCACCTGCAAGGTTGTATGTGACCCCGGTGATGTAGTGACGGGTCACGCAATGCTCAGGCACCCCAAAACTGCAGTAAAACCGTGCAAGCAACCCTGCAGCCTACGTGCGTGGAATCAACCCCCGGCAGTACGCGGTGGCAGCCAGTAACACGAATAACGCGTACGCGTGGAACACGCAGGCTACTATGACCTTGAAAATGGGTGCGATACACAGGGGCACCCGCAGTGGGAAAAATAGCGTGTGCGACTCACCATCTGACTAGCGCGATGCAGAAAAACACACGCAGCCAATACCCCCGCCAAAAGGAGAGATACGTCCTTGATAGCTGTGAAGTTGTGAGGGCGTGCGAAACAACAGGAAGCAGCAACACACGTCGGTCTCCACGAAAGGCACGTACAGCGAACTGATGCCCCCGCTCACCTTTAACCCGTGCTGAGGGAAACGCCTGTGCGCGTCACGTCACTTACGCGCATAGGCCCTTTCCTCGGATTACACGCATTCACATGCGGACGTGCAGTTTTTTCACGCGCGCTGAACCACTATGCTAACATCACGATGGAACCGCCCGTGCACGCCCGCGCGTGTCACGTCACAGAGGCGCTTACGCTTGAAGGGCCTTTGGTCCAATGAAAGTGCGTACGAGTGCTGACACGCTTACGCGCTAGGGGCCTTTCCTCGAATTACACGCTGACGTGCACATTTTTCACGTGCCAAATCACTCCGTATCAAGCTGGCCTCCCGAAAACACACGGAAGACCACGCTCCTGCCCAAAAGGCCGAATCACTGCCCCCCAGAGCCCCGAGCACGCTCCCACCTGCCATCTGCTGCTGCCTGACTGCCTGCTGCCCACGTGCCCTGCTATTTGCTGCCTGCACATCAGCCAGGGGTGCAGTTGCTGTGACCACCCCTGCTGGAACTGAAGACTCCTGACTGGGATACCATCGCTCCACAGCCCAGCCCCAGGACCCAGTTGCCCACCCACACCTGCCTCTGGGGTTGCCATGTCGGGCACTACACCATCTGGCACCACTGGCAACCCCCAGCCAGAGAGGCAGAGGGGCACCAGCTTCACTGCCACCGAAGTTGGTGTCCTGGTGGAGCAAGTCCTGGGGCAGTATGATGCCCTCTTCGGAACAAGATGCGCCAACAAGGAAGGACGGACTCGGATCTGGACGGACATCGTGACTGCCATCAACGCGGAGGGGGTGGCAGTCCGCGACTTCCAACATGTCAAGAAGCGCTGGGAGGACTTCAGGTCCAGGACCCTCAACAAGGCCCGGCGCCTCTTGAAGGCAGCGGATGCTAAGGGGCGATGGGGCCACCTGTTGGAACATCAGAGGAGGGTCCTGGAACGCATATGCCCAGCGCTCCACATCCAGGTCCTTGAGAGGCAGACCCGTCTGGAGTTGAGCAGTAAGTGTACATGCATACTGATTGGAAGCTGTGCGTGTGGTGGTGTGCCAGTAGTGTGCAGGTTGTACATGTGGTTTTCTAGGGCCATGTATGGATGTGTATGTACAGGGCTGTGAGGCTGACACATGCAAGTCCTTTCATGTGTGAGACACATGGATGGTGTATGTGTGGGCAAGCATGCAAGCCAAATGCAGATGTGTGAGCACACATGTTTGGATTACTGTGTATGTCAGTTGGCATGGTTGTGGTGTCACACATGGATGTTTGTTCCAGCTGCATGTATCTGCACCGTGTACATGTGCATGTGTGTGTATTTGACAAGGGTGCAACAGTGATGCAACATGGATGCATGTGACACTGATATGTGGAAGACTGATTGGCAGATGTGACATGGATGCTGACTCAACACTGCGACAGTTGGCGGAGGTGTACACATGCATGTAAGTGTGGTGGCGTGTGTGCATGTGTAGTGCACTCCCTGTGTTTCATGTGATGTCTGGCTCACCTTTGGCTGCTCATGCTGTTGTATGTGTATGGATGGTGCTGTCTGTTGCAATATGGCTGTGGAATAGCTCATGTGTGTGAGTCGAAATGACATGTGTGTTGGGGATTGTGATGCCATGTCTGAAGTTTGACAATGCCACTCATGTACAACTTTCATGTGTGTATGAGTCCATTGTACAGTGCCCTGATGCCTGTGTTTTATTTCTCCCTGTCTGCAGCGTCAACTGATGAAGAGGGCGGAGAAGGTGCTGTGGAGCACAGCGGCAGGGATCGCACCGCCAGCCGGAGACGCAAGGCCCGGCTCCCCTCCCAGGTTGTCATCTCGTCGGGGAATGAGGAGTCCGGTGCCGCGTCCCAGCTGTCAAGGGGAGGTCCAAGAGGCGGAGGTCGGAGTTGGACTCCTCGGCAGCAGAAGGGGCAGCTGAGACCCCACAGGGTCCAACGGAGGAAGATGGCATGGAGTCATGCAGGTTGGTGGGGGGGTTTGGTGGAGGAGGAGGCCATGCAAGGGACAGAGACGGGGTCTGGAGGTGGGGATTCCACTGGTGCTAGTGGTGCAGTGCAGGACCAGGGACAGGAGGCAGCACAGGCCGCCGCGGAGGTGCCTGAGTGCAATCCTGTCCCTGATCCTGTCACTGCATCATCTCGCACCAGCAGTAATGCCTACGTCCAGACCCGTTCTCATGGAGGGGATTGGCTTACACCAACTGGCCTTCCTCTCCCTGCGGATGTGGCTATCCGGCACCGGGTTGAGCCTGTCCTGGGTGGGGTGGCGTTGCATCAACGGGCCATGCGAGCTGACCTGCAGTCTTTTCATGAGGAGATTGCACGTCTTCTCGCATGGCTCGTTGACCGCGGTGACCCCTGGGACAGCTCACCAGGGCCGGATTCCTCCGTTTCCTGGACCTTGTTCCGACCCCGTCCTCAACTGAACCCCTATGCCCCAGTCGTCCTCCATGCCATCTTCCCACCCATGTATCACCTGGGTGCCCTGTGGAGCTGCCTCTGACCCTGCGGCCAGGCTGGTGGACAACAGTTCCCTGCCACAGTCGGGAGTCGGACGCCCAGCAGGGGTGGCCACCTCAACAACTGCACCCCAGCTGGAGGAGGACGTGCAGGCAGCAGAAGCCAGGGCACAGGCAGCGGCACAGCAGCAGCAGAAACAAGGTGGGAGTCAGGATGGCTCGGGCCTTCATCATCAGAGGGGCAGGCATCGGCCGGAGGGCAGGAGGACCCTTGATGGGAAGTGTCTTCCGTGTGGCAGCGGTTGGGCCATGCGATAGATGCGGAGCGGCAGCGGGCGGAAGAGGCACAGCTCACGATGGTCAGGGCGGAGAACTCCATGCGTAGAGCCCTGAGGCGGGCCGAGTGACTCGAGGCCATTCACAGGGACCTGGAGATCCAGATGTCATTGTCCCTGCGGACCCTCGGGGCCATGGAAGAGGACCGCCTCCGGGACATCGAGCAGGAGTTCGATGATACTCTGGCCCGGGACATCAACATGTGAGCCGTTGGACTTGCCCACTGCCCTTGTAAATAGTTAGATAGTGTTAGGTTTCCTTTGGTTTTTTCTTTATTTTGGTTGCGCTTGGACAATGCACCATGTTTCTGTATATAGTTTTTTTATCAGGTAGTTTTTGGTAGGTTTCATTTCTTCAGTTGGGATCATGGACCCTGGATTGTTCATCTGTATATAGTTCACTATTGGATTCATCTTTTTTTTTTCGGATTACCCCATGGAGAAATGGTTTTCACTTTTGTTTTTCCCTTGGATTTGCTTTGTTGGACTGTGACTTTGGACACCTTTCCTTTGGATTATGATTTCTTGTTTTTCATATTTAACGGACATGCAGCTTTTCTTTTTTTATTCACATTGTTGTTTGTTTGATTTTAATTACATTCATGTTGCTTTTAATACATTCTTTTCTTCATACTTCGATGTGTGGTATTATCTCATTGTTTTCATGCATGTCATGATATGGGTTTTGACATTCACTTGCACCCATTGTGTGTGTGTGACGGACATGTGTTCATTTACATACTTGCCCTTGGGGTTGTATCATGTAATTGGCATTTCTATGTGGGTGGATGCAATACTTGTGTTGGTCTTTGGCATGTGGAGGCTGCCCATAAGGGCCAGGGATCTAGATTGTGATGACGTGTTGGCTGGGGACATGTGTCGGAGCCTGCTGGCAGGTGCCCCGCACTGCCGGGGGTGGGGGTGCAAGGGGACATGAGTGGGGGCCTGCTGGCAGGTGCCCCGCACTGCTAGGAGGTGGGGGTGCAAGGGGACATGAGTGGGGGCCTGCTGGCAGGTGCCCCGCACTGCTGGGGGGTGGGGCTGTAAGGGGACATGAGTGGGGGCCTGCTGGCAGGTGCCCCGCACTGCTGGGGTTGGGGGTGCAGGGGGACATGAGTTGGTGATCAGTGGTGCAAGCGGACAGGTGGCTTGTCTGGGGTGCATGGCCATGGTGGATGTGCTGCCTGCGGGACATGACCAGGGGTGCGGGGTAGTCCCCTGTGGTGTGGTCTGCCTCCAGGGGCCGTGGAGGGTGTAGAGGGAACACCTGGGAGGACCCACACTGCCAATTCACGTGTAGGACTCCCCGCGCACCCCCGAAATTCACGTACCCCACTCTGACAGCTAAATCGCGTGTGAAACTTCCCGTGAACCCCTGAAATACACGTACCCCACTCGCACAGGGCCTATCACGGGTGAAACTTCCCACCAGTAATACACGTACCCCACTCGCACATGGCGTATCGCGTATGAAATTTCACGTGAACCCCAGGAATATTGGCCCTGTGCGAGGGAGCGGGGTACGTGTAGTTCTGGGGTACAGCGTGAAGTTTTACACGTGAAAGGGCCCTGTTGAGTAGAGTATGTGTATTCCTGGGGTTCGCGTGCAGTTTCACCCGCGATTTCAGCAGGGTACGTGTTTTTTTACGGGGTTCGCGTGAAGTTTCACCCGCGATTTCATCAGGGTACGTGTATTCCTGGGGTTCGCGTGAAGTTTCACCCGCGATTTCAGCAGGGTACGTGTATTATGGGGTTCGCGTGAAGTTTCACCCACAATTTCATCAGGGTACGTGTATTCCTGGGGTTCGCGTGAAGTTTCACCTGCGATTTCAACAGGGTACGTGTATTAAAGGGTTCGCATGAAGTTTCACATGCGAAAGGACCCTGGTCGAGGGAGTACGTGAATTTCAGGGGTGCGCAGCAAGTTTTACATGCAAAAGGGCAATGCCCGTGCACAATACGTCACAGACGCGCTTACGCGCTAAGGGCCTTTGGTCCAATGATATCGCGTACGTGTGCTGACGCGCTTACGCGCTAAGGGCCTTTCCTCGAATTACACGCTGACGTGCAAGATTTTCACGTGCCAAATCACTCCGTATCAAGCTGGCCACGTGTTCACACACGGAAGAACACGCTCCTGCCCAAAAGGCCGCATTACTGCCCCCCAGAGCCCCGAGCACGCTCCCACCTGCCATCTGCTGCTGCCTGATTGCCTGCTGCCCACGTGCCCTGCTATTTGGTGCCTGGATGTCAGCCATCTGCAGGGGTCCAGTTGCTGTGTCCACCCCTGCTGGAACAGAAGACTCCCGACTGGGATTCCATCGCTCCACAGCCCAGCCCCAGGACCCAGTTGCCCACCCACTCCTGCCTCTGGGGTTGCCATGTCGGGCACATCTCCATCTGGCACCACTGGCAACCCCCAGCCAGAGAGGCAGAGGGGCACCAGCTTCAATGCCACCGAAGTTGGTGTCCTGGTGGAGCATGTCCTGGGACATTATGATGCCCTCTTCGGAACAAGACGCGCCAACAAGGAAGGACGGACCAGGATCTGGACGGACATCGTGACTGTCATCAACGCGGAGGGGGTGGCAGTCCGCGAATTCCATCATGTCAAGAAGCGCTGGGAGGACTTCAGGTCCAGGACCCTCAACAAGGCCCGGCGCCTTGCGGAGGGGGGCCGGGTCAGCCTGAGCAACATCCAGATGAGGGTCCTGGAACGCATACGCCCAGCGCTCCATGCCCAGATCCTTTGGAGGCAGACTCGTCTGGAGTTGAGCGGTAAGTGGCCAAGCATTGCTGTGTGAGACAGGGTATGTTGCAGTGTGCTGGTAGTCTGATACTTGCCTGTATGTGTGATATAGGCCATGTATGGATATGTGTGTGTGCAGGGACATCATGGTCATGCATGTGGGACCAGCTATGTGTGAAGCACATGGTAGGTGCATGTGTTTTCTTGCAACATGGGGACCTCTATGCAGAATGCACACCTGAAAACATGCCAGTCTCTGTTCCTGGACATGGAGGGGGGATGCAGAATGGGTGCTGATGTCATATACATGTATGGTGCACGTGTGTGTGTGTGTGTGTGCGCCAGGGAAGTGTGTGTTTCACTTTGAACCGCCATGGATGCATGTGACTTTGAAGGCAACATCTTGGTTTACAGGGGCACTTGTACATGGGTGTTGATGTTGATTGCAGGCGCCGGGAGTGTTTCTGCATGTGTGTTGCATGCATTGACCCATGTGTCATGGAAGGACAGGATGGAAGTGACATTTGACAGTGCTACTCATGTGTTATTGCTTCCTGTCTAGGTATTTTGTGCTGTACCATGATGCTTGTGTTCTATGTCTCCCTCTACGCAGGGTCAATTGAACAAGAGGGCGGAGACGGCGCTGTGGAGCAAAGCGGTGGGGATGCCTCCACCGGGAGGCGACGCATGGCCCAGCCACCCTCCCAGGAATTACCATCATCCGGGAGCGAGGGGGCTGGTGCCGCGTCTGCCACAACGGATGTGGCGGAAGGGCCGGGTGAGCCCCCACAGGGGCTTCCAATGGCGGAAGACGGTGTGGAGACATCCAGGTTGGTGGTCTCCACAGAGGAGGAGGAGCCCGCTACTGAGCCGCACATGGGGCCTGGTGGGGGTAGTACCACTGGTGTAAGTGGTGCAGTCCAGGGCCAGGGTCAGGAGGCAGCACAGGTCTCCGCAGAGGGGCCTGTGCATGTCACTGTCCTTGACCCTGTGACTGCACCATCATGCACCAGCAGGGAGGCCCTGTCCCAGGCCCGTCCGCAGGTAGGGGAGAGTGCCATATCACCTGCCTCTCCACTACCTGCGGACGAGGGGTCCCGCGACCGTATGGGATCCGTCCTGGTGGGTGTTGCGTTGCGCACGCGTGTCATTTGTGATGACGTGCGCTCTTCCTGGGTGGAGAACGCACACCATCACGAAGACTAGCGTCATGACGTGGCACTGCTGGGAGGGGCCGTGGTTGGGGGGTTCCTACATGTGACGCGCACTCTGGCGGACCTCTCCTCCTCTGTGGAGGCTATGCGCCGGTCGTTCTCCACATCGTCTTCCGGCCCAGATTCCACCAGGGCCCCCTGTGGATCTGGCCTGACCAACACAGCCAGCTTGGAGAAGATCCCATCCCTGCCACAGTCGGGAGTTGGCGGTGCAGCAGAGGTGGACACCACAACTGGAGACCAGCAGATGGAGGATGTGCAGGCACCATCGGACAGGGCACATGGACAGCAGCAGCAGCAGGAGCAGGCTGTAGGTGGGAGCATTGATGGCTCGGGGCCATCAACATCGGAGGGACAGGCATCGGCCGGAGGGCAGGAGGACCCTGGACGGGAAGTGTCTTCCGTGTGGCAGCGGTTGGGCCATGCGATAGATGCAGAGCGTAGCGGGCGGAAGAGGCACGGCTCACGAAGGTCAGGGCGGAGAACTCCATGCGTAGGGCCCTGAGGCGGGCCGAGTGCCTCGAGGCCATTCGCAGGGACCTGGCGTTCCAGATGTCATTGTCTCTGTGAACCCTCGGGGCCATGGAAGAGGACCGCCTCCGGGACATCGAGCAGGAGTTCGATGATGCCCTGGCCCGGGACATCAACATGTGAACCGTTGGACTTGCCCGCTGCCCTTGTAAATAGTTAGTTAGTTACTATTAGGTTTCCTTTAGTTTTTTCTTTATTTTGGACCGCTTGGACAATGGACCACATTTTTGTATATAGTTTTTTTATTAGGTAGTTTTTGGTAGGTTTCATTTCTTAAGTTGGGCTCATGGATCCTGGATTCTTCTATTGTACATAGTTGTACATTGGATTCATCTTTTTTAATATTTTTTTTGTGTTCACCATGGAGCAATTGTTTTTACTTTTTATTTCTCCTTGGATTTGATTTATTGAACTGTGACTTTGGACAACATTTCTTTTGGGATTTCTTTTGCTTATGTTTTCTTGATTTTCATAATTTACCGGACATGGACCATTTCTTTTGTTATTCCCATTGTTGTGGGTTTAATTTGATTTACGTTCATGTTATCTTTAACATATATTTTTTTATACTTCCATTTGTGGTATTATCTCATTGGTTTCATGCATCTCATGATATGGGTTTTGACATTCACTTGCACCCATTGTGTGTGTGTGACGGACATGTGTTCATTTACATACTTGCCATTGGGGTTGTATCATGTAATTGGCATTTCTATGTGGGTGGATGCAATACCTGGGTGGGTCTTTGGCATGTGGAGGCTGCCCATAAGGGCCAGGGATCTAGATTGTGATGACGTGTTGGCTGGGGGACATGTGTCGGGGCCTGCTGGCAGGTGCCCCGCACTGCTGGGGTGTGGGGGTGCAGGCGACATGTGTGGGGGCCTGCTGGCAGGTGCCCCGCACTGCTGGGGGTAGGGGTGCAGGGGACATGTGTGGGTGCCTGCTGGCAGGTGCCTTTGATTTCTGGGGTGTGGGGGTGCAAGGGGACATGAGTGGGGGCCTGCTGGCAGGTGCCCCTGACTGCTGGGGGGTGGGGGTGCAAGGGGACATGAGTGGGACCTGAGTGGGGGCCTGCTGGCAGGTGCCCTGCACTGCTGGGGGGTGGGGGTGCAAGGGGACATGAGTGGGGGCCTGCTGGCAGGTGCCCCTGACTGCTGGGGGGTGGGGGTGCAAGGGGACATGAGTGGGGGCCTGCTGGCAGGTGCCCCGCACTGCTGGGGGGTGGGGGTGCAAGGGGACATGAGTGGGACATGAGTGGGGGCCTGCTGGCAGGTACCCCGCACTGCTGGGGGGTGGGGGTGCAAGGGGACATGAGTGGGACATGAGTGGGGCCTGCTGGCAGGTGCCCCGCACTGCTGGGGGGTGGAGGTGCAAGGGGACATGAGTGGGACATGAGTGGGGGCCTGCTGGCAGGTGCCCCGCACTGCTGGGGGGTGGGGGTGCTGGGGGACATGAGTGGGGGCCTGCAGGCAGGTGCCCCTGACTGCTGGGGGTGGGGGTGCTGGGGGACATGAGTGGGGCCTGCAGGCAGGTGCCCTGCACAGCTGGGGCGTGGAGGTGCAAGGGGGTAATGCGTTGGTGATCACTAGTGCAAGGTGACATGTGGCTTGGCTGAGGGGGCATGCCCATTGTGGATGGGCTGCCTGCGGGACATGACCAGGGCTGCAGGGTAGTCCCCTGTGGTGTGGTCTGCCTGCAGGGGCCCTGGAGGGTGTAGAGGGAACACCTGGGAGGACCCACACTGCCAATTCACGTGTAGGAATCCCCTGCACCACCAAAATACACGTACCTCACTCGCACAGGGCCTATCACGTGTGGAACTTCCCGCGCACCCCAGTAATACACGTACCCTGCTGAAATTGCGTGTAAAACTTCCCCGCACCCCAGAAATACACGTACCCTGCTGAAATTGCGTGTGGAACTTCCTGCGCACCCCAGTAATACATGTACCCTGCTGAAATTGCGTGTTAAGCTTTCCCGCACCCCAGAAGTACACGTACCCTGCTGAATTCGCGTGTGGAACTTCCCGCGCACCCCAGAAATACACATACCCTGCTGAAATTGCGTGTTAAACTTCCCCGCACCCCAGAAATACACGTACCCTGCTGAAATCACGTGTGGAACTTCCTGCGCACCCCAGAAATAAATGTACCCTGCTGAAATCGCGTGTTAAACATCCCCGCACACCAGAAATACACGTACCCTGCTGAAATCGCATGTGGAACTTCCCCGCACCCCAGAAATACACGTACCCTGCTGAAATTGTGTGTGGAACTTCCCGCGCACCCCAGGAATACACGTACCCTGCTGAAATTGCGTGTTAAACTTCCCCACACCCCAGAAATACACGTACCCTGCTGAAATCGCGGGTGAAACTTCCCGCGAACCCCAGTAATACACGTTCCCCGCTTGCCGTGTGCTGTGTGGCGGACCTGTATACTGGTCCAGGGTTAGCGCAGCCCTTTGCGCTGGATTGGGGATTTTGATGGCTTTTCCTTGCATGAGGGGCGTTCTTGGGGGCGTTACTGGCGCTGCTGCAGGGTCGCTGCGCCACTCTGCGCCACGGCTGCTTTTGGTGGCTAAAATCCATGAATACGCTGTGCGCCAAAATGGATTTTAGCGCATGCGGCTGGCGCAGACTATCACACGGGCACACTGTGCGCCAGCCGCGTGCGCCACTTGTGCGCTAAATTCTATGAATTACCCCCCACATGTTTAAGGGGACAACACCTTGGTCAGTGATTAAACTTGTCATTTTTCATTTTGCCAGTGTCTGAGATTTAGATTTTAAAAAAGTCACCTAACAAAGTTAATCCATTTGGCTACCAGGTCATATGGAACTGTTAAATCCCATTACTAGAACAGGCAATGGCTAGGGGGGAAATGTCTGTTTGATACCAATTAATGTTCTATCCAGTTATATGGGTATCCTGGTTGATCTCCTGAATCACAGGAAGATTCCATGCTTTGCCCCAACCGCTGCCTCCTAAATCTGATCTGCACCATGCCAATGAATGACGCATTGAGCCCTTGTGTGGCTTGTCAGGGTCTGTTGTACCTAGCCTTTTATGCCCTGCCTTTGAATAACTGCATTTAGCCCTTTGTGCCTGGTACCAAATACTGCATTTAGCCCCTGTGGCTTGTTATGGTCTGTTGCATCTAGCTGCACACTGCTTTTAGCGGTGCCACCTGCTTGCACATTGCATCTCAGCCTCTACTGTGTACTTTGAATCTAGGTGAACCCTAACGCCACTACTGTACCCACATGCCCGCAAACTGCATTTTGAGCCTCACTATGAATCTTGGATTTAGGTGAACCCCCACTGTTATAACTGTACCTACCTGCTGCTTATAAAATCTCTAGCCTTTACTGTGACCCCTGTAACTAGGTGAACCCCTTCTGCCACAATTGTACCTACCTGCCTGCACACTGCATCTTTAGCTTTACTATGAATCTCGAATTCAGGTGAACCCCTACTCTTACAATTTTGTGTTTTTTGCACTGACTAGCCTAGATGGGCCCTGCGCCACAATTGGATTTAGCCTATGTGTGTTTTTGCATTGACTAGCCTAGATGGGCCCTGCGCCACAATTGCATTTAGCCTATGTGTGTTTTTGCATTGACAAGCCTGATGGGCCCTACGCCACAATAGCATTTAGCCTATGTGTGTTTTTGCATTGACTAGCCTAAGGTGCCCTGCACAATTGCATTTAGCCTATGTGTGTTTTTGCATTGACTAGCCTAGATGTGATCCAACCATAACTAGCATCTGTTAGGTATAGCACTGCAGTCCCCCTTCATCTACTTTAAATCAACCACTTAGATGTTAGTATGACCTCAGCATAGTCTGATGATGACTTCTGCCTATTTGACTAAACTAGCCCTGATGACACTACTTACCTGTGCCATCATAACCATTATGGCTACTGTCACCATGACAAACCCCCCTAAGGATAGAAACCTGATACTTAGGTCTAGATTGTCTCCTATCCATGAACCTTATAGAAACCTCCCTAACAATGCCAACAATCGAACTATCACCCTTTCTATGAACCCCTCTTCTACACCAATGCAAAATACCAATACCTCTGACCAACCCCCACCCAAAAATCACACTTCCCGAGACACCCTTTATCATAAAACGTTGCCAAATGCCCACCCTGATAATACCCTAATGCTAACAGGGTCCCTCATAAATTCTAGATCTATGGTAGCCCATGCTACTGAAATTTCAGACATCTTAAATAATGACAATCTCGATCTACTGGCAATAACTGAGACTTGGCTACATGAGGCCGCAGGACCAACTCTCATGCTAGCAGTACCTGATAACTACCAAATCATTAGAGTGGACCGGCCTAATACAAGAGGTGGTGGCCTAGCCATCATTTTCAAAACTACCCACCCTATTAGACTTGCCACCTCAGCTCCCTTCACATCTTGTGAAGTACTCACTGCCAAATTGCCCCTATCTAACAACTGTACTCTAACTATCCACTTGATATATAGACCTCCTGGGCCTCTAGGCACCTTCGAAGACGATCTAACTAGTCTTCTAGCCGACAACACCAAAGATCACTCTCAAACACTACTGTTGGGAGATTTCAATCTAGGCTTTAATGATACGGACAACAAACATGCTGAATCTATTGCAACCTTACTAAACGACTACGGTCTCACGCAAAAAGTCCTCTCACCAACGCATAGCAAAGGAAGGACCCTTGACTGGGTATCCAAACTAAACTGCAACATTAATATTACTGATATTGTCCCACATTCTTGGACAGATCATTACTTAATACATTTCTCTGCCGCATTAGATCTCCTCAGCCCTAAACCCAATAACATTGCACCGCCTCTCCATACCAGAAATAAGAAGGATATTACTGCTGAAAAACGTATCCCTCTTCTCCTCCCTGCCATCTCTGGAATGGAAAATAACATCAACCCTGACGCACTGGTAAATACCTTCAACAAGGTTATGACAAAGGCACTGGACATGATTGCTCCTGTCAAATTGCGCAAAGCTAGACAAGTAGCGCACCTGAATGCCTGGTTCACCCCCCAACTTAAATCCTTAAAATCACAAAAAAGGAAACTCCAGGCTATCAGGCGCCACTTCCCTTCTGAAAATAATAAAAAATAACGGATTTTGCAAAAATGTTCAAAATGAAGTAACTAAAGCTAAAAAGAACACCTTCAATGACAGGATTGAGAAAGCTAAATCCAACACCGATAGACAATGCCCCAAAGGACAAAGTATGGTGTACTAACATACAAAATGCTCTATCGAATAAAATTCTGTCCCTACAATGCAAAATTGCTAAAAAAAAGGCCTGACTACCATTCACTGACCAACAAACTAGTCAACCTTCGGCAACTAGGACAACCACACCTTTTAGATTAAAGACCATCTCCATAACTGAAACAGAATAAATAATACTCTCCCTCAAACCTTCTAATTGTAAAGGCGACACATATCCAGCACATATTATAAAGGACGCAGCTAGAGACCTAGCCCCTTTTATCTCCAAGCTGATAAACTCCTCATTTAAAACGAATACAGTAACGGCCAACCTTAAAGAATCCTGGGTTCTACCATTACTTAAAAAACAAACTCTGGACCCCACTATCCCTACTAATTACAGACCCATCACCACTGTGCCATTTCTTCTTTAAATCTTAGATAGAGCTGCTTACATACAAATTCAGGACTATCTGGAGGCCAACCACCTACTTGGCTCACGACAATCGGGCTTCCCCCCTCTCCACGGTACTGAAACAGAACTGCTAGACCTTAAAACACAAATTGAAGAATTAAAGGATAATGGAAAAATAGCCTTGCTACTCCTATTGGACTTGTCGACAGAGTTCGACTTGGTGGACCATGTAGTGTTATGCAATCACCTTCAATCTGCTGCCAACTTCACTAATGAGGCACGCTATAGCTTGGGTCCAATCCTTCTTAGCTAACAGAACCATGAGAGTCTTCTCTATTTCAGCCTCTGCCGACCCTATCAATATAACCTGTGGAGTCCCACAAGGCTCCTGCGTATCCCCCACCAAACCTCTGTTTGACAAGTTGGATAGACTGGGTGTCACCTACACTAATTATGCCGATGACACACAGATCCTCATACCCCTTTCGGGCAACTTTGAGGTGGACTCAGCCTTGGTGAACAAAATATTCACCCTCATTCAGGCATCCCATGGCCTCTGCCTGAATGATGAAAAAACGGAGCTACTAATCTTAGGCTCTGAAGCCAATATTCAAAAACATAGCCCGAACTACACATCCTTTAACATTGATAACAACCCTATCAAGGTGATGTCTGTAGTTAAAACCTTAGGATTCTACTTGGGCTCCTCTCTCACTCTTAAAAAGCAAGTCAATTCCCTTGCCTCATCCACAACATACACTTGTAAACTTATTAGAGCCTCCAGACCATACGTCTCGAGATTGAGCTGCACCACGCTAGCTTAGCCCAAACTACACATCCTTTAACATTGATAACAACCTTATCAAGGTGATGTCTGTAGTTAAAACCTTAGGATTCTACTTGGACTCCTCTCTCACTCTTAAAAAGCAAGTCAATTCCCTCTCTCACTCTTAAAAAGCAAGTCAATTCCCTTGCCTCGTCCACAACATACACTTGTAAACTTATTAGAGCCTCCAGACCATACGTCTCGAGATTGAGCTGCACCACGCTAGCTTAGCCCAAACTACACATCCTTTAACATTGATAACAACCTTATCAAGGTGATGTCTGTAGTTAAAACCTTAGGATTCTACTTGGACTCCTCTCTCACTCTTAAAAAGCAAGTCAATTCCCTTGCCTCATCCACAACATACACTTGCAAACTTATCAGAGCCTCCAGACCATACGTCTCGAGATCGAGCTGCACCACACTAGCCAATGCTCTTATTATGTCAAGATTAGATTACTGTAATGCCCTGTACTCAGGAGCTAACAAATATATTACAGACACAATTCAAAGACTGCAGAACAATGCCCTGAGGGCAGCTCTGAACATCCCCTACAGAGAGCATATAACCAAATACAGGAAAGAGGTAAACTGGCTGAAAATAACGGACAGAATTCTCCTCAAAACAGCATCCCTCGCCTCCAAATGCTTGAATAACCTAGCACCTCCATACCTAATGGATATAATTACTAGGAGAACAACTACCCGCCCTACGAGATCTGCCAACTCATATATGTTGGAGATTCCTAGGTTCAAACGCTCGACAGCAGGAGGATATAGCTTCCTTGTTAGAGCGGCACAATGTTGGAACAAATTACCAGTTGACCTCAGACTAGAACAACCCTACCCTAAATTCAGACATAAGATACTCAGTTGGCTACACACTAATGACACCTAACTAATGAATTACATTCCTATCTCTCCAGCCCCAACACAACCCTTTTTTGCTTCAACCTAACTACACCGTAGCCTGGTTAACTGTGCATGTATAAGTCGTCTGCTCTGTCATGTTTGTATGCAATATGGACATATGACCATGTAGACATGTAAGGAGGCTTTACATATGTGTATATGTAGGTGTTCATATGCTGATATTCATGATAATGCTTCCTTGACTTACCTAGACCATTGCTTTGTATTTAATGTATCTTGTACCTGTATCTTGCTCAGACTGAAATCACTGCTCTATGTATTGCTACCTTTGCACTGTAACTAAGTTTTAAGATTTCTTGTTTCTCTTGCGCCCGTCTACCCAAGGGCTTGGTGCGCATTACCAAACAAATAAACAAACAAAACAAACAAGATGGAATTGCTCAGGTTAAGATCAGTGTAACAACATATAACCTGTGTATGACATTTAATGTGCTATTTATATCTGATGCTTGTGATGTCAGGGGCCATACATACCTCCATAAGGAGGTGATCCAAAGCCAAAATGGAAAGGGTATGGTATATATGATCTACACCATGGAAGTTAGTCCTCCGTGGGTATCTCCTCTCAAAGCAAGCCTCTTGCAGGTTCAAGTATGTTACAAAATTGAGCCCTGTCAAATGCGATCCTGCCCTTGATGAAACTAAACTGATCATGAAAAATTATCATTGTTTCCCTCACCCCATGTTTGTTTTTTAACAGTACTCTGTTTTACAAAGTTGTCTTAAAAAGTACACAAATCATAGTAAAGTATTCACATAAATATATACATTTTTATAGAAACATGTTAGGCAAAAAGTGTGCAATTGTGGCAATATTCTCTCCCATATTCGTTTTTTATTTTTTATTGTGCATTTAGTCACAACATGACTTCTTACACATTTTGTTCACATAGTAAAAATTGACAATTCCAAATAATTAAAAGGAAGAATTAAAGAGAAGAATTAGAAAGAAGAAGAAGAAGAAAAAAATATCAAAACACCAACTGAGCCTGACCGCCAGGCCTCAAATTACAATCGAATCAATCAATTTGTGACTACAAAATAAAACATATACAATTGCAATTAAAGTATATCAATTAGGACTTAATCCAACAAAATACGAACACATAGTCAAATTCAAATCATTATTTTAACAATATTGACAATCACAAGGATATTTTTTTTATAAAAGTCAACTCATTTAAGAATGTTAGTAAAGCAATAGATAACGGAATCTCTTTCCCAGACGAGATCCTGTGCCAAAAAGCTTGAGTAAAAGGCTAGGTGGGATCATGGACAAAATGTGCAAAGTGTTTTACTCTCAGGGGATAGGTGGAATAACAGGATATCAACAGATGTCGAGAATCCTGTATAAACCCATCACAACAAAGAGTACATTTGGTGGCAGAAGTGTCTAATTTTTGGCACAAACATTGCATTTCATTGGTCTTAATCAGGTTAAGACGAAATCGCATCTGTTCAGCCCGCCAGGCTGGATTAGGAAAGCGTCTTAGATATGGGAGAACATATTGACTGGGTTTTTCACAAGGTCTGTAACTTTTAGTGTGCTTCAGGCTGCTGATCAAGGCTCTAGTGTGAATCCAATTGGCTTGCATCAAAGCGCTCTTGTCTGGGTTTTCTTTGAGAGTGATGTTAGTACAGTCACAGTTTTGGAGAATCATTTCAGCATCATTATGTAAAGTTGTCAAATAGAAATTCAGATGTGTGGAGAGATCCTCATGAATATCTACATACACAGAACAATCTTTTGGGATTAGGATAAGTCTATAAAGGGCAAGGACCTTCCAATGATAATGCGACTATAAGGAGTGAAGGCCCATCTCATACCTTAATTTTACAATTGGCAAGGACAGTGGTAGAGATAGAGAATAGAGAATTCTTCCGTATACGACCTTCGAGGCGGTCCCAGTTGATTATACTGGCACAAGGATTGCACTCCATGCCATATAAAATTCAGGGGAGAATCTTGCCCTTGTAAAATCCAATAAGCGGCATGAGAGAAAATCTGCAAAAGGAATGGATCAATTATTTCATTTGACAAGTGAATTGCAAGACCTTACTCTCAAAGTCCCTTGTGAGGTACATCCCTGAAGGATTGGTTTGAATATTAAATCCCAGATACTTTTATTTTTTCTCTATAGAGAGTGCCTGGTGATTCAATGACCAATGCAGTATAGTAGATTTGTTCGGGTTGACAACAAGCTCGTTTTTAGTTACGTACATCTGAACAGCATTGAGAAGATGTTGCAGCCCTACAGGGGTATTATCAGTGAGGGCTATATCATCGGCATATGCCAAGAAATGAAGTTTTGATTTGCCTATGACTGAAGAGACAGAGGTGAAGTTTTGTAGAAAGGAGGCCAGATCAGATAGATATAAGTTTAAAAGAAGAGCAGCCAAGAAGTAACCTTGCCTTACACCTTTTGCAATTGGGATGGAAATAGATTAATCACCCATTTGATTTTATCAAATCTTAATTGTGGTGCGCTCATGTAGGACAATGATAATTTGCAAAAGGTCCACCGGGATGTCTTAAGACCTTAATTTTTGCCAAATGTTTGACCTGTTGACAAGGTCAAAAGCCTTGGACAGATCAATTAGTGCAATATATGTGGGTCGTGCATTTTTTATTTGGGACTGAGCCTTTAAGATGTTAAATATGGCACCATTGAGTAGTGTGGAAAGGCCTTCGTGAAAACCAACCTGAAACTTGGACAGTATGCCTTTGCTATGAACCCATGCTTCAAGATACTGCCAAATTAACCTGGTGAAGATCTTACTGTCGCCATCCATTAAAGCGATGGGTCTGTAGTTTGCAGGATCTGATCTGAGTCCCTTCTTGTAAATAGGGATGACTATAGCTTGTTTCCAAGAAAGCAGGAATTTTTGGGTCTTAATTATCTGTCTGAAGAGTTTACTAAGTATAGCTGCCCAGATAATTGGTTCAGCGTGGAAAATCTCATTTGTAAATCCATTCAGACCTGCTGCGTGAGATTTAAATAAGTGCATGTTTGTGCTCAGTTTATCATCCTCTATTATCTTTAAGGAACATGATGTTTTACACTCAGAGGTGGTTTGAGAGCAAATATCTATCAATGTATTATCAGTAAATTATGTCTCTCAAGTAGTTGAGGAAATGATCAATGTGTGGCGTGAACTTTGGGACTCGTTGTTATTGTTAATCAGGGCCCAGAAATTCCTAGTATGCAAGGGCAGAAGAGAAGTTAACATACTTTGCCCATCATGAATGTTATGTAACATTCTGTGCCTGCGAGACCAATGTTTGTAATAGTTTGTTAATTTGGTCTTCTCTGTGAGGTACATGTTAAAGTCGAATTGTGCTGTTTTTAAGTCACGCAAGTTTTTTTTAGAGCTTTTTTTTATATGGGTCATTTCATCAAATGTATGTACATAACTTTTCAATTTTGCGAATGCGGTAAACCTAGGTGGATTTAGGTGCCAAATGAAGTTCACAAAGTCATCCGGAGAACACAACTTTTCCAAGTGACATCCATCTTGAATGGGAGACTACAAATACCAGAATTCAATTCAGCAGAAGGCAAAAAATGGCCTTTGAGTTTTAAAAATGTACTTTTAAGACTTAGCTTCATAACAAAAGGTAATGTAGGAAAAGGTTACCGGATTTTGTTTCAATGTTTGACAAATACAGTCTTTATATTAAATATTACATTCTACCAAAAATAAACGTTTTTTGGTGTGTTAAATATGAACATCTGAAAATAATGTAGTTAGCTTACAACTGCTTTGTAGGCTATATTTTTTTATTTTTTTTTTTTATTGTAACATATAGTTTATTACAAACTTTTATTACAAAACTTTCACTTCCTGTCATTATTAATGTTCTCGTTTTCCTTCCATGCCTCTTGGGGATAATTGGACTGGTCATATTAGGTTCTTTCTTTCGTTTATCTTTCCGTCCTCATGAGTTCAACGCTGTGTCTATAAAGTTTATCGCTGAACATGTGAGGTGGACTGAGCTTCCACTTATTATCCGCAGCCACCAATCATCCATATTCATGTTCAGCGGTGCAAATTTTCCTAAATGGAGGGTTCGTAGATCTTTGAGCGTTGAGCATTCGGTTATTAAATGTCTTGTTGATTCGATTTCTGTCCCACAATGTCTGCATAGATTATCTGTGGTTACCTGGTCGTGTCTCATAAATAGCATTTCTTTGTTCTTAATGGCATTTAATCTGAGTTGGAGAAATCTGTCGCGGTGATATCGGGAAGGGAATTGGACCAGATATCTCGGCATTGCGTTTAATTTGTTTTTTGTGGGTCCGAGTTTTAGAGAGGATGTCAGACCTTCAAGATTTTCCAGATTTTTCATCCAGGACCAATCTTGGAGTTTTCGTTTTGCGATTTGTGGTTGTGCCAGCAGCAGCTCTATTTTTATGTCAGCTGCTTGCATTATCGCCTTCACACCTTGTGTCCATTTCTGTATTATATCTATGTGGGGTTGTCGGTTGCTTATCGCAAGTATTTCGTAGGCAGGTTCCGGTGTTGGCATATGCATCTTTCGGAGCAAAGCTAACGACTTCCAGATCACATTCGAGTATAGTTCGTTTATGGCTAGTTCGTGTCTGATGGCGATCATCGATATGTATTTAGGTAGTTGCAACACCGTCTTCCAAAATAGGCTTTCAAGTTTTGCCCAAATACGAAGGTCCAGGTTCCAACCTGTCTCAGAACCATAGGTGATAGCTGGTATTACTTTTTGGAGGTAAAACGTTTTTACTGGAATTAGTGAGAATTTGCCATACAGGTTATGAATGCGTCTGCCTTGTATTGCGAGTGTTTTCATGCGCTGTGAGATGTCTTGTGTCCAGTTCCATTCTCGTATGGATTTGTTGATCATTACCCCTAGGTATCTAATTTCTTCTATTTCAGCAATAGGAGTGTCAGCGATCTTCCACTGAAAATTTTTGTTTTTATTGCCTTTTGTTGCTCCGATCTGCATGATTTTCGTTTTGGTGACATTTATCTTTAGTTCATTGATAGTCATGTAGTGATGAAGTTGTGTCAATAGACGTTGCAGACCTATCTGGGTTTTGTCGAATAAGACTATATCGTCCGCATAAGTGATGCAGTTGATGTGATGTCCATTGATTTTTGGTGAAAAGCACTTCACATCACTGAGAGCCAAGGGTATATCTGCAATGAATAGTTTAAATAAGCAGGCTGCAAGCGGGCAACCTTGCTTCACCCCCTTTTGAGTATTAACAGCTTCTGAGAGGAGTCCTTCTTCATTTAGTCTTATCTGAATTGACGTCATTGTGTGGAGTGCTTTTATAGGCTGTAGTAAGTTCTGTGGGCACCCCCAAGATGTTAGTTTCTGCCACAGTTTTTCACGAATTATGGCATCGAATGCTTGATGCATATCGATGAAGGCTATGAAAAGCTTTGACCTTTTTTCTATGCAGTTCAATTTTAGTATGTTTACCAGGGTCAGGTTGATTTCTGTTCCGACTCCCTTGGTGAAACCAGTTTGCCGGCAATCATTGATGTTCCTCGTTTCTGCCCATGCTGATAGTTTCTTTTGCAGGAAACTCGCAAATATCTTGCCAATTGTGTCCAGTAGGGCAATCGGGCGATAATTGGCAGGATCGGCCCGATTACCCTTCTTGAAAATTGGAACTATAATGGCCGTGGTCCATGAAGTTGGTATTCTTTTATGCTTTGCGATTCTTGCGAATAGTTTGGTGATGAAGTTTGACCATTCGTCTTTGTTGGCTTTCAGCATTACGTTGGTGATGCCATCCGGTCCTGCCGCACGCGAGTTATTCAGTTTCGTGATTGCCATGGAGATATCTTCGGCTTTCTCGCTGCAGTCCCATTCAACTTCCGCTACATGACGTGCTTGGATTGGAGTGCTATTTCCATTCGTGAACACTCTGTTGAAGTGGGTTTTCCAGTCACTTTCTGTGACCCCACTGGCCATTGTGTTTGCTTGATTTCTTGAGCATTTGTTTATGATTTGCCAGATCTCTCTGCAATTATTCGATTTAATCAGTCTCAGCATTGCTTCGCCTCGTTCTTGATCACGAAGGAAGGCAAAAGCTTTCACCCAATTACGGTATTTTTGCTTTCGTTGTTTTATCTTAATGGATATATCCAGGCCTCCTTGTAGTTTCAGTTGACGAATTTCTTTTTGTGTCTTCTTTTTTTCCTCTGTAACTTTAATGCTCCAAGCGTGGGTGTGAGTTTTATTTGATTGTGTCATCAAGAGGGATCCTTTGTTGGTGTAAGGTAGTAGCGGAAGATAATTTAGGGCCGCTTCGTCGATCATTGTCAGGTTTTGAAACTTCCTGGTTAATGTGGTTATTTGTTTGCTGTTTATTCTTAATCTGTTTTGGCCATTATTTACCTCGAAACTCTGGACCATTCTAGCTGTATGTTTTTTCGAGGGTAAGTTCATGGTTAGAACTAGGACATCGTGATCGCTGGTTGTTGTCTCTATTATTTTCAGGTTCACGATCTTATGCCAAAAAAGTCTTGATAACCATATGTAGTCTAAGATTTTCTTGTGGCCCATGCCGTGCCAGGTGTTCTTTGGTGGTAGGTCGCCTTCGACCTGTCCATTTGCCATGTCGCAATCGCGAGTATCCATTTCGATTGACCATAATGCACTTCTCGACAGGTTAGGAGACCTTTCCTTCCTGGGTTCTTTTATTTGGGTCCCATTTGCGTTGAACCAAGTTGTATTCATATCACCACATACAATGATGGATATCTCGCGATCAGTTTGTTGATGTTTATCTATAATTGCCATTACTGATGACACGAACTTTCCGTTGGTTATTTGAGCGGGATTCCAGTACACATTGATTAAAAGTATGTACTGTTTTTTGGAAGTGTTTTCAGTGTGGTGCTGTAACAGCGTGCTTTGGACGAAGATGTTTGGGTTCTCAGTTTCAGACACTTCCCAATTGGTTCCAATTTTTATCATTGTTATGAGCCCTGAAAACGGGCGTCCTTGTGTGTTTTTTCCTGCAGGGTTTAGCAACGTCACGTATCCATCTTTCACCGGCGTGCTCCTCAGCCATGTTTCTTGGAGACAGATAGCGAGATTGTTGCTTAGGTCCACTGGAAAGTCGTCGTAGAGGTGGTGAAATCCGCGTGTGTTCCAAGATATTAATGTCAACCGATTGTTTCCATCACTCTGGATTAGCTAATGGTTGCTCCTTCCATTTGTCCCTTTATCGTTGGACTGTTGTGGATTAGATGTTGTCGTTAGAAGTTGTCTTATTTCATCTCTGCGTTTTGTGTGGCCTGACTCATTCGAATCGTTTATTCTGTTATTGAGATGATTATTATGACTTTCCGTCCATACTTCGGCGACCTCGAATCCAAGCAGCAGGAGGTCCTCTTCTGGAGGCCAGTATGATCTTTCGTACCGCCTGTGATTTTATGTGGAGGTGGACTCTGTCTGCATGTACTTCCGAGATGTATTCGACTATTGAGATGTCGTGGGAGGACACCGTTCTTAGGGCTGGTCGTGAGTGCAATAGTCGCATGACATTTCCTCTATTTAAGTTGACATCGTTGTCGTCTTTAAATACGTTCGCAATGAGGATTTTTGGGGCCGAATGCTTGAGGTCAGCCATCATTTTCTGTTCGGCGTGGCTTGCCCCCTTTTGTCTCTGAGCTGCTGTCTGTTTGGGGTTCAGTTTCACATATTTTTTTGGTTTCGAATCTGGGTCCATAAGTCGTTGGCTCTCGTTCGTTGCAGTTTGAGAAGCTGAGTGAATATCTTTCCCTAGGCCTCTCCCCGAGTTTGCCGGTCTTCTCTTAGCGGCACTCTCTCCATCAGGGTATGGTCCAATTTGTATTTTTGCCAACCAGGGATTTATTTTTTTCTTGGAGGCGTTTTTAACCTCAAGTTCCTCTGCATTGAGATGTATTGGACTAGACACTCGTGCCTCAAGATTGTGTTCATCCTCGGACTCGTCGTCGTAGGTTGAAAGGTTGCATAGGTCTTCTAATGATGGCACGGATTGAATTGATTGTACGTCTGAGTCCAATCTTTGTCGTTTTTTAGGGTTTGTTTTCGGAGGTTTGGACGTTGTGATTTCAGCACTTTTCAGCGTTTCCGTTTGTTTTGGTTTAGATGGCTCATCTTTTTTTTCTCTTTCGAATAAGCCTGATTTAACAGGTGTGGTTAGGTTTCTTATAAATTTCTTTGAGTTGCTGGTTTGTTTGTGCGATGCACAGTGTTTCTTTTTTTCTTTTCTCTTGCCGGTTTGGCCACAGCTTGGTCCTTGCTCACTCTGCTTTGAATTCACGGTCGTCAGAGTTTTTGCAGGTCCAGTGAATATTCCAAATGACATTTTAGGTAATGAGCAGTGTGCTTTGGGCGGGGATTGTGGTGTTTTGTTCTTTTCGCAGCGATCTTTATTGGCCACTTCATCTGGCCTATCAATTATAGCTGATCCGAGTACTGCGCCTTCGATGTTGCTGTCTTGTTTGGTTTCGGTGGGGTAAGAGGAATTACGCTCAGCTGTGATTAGATTGTTTGAGGGTTTGTCGTGGAAAGTCATGTTTTCATCTGGGGTAATCAGGTGTTCTCTAACCTCAGCTTGGTGGTCAGCAATGTTGTTTGGGTCCACCGTTTTGAGATCGGAAGGCAATTGTGCCAGTTTTGTCACGTTGTTATCGTTTGTATTTTGTTCGTGAGCCTTTTTTAAATTGCTCTTGGTTTGGATCAGTTGGTTCATGCATTCGATCATGGTTTCCATCAGTTTTTTTTTTTCCAGGGTGTCTTGGACTGTTATTTCGTTCAGTCTGTTGAGCCACAATTTGGAGGTTTCGGTTTCCTTGTCAAGGCGTTCTCGCAGCGTTGTGTACATGCTTTCCATTTTTGTTAACTTTTCGTTCAGTTGGCCCAGTATCGCCCCATTGTTTTGTGACGTTTCATGCAGGTTCTCGTAGAGCTTAGTAAACGGGATTAATGCAAGTGATGTAGCAGCCAGAACGTTGTTGTGGATCTGTATAGCGGCAGCTGCCGACAAGTTTGATTTCGAAGTCACGTAAGTCTCCTTGTGGCCGTGCATTGAGTTGTTGCCGTCGCTATAGTTACTCGGTACGCTGTCCCCTTGTGCTCTGCGGTCTAGGGTTTCATCTGTCCGCTTGGGACCTCCATTCATATCGTGTTGTATTTTTGGAGTGGAGCAGTGGGACGGGGGCCTTGTACTTATCTTTTTCTCGAGGGTCTTTTGGGGGGGTCTGTTGTCCCGGTTGTAGGGGGTCAAGGGCTGAGAGACCAATCCGGCTGTGCTGCGGGCATCCAGATCCTCGCTTTGCGTAGTCTCATCAATGTGCGGGTAAACTGTGGTGTTAAGGTGAGCATTGTATTGCGCACAGCGCCTAACTTCCATCTGGGATTTAGCAGTTGTCGAGCTCGGAAGTTTGGTTTTATTGTTTGCGAAAGTCTCAGACATACGTTCTTTCATTGTTTCAAAGTCTGCTTTGAGACGATCAGTGAGCCGAGCTTCGCGTCCGGCCAGATCCACTTCATACGTATGTGGTTTTGGTACGGGGATCTGCGGGATCGCTATTTGTGGGGATGTCGTTCGTTTGGGTTTGTTTAAGGTGCTCCGTGCGTTGACCGTAGCGTTCGCAAAAGTATGTTTCAATCCACACTCCATGGGATCTGTGTTTTGCTTGTGGTCGTTTGTCTGTTTCACCACTTCGAGGAGGGACCCTGCAGCAGGAAGTTTAACTCCTGCGCAAGGTGTGATGGTCACTGTGTTTGTCGAATTTATGCAGGGATCTAGCCCTTTATCTGGGAAAGTGAATCTCACTGGATTTGTATCGGTGTAGTGTGAGGGTACTTCTATTTCCAGCAGTTCGATGTCAGTTACATCGAAGGGTGATTGAAAAGCCGTTGTATTTACCTCAATCGCATTTGATGTTGTCTCCAAGATTTTGTTGGCGTGATACTTCTCTGTTTTATTGTTCGTTCGGGGGCCGATCGCCTCAAGTTCGTCAGCTGTCATCACTGCCAAGCGGGTCGAGGCCTCCGCCTCGACCCGCAGGGCGTTTTCAGCATCGTTATTAGTGTTTGTGTGGGCGTCGGCGTTTGGCACTTCTGAGGTAGTCTCAACAGTTTCCTTAGTCTCTTTGTGTGTCCCCCACGGGGCTCTTTCCTGTTTCTTTGTATTGATGGTACATTCCGTGGCAATTTGGACTAAGGATTTAGGTTGCATTTTTGTCAGGGTGCACGAGGGGGTGAGTCGGGGGTTTGTACTAGACGTACTTATACGATTTGTGGCTGTTATTCGGTCTTCCCCGCCCTCTTCGTGTCGTCCCTTTGACCAGTCATAGCCGTCTAATGTTCCTGTTCTATTGACCGCATCGCTATGAGCGCGTGCTATCAACAGATTTGCGGTGCAGTCTCGCAAGTGTGCTGATTGTTTTAGCTTACCGCGGGTTTGAGGTCCGGATTCGGCCATGTGTTGGGCTGTTGGGCTTACCTCTGCTTCCGCTGCTGACTGCTGCAGACTGAACTCTGCGCACGAACTCCGCGCGCGCTCCGCGCTCGCCTGGAGTTTTTAAGGGGAGTAGATGTTATTTCCTTAAAGGAACACTCGCCCAGCAGATGCAAAGTATAACTCCACTAGTAGCTGCAGCTCCTCTCTCGTCCCAAACTGCTGCAGACTGAACTCTGCGCACGAACTCCGCGCGCGCTCCGCGCTCGCCTGGAGTTTTTAAGGGGAGTAGATGTTATTTCCTTAAAGGAACACTCGCCCAGCAGATGCAAAGTATAACTCCACTAGTAGCTGCAGCTCCTCTCTCGTCCCAAACTGCTGCAGACTGAACTCTGCGCACGAACTCCGCTCCGCTATATTTTAAGTGGCTTCAGGAGGGTGCAGTTTTAGCCAGCAAACTGGTGGTTTGTGTGTGCTTTTTGAGTAAAAATTAACCTTTGCATGTCTTAACACGGAAACGTTAAGAACGTCTTGTCCAAAACAATGGTCTCTTAAATGGACCATCACTTGTAAATCGCTCCCACTTTAAAAGCTTTGCCATATGAAACAAAGTGATAAGCCATCATTATGGGTCCTGCAGCTTTTAATGGATCGCAGGGAGGTGGGTATATTTGTCTTAAGAGCATCAGGGGCTTGGGAGGTGACAACGTAGCCTCACTCGGACAAACAGAAAAGCGCAGATTGTCCAAGGAAGCAGCACAATCCCTCTTTAAAATTATGTGACTTGGTATATAATAGGAGCAGGCACTGGTGTCTGCAGCCCCCCCACCCCTCTTGAAAGCAAGGCCCTGTGTCATTGCAAAGACTGCACATGCCTCGGTGTCAGGGACAGAGTTGAAGATGTAAACACAGAGTGCTTGAAGAGTCCCAACCACCACCCGCCCCGGCCTGGGAGAGCTGTTTAATCAGGAGGTTGCTAAGTGAGTGCGATCCCTTCAAAAATCCTCCTATCCCCCAGACATATCTTGCAGTCCCTTTCAATCCCCCTCCATCACAGAATACACAGAGAAGTGCATGCCACACACCTTCTAGCCCTGCGGGGATACACGCCCTATGAACAGCACAGACATTGACATACATGTATCCTGTCGCAATTTATCGAACTTGGCTCTTCACACAGTCGGGTCCCAACCAACCTGCGTTTGACCTATTGCCATGGATGCAGCACCAAGAAGCCGCCTTCCAGGGGAAGGTGGCGTTTTACAAATCTGCCTAATACAACCTTCCATAACAGAATTGTCATATACTTAGTAGTGCAGACTTCAGTGCCATGCTGAACGAAGACTTTGTATTTTCCGATTGGTAAATACCGCCTTGGAGACGTGATATTCTACTTACCCATACAATCCTTCTCATACTACCGAAACCCACAGGGCATCCCATAAAACATATAAAATGTGTGTTGCTCAAATTCCCCAGGCATCGTAGACAACCCATAATATCTAATACCCATCCCATCTCTTGGAAATCTCATAACATTCCTAATCCCATCACTGCACCCTTTTCCAATCTTGAAGGCATTCGGCAGTACTCTGTGAACAGCATATGTCTGAATGAACTGGTATACCTGATCAAAACCCTAGTACATAAAACCTGCACGGCATGCTACTGCACATGTCATACAAATGGCTCACTTAACAGCCTTAGTCTGGCCGTAACATGAACCAAACACCACTACTACCCCTGAACATAACACAAATGGCATGCTGCTACACCAGTATGTTTCACACACAAACCAATGCCCTGCAGTACCTGTACATGGAGCACACAAATCAGTGCCTCACGTCCCTATACATATCACTCACACGGATCAATGACTTGCTGCTGGTCAATGTGCAATTCTTCTACCACAACCTTGTTACCCACTGGTGCAAATGCTACTTTACCTGTGTCTAGGACCCCAGAAAATGTGCCCCCCCACTACTTTGAATGTGAATACCGCAATGTGCAATTCTTCTACCACAACCCTGCTACCCACTGATGCAAATGCTACTTTACCTGTGTCTAGGACCCCAGAAAATGTGCCCACCACTACTTTGAATGTGAATACCGCAATGTGCAATTCTTCTACCACAACCATGCGATCCACTACCACCAATGCCACCCGTGAACCCCACCTGAAATGTGCCCTCACCAACGCCCGATCCATCAATGCTCACGCCCTAGACATCCACAACCTCATCACCACCCTAGATCTAGATCTTCTAATGGTCACTGAGACCTGGCTACATGAAGCCTCAGGCCCCGCTCTATCCCTCGCTCTCCCACAAGGCTATGCTATCACGAGCCAAGATCGCCTGACCACAGGAGGCGGTGTCGCTCTCATAGCCAAAGACTCGATCACCATCAGAAAAGTAGAGAAAACTATCAACGATAACAGCGACTACCTTCAATTGAAACTCACTATCTCACACCAATGCACCATCACCTTACACCTCATCTATCGGCCACCAGGCCCCTTGGGAGACTTTCAGGCCTCCCTCACCCACCTCCTGGCTGACAACCTAAAAATGTCATCCAAAGCCATTCTCCTCGGTGACATCAACCGAGGCTTAAATGACACCAAAGACCCTGCTGCCAAATCACTTGACGCAGCCCTAGCCACTCTAGGATTCGCCAACACCATCACAGACCCCACTCATGCCCTAGGCAGATCATTAGACTGGATAGCCCATCACAACTGCCCCCTCACAGTCACAGGCAATACCCCCACCCCGTGGTCCGACCACCACACCATCACCTTCAACATCCCCACCACCACCCCATCCCTCCTCCCCCAACCTTTACCACGAGCCCTCACAAGAAGTGGCCGCCAACTAACCAAAGAAAGACTCTTACCCTTCCTACAGGGACCTGCCTTTAGACCTCCCTTCTCCAACGACCCAGAAACTCTTGCCAAGAAGTACGACTCTGCTATCTCGTCAGCAATCAATGCTATCGCCCCACTTAAACCGCGCAAAACTAAACCTACCAGCCACACCAATGCTTGGTTCACCCAAGACCTTCTCAAATTGCGCACTGACGAACGAGCAGCTTTAGCCCAATGGCAATCATCCCATGATGATAAAGACAAACTCAACTTCAAATCCCTTGTGAATGATTATAAGAAAGCCATCATCAAAGCCAAAGCCAAATCCTTTGAAGATAGAATCTCTGAGGCCAAATCAAACTCCAAGGAATTGTTCGCCATATTCAGGGAACTTGAGACCCCTACACCCACCCCCCAAAACTTCACCAAAGATAAAGCATGGTGTGATGACATCCAAACAGCCATGCGAAACAAGATCAGCTCTCTCCAAACCAAAATTCTGAATACCAAACTAGCGCTCCCTACCTCCCTAACCCCCCACCAACCCCCCCCTCTCCTCAGCCACAACGGCCCCCCCTACCTTCTCATTCAAAACCATCCAGGAGAAAGACATGATTAACATCATGAAAAATATCAAACCATCCAATTGCAAAGGAGACCCCTGCCCCGCCTCCATCATCAAAGACTGCGCAGACACCCTTGCCCCTTTCCTAACAGCCTTCGTCAATGCCTCCTTCACCACAGGGAAAGTCCCCTCATGCCTCAAGGAAGCATGGGTCCGACCTCTCATAAAAAAACCAACACTTGACCCCACCTCCCCTAACAACTACCGCCCCATAACCACAGTCCCATTCCTCCTCAAGATTCTAGACAAGGCAGCCTACCTGCAGGTCCAGCACTTCCTCGAAGAGCATAACCTCCTAGGACTAAGACAATCTGGCTTTAGGCCTAGACACGGGACAGAAACCGCCCTACTCGACCTCAAAAACCAAATGGATGACGCAAGGGACCAAGGCAAACCTGTCCTGCTCCTCCTCCTCGACCTCTCTGCAGCTTTCGATCTTGTAGATCACGACATCCTTTGCCATCACCTCACCTCCACAGCCAACTTCTCCCAAGAAGCTACCACATGGATCACCTCCCTCCTCCAAGGCAGGACCATGCAGGTCTTCTCTGACCCAGCCACTGCATCACCCACCATCATGCTATGTGGGGTGCCCCAAGTCTCCTGCCTCTCCCCTACCCTTTATAACATCTTCACCCGCCCCCTCTTCCTCATCCTTGACGCCATGGGCATCTCTTACACCAACTACGTCGATGACACTCAGATCCTTCTCACACTGACAGGCCAGTGGCGTAACACAAAATGTGGGGGCCCCCCTGCGAGCCATGCTGAGGGGGCCCCCCAACTCGGCAACAAATCACGGGTTGCGCCACACTCTGGGCCGGCCTAGACTGTCACGCTTGCACAATACGCATGAACGTGCTGCTGAAGGTGTATGCCGCACACTGCACTAGGAAAAAGATATGAATATGTGTTTTAATGCAATATACAGCACACTTTCTGAGATAAATTGGCTATAAAGCCAGAGTGTTTGCAATTGTTTTGTAGGGTAACACAATCCAATACATGAAAGTCACCAACAGTGCACAGGAACATTAATGCTTCCAACTGGCTGCACAATGTAGACCAGTGTAAACACGTAATAACATTATAGTACAGAATGTCAGGCCACATTTAGACATACCTAGACTGTTTTCAGCAAAATGCCAGTCAAAGCAATAACACTCATCAAGAAGAGAGCACACAATAAAGCATGTGTCTCCATGGCCTCGAACAACACGGCCAAACTCTTTAAAATCTGCAAGGAACTGGTCAATCCTGTTGTGGTCTATACCTCTTCTGTTCCCTCCCATGCCCTCTGTACAGCTCTGGCCTCTCATTTCTCTGCTAAATCTCAGGACATCCTGTCCTCTATGTCCTCTTCCTCTCTCGGCCCATTTTGGCCATCTCTTCTCTCCTCCTCCTTTTTCCTCTTTCTCTCAGACAATACCTGACGAGGTTTCTAGACAAGTCCGATCTATGAAAGTGTCGTCCAAACAGGTGCTCCGCTGCTCCTCCAGAACATCAAAGCCCATATTGACACCCTCACTCCAGCTTTGGCCGATTTCTGTAATCACTCTTTCACCACTGCAATGTTCCCCTCTCCCTTTGAGCACTCCCTTGTGCACCCACTCCTCAAGAAGCAGTCTGCTGATCCTACCTGCTGGAAAACTATCGCTCAATCTCCACCTTTCCTGAGCAAACTCTTGGAAAAGCTTGCCATCTCCCAGCTTACTCTCCACACTGAATCTGTTGGTTGTCTCCATGACCATCAGTCTGGCTTCAGAGCTGCCAGAGGCATGGAAACTGCTCTCCTTAACACCTGTGCTGCTCTCTAACCTTGATTCCAGCATTCCTTCTATTCTCATCCTTCATCTTTCCTCTGTTTTCGACAGGGTCAACATCGCCATCCTGATCAATCGACTCTGTGAGAACCTGGGCATCACAGATCAGACCCTAGAGTGACTGACCTACTTCCACTTGGACCGCCACTCCGCTCCCATGTTGGTCGTGGTCCCATTCTCTCTGCCACCTCTCTCTACCTGTGCCATTCCCCAGGGCTCTATCCTCTCACGCTGGTTTTTCAACCTCTACTTGGCCACTTTGGCCTCCCTGAACTCTACCTTATCCTCTAACTTTCAGTGTTGTGCGGATGACTCAGCTTTCCTTCAGGCTCCCCTCATCCTCCTCTCCTCTCTTGCTCATTCCTGACTGTCTATCCACGATTCAGGATTGGTGCGCCTCCAACAATCTCTGCCTTAATGCCAGTAAGACAGAGATCCTTCTCATTGGGACCCTTGCCACTGTTTTTCCTCTCTCACTATAGCAGACCACCTTGGGCCCTCTTCCTTTGCCTTCCTGCGAGGCAAAAAACGTTGGTGTCATCTTCAACGCCACACTCTCTTTCTCTCCTAACATCTCGGACATCACCAAGAAGTCCCACTACCAGCTGCTCCTCCTCAAAGGGACTCTTCCCTTTCTCACTCTCCACCAGAAGCTCACTGTCTCTAAGCTGGACTACTGCAACAGCCACTTTCTCAATCTGTCTTCCTCTAGTCTCCGTCATCTGCAAATAATCCAGAACAGGACTGCAAGACTTAGCCTTGGCCTCAAGCCCTGGGATTGTATTTCTCCAGCCCTGAAATCTCTCCACTGGCTGCAAGGATCAAGTTCAAGAACCTTTGCATTGCCCACAAGGCTTTCTGGGGCCAGTGCCAACACTAAATCCAATGCTCTCTTCCGAAATGCCTTCTTTCTCTAACCCTTCACTCAGCTACCTCCAACTCTCTAAGGCTTAGACATTTCTCCAGGCAGAGAGTGGGGGTAGACCTCTCTCCTCTGCTGGTGCCTCCAACTGGAATGGCCTCCCTGCCCCTCTCAAACTTGAGGCGGACAACCTGAAGTTTCGGAAGCAGCTAAAAGCTTTCCTCTTCTCTGCTGCTTTCGCTCTCTCTCCCCCCCTGCTGACCTACCTGACCTACCTGTCTGCTGTACTGACTGGCTGCTTGGCTACCCTCAGAGTCTCTCTGAGTCCAGGCTCTTTCTTGATTGGTCACCCTTGCACTGCCTCCGGGGCTACCATGCACTTAGGGGCTGTAACTGTAACCCTGCAGTCCATTGTTCTCCTTGCACAACCAATAGCTGCTCTGCCCTAGCTGCACTTACTGAGAGCATTGCTGCCCTGTTTTCCCCTCCCCTCTCACTTGCACTTCCCTGCTCCCTTTTCCCTTGCACTTCTCGTTCTCACAATGACACAAGGCCTAGTGAGATCGTTTGTCTTGTCCTCCCTCTATCATCCCTCCCTTGTGTACACTTGTGTACAGGTGCATTATAAATGACTTGTATCACATCATATCATTTTATCACAGATGCCCAAATAAATATACAATGCCGCAGTAAGAAATGGCTAGACTGGCAGCACCTAAATGCCAATCTAGCCAGGTAATTAAAGTTAGCAGGACTACTTTATCAGAAATGTCCAGTTAAAAGAAAGTCATACCAAACTGAGGAATGACTAGACTGGCTAAATCAAAATGCCTCTCTAGCCACTAATACCACATATCATGCCTGCTTAGCCTGGACATGGACAACCATTATGATTTATCACACAATCCTGCCTCCCCACACATCCACTCTCCCTCCCACCCACCACCCCAACCTCCACAATCAGCTCCTTGGCCCAGAATTACCTCTGCGTCCCTCTTCCTTGTCCCAGAGCTTTCGTATGAGGCTCCTTGCCTCATAGGTAAGTACTGGGATGAGGAACAGTGGGACTAGGAGTGATGAAGATTACAGGTAGCTAAATCAGGCATTACCTCCATGTACCTCTACCTCTTCCCAGTACTTTTGTATGAGGCAGAGTGCCTCAAACACACGTACTGCCTCGTATATAAGTACTGGGACGAGGAAGAATAGGGCTAGGAGTAAGAAAGGCATTAAACACAAGTAGTAGCGCAACACCATTGAGTTGACTGGGCTTCAGCACTACCCCCCCTGACATTTTGGGCTATATTGACTCAACTTGGCTAACCTTTAGAGCAGTTGCCAGACCGAACAGGACACAGATTTTAAACGGCACCTGGTTTTTGCTGTTAACAAGAACCCAGCAATTACCAACGTAAAGCATTTCACTGTTAGTACCTGCATTCAAATGCCACATTGTTTAGGCGATTGAAATCGTGATGTGGGTTTAGTACTTGCATGCCAGGGGAGTGATTGGAAGGGTAGAGAGGGAACAGGAGACTTATAGGAGAGAGTTAACTGCTTGTAACATTGAATCTGCACTAGAATAGTCTCATTAAAATGCGTAAATAATTTGGATGCGCCCACACAAATAAGTTTCCCCCTCCCCACCGCATGTGAAGTTAGCGCCTCTCCCAACATTTGAAGGGTTAGCCCCCCGAAATGAAGGTTTTCTTGTGCCTCTGTACACAAGCACACACTCCATTCACCTTATACACACCCAGTCATCCACACATTTAAGTGTGCACCCTTTCACCATACACTCACACGGGTAGCCACCTATACATTTATGTGTGCACCCTTTCACCATGCAGGCACACCCCCACAGCCACCCATACATTTAAGTGGCACCCTTTCACCATACACACACAGGCAGCCGGCTATACATTTTAGTGTGCACCCTTTCACCATAGACTCATACATGCACACCTCATGGAGTTGAGGGGGGGCTCTATTACTTAAAAAACAAATTGGGGCTCATTACGGGTCCAGCGGGTCCAGCGGTAACCGTGCCGGTGCTACCGGCGGGTTGCCGCCAGACCCATAAAAAATTACTATGGCCTGACTTCCCGGTGCCACCGTGCTATTTCAAGTCCGGCGGCTGGGAAATCAGGTGCCGGTAATTTCGTTAAACCCCAGACTCCACGGGAATGGGGACACAGAAGCACCTGCACCATTGTTAACGGTGCCGGTGCTTCCGTGACAGGTCTGCCTACCGTGGCTGCTGTGCCTGGCAGGGTCAGACCTGTCGGGCACGGCAGCCCCACCAGGCAGACCTGTAATATGCCGGTCCGTTGTTTCCGGACCGGCATGGTCAGAATGAGCCCCATTGTTTCTTTTTTAAGTCACTATAACTTCATTAAGAAATTATTTCAGTTAAGGACCGAACCATAATCAAAATAATTTCTTTATGATGGCTGAGTGGCTTCAAAAACAAACAATTTCTTTTTGAAGGCATAGGGTTCCTCCAGCCTAGGGTCTTCCATGTCATGGGGTACGGGGGCCCTCAGACTTCAAAAAGAAAGTTTCTTTTTGTAGTCACTCTGCCTTCATAAAGAAATTATTTCTGTTACAGAAATGTTCTTTATGAATGCAGAGTGAATTTCAAAAGAAACTTTTTTTTTTTTTAGAAAAAAATATATATATTTTTTTTTTGTTTTTTTTACTGGGGCCCCCTCCCAGCCATGTGCTGGTGGGGCCCCCCACACCGCGGGGCCGCCCGCACCGCGGGGGCTGCGGGGGCCCCTGTTACGCCAGTGTGACAGGCGACTATGACACTGACTGCGCAACTCTCAACAACATATATAACACAATCCAAATGTGGATGGCCATCAACGGCCTTTGCCTTAATTCCGACAAAACTGAGCTCCTACTTGTAGGTTCCCCAGACACCCTCAAGAAACTTGACGCCCAGTTTAGCCACTTCACCATTGACTCAATCAGAATTCCAGTACTGGACACAGTAAAAACACTAGGGGTCTATCTTGACTCCAACTTGTCCTTGACCAGACAAGTAAATGCAATCGCCTCCTCTGCGGCTTACCATGCAAAACTCCTCAACGCAATCAGGCCGTTTCTGTCCAAAGACACTTGCACCAACATAGCCAGAGCCATAACTGGTTCCCGGCTAGACTACTGTAATGTTCTCTTTCTAGGGACCTCTAACAAAAACTTCGAGAAGCTGCAAGTAATCCAGAACAGCGCCCTGCGTGCTGCACAAGGCATTGCCAAGAGAGAACACATCACTGCTGCCAGAAAAGCCTCCCACTGGCTCCCCATAAAGGAAAGGATTTTATTCAAAGCGTCAAGCATCACCCACAAATGCATCCACCTCTCAGCCCCAGCGTACCTATCCCAGAGAATCCACCCGGCCGCCTCCATCAGACCTACCAGGAAACCCTATGCCAACATGCTCTCCGTACCCAGGGTAAAAAGAGCTATAGCAGGTGGCGCCAGCTTCCCCTACCTTGCTGCTCTACATTGGAACACCCTGCCCACCTCTCTGCGAGCTGAACCCTCATTAATTGCCCTACGCAAAGCCATGAAAACTACCTTGTTCACCTAACCAACCCCACATGTTTAAACCTTCATGACTAACATGTATGATGTACTATGGTGTATGATGTATTATGGTGTATGATACTCCTTATCGCTTAACACAGGATCTTGCCTTACTGTACCCCATGGCACAACCTGTACCTGTAACTAAGTTCCCCTACAAGTAACAGCGCCACAATGCCCAAGGGCTGCCTGCGCGCTATATAAATGTAATAAATAAATAAATAAAATACTTGCCATCAATTGCCACACAATGCAAATGCTCTTCTGTTTGAATGCTCCTATTGAAACTATTACATGAGATACATGTTTTGCTTTCTTTTTGAATGCTTTCATTTCATTAATGTAACAGAATCGGGGTTCCAGTTACGGCAAAACCTTTCAGTTCAAAATAACTCTTGTTTGAGGGTTTGTATACATGTGGTTACATGATAAGTGTGTTTTACGATTGAATATGTTAATTTTTTACTCTTTATGAGTTATCATTATTTCCCTTTATAAAGGGACTTCATTTATTGGGATCACATTTCACTTAGATTTCCTTCTTTTTTCATTACCAATTCTATTGTTTCACTGCCTTGTTTTCATATTATTTAACTCCTAGGTCTCTAGTACCATTTCCCTTGTTTTGGATTATTTGTCCAATAGGCGCATCAAGCATTCACTAAAAAGTAAACAGACAACTTTCACTTGAATCTTCACACCTGTTTACTTTTCTGTGTGTTTTCTTTTGGCATTAAATATAAATGATGTGATCATTAGTTCTCATTTAATCATTGGTTGAACCAATTAGGCTTTTATTAATACAGCCATCTTGGCCATCACCTTTCGGTAACAGTACCCCCATTTTGTGATTATTTTTATACTTGCCCTATCCTGCTACCTGTCCCTTTGGACAACCGACCCCCGTCTGGTTTAAATTGCTGCTGGTCTATGCCTAACAAGCATGAATGCAGGTCCTGCTGTCAGTTCCCGGATGCTCCCCTCAAACATTTTTAGGACAGTTTTTCTGAAGTCCAACCAAGGGCTTAGTAAAACCCTTCAACTGAGACAGTACACAACTCCACACTTAGTATAAGGCTGTACCACCTGAGTATATGGTAGAATTGACAGAGCAGCCAGGCTTACCTTAGGAGGAAGAGAGGGCCGTAGGAAGGTACACAGAACCTGTAATACACCAATGGTTTAATAGAAACACTTACAACCAGAAGTATTATAAAAAAATACTTGAAGGTTCAAAGACCAAAGCATATGCCTAACAGTAATTCTAGGGAAGTCAGACCATATCAAACACATTTAGTATAAGACACACCTATTCATGGGTAGTAAAACCTCAAGTTACCTTTAGATTACTTAACAGTAAATTAAGGGTAGTAGACCCTGTCAGTTATGCAGTGATACTCAGCAAAGAAATCACATAGTAAGCCAACTTGGAAATTTACTTTTCCGAATAGTGGAACACTAATTTAAGGAACAGTAAAAATCTATAACTATTATTCAGGATAACACAGTTATACTAGGTGAGTAAGACATTTTAGTGTAATATACAATTACAGTTGCTTTTCAGCCCAGTAGAACACAGACCAAGGTAAGCAAGAACTATTTACACTGGTTTAGGATTGCACCAGGCAGACCAAGGTCAGCTACACCTACAGAACACTTTTTAAGAATGGCACACAGCTATTCTAGTCATGTAAAACCTAATGTAATATACTATTCCAGTTGCTTTTCAGATCATTGGAACACAGACTGAGGTAAGCAATAACTCTTTAACTTATTTTTGGATGGCACACAGCTAACTCAAGGTAAGTAAAACGCACATACTTTTTAAAGGACTGATCAGCAACGTAAACGTAGGAATAACCTAAGACAGACTTATCCTAAACAGGCTACCTGCAAGTCAGGGGAAGCAAGACCCAATTGGGGCACTCATACATTTATATCCTAACAGGAATAGTAAAGCGAAGCCAACAGCATTACTTTTTTCGGGAGGAGGCACGACCAGTTCCCAGGTCAGTAAAATAACCTTATATATACTTTTCAGAATGGCAACACATTCAAGGTAAGTAAGAACTTTTGTAACTGTTCACTCTCAGAGTGACCGTTACCAACCAACTCTTTCACAAGTAAGTACTTTTAAACACTATACTTTTCAAGACAGAATCATCCTTTACTTATCGAGCCCTTCCCTAGTCTACTGCATGAGTTCACTCAGAGGCAGAAGATCGATCCTAATGCTCTAGATGCCAGCTGTAGGCTTGGTTAGATAGGGTTATGTTGCAGGAAAAAGTCAGAGATCCTGTGGAAGACTGTTCAAACAAGTAAGTAGTTCGCTTTAAAGTTAGTTAGGGTCCAGGACCTTCTAAGAAGACACCCTAGGAGGATTCCAGCAGTGGCCCTGTGTGAACTGGATGAGAGGACTCCCAATCACACAAAACACCATAAAAGCATTACAGAATGGCACAGGCTTAAGGTAAGTAAAAACCCCAGCCAGCACAGTACCTCAGCACAGAAGAAGAGTTGCAGTAGGGGAGACTTCAGGATCTGCAGCCAAAAACCGGGTTGATGGATTCCTTTGTCATGAAGACAGAAGACAGAGTTTCTGCCTGGCTGGATGCGGCTCTGTGGTTTTGGTGCCTTTTTCAGGAGCCAAAAGAAGACTGAATATCGCTAATTAGATTCTCGTCGTTTGTAAGGTCCAGCACTCTGCTGAGGGGACTTTTACGGACTCGATTCATGTCTCTGGAAGTCCAGCAGGATACCACAAAGGTTTCAGTTCAATTTGGACAATGGTTTCAGGTCCCAGGGTTTTGGGGTATTGCAGCCCCTCAAGGTCACATCATGATTTGGTATGGTTCAAAATGCAGGTGCTCTTGTGTCTAGTGGAGCTCACCAGGCTGTGGGTCGGGGTCATCATTTTCGGAGTGCCTGCCCAAGTTGCTTGGAAAGAACAGGTAAACGCAGGCTCTGGTTACAAATTGTCTCTGCCACGTTTTCTTCATCTTCCTGCAGACAGGTCCAGTGGTTGACTACCTATTCAGCTTCCAGGATCAGACTTTTATGCAGGAACCCAGCCAATCAAACAGACGTGCAACATTCAAACTTGGGGGTTGGGAGTCCTTTCAGGACAGGCAGCCTCCCAGTTTGAACTGGATTCTCTCAGTCAGGCTGGAAGACAACGGTCTGCAGAGATCTAGACTCCTCCCTCGCTTCCTGCCTTCACAGACAGTCTGGAAAGGAATTGCCCACCCTGTAGGGCAGGAGACGATCCAGGAAAGGACAAAGAGTATGGAAAATGGTGAAAAAAGAAGACAGGGTCATTTTGGTAAAATGGGCACCCATGGGTGCCTTTACCACAGCTGTGAAAACAGCCTGCGGTAAAGGTGCACCGAATTAGTAAAAAGGTTCAATGCCACCAGCCATTTAAGGTATGCTTGTTCCTGTAACAAAATTGTTGCAGTGCTAGTGAGAAAGGGGATACATTGTATCTCCCCAGCACTCCACATAGGGTGGGGTGTGCTGGTTTCACTTAACAAAATGTAGAAGGGATAGAAATATCCTTTCTACTCTTGGGAACTGTAGTTCTCACAAGATTAGCCAGAGAAAGTAAAAGGGGAGCCGAAAGGGCAACCCTGTAACAATAAAAAAGGTACATACCAAAAGTTGTCAAAGAGTATAACATTAAAAGGACACTATGGAGAGTCTTAAAAGTGACATCCATAGAAAGAGTAAAAGGATCTGTGAGTGTGGAAAAAGGTTTGATGATCAGATCACCCTCCCACAACTCCCACCCACCACTTTCACTTTTTCCCAAACTGCACCCCTCCTTCTGGATACCAGCAGAAAGACATTTTGGAACACCAAGCGGAGAAATAACAAACAGAAACCATCTCCAGCACTCTCATATTTTAAAACAACAAGACAAGAATTAATTTGAATTGTTTTGCCACTGCATCCTAGCAAAATCCTAATGTATTTCTGTCATAATAATTAACGTAGGACATAGCGCCAAGAAACCATGAAAATCACTGCAGCGCTGTATGGAACATGGCAGAAAACATGATATTAGCTGTAGATCACACCTGTTCCGAACAGCATACAAACATTTCAATTGGAATTTTGTTATGGTCAGAGCATCATATACCCTCGAATCCTCTTGTTGTGATACTCAAGGCTCAAGCTAGTGTGCAGCAGGGCGGGCCACCAGGGATGGTACAGTCACCAGAAGACCGTCCACTCGTCCAGAAGTTGGACAAGAAAGAACATTTGCACGAGTGAGCGCCACTCACAAGGGCAGTGGGCACGTGCAGTGCTAATGTGCATGTGCCGCTTGAGGCCCTGCGCATGCCACAATGCGCCACACCACACCCGAGTCTAACCCAAACCTCACAGTGCGGTGCCGGCTAAGCAGCCCATGCTGAGCTGCCTGCTGCTGCTGCAGTCCTGCAGAGATACAGTGCCACTGAGAGTGGCACCCACCTCACAAGAGAAAATAAATTATAATACATATTATACAAAAAACCATGCCTATGCCGCTCGAACATTTTCACATTATAGACAAGTCCCTAACCATGCATAGTGGTAGCACTGACACTGCATGTAAATAATAAAAGATCTGAAGTTCATCTGGGTTATAATCTTCCTACATGCCAAGCCCATATTTCTTAATCAATACCCACAATGCCCTGGCACACAGGAAATAATCTTTTTCTCTTCTGAGTCATAACATTGGAGAAATGTTGGTTCAGGCAAAGTGCCTGTAACTTGGGTGTATGGAGGATTTGGAGAATTGGAGCATATTGAAAAAGTGGAACAATAATACCTCCTGGAGTTGCTTGAATAGTACTGTAAAACAGTAAACAGTACTTTTGTCCAAGACCGTTAGGTTTAGTACATTTGAAAAAAAAAAGCAATCCATGCCTTTACTGGAAAAGGTTGCTGTGCCTGATCTCGTGTCTAATTTCTTAAGCATTTTAAGAAGGTATGTTACAAGTTTTTTTCTGTAGTGCCCAGCTCACCCATCAATTTGTTTAGGGGAAGATAGCTCGTGGTTTTACTGCTTTCTTCTGTCATAGGTCAAACAAAAACAGGAATCACTTAACTTTACTAGTATTAGATTAAGGAGACATGTTAAAACCAACCAAAAAAACTTTAAAAAGTTACAATTAGAGTCACCAGAAAATTCTAAATGTATGGCTTTGTATTGACTTGTACTGAATTGTATCAAAATCTCATGCAATTCAACAGTCCTCATTCTTTTTCTAATCAGATATAATCACATTAGCATCCATTCATTAAATCAGCATTACTCAAATACATCAAGCAACTGCATAGGATTAAAACAATAAATTATTGCGTGGACATTCAGTCGTTATATCATCATTGTTCAATTATGTCAAACAATTTTACGGCTTTCAATTACAAATGATAATATCATCAAAAACCTCAATTACAGATAACAACATTGTATTTTATAAACACCAACAGGACATGGTAAAAGGAAACCTAATAAATTAAGCAATGCACATTTCACATGGACACATGGATTAAAGTCTGTCCTGTCAAATATAGTCACATTATTATGGGTATGGCAGTATTCCAATGTAATACTGGAAATGCCTTTTGGAGGGACAGGGCTTCCTAGTCCTAACACTTTTCTGTGTGTGTATGCTTTATGTTTTCTGCCACTGAGGTCCAGCCTGAACCTCTGGCAGTGCAGCTCTTCTTGTTTTCCTTTGTGTGATCAACATTCATGGGATATACTTATGTCACTCATTGGTGGGTGTACATCCTTGTACTCCTTATGTGTATTTCTGGTCACCTGTATGTTGCCCACAGAGCAGGGTATGAGCTGATGGCAGTCGCATACTGAATTGGCAGTGACTCTGCGTGTCCACAGTTTTTAGGACACCCAGGCCCTGCCATAGGAATTAATGGATTCCTGATAGAAGGCAGGACGGCCCATGTGGCCTCTTGGTTTCCATTTCCTTTTACTGTGTTTCCCAAAGTCCTGGGAAGCCCTGAGTCTGCCCCTTCCTCCTGATTGGCTGTTGGGTGGAAACACCATATATGTCTCTGTTGTCCCTTTCTCCCTGACTGAATGTTGGGTGGAAATACCATATATGGCTGTGGGGCTGTACCCTGACAGAATGACTGACTGGAGCCTTCCCAGGGGCTGTGTGTTGTGGGTACACCCTTGGGGTTGGACCTGTATGAATAGAGTCTGAAGTATGCTCACATTTTGTGTTGTGGGTGTTGTTGGGAAGGAGATGATCCTTGCCCCCCTTACATCACTCCAGGTGAATAACACGTGCATTAGCCAAGGGGGAGGGGCAGCCTCCCCCCCCCCCGAGGCGTCTAGTTCGCCAACCTCCCATAGAAAAAAGCACATACACTAGAGACCCCAATACCGCCATTAAAAGCAATTTTGAACTAGGCCCGACGCCATCTTTTCTACCAGGTCTGAAAATCCATCTCTCTGTAGAAATTCAGCTCTCCCATCCCCAGCGCCTCGCAAAGACAGTCCACACCATTGCCTCCGCCTTGCGAGCGCTGCGCGAGCCCTGTTCTCATGGAAGCCCAGTCATGCCGCGTTACAATCCTGTAGTATCATTTCTGAAAGAATATGCTCTGCAGAGAGCGTGAAACAGTGTCAAGTCATAAACCCAAGTGCCCGTTCATCTCCAGTAAACTGCCGGTGCCCTCTCAACCCACACCCCGCCAGGCCAGACCCCAACAGCTCCAATCCCCCAATTCCTTTCATGCTGATACCCATCTGACCCTCTCGTGCCCGGACCACCCCAGGACCCCATCACAGCCCTAATCCTGTTTAGAAGTATATTCTCCCAAAAGTAACACACGTCTACCTATATCACGAGAACCCAAGCATTGCAGATGGCAGATCAAACCTTTGGGGTGGGCACCTGGGTGCAGGGATTGCAGTATCAAAGTGGACCCAAAGTGTAGAGGTTGGAATGCCAAAATATTAGCCCATTTGACCTAAGAACCCCACTTGATGTAAGATTTTATGTGTGCCACTATTTCTGCATTGTCAGTTCCTGTTGTTTAGTTTAGCTAGATAGTTATATTGCACCCTCAACATGACCTTCACACTGCATAGATGAGCCCAGCTGAGCCACATGGACCAAGAGTGACTCAGAGGGGGCAGCCAATTACCTCCCGGCATCCCATATAGTATCAACTGATCTATAGGCCTCCATCCCACCCATTTGTGTCCACTATACATGTTGTCATCATGTCGTCATCAGTGATGCTGTGTACCCTTTTAAATTGCTGACTGTGTAATTTATCAGCAGAGTGCTCTCGGGCAGCAGAGTTCTTTGCTGGCAATTATTATGATTATATAAACTTTGTTATCTTTGCAACTCATCTCCTGGTCTCATTCCCCTGACATGGATTTACCTTATTTTTGCATATTATTGGGACACGTATAAGGAGGCTGCCATCATTTGGTGACCCCTTTAGGCGTGATATCCTTGAGTTCCCTGTACTTGCGCCGAGATCAAGGGCTTCTCCGGCAAGGCCGCCCCCACCTACGGCTGTCCAGTCCCTAAAAACGCATCCGCATAAGGAGACGGATCTTGTGGGTTACCGGCTCTGCGAATACCCCGCTGCTCGCCTGAGCCGGGTGCGGCCGCAAGGAGAGGCCAAGATGTTGTGGATAGACTGCGAACAGAGGCTCCTGGAAGAACACGGGCATATGAGTAAAAAATTGCTATTTTGACTTTTTATGGCCATTAGTAGTTTTTAATAGAGACACGTGGAGTAAGAAAAAACAGAAAATACGGGAGCTGACCTTGAAAGAGGTTGGAGGGTGGCACCACATTGCACTGTTTTGATCAGTGCGGAAGACAAAGTAAAAGAGATAAAAGTAGGAGTCCCATATAATTAGAGGGCTCAGGAATAAGTAGAAGTTGGTGTTTTAGCTTGTTAGATTAGCTTGCTGTTTTCAGTGTTTTTTCACATATATGCAAGAGGTAAGAGCCCAGGAGGGGCGACCATGATGTGAATGAAAAGGGAGTGAGTGAGTATGCAAGGAGGGAGGGAAGTAAATTTGTTACACGTAGTTTGTTTCATGTCTTTGTCCTGTTTTGATGGAAATTGTTTTTCGTTTATATGTCTAAATGTATATGTATTCATTTATTGTAATTGTGAACAGTATCAACACGTATGAGGTTTAGGTGGTAGTGAGGCATTCTGAACCTAAAGCTAGAAGGACAAAGAGGGAGGGGTGAGTAATGAAAAAGCCCCATTCTTATTGCTATACGGGCCCTGAATAGAGGAACGCACTAGAGGGAACAGAAATAACCAGCTATATGGGCCAAAACGCCATTTTACCTTTTTTGCAAACAGCTCCCTTTTTGCAGTGAACGCATTCAAATATATCATGGGTATTGGGTAACAGAAACGAAAGGGAGGGACTATCACACGCTTCACCAGAGGGTGGATCATTCCACAAAGGAACGCTGGAGCACCTGTCCATGTTCCTAACAGTCAAATGTAAGGGGAAACAGTTACAAAACAGGAGGCAGGTGTTAGATTTGTGACGGATGTTCGAGGAAAATTCAACCACCAGTAAAAAGGAAAAGGGATTAGAAATTCCAGCAGTGGGAGAGGGAGAGAAGAGGAACAGAGAAACGGGAGAGACAGAGCCCAAACGGAGTTATCCTTTGCTCACGAAACTGGGAGAAGGGTATTCAAATCCTATGTATGTTCCGGGAGGGAATACATCAGAACACTGAGTATAGCTTCACCCACTCCTTTCGTCCCATCGTCCACTTGTCCCGCCCCTGCAGGAGTAGGTGTGCAAGATCTCCACCCATACCGAACTGGCACAATTAGGAGCAGCATGTGACCCAATACTGGAGTTAGAGGGGGACCCACGACCACCACAAGGCACCCTGCCAATACAGGAAGACAAATTGAAATCGGGGGAAATACTCTTCAAGATTGACAGCGCGCCCATACGCGCTGTACGAGTAGAATGGGAGGCTGAAATGGATAGTTTGGGATATGATACTGTGGCCTCAGTAAGGGATGAATAATCATGGAGTGATTTTGACGAATCAGAAGAAGCTGCAGTGGGAGGGGTACCGCCAGTACAGTGAGTAAAGCCTACCACAGAGGACACATTGGAGGGGAGATTAAGGAACAGACTGGGAAGAATGGCACTAGTAAAAAAGAAAGGGTCAGGAACGAAGAGTGGAAAAGTAAAATCAAAACTACAAAAATCAAAACTACAAATGCCCCTCATCCACAAGGGAGCTGGGCGCCCTATTATGTCCCTTGGGCGAAGATGGGCAAAAATAATCTCCTTAAGTTCCCCCCCCACTCAGGGAGGGCACGAGAAAATGGATTCATGCTTTTTTGAAAAATACTGTGGGAGTGCCCTTAGCTATAGGAGATATTAAAAACCTCTTGGTGTCCACAATGGGAGATACAGCAGACGCAGTTTGGGTAAAAGCACTAAGTAATGACACTCATGATGCAGCATCATTTAATAATGTTCGTGCACAAGTTTGGGATGCACTGCAGAGAATTTTCCCCGACACCCCAAACTTACACTCTATAATGCAATGCACGATGGGGGAGAAGGAAGATGCTGCGCAGTTCATTCTTCGCATGCAGGAGATGTGGCGCGCGGAGACGGGCACCGTGTGGGACCAATCTACCTCCCTATTTTACTTTATCATGAAAAGGGGATTACCCAAAGAAGTACCGAAGGCCTTAGATAAAATACCAGGAACAGAAGCAAATGGGTGGCCATAAATTCTAAGCATCATAGTGCGCCATTGTAGGAGGATCAAAGAAAAAGAGATTATTCAAAGTAGGTTAGCTGGGAAAGTGAAACATGTGCAGACGGAGTTGGTGAAGGTCGCAGCAGTAACAGCCGTGCTGCCCACAGATCAGTTGGGTGAGGAGGGGTGTGTCTCAGCAGCCACACAGACAAGAATGGCTGCAGAATGGAGGGATAACGGTCAAGGACAGTGGGAAGGAGAGCAGCCATATATGGGACCCCAGTGGCAAGGAAGGCCCGCAAGAGGACAAGGTGGGTTCAGGGGACAGATAGGAGGAGGATATGGGGGACAAGGGGAGTATGGAGGACCAGGTCCCAGAGGAGGGAACCAAGGGCCGTGCTGGACATGCGGGAGGTGGGTCCACTTTTCACAAGAGTGCCACAGCAGGCAATGTAGAAATTATCAATACAATCAACCTTACTACACACCCCCTCACTACGCCCCTCCATAATACGGCCATCCGCACCCAGGGAGCCCATACGGACTGCCCCAGGGATCGTATGAAGGGCCCCCACAACATCGGCAGCAATCACAGACACCCCACCTGATTATAATGCATTACGGCACCCCACCCTCACGGCATCAGCCCAGCACAACACCCGCTCAACATCTCCAGCAAAACCAAAACCCCTTCACCATCACTGCAAACGGTGAACCAGCACCTTACCAAGGGACATGGTTGCTTAATTAAAACATCTTCTCCTGCCCAGGGACAGACACCGACCCCGACAAGGACAGTCCACAGAGAGCACTTGCGTGTCCGGTCCTATCGACTACCTTGCATCTAGAAGAGGAACCACTGGTGGGGGCAGCGATAGGGAACAAACATCTTAATGGTGGACTCGGGGCAGAAAAATGATGTATAAATGAGGGTGATTTTCCATTGTCTGGCAAAAACCTCAAAACACAAGGATTCTCTTGGGCTGTAGTAATGTTTCCTTTTACCGAAGATTTAGATATCAAAATAGGAGGTAAAACAGTACGGGTACCCTACTTTATTACGAAGGTTCCCCTGTCAATTTGCTGGGTCGGGATTTGCTCAGCAAGCTCAATATGACAATATCATTCACTGAGAGAGGGAGTGTTTGCTCTCCACCCCTAGCATGCGCTCCCTCAGAGTAATGCTATTGATAACATGGCAAACGAGCTGAGAGTGAAAGGGGTGCCAGTGGACCCTGACATGTTCATCTATGGGATCAGAGTATTGCCAGAGCAGTACACAAGCTCATGAGAAAGGAGTGGAGAGTACCTTCAGATTTTGTGTTCTGCCCTATAGATGCCCGCGAGATGGTTGCTGGCACAATTCTGTCCCTAGATCTTGAAGGGGTACAGGAATCTGCTAAAATGATTGTGGCAATAGGAATAGACACTCATGGATGGTGCTAGGTGTTGTGAATTGACCCAAATATACCATTAGCAGAACTAAGTAATGAAGAACTGATCACAGATGATAGAAATGATGGGGAAATTGTTCTAGAAATAAGTATCCCATGTGAAGTGATGGTACAGTACAGAAAAGTACCAAGCAACCTCATGGCTGTCGTCAGTGCACCACCTTCTTTTTATGACACAGATATGCAACAAGTGCCCTTCCCGTGTGGACCACCAACCCTCGTGATGTAGGACTATTGAGAGAAGTGACTCCTGTGAAAATTACATTAATACCAGGAGCGATATTGCCCAGAGTGAAGGAAAACCCCTTGTCCATAGAGGCTGAGGAAGGAATTCAGGAAACACTATGTGCCCTCCAAGAACAAGGGATAATTGTCCCCTCTAACTCCCCATGCAATACGGCCATATATCCAATTAAGAAAGCGACAGGAGGGCGTTGGCGTATGATACAAGATCTCCACCCTCCCAATGATGTCGTACAAAAAGGGTACCATGTTGTTCCAAATCCTGCTTCAATATTGTTCAGCATCCTAAAAAAGGCCACAAACATTACTTTGGTGGATTTGAAAATGCATTTTCCTCTGCACTCCTTGATCCCAGCTCCCAGTACCTTACAGCATTTACACTGCAGGGGAGGAGATACGTACACTGCCGTTTGCTCCAAGGGTACTGTGAAAGCCCCAGCATATTCAACAGGATCCTACATGAAGATCTTGGCAATATTCAGGTTCCCAGCACTGTAATTCAATACGTATATGATCTCCTAGTTTGCAGTGACTTTGAAGATAATTGTAGAAAATATTCTATTACCCTTCTCCATCTATTAGCACACAGGTGATACAAGGTGGACAAGAAAAAACTACAAAATTGTCTGACCAAGGTCCTGTACTTTGGGCAGTTCATTTTTCAAAATATGGCAAGAGAATTATACCCGACAGGGCGGCAACAGTTTGTGCCTCAGCCAGACCCCACACAGTGAAGGACATGCAGAAATTCCTCGGAATACGTAACTACTGTAGAGCATGGATACTTGATTATGCTGCATACCCAAGACCCCTACTGGCAGTCCTGAAGGAGGCGCAAAAAGAGAAAACACTGATAACATGGACAGCAGAAATGCAGACTGCATTTGAGAACTGAATTCTGAATTGATTTCCTCGGCCCCAGTTCTAGCCACACCTGATCACGAACGCGAGTTCTGCCTTTTCTTGCATTTTAATGACACCTTGATGACGGCAGTGTTGACACAAAAAACATCTATGGGTCATAAACCACTCGCCTATTACAGTGGCACACTTGATTCGGTAATGCAAGGTCACTTTGTTTGCAAACAAGTTCTCATAGCTGCCGCCTTTGCCACTGAAAAGAGCTCAACAATTGTGATGGGGTGCTCTGTCACCCTTTATGTAGAGCACTCCCTGTTTTCCATATTGGAAAGGTCCAAATCCACCCTCACAACCCAGAGAGCGTCAACCTATGAGATTATACTGTTCAGCCCAAATATCCATGTCATCAGGTGCAAGTCAGTAAACCCAGCCACATTTCTCACCGAGCCCTGCACTGTGCAAGATATGCAAGAAAGTGATTGTGCTGCATATGAAGGAGAAGGGGATGATATTCCAAAAGCAAGTGAAAATGTGCTGGAGGAGAGGGAGGTGTACCTTGTTGATGGATGAACATCCATCTGTCAAGAAACAGGTGAAAAAAACATAGGCACAGCAGTGGTAAGATTGGAGGAAGTAGAGTATGAAATACTGGTTAAAAAACATTTGCCCATGCATTATTCTGCCCAGACCGCGGAGTTGGTAGTATTAATAGAAGCTCTCCATGCAGCAAAAGAATGTTCAGTGACAATATATTCCAATTCAGCATATGTAACCTCCACAGGACATGCTGGACTGTCCAGATGGAGGAGACGAGGATTTAGGAGAGCAGATGTGTCCACAGTGCAACAGGCAGAATTACTGAATGAACTAATTGAAACATTAGCACAACCCTCACTGGTAGCTATCGTGAAGTGCCAGGAACACACCCATAATTTGGATGAAATCTCTTTAGGAAACGCAGCTGCAGACACTGTCGCAAAAGAGGCCGCATACCTCCGAATCCCCATGAGTACCGAATGCATACTAATAAATAAAACAAACAAAAACCTGACGGTTATAATGCACTGCCCATCTCCCACATAATTGAGTTACAAAAGAGAGCATCCCAAACTGAGTAAGATCTATGGACTAAAAGAGGATGCACGCAATCCCCAACAGATATGTTGTGGAGACAGGACACGACAGAAAGTTGTCATGCCTGTAGAATGAATTGTTGTATACAGCATTTGAACAATTTCACTTACCCGCTCATAGCATGAAACAACACATTGCTGCCGATTTTAGGAAGATTGGTTCATCCGAAACCTTCAGGAGTATCTCAATAAAATGGTGGTCGAATGCACTACATACCAAGTGTTCATTTCTGGAATGACTTTACAAACTCTACGAGGCACGTTGCCCCGCCCTGTGGGCCCCTTCCAAGAACTGCACATTGATTATGCAGACATGGGAGAGAGGTGCAACGGGGCAAGATATCTAATTGTGGTGGTGTGTCAATTTTCCCGATGGGTGGAAGCTTGGCACTGCGCCCACCCAGACGCAAAGTGCGCAGCAACATTTTTGGTCAGAGAAGTTTTTCCCAGATGGGGAAATGTGACATTATAAGGTCAGATAATGGTACTCATTTTGTTAATGATCTGTTCAAGGAAGTGACATCCCTGCTAGGAATAAAACAAAAAATTTGCTTGATTTATCACCCACAAGCGAATGGGATTGTGGAGAAAAAAATCAATGGCCTTCTGAAAAGTAGAATGTCTAAACTATGCAACTCCCTCAAGAAAAATTGGGTATATTGCCTGCCCCTAGCCCTCCACCAGCTGCGCACCCAGCCAAGTAAGGACCACCACCTGTTCCCCCATGAAATAGTAACTGGTCAACGCATGCAAACACCACTGTCACCATTGAGAAGAGTTTCTGATGCGTACAGTACAGCCACTGTGCTAGGAGAAGAGTTTACGGAGTACCATACGCAACTCACACAAGCAGCGAGATGTATTGGCAAACAGATTGCACCACCACTCACCGCAGACAGTATGACAGACACGTCCACTGCAGCTCAGGATATCCCAGCTCAACCTCTAATGCCGGGTGAATTAGTATGTGTCGGGAGTTTTGTACTCAACTGGAAATCTACCAAATTCCATAGGCCATACCAAGTGATCTATTGTACACCCCTCATTGTAACAGTGAAACGGTGAAGGTACTGGATCCACCTTTCTGATGAACGAAAGGCCCATGATAGTGTAGCGCCTGACATATTAGATAGCAATCAATTAAACACAGCAGTACCAAAAAAGGGTACTGAGTAGGCATAAGTACGCAATTTTCTGCAGTAATGAAATAGTTATAACAATGTCTGAATGATCTCTCACGCTCTCTCTCTCTATCTTTCTCTCATTGTTCTTGTTTCACATTCTCTCAATACTTTGATCTTGTCTCATTGTTTTCTCATCACTTCCCCACGTTCCCCTCTCCCCCATGGTGTATGCAAGATAACGCAGATGTTAATGAGAATGCAAATGTGAACGCTGGTATTTTTCCAATGTATCATAGACAGCCCATGAATGTTCAGAAATCACTGTGTCCCACTGATAGACTGTGCAGTAGGCCGGTAGGGAAAAGACAATCCCTCTTATAGTATACTATTAAGAGAAGACAAACACAGCAATTTAAGTATGATGCATACCGTGGTCTGGGGCTAGATAAAGTAGAAGACCTCCGTCATCCAGGCCAATCTAACAAATGGTACTCAGATATGAGTGCCTCAGGGAAACAAGCTACCAATGGTAGTTGCTCTGTGTGTCCACTGATACCGCGCGCTTCCGGGATGCCCAAGGTTCTAGTACCTCAAGAGGCCCCTCTGGTAGAAACCCAATGCCTCATCCACCTCACACTATGCAGGATAAAGAGAATCTTCCAGGCACAAACAGTAAGAATGAAACTCCTTCCACCTGATGAGAGAATCTGCAAAAAGGGATTGCAAAGTGCAAAGTGTTTCAAGGAGTCATTCCTGGCTATTGAGGGAACAACATTTGGAGAAAATAACTGGCTAGGGTAAACATTCATGTTCAAAGCTGAAGGAATGCAAGGTCTGTCTGATGAAAGATTACAATGGATGGAACAGACACGTGCACAAATTTGGACTGATCATATCACAAAGCTGACATGGGTGATTACCCTCGAAAATCAATCAAGATCTAGCATGAAGAAAATTATGGACTGTGCTTTCATGGGGAAGGAAAAGTACCAATGGGTACCAAAACATGCTGCAACAGAACGCTTGTCATCCCCGACCTTCGAAAAGGCACTGCCGTCCTAATGGACTACTACTGGGTGTGCAGCAAACAGGCATACTTGCACCTCCCACCCTCATAGATGGGCCACTGTGCCTTTGCAACGCTGCATTCTGCACTGCTGGTGATATGAGAGGAGCATGTGAAGGGGGAGCAGTGCCAACAGGACTACAATCTGCACCACGGCCAACAGAAGCATCACCCCCAACTTCTGCATACTGTCCAAGGAAGAGCAAGAACATAGCTTGGCCTGAAGGAAGTGTGCCTCAAACTACATCTCCCAAGATTCCTCTGACCTCCTGGCCCAGATCTCTGATGAATACAAACTTTTCAACTCAGCAGAGAAATGTTTTGCATCACTTATAGCAAGCATCCAAACACAAACAAATGCCAAGTGGCTCCAAATTGTACGCTGGGAGCTGATCCAGCTGGCAATTGACACTGAAGAAGGATTTAACGTCATTAAGGTGGAACTAAGAGCACTGCATCTCATGACGATACAGAACTGCTACATCTTGGATCTCCTCACAGCAATGGAAGGTGGTGTTTGCAAAAAGATTGGAGGTTCATGTTGCACGTTCATACCTTCTTCAGATGCTGGAAACAGGTCCCTGTCACACGTGATTGCAGCAGTGCATGAACTTGGGGTGAGAATGAGAAAAGAAGGAGGGGTGAAGAACAACGACTGGTACAGAATGGCATTCAGCTGGGTGCCTTCGTGGCTTGGCACTGTGATGAAGATGCTGGTCCCCATCATCGTGTTCTTCCTGATGATTTGTATTTGTATTTGTATTTATTTTATTTGTAACGCGCACCGCCCGGCCCGGAGTCATCAGGGCGCAACTTAGACATGGTTACATAACGGGCATACATAAATTCAAACTATATATAATAATATTCAGAGCATACAGCAATATACAACATTTACAAAGTAGGGAATAGAACTGGCGCTTTGCTAGGCCAAGGCTCCTGGGTACATAAGAGGTCTGTGTTTCAAGGCTGAGTGAAGAGCCAGGCTTTCATTTTTTGGCCTTGAAGGCACTAAAACATTCTTCTGATCTAATGGTGAGGGGGAGAGCATTCCAGAGCTTGGATGCTAGGATGGGGAAGCTTGATCCACCCGCTTTTTGTAGTTTGAACCTAGGGATAGTTAATTGGTGGGTCTGGGCGGTTCTTTGTGGGCGGGTAGGCACGTGGCGGGATAGCCGGCTGCAGAGATACAGAGGGGCTTGGTTGGCTAGGCATTTGTGGGTAAGGCCTAAGGCTTTCAATGATATTCTCTGTTTGACCGGTAGCCAGTGTAGATTGGATCTAGATTCCGACATCTGGTGGTTTCGCGGACTCTTTAGAGCCGCTCTTATGGCGTTGTTCTGGACGATTTGCAATTTTTTCAGATTCTCTTGGCTAATACCTAGGTAGAGGGCGCTACCATAGTCGATTTTGGCCATGATGAGGGTTCTGGCCATTGTGACCATGTTAGGAGTAGTCAGAAATGGCCTGCAGGCTGCAATGAGTTTGCAGGTGTATGCTGAAGCAGATCTAACTGCATTAGTTTGACGGGATAGGGATAAGGTGGCGTCAATGTAGAGGCGTTGCATAGTGCCCAGGATGAGGAGCTCAGTCTTGTCATCGTTGAGGCATAGTTGGTGTTGTGCCATCCAAGCTTGGATGACCAAGTAGACATCATTGAGGGCCTTGGTGTCAGCCACGTAGTCTCCAGTAATGGGAATGAGTATCTGGGTGTCATCAGCGTAATTCGTGTAAGAGACACCCAGATAGTCAAGTACATCAAAGAACGGTTTTAAAAAAACGTTATAGACAGTTGGTGACACGCAAGAGCCTTGGGGGACGCCGCAGAGAATAGGGGAGGGATCTGCAGCTGCAGATTGAGAAAAGACCCGCATAGATCTATTACTAAAGAATGATTTGATCCAGGCCGTAGCTGACGGAGAAAAGTGGGTGGCAGAGTGCAGATGCTTTCATAAGATTTGGTGATTGACCAAATCGAATGCTGCAGAGAGGTCGAGAAGGAGTAACAGGGCCAGTTTGCCGTTGTCCTTTAGAACTTCAATTTGAGTTTTAAGTCTAGTAGAGCTGTCTCAGTTCCATATTTGGGGCAGAAGCCGGATTGTCTGAGACCTAGAAGATTATTGGCTTACAAGTACTCTTGGATTTGCAGATATGCTGCGTGGTCTAGGATTTCCAGCAGCAACGGGACAGTACTAATAGGACGGTAGTTGGTGGGTATGCTCGGGTCCAGGGAGGGTTTTTTGAGCAGGGGGATCACCCATGCATCCTTGAGGTTGTCAGGGACAGTTCCTGTTTTAAAGGAAGCATTAATGAAGGATGTGATAAATAGGGCCAGATCATGTGCCGATTCCTGAATGATAGGGGCAGGACAGGGATCACCCTGGCAGTTGGATGCTATGATCCTCAAGATAATGTTTTCCACCTCTGCCCTGGTGAGCGGAGAGAAGGCAAACTGTTTGAGATTGTGCAAGTCGGGTGAGAGGGCCCCAGCTGGGGTAGGAGGACGGTTGTCCAGTTTCAGACTGTCTTGTTTAGCTGTGATCTTAGATTGAAGCATGGTGATTTTGTTCAGTAGTGCTGCCTGAATGTTAGCACACCATTTGCTATCTTTAATGCAGGTGTCGGGGGGCGCGGGTTACAGGAGTTTCAAGCTCTTTTAGGATCTTAAAGAGTTCCTTGGAGTTGGAGTCCGCTTGCAGGATGCGGTTATTGAGGGACTCTTTTTTCGCCTCTATGATGGCTGCTTTGTAGGTGAGCGAAGCCAAGAAGAAGCCGTCTTTGTGCACGTCAGAAGGGTGACTTTTCCAATGATTTTCAGCACAGCGTTTAGTTTTAGTTTTGCGGAGTACTGTTAACTGTGGTGTAAACCAAGAGTTAAGGTGTGCCTGTGGTTTGGCCTTCCTCAGTTTGATGGGGGCAATAGCATCTATAGCTGTGAGCATGCTGCAGTTATAGATGTCATCTAGAGAGGTGGGTTCATCGCCAGAGTCAGTGGCAGCTTTAAACGAAGGGAGTAGCAGAGGGAGAAGTTTCTTCTTGGTTATGTCCTTTTTGTTTCTGGTTGGGAGAGCAGGCGTTATCAAGGTTGGGATGTGGGGGAAGCTTCAATATTAAAAGTGATAATATGGTGGTCTGACCATAAGCAAGGGGTATTGGCCAGGACATTAATATTGCAGTTAGAACTGGCTAACCAATCAAGGGTCCTGCCTTTGGAGTGTGTAGGCTCTTAGATGTGTAGGGTGAAGCCAGAGTTAGAAAGGGCATTTTCCAAGTCTAGTGCCATAGGATCTTTGGGGTCGCCAAGTCCTAGATTGAGGTCTCCAAGGATAATAATTTGTGAGTTAGTTTTAGCATTGTCAAGGAGGAGGGTAGAGATTTCGCCGACAATGGAGGGTGCGGGACTGGGGGTCTGTAGATTAGGTGAAGGGTGGCTGTTTGATTAGGTGTTAGTGCGAGTTTGACTGATAGTAGTTCAGCGGACTCAAGTTTAGTGTCGGTCGATACTCTTAAATCCAGAGTGGTTTTGTGGATGATGGCTAGGACCCCACCTCTGGTGTGGGAAGCAGATGTGCGGTCACATCTCATGATGCCACAGCCGGGTGGTAGGGCAAGGGATAAGGAAGGACCGGATGCAGCATGAAGCCAAGTTTCAGCTATGGCAATGAAGTCGAGATCTGAAGATATTATAAGGTCTGCTATATTTAGAGCGTGCGCTGGGAGGGATCTGGCGTTGATGAGGGCGCCCTTGATAATCGCCAATTTCGCCTCTGTAGAGGGGAGTTTGCTATTGGTAGGTGCAGTAGGTGAACATGGTAGTGTGTGTTGTGTTTGCTTGGGGAAGTTGCTACGGGTGGGACGAATGCGGAATCTGGTGCCTAATCTTTTGTTTCTGAGAGATAAGGAGCACGGTTGATTCGGAGGGGGTTTACTAGCGAAGTGTTTCAGCAAGAGAGCTGGGTCATTGAAGTATGGGTTAATGTCAGTGTTGAGGTTCTGGAGGCCTACAGTGGGTGTCATAAGGTCCATTGTGGGGGTCGCCGTGCGCAGGGTCGGGGGGCCAAAGCTTGGGAGAGATAAGGTGGCTGATGGCTGAATGTGTGACGGCCGTGTTGGATGTATGCGTAGCAGGGTGAAGGTTGCTGCTTCAATGGGCAGAATGTGCTACAGTATGAGGAGCGCCCTAAAGAGCATGATGGATAGGCACCTGGGAGGAGGTGCGTCGCAACATTAGTCAAATTCGATTATGCTGAGGCTGTGCAGAATCAGAAACAAGCAAATTCAAATTTACTAGGGCAGTGTAAGCAGTAGGCAAGTTCGAATTTAACTAGGGCAGTGCAAAATGAACAGTAGGCAGGCTCGAATATAACTAAGGCAGTGCAAAACCAACAGTAGGCAGGTTCGAATTTAACTAAGGCAGTGCAAAATCAACAGTAGGCAAGTTCGAATTTAACTTAGGACAGTGCAAAATCAGTGGTAGGCAAGGCTGCTATTAGCTATGGTAGTGCACAGTCAACAGTGTGCAGGTTCACTTTGGTAGAGGCAGTGTAAAGTCAGCAGTGGACATGTACAATTTTAGCTAGGGCAGTACACAGACAATGGTAGACACGATCACTTTTTAGCTAGGGCAATGCACATTCATGGAATGAGTTGCAGAATGCTTCAGAATAAAGGGGGCACGGATTAGGAGGTGGTCAGAATAGTGCGTGTATGATAGACATTAGTGAGTGGGCACATTCATAGCAGAGATACAGAGGGCAAAGCAGAAGTAGCATGTCAGCAACAAGTGTGGGCAGATCAGGCAGAGGGGCACTTGCATGGGCACCAATCAATAGTGGTGCAGAGCAGGTTAGGTTATGCTAGTATACTACGCCTTCATCAAGTGTGGGCAGGTCAAGTAGGGAGCAGTGCAAAGTACACAGGCACCATTCAGGAGTGTGGCGAATCAAAGGCATTACGCGACAAGCATTATCAGCCAGAGGGCACAGTAGTAGACATGATGCATTCAAAAATAATAGCAGTATAAAGTTTCAATTAAATGCAAATGGTGCTGCACGTGCCTAAAAAGCGATGAGTAGACAGTAGGCATTCGAAAATACTAATAATGCAAGTAGTACATCAACGGCGTGTGGCAGGGTCACTAAGAAATCGGTGTGTGGTTGCAGAATGGCAAATTTCACAGTGTATTTACTCCAAGTATAGTTTGGCATGCACGCGTTGCAGCAGGTGGTGGGGCACAGGGAGCTGTGTCATACATAAGAGCAGTATATTTAAGTATGCTTGATGTTAGTCTGAGTCAGCTAGCACTGTGTAGGCAGTTCAGGTAGGTGGCTGGTGAGTTTGTTAGAGTTTTGTGCGATCAGTGTCAGCACACGGGATAAACACAGTGATAGTGCGAATTATAGAAAGTTAGTTCCTTGCGACGGGCTATGTAATACCTGATGCGGGGGGTCTTCGACGGGGGTCCACGGCTGCCGGCGAAGGGGCAGGGGTTCCGGCCAACGGCCGGATAGGCAAGGACAGGCTAAGACAGGAAGAGTTGCCTTTGTGCCGGCCTTCGTGCTGGAGGCCGGCTCACGCCTTCCGGCTGCTGATTGGTCCTATTCAGGGACCAGGAGACCAATGGCGAGGCAGCTGTAGTGGGTGGGTCCAGGCAGAGGGAACAGATGCTAGGAGCACCAGGCGGCCATCTTGGAATGGCGGACACGGGATACACCGTGTGGAATCAGCGCCAATAGAGGCAGAAAAACGCAGTTAGGATCTAGGCAGGATACTTTCGGGCAGTGGTGCCAAGAAGCGCATATGTCCGCGCTATTTAGGCATCAGATGTATATATCAGGATGAACGGTGGATAGAGCCCAAAGGCCTACCTTGCAGCATGGAGAAGCCCCAGCTTCACTCCCAGTCGAGGCACTGCTCCTGCAGTGGGTGAGGGTGGGCTCCTCTTCCTCCGGTGCCTTCTGTGTGTGCCAGTTAGGGCTCTGATGCTGTGCAAAAGCTGTTCCCAGCAGTGCGATGATGATGGTAATAATTGGTAATAGAAACACAAATAACAGAGAGCCACGTGAGACACAAGGAACATATGTACAAACTGGGGAGAGTGACGAGCCAAAATATTGCATGGTGGCCATATATAATACTGGGTATGTGGTAGATAATTATTATCACACTACCATTACACAACCCGAGGATCTAGAGAACTACATGCAGTTGTGGGTAGATCTGGCGGGTGATGGGGGATGTATACATATATGACCTGCACTCCTGAAGAATATGCAAGACGTGGGAACAGTTTGAGAAGTGTGTGCAGAGCTTGTATGCCTACCAAAGGAAGCTCTGCATATGACAAGGCAGTTAGAAGGGCTGAGGAATGCCAACGTAATGGGGGTGGGTATTGGTTACTTTAGGAGTAACGAAAGGGGGGAATGTTGGGAAGGAGGCAATCCTTGCCCCCCTCCCTTACGTCACTCCAGGTGAATAACATGTGCATTAGCAAAGGGGGAAGACGCAGCCACCCCATGTGGCGTCTAGTTGCTAAACCTCCCATAGAAAACAACACGTGCACTAGAGCCCCCAACTCCGCCATAAGAAGCCATTTTGAACTAGGCCTGATGCCATCTTTTCTACCAGGCCTGAAAATCCATCTCTCGTAGAAATTCAGCTGTCCTATCCCAGCACCTCGCAGAGCCAGCCCACACCACCACCTCCCTCTTGCCAGCTCCGCATGAGCCCTGTTCTCACGGAAGCCCAGCCATGCCTAGTTACAATCCTGTAGTATCATTTCTGAAAGAATGTGCTCTGCAGAGAGCGTGAGAAAGTGACAAGTCATAAGCCCAAGTGCCCATTCATTTCCACTAAACTGCCTGTGCCCTCTGAACCCCCACCCCGCCAGGACAGAGCCCACCAACTCTGATCCCCCAATTCCTTTCATGCTGATACCCATCTGACCCTCTCGCGCCCCGACCACCCAAGAACCCCATGACAGCCCTAATCTCATCTAGCAGTATATTCCCACAAAAGCAACACACGTCTACCTATCGGTGAAACGATGACCCAGGGCTGCTGTGTGCTATATAAATGTTAATAAATAAATATATCACGAGAACCCAAGCAGGACAGATGGTAGATGAAGCCTTTGGGGTGGGCACCTGGGTGCAGGGATTGCGGTATCAAAGTGGACCCAAAGTGTAGAGGTTGGAATGCCAATATATTAGCTCATTTGACCTAATAACACCACTTGATGTAATATTTTCTGTGTGCCACTGTTTCTGCATTGTCAGTTCCTGTTGTTTAGTTTAGCTAGATAGTTATGTTGCACCCTCGACATGACCTTCACACCGCATAGATGAGCCCAGCTGACCCACGTGGACCAAGAGTGACTGAGAGGTGGCAGCCAATTTCCCCCTGGCATCATATAGTATCAACTGATCTATAGGCCTCCATCCCACCCAATTGTGTCCACTATACATGTTGTCATCATGTCGTCATCAGTGATGCTGTGTGCACTTTTAAAGTGCTGCCCTTGTGATGTATCAGCAGAGCGCTCTCGGGCAGCAGAGTTCTTTGCTCCCAATTTTAATGATTATATAAACTTTATAATCTTTGCAACCCATCTCCTGGTCTCATTCCCCTGACAGGGATATGCCTTATTTTTGCATATTAATGGGACACGTGCAAGGAGGCTGCCTTCATTGTGTATGTGTGGTGTGTGTGACACAATGCCTGAGACAGCCCTGACTGAAACTGGAGTGAATGCAGTGTAGTGTGCTGAAAGGCTGGGTGCTTATCCCAATCCACATTCTTTGTTATCAGTGTCTGGGTGGAGTGAAAGGCCTGAATGCCTGTGAGACTGATTGGATGACTGCCTGCCTGAATGGACTCATGAATGATTGGCTGCTGTAACTGGCTCAGCCTCAGTGAATGGTTACCAAATGTGTATAACAGGGGACCTCTCACTCACCAATTTGTTCAGAAGCTGAAGTCGAAGCTGATGCAAGAAGAAGCTGTTCCCTGGAGCCCAGCTGGAGGATGAAGTCTGCTGCTGCATTTTCTTCATGTTATCCGAAAGCTGCTGTGTTCTTCCAAGGACTGATCCAAGAGAGGACCAGGAGAGGTAACTCTTCCTGAGCTATGAGGGGCTATTGTGCACCTGCTACTCTTCATCAGAAGTACCCTGGAAGCCAGTCCTCTGCGCAAGCCGTCCAGAGAAGGGGTCTTCGTGAGACCAGAAGAGAAGTGCTTGGAGACGTTTATTCAAAGAAGTCCAGTTGTGTCACCCAGGGTCCGGAAGAGTGTTTGTGACCATTGGAAGCCAGATTGCGGTTTACTGCCAGAAGAGAGGGTACCCTGGTATAGTGCTGATTGGAGCTGCAAAAGTTACACCTGATGAAAGGATCCTTCCAGGGACATCCCTGACATCATGACATCTGACCACTTTTACCCACCCAAGACGATCCCAGCTCACTGTGTGCAGAGGAAGGCCCGCTGGTAAGTTTCCAAGCACCAAATAAATCTGAAGAAGATGGTCTGAGGGTCCAGTCTTGGTGAGAGTTTGTAGTCTCATCCAATGGTCGAGTCCAGATTGCCAGAAATGATTCAGAGGCAGCACTGAAGATCTAAAAGACAGTGAACTGCGAAATTCTGAAACCCGACACCTACTTCTGCTATTGCACCCATCATCAACGAAAGGCATCCAAGGTCCCCAGCGATATTACTCTCCTCAGCCAGGCCTTTTTGGAGCCCACAGCAAGTTTCACCTTCCTAGGACTTCTACGAGCGGAGTAACCACTGTTCAAAAGAGACCACTGGGAAGACAGAAACTGTTGCCTTTCCGAAAGCACCGGGTTCCTCTTTTTCTCTTGGCCTCGGCATCACCATGACTCCTTCTTGTAAAGGGGGTCCATACTTCATGGGTCCCATTGAGTGAAGCCAGGAAACTCTGCCACTTCATCTGCTAAGGCACCAATGGTACTGTGATGAGGAAGAGCGTCTTCCAGCCTCAGAAGTCGTCCAGGGATCTCAGAGTCATCTTGGATCCTGTTCTCCTGTGGCATCTCAGTAGATTGGGGTGGTAGAACCTATAAAAATAAAGCAGAGCATTACTGAGCATTGTTGGACTGGGCTGTAAAAGACAAGATAATGCACTCCCTAACATTTCCATTACAGGTTGCTCACACAGTATTACTATTTAAGTAATATAACTATCATGAAAGTATACTGCTTATGTTCTGAAACTAACCTGCCTTTCTTCCTTGATCTATGAAAGTACACCTTACTTAATAATTCACATGCCTGTTTAGAACTGTCAGCAATTGGTGCCTTTTTACTGAATTTAAGTCTAGGGTGGGGTGAAATATAGCCCCTGGATGACAGAAATAAAGAGGCCAGAGGCATTTGGGAATGCTCACCGAAATATAAGGCCAGCGCAGAAATCAGGTTTCACATAAGGCCTACTGAACCTAAATCATAAAGGAAAGAAAGTGGGTCTAAATCCGAAAGTGCTAAGATGTGCGCAGTGCATTTTAGGAAGGAAAAGAAAGACATGTGAATCCACAGTGCAAAGTATCTTCAATGGGATACCAGAATTGTTCTCCAAGCAGCTAATGTTAAACAGAGCATTTTATGTGAAATAAATAAAATAATGTCATTTTCGTTTTCCCTCCTCCAAATTGACATTATGCTAAGAGAAATTATCACCAGACTTTCAAAGTGTGAATATGATGTTCTCATATAACACCCTTATACATAGGACAATTTAGAAGTGACACTCATGTATTTTGAATCAGTGAAAGCCTTATAAAATGCTGTGTAAAATTACAATTATGTGCGAGTTTAAAGGCTATTTGCGGCAGGATACATGGACGGTTATTTCTCCCAATATGAAACTAAGCCCCAGGACCTCCCCTCTGCTGTCCTGAAGACAGGCCTGGTTGTCATCATCAATCAGAGCCCTTCCTTAAAAATACAAGAAATAAATACTTCTTAGATCAGAAACACAGTGAAGACCAGATGAGCCCATCTCTGTTCTTGCAGCAGGAGTGACCTTGATATCACAAATCCCATAAAGTGTCCATTAGGAGCTGTTATCAGGGCATCACATTCCTTGAAGGGGTAAGATAACATAAACCTGAGCTAGGCTCTGCCAAGTCACATGTCTGAAGAGAATAGAAACTTTAAAAAAGGTGGGGGCAGGAGTGGAGGAGGCCTATGAAACTGTATTTGATTAAATGGGAGAAATACATTTTATCGCATACAAAGGGCAGCATGCATGTCACAGCAGTCATTCCAGACTTTTATTAAAGGTGACAGTCACCCCTTCTAACCATAGTAAAATGATTTTGGTGGGATAAACATAACTACATTTATTAATGAAAATGTGATGTAGGCCTTCCCTTGATTCTGAAAGATATGAAAGTTGGTATGAGCGTGAGGGAGATAAGTAATATGAAAACTGTAGAGTGGCATATATGTTTCACAGATATGGCTCCTGAGTAAATGAAGAAAAACTGTATCTCTGCATAGGAAGGGTGTACTGACTTTACACTAGCCTGATCTGATTCACCTTATAATGTAGTTCTTAAAAATGTATTCATTCATGTAAAGATTTGTAAATTTAGGGTACTTGCCATGTTGAGAGATTTCTGTGTCCTAAAGAATGCCGAGCCCACCTGTGAAAGTGGGACGATGAAGCTCTCTCCTCCCACAGCTGTTCCAAATCACTCCCCCTGATGGCCAGTTCCAGCCTCACCTGTAAGTAAGACCACCCCAAAGCCATAGATTGTGTAGGCCCTATATTTTTTAAGCATTGTTTTAGTTATTTCCCCATAGAAAATATCCTGTTTGTCTGTGTAGATCCCTAGCATATTTAATCAAAGTAAATCAATTAATTCCCCTATAGAGATCACGCGATGGGTATTGTTGGCATTCAAAACCAACAATCTTTTCCCAGTGTGTTGTGAGCCGGTATAGACATAAAGATTTGCCAGAAGAATCAATACCAAAGCCCTGCTTCCACGTTTATGCGCAGGGTATAAAAACGAAATTCCCAATTGATCCCCTTCCTTTTAAATCAGAAAGGTGAAGCCTGGTAGTGCCTTTGCATATGCATGGTGCAAAACGAAATTGCCCCTTTGTACCTATTGTGCTCTGACCAAAACCCCAAAGCCCTGCCTGTTATTTTTAGGTGTGGCAAAACGAATTTCCCCATTTACTTTTCTTTCTCACATTGCATCAGTGATCCTAATCCAAAAACCGAGTTTCTCACTATGCTCGGACCAAAACCACAAAGCTCTGCCTGTTCTTTTTAGGTGTGGCAAAATTAATTTTCCATTGCTTTTATTTCTTTCATAGTGTCTTTGTAAGTAAAAACCCCAAATCCGATTTTCCCATTGTGTTCCCTCTCTCTGCCACTGCCTTCCATTCAGAGGAGTCAAGTCTACTTGATGTTTGGAGGGTGAGGGTTGCTGGGGGGAAAGGTATCATAACATTGTGTTTTAAAGCAGAAACCACTGTGTGTTTTGAATTGTTCTTTTCTTGTATTGGTGGGTGATTTAGGAGGAATTAATAGTGACTGCATATCTCTGTGTTGGTGCCTTTACGGAAGTCATTTTGTTCTTGTGTTGCCGCAGCATTGGTGGCTGATGTTAATCTATTTGTGATATTTGGTTAAATAAATACATTAATAAATATATTCTGAATACACACCTGCCTGGTTCCTAGTCCATTGTGGGTTTGGGTGCGAGACGGGTTGGAGGCCTTACCAAAGTTATCCAAATCAAAACTAAAAGTGCTTTATTGTGCGCCACATTCATTGTAGGCAAAGGTTCTCCCTGTCTTGGGTGTGACCGCATAATAAACTGCGACAGTGATACCACATAGAGTTTATATCCTTGCCATTATTTGAATAGAACTGCCTGAGTACTAAGTGTTATTATTTATATGTATATATTTTACTGAACCTTATTTTGTATAAAGAAGCTGTGCTATCACCTAACATAGTGTGTGGATATTCCTTTGTGGGGTCTGGGGGAGTCACTGTACTTATGAACCAGCCTGCAACACCTCCTGAGTGCTTAACCCTCGGTTGCTCATCAAGCTACCATATAGAGAACCTTGGCTGGGGTGCTTTGTGCCTCTTCCCCTAACATATAGAGCACAGAGGTACATATACCCCCTCCAGTCTTTACAGGCATGTATGCCTATGTATGCATATGTATGTTTCAATACTTTTGAGATAACCTCCTTCAGCACTCAGTGTCTTCATCAGGACAAGAAGGTAACCATCAATACCCAGGAACTAATAACACTGGAAAAATGGTACTTGGAAATCAGGGATCTGTGATGCAACATTACATCGTTCATCATGTCACAGTACTCATACTAATCCCATGATCCTAAATGCACTTTCAAACTGGTACCCTGCTGTCACGAAGAGGGTTCCTAATCCTAATACATGTAATTATTTCCATGCATTAATAGACATTTTGAAATATGTCCAGTCCTGGTGTACTTCCAATGGTCTCTTCCTCAATGCCTGCAAAACTGAGATCCTTCCTATTGGGACTGCTGCTTCCTCTTTCTGTCCCTCACTATGGTCATCTTTTATGGGCTCTCCTCCTTCTCCTTCATCTGAAGCCAGAAACCTTGGAGTCATCTTCAACTACTCTCTTTCCTTCATCCCTCACATTCAGGACCTTGCCAAGAAGGCCCACTTCCAACTCCACATCCTCAAAGGAATTCTTCCTTTCCTCACTTTTCCCCAGAAGCTCAATATCTTTAGCGCTCTGGTTCTCTTTAGGCTTGACTACTGCAGGAGCCTCTTCCTTAATCTACCCTCTTCTTCTCTACAACCCCTCCGGACCGCATCTCTCCAGCCCTACAAACTCTCCACTGGCTCCCGGTTACTGCAAGGATCAAATTCAAAGCCCTCTGCATTATCCACAAGGCTGTCTGGGGCCAGGGACCATGCTATCAACAGCTTTCTCTCACTAAACACTCTACCTCCACATCTTCATGGTCCTCCGGCACCAACTCTCTGTGTGTTAAGCGCTTCGCTAAACAGCGAGCTGATGGCAGATCTATTTCCTCAGCAGACTCCCTCATATGGAACAGCTTCCCTCTTCCTCTTCGTCTTGAGTCAGATCTTCTCAAATTGCAGAAGCTCCACAAGACTCTCCTTTTCACCTCCTCCTTCCCTTCCTCCCTCCTCTGCTAAATCCCACAGTGCTGCGATTGGTGACCAAGGCCCTTATGTGTCCTCCCGGGTCTTGGCTTTCCACATCCAATCGTCTACAACCTCCACACCTCCCAGCACTTCGCCTTGGCACACACTGGCCTATGTCTCCGCAGGCCTGCACTTATTTATTGGCAGCTGACCACTCCACCTATGCACTTACAGCTGCTCGCTCCCTAGCACTTCCCTCTTGATACACCTAGCACTTAACCCCCAACTCTGCCGTCCCTCTCTCTCTCTGCACTTGCACATTCTGAATGCTCACAAGGCCTAGTTGGGCCGCCTCTTTCTTCATTGTTGTATTCGTTTTCATTCCCATGTTCCCTCCCTGTTCCCTTGTGGGTGATTTGAAACACAATTTACATAATGTTTAAGCGACTTACAAATGCATAATATAATAAAAATAAATAAATAAATGTTAAATAATACAATGGTAAAAAGTAGTAGATGTATGATGTGCTATTAGTATGTACACTGCCGCCATATCACCCATGAGCATCTCAGTGTCTGCCCGATCAGTTAAGCACCTCAATCCACCAGGGTCACTGAGCAGCAAGCTTCCAAGTCATCAGAGCCTGTCTTCTGAGGCTTCACCTAATGCTCTGAGGCTCAATTAATTGGTGGTTTAGTTACTGTCCCTCACTCAGTTGTGAACATTGGGATCCTTCATTTCTATCATGGGGCAAGCCTGCAATTTGCTTGTAGAGCAGGCTCTTTCTTTCAGGGTAGATGGATAGAGTATCATTAAAGTACATCATAATAATAACTATTAGCACCTGAGAGAAGGTGCTAGGCAATCAGGTGTTGAGAAACATGGCCTGAATCTGATACAAGACAGCATTCCATCCTCAGTCAGCACCTTCTTCCCCGAGATCACCACCTCCTTTCACACTGGTGGCCTGATGCCCTTGCTCACTTTCTCCCCACCTGCCCATTCCTTTGCTTGCCCACCCCATCCCCCATCCTTTCTCTTTCACTCTCACCTAGTCCCTGTTGGTCCGGGTCGACGGCCCGCTTCGTAGAAATGCAAGTTGGGCTCCACTTGGAGACTAGCTTCGATGTATATGATTGTCATTTCAGCGGCCCAAAATTATCCCGAAAAAATTAGCACCTTGGCGCTCAGCCTCGGGGTGCTAAAAGTAGTAACATTCACAGCACCGAACTGGATCGGCCGGTACCGGCTCCTGGGCCCAGTGAAAAGTAACTTGCATATAGCTTAGGCCCTGGGCTGTTACTGGCGGATCCGGCTCGCCAGCATGGGTATTACTTGCGTATTATTACAGCCTTCAGAAGCAGGAGGAATGTATCATGGAGCACTAAATTAAATTGTGAATGATCGCTCAGAAAGTGCTTTAGTAGAATGGGGTTGGGTGAAACTATTTTTGGGTGCACCATGTAAGCAGAGCTGATATATATATTTATTTGTTGCACTCTTCGCCGTTCCTATGTCGAAAGCAGGACAGCCTGGGTAGCTGGGCATGCAAGTCAAAAGTGACAGATCTGTGAAAAAGCACATGGAAGTCAGTGAAATATGAGCAACACCCTGCCACTTTAAAACCCAATTACGAATGTGAGGTAGGCCAACATTTGGACCTTTAAATAAGAAGGCCACACAGTCTCCATTGCAGCTTAACAGGTGAGCCATAGCCTTTCAGCAGATACATTCACACAACATTCACTCACAACAAAAGCATACATGCTTCACTCACAACAAAAGCATACATGCACACATACACATATTTAAAGTGACTTATCTTCTGGCCAGTTCGTGATGCTTCCTTCGAGCACTCCAGCTCTCACACAGCACAGACAGGAATCAGGGAACAAAGAGAGATTCCTTTTCCTGCCCATGCTTGCAAGAGCCAGTGCGCTCGCAACGCGGTGCCCTAATCCTTTTATGTGCACCCTCTCACAAACAAACATGCAATTCCACAGCCAGCATCCACAATGGGATATGCAAGGCTGGCGAAGCAAAACTCTCTCTGGCCTTGCATAGTCCATTGGGCCTGCGGGCTGGGGGAACACACACTGTCAAAGTGAAACCACGTTTCCCTTTCACCGTCATGGCCAGCCCAGAAGCGAACCCCCCCATGAGTGAGCGCTCAGGGTTTACACTGTGCTGGCTTGTCGCTGCCCCTCATCCACTATGGACGAGCTGCCACTAAATCCACCACAGATAGACCAACCTAACTCTCCACAATCTCCTTAAACACCCCTGTGCCAGGAAAAATAGACAATTCTAACACAAACAATGCGCATGACCAGTCAGGAGCACACACTAAACACTGCTCCAGATAACTTGCAAAATAACTCAAATTAACACACAATGGTGTTGCGGCCTTGCAATGGAGGTTAGGTGGGGGAGATGAATAGAAAGACGCCCAAATAAGAGGTGCAACACACGTTGCAGAGGGTGCACCTGGAGAGGCGACAGTGAGGGTACGTCCATACAGCATGGCATCGGGGGCTTGCATCATCTGCCCAATGCAAAGCAGCAATCCTTTAAGTGAGATAAGAAATGAAGAGGGGGATGGGGCTTAATGCATAGCAACACATATTTGAGGGAGGGGCATAAGAGGTAGGTAGCTAAGGAATCTTTAAAAGACATGGAGCCCATGTAATTCAAGAAGTGGTCTAACAGGTGCGACCGAGATGTCATAGCTGGAATAAAAGGGACTGCAATCTATTTTAAAAGGTGTGTTAAAAAATAGGCTAATGCATATGCAATACTTTACTTCGATTGCATTCTATTTGTAATAAATGTACAAAATCGTACTAAGGACAAGACCTCATTATAATACGTCAACAAAGCATTCTCTATGTTATTATATCTCTTCCATTCATTGTTATAAAACAATTGAATTAAACAAATTCTGTAACTGATGATGTGATTCTAAACATGGATGATGTAACCACCTACTGGAGAAGAGCAGAGCAATATTTGTATTCATTATGCTTTCATTTAGTATAGCCCACTGGAAAATCAGGCTGTGGAAGTCATTTTGGGGAGTCCTGGCAGATTCCCAGATTGAGGGCACTTCATGGAGACTGCCAGGACCGGCTCCGGCGAGCCCCGGCACACATAACTCTCTGCACTGATGGTGGTGGTGATGCCTAGTGAGTGACCCGATTTCCCATTTGCATTGGTTGCCACTGTGGTCGGTAGGTTGATTAAAATACTGGCTGCACTGCCTTTAAGGTAAACTTCTTAAGTGATCATTTCTGGAGGTCGGAGACGTAACTTACAGTCAGGTCAAGTTTGGACTGAAATTTGGAAGCTAAATGTGTTACTGTTTTGTGTGTTGCATGATGTAATTAATTTATTTCTTATACTGCTGAAAACAAATGCATGCATTTACTTTCTGCAGGCCCTGCAACCATGGTTCTATATCATATTTTACACTACTCTTAAAATAAATAAATAAATAAATAATGTGCTGTGGACCTTTGACTTTTTAATCCCTCCCCCTCTGCTCTTCTATTTGTGGTGTAATGTATTTCCCACGCTCGCTCCCTACCTGCCCACTGGGTGCTTTGAAACAGTATTTTCTTATTGTATAAGCACCTAATAAGCAAACAATAAATAAATAAATAATGTGTTTAGCTAGTTCTAGTGCTATCCATAACAAACTAACCTGTTCTTGATGATTTGACAGTCAGTCACCCATGTACACTGTGTGCAGACATTCAAAAAGAACCTTCAAACTGAGACGCAGTGCCGAAGAGTGGAGCGTTATTCGTACCGCTCAATTGCCATGACATAAAGGAAAACATAGTTATTTAAGCTATGGATGATTTCCTAAGCACTGAATTCATGGTCCTGCTAATATAAGGAACTACAGGAGAATGTTTCTAGTGTGACTATGATGCAGAGAAATCAAAGACAATGGGCCTCATTTCAAGTTTGCTGGTACGGAAATAAGGGTGCCGGAAGCAGCGTACCAGCACTGTTTCCGGACCGCCACACTACAAATAATCCTGCATGGGCCGTTGCTTGGCATGGCAGGCATGGTTTTCATGAATACACCGACACTGTTAGCAACAGTGCCAGTGCTTCTGTTTCCGGGAATGGTGACTTACACTTTGCCGCGCCTGACGACTTGGGCCACCGGAACTTGTAATGTCATGGTGGCACTAGGATCTAAGGCGGCGGAACAGTGTTAGGAGTTTGGCGGCACCTGCAGGTAGCACCAGCAGGTTACCGCCAAACTCGTAATGAGGCCCATTGTAGGCCACCGTTTTGCAGAGCCTGGATTGCTATGCAAAACAGAAAGGTGATGGTAGGGAGGTTTTGAATTAATCATAACCACGGGCAAAGCTCTGGGCAACCCTCCAGACCATCGTTTTTCAGCCTGCCAAGCCATTACAGAAGGGGAAAAACCATATGCAAATCAGGCTTGGTCCTACCCCAAAAGGGGCAGTCCAGCTGAACTGCTAGGTCACATCCCTTCGGCACGAGACCACAAGCATCCCCAGACATGTTTCAGCCTTGTTGGGCGTCATCAGTGAGGAGTAGCTTGGGTCTCTAGGCCCAGCAGACTCGGAACCCACGTCTGGGCATATCCGTACCACTCGGGGTGACTTTAGCAAAACAGAAAGGTGATGGCTGGAAGGTATTGAATTAATCGTAACCACGGCCAAAGCTCTGGGCAACCCTCCAGACCATCGTTTTTCAGCCTGCCAAGCCATTACAGAAGGGGAAAAACCATATGCAAATCAGGCTTGGTACTACCCAAAAAGGGGCAGTCCAGCCTGAATTGCTAGGTCACTTCCCTTCTGCACGAGACCACAAGCATCCCCAGACATGTTTTAGCCTTGTTGGGCGTCATCAGTGAGGAGTAGCTTGGGTCTCTAGGCCCGGCAGACTCGGGCCCCACGCCTGGGCATATCCGTCCCACTCGGGGTGACTTTAGCAAAACAGAAAGGTGATGGCTGGAAGGTATTGAATTAATCATAACCACGGGCAAAGCTCTGGGCAACCCTCCAGACCATCGTTTTTCAGCCTGCCAAGCCATTACAGAAGGGGAAAAACCATATGCAAATCAGGCTTGGTACTACCCAAAAAGGGGCAGTCCAGCCTGAATTGCTAGGTCACTTCCCTTCTGCACGAGACCACAAGCATCCCCAGACATGTTTTAGCATTGTTGGGCGTCATCAGTGAGGAGTAGCTTGGGTCTCTAGGCCCGGCAGACTCGGGACCCACGTCTGGGCATATCCGGCCCACTCGGGGTGACTTTAGCAAAACAGAAAGGTGATGGCTGGAAGGTATTGAATTAATCATAACCACGGGCAAAGCTCTGGGCAACCCTCCAGACCATCGTTTTTCAGCCTGCCAAGCCATTACAGAAGGGGAAAAACCATATGCAAATCAGGCTTGGTACTACCCAAAAAGGGGCAGTCCAGCCTGAATTGCTAGGTCACATCCCTTCTGCACGAGACCACAAGCATCCCGAGACATGTTTCAGCCTTGTTGGGCGTCATCAGTGAGGAGTAGCTTGGGTCTCTAGGCCCGGCAGACTCGGGACCCACGTCTGGGCATATCCGTCCCACTTGGGGTGACCTTAGCAAAACAGAAAGGTGATGGCTGGAAGGTTTTGAATTAATCATAACCACGGGCAAAGCTCTGGGCAACCCTCCAGACCATCGTTTTTCAGCCTGCCAAGCCATTACAGAAGGGGAAAAACCATATGCAAATCAGGCTTAGTACTACCCAAAAAGGGGCAGTCCAGCCTGAATTGCTAGGTCACATCCCTTCTGCACGAGACCACAAGCATCCCGAGACATGTTTCAGCCTTGTTGGGCGTCATCAGTGAGGAGTAGCTTGGGTCTCTAGGCCCGGCAGACTCGGGACCCACGTCTGGGCATATCCGTCCCACTCGGGGTGACTTTTGCAAAACAGAAAGGTGATGGGTGGAAGGTATTGAATTAATCATAACCACGGGCAAAGCTCTGGGCAACCCTCCAGACCATCGTTTTTCAGCCTGCCAAGCCATTACAGAAGGGGAAAAACCATATGCAAATCAGGCTTAGTACTACCCAAAAAGGGGCAGTCCAGCCTGAATTGCTAGGTCACATCCCTTCTGCACGAGACCACAAGCATCCCGAGACATGTTTCAGCCTTGTTGGGCGTCATCAGTGAGGAGTAGCTTGGGTCTCTAGGCCCGGCAGACTCGGGACCCACGTCTGGGCATATCCGTCCCACTCGGGGTGACTTTTGCAAAACAGAAAGGTGATGGGTGGAAGGTATTGAATTAATCATAACCACGGGCAAAGCTCTGGGCAACCCTCCAGACCATCGTTTTTCAGCCTGCCAAGCCATTACAGAAGGGGCAAAACCATATGCAAATCAGGCTTGGTCCTACCCCAAAAGGGGTAGTCCAGCCCGAACTGCTAGGTCACATCCCTTCTGCACGAGACCACAAGCATCCCCAGACATGTTTCAGCCTTGTTGGGCGTCATCAGTGAGGAGTAGCTTGGGTCTCTAGGCCCGGCAGACTCGGGACACACGTCTGGGCATATCCGTCCCACTCGGGGTGACTTTAGCAAAACAGAAAGGTGATGGCTGGAAGGTTTTGAATTAATCATAACCACGGGCAAAGCTCTGTGCAACCCTCCAGACCATCGTTTTTCAGCCTGCCAAGCCATTACAGAAGGGGAAAACCATATGCAAATCAGGCTTGGTACTACCCAAAAAGGGGCAGTCCAGCCTGAATTGCTAGGTCACATCCCTTCTGCACGAGACCACAAGCATCCCGAGACATGTTTCAGCCTTGTTGGGCGTCATCAGTGAGGAGTAGCTTGGGTCTCTAGGCCCGGCAGACTCGGGACCCACGTCTGGGCATATCCGTCCCACTTGGGGTGACCTTAGCAAAACAGAAAGGTGATGGCTGGAAGGTTTTGAATTAATCATAACCACGGGCAAAGCTCTGGGCAACCCTCCAGACCATCGTTTTTCAGCCTGCCAAGCCATTACAGAAGGGGAAAAACCATATGCAAATCAGGCTTGGTACTACCCAAAAAGGGGCAGTCCAGCCTGAATTGCTAGGTCACATCCCTTCTGCACGAGACCACAAGCATCCCGAGACATGTTTCAGCCTTGTTGGGCGTCATCAGTGAGGAGTAGCTTGGGTCTCTAGGCCCGGCAGACTCGGGACCCACGTCTGGGCATATCCGTCCCACTTGGGGTGACCTTAGCAAAACAGAAAGGTGATGGCTGGAAGGTTTTGAATTAATCATAACCACGGGCAAAGCTCTGGGCAACCCTCCAGACCATCGTTTTTCAGCCTGCCAAGCCATTACAGAAGGGGAAAAACCATATGCAAATCAGGCTTAGTACTACCCAAAAAGGGGCAGTCCAGCCTGAATTGCTAGGTCACATCCCTTCTGCACGAGACCACAAGCATCCCGAGACATGTTTCAGCCTTGTTGGGCGTCATCAGTGAGGAGTAGCTTGGGTCTCTAGGCCCGGAAGACTCGGGACCCACGTCTGGGCATATCCGTCCCACTCGGGGTGACTTTTGCAAAACAGAAAGGTGATGGGTGGAAGGTATTGAATTAATCATAACCACGGGCAAAGCTCTGGGCAACCCTCCAGACCATCGTTTTTCAGCCTGCCAAGCCATTACAGAAGGGGAAAAACCATATGCAAATCAGGCTTAGTACTACCCAAAAAGGGGCAGTCCAGCCTGAATTGCTAGGTCACATCCCTTCTGCACGAGACCACAAGCATCCCGAGACATGTTTCAGCCTTGTTGGGCGTCATCAGTGAGGAGTAGCTTGGGTCTCTAGGCCCGGCAGACTCGGGACCCACGTCTGGGCATATCCGTCCCACTCGGGGTGACTTTTGCAAAACAGAAAGGTGATGGGTGGAAGGTATTGAATTAATCATAACCACGGGCTAAGCTCTGGGCAACCCTCCAGACCATCGTTTTTCAGCCTGCCAAGCCATTACAGAAGGGGCAAAACCATATGCAAATCAGGCTTGGTCCTACCCCAAAAGGGGTAGTCCAGCCCGAACTGCTAGGTCACATGCCTTCTGCACGAGACCACAAGCATCCCCAGACATGTTTCAGCCTTGTTGGGCGTCATCAGTGAGGAGTAGCTTGGGTCTCTAGGCCCGGCAGACTCGGGACACACGTCTGGGCATATCCGTCCCACTCGGGGTGACTTTAGCAAAACAGAAAGGTGATGGCTGGAAGGTTTTGAATTAATCATAACCACGGGCAAAGCTCTGTGCAACCCTCCAGACCATCGTTTTTCAGCCTGCCAAGCCATTACAGAAGGGGAAAACCATATGCAAATCAGGCTTGGTACTACCCAAAAAGGGGCAGTCCAGGCTGAATTGCTAGGTCACATCCCTTCTGCACGAGACCACAAGCATCCCGAGACATGTTTCAGCCTTGTTGGGCGTCATCAGTGAGGAGTAGCTTGGGTCTCTAGGCCCGGCAGACTCGGGACCCACGTCTGGGCATATCCGTCCCACTTGGGGTGACCTTAGCAAAACAGAAAGGTGATGGCTGGAAGGTTTTGAATTAATCATAACCACGGGCAAAGCTCTGGGCAACCCTCCAGACCATTGTTTTTCAGCCTGCCAAGCCATTACAGAAGGGGCAAAACCATATGCAAATCAGGCTTGGTCCTAACCCAAAAGGGGCAGTCCAGCCCGAACTGCTAGGTCACATCCCTTCTGCACGAGACCACAAGCATCCCCAGACATGTTTCAGCCTTGTTGGGCGTCATCAGTGAGGAGTAGCTTGGGTCTCTAGGCCCGGCAGACTCGGGACACACGTCTGGGCATATCGGTCCCACTCGGGGTGACTTTAGCAAAACAGAAAGGTGATGGCTGGAAGGTTTTGAATTAATCATAACCACGGGCAAAGCTCTGGGCAACCCTCCAGACCATCGTTTTTCAGCCTGCCAAGCCATTACAGAAGGGGAAAAACCATATGCAAATCAGGCTTGGTACTACCCAAAAAGGGGCAGTCCAGCCTGAATTGCTAGGTCACATCCCTTCTGCACGAGACCACAAGCATCCCGAGACATGTTTCAGCATTGTTGGGCGTCATCAGTGAGGAGTAGCTTGGGTCTCTAGGCCCGGCAGACTCGGGACCCACGTCTGGGCATATCCGTCCCACTCGGGGTGACTTTAGCAAAACAGAAAGGTGATGGCTGGAAGGTATTGAATTAATCATAACCATGGGCAAAGCTCTGGGAAACCCTCCAGACCATCGTTTTACAGCCTGCCAAGCCATTACAGAAGGGGAAAAACCAAAAGCAAATCAGGCTTGGTCCTACCACAAAAGGGGCAGTCCAGCCCAAACTGCTAGGTCACATCCCTTCTGCACGAGACCACAAGCACCCCGAGACATGTTTCAGCCTTGTTGGGCGTCATCAATGAGGAGTAGCTTGGGTCTCTAGGCCCGGCAGACTTGGGACCCACGTCTGGGCATATCCGTCCCATTCGGGGTAACCTTAGCAAAACAGAAAGGTGATGGCTAGAAGGTTTTGAATTAATCATAACCACGGGCAAAGCTCTGGGAAACCCTCCAGACCATCGTTTTTCAGCCTGCCAAGCCATTACAGAAGGGGAAAAACCATATGCAAATCAGGCTTGGTCCTACCCCAAAAGGGGCAGTCCAGCTGAACTGCTAGGTCACATCCCTTCTGCACGAGACCATAAGCATCCCCAAACATGTTTCAGCCTTGTTGGGCGTCATCAGTGAAGAGTAGCTTGGGTCTCTAGGCACGGCAGACTCGGGACCCACGTCTGGGCATATCCGTCCCACTCGGGGTGACTTTAGCAAAACAGAAAGGTGATGGCTGGAAGGTTTTGAATTAATCATAACCACGGGCAAAGCTCTGGGCAACCCTCCAGACCATCGTTTTTCAGCCTGCCAAGCCATTACAGAAGGGGAAAAACCATATGCAAATCAAGCTTGGTACTACCCAAAAAGGGGCAGTCCAGCCTGAATTGCTAGGTCACATCCCTTCTGCACGAGACCACAAGCATCCCGAGACATGTTTCAGCCTTGTTGGGCGTCATCAGTGAGGAGTAGCTTGGGTCTCTAGGCCCGGCAGACTCGGGACCCACGTCTGGGCATATCCGTCCCACTTGGGGTGACCTTAGCAAAACAGAAAGGTGATGGCTGGAAGGTTTTGAATTAATCATAACCACGGGCAAAGCTCTGGGCAACCCTCCAGACCATCGTTTTTCAGCCTGCCAAGCCATTACAGAAGGGTAAAAACCATATGCAAATCAGGCTTAGTACTACCCAAAAAGGGGCAGTCCAGCCTGAATTGCTAGGTCACATCCCTTCTGCACGAGACCACAAGCATCCCGAGACATGTTTCAGCCTTGTTGGGCGTCATCAGTGAGGAGTAGCTTGGGTCTCTAGGCCTGGCAGACTCGGGACCCACGTCTGGGCATATCCGTCCCACTCGGGGTGACTTTTGCAAAACAGAAAGGTGATGGGTGGAAGGTATTGAATTAATCATAACCACGGGCAAAGCTCTGGGCAACCCTCCAGACCATCGTTTTTCAGCCTGCCAAGCCATTACAGAAGGGGCAAAACCATATGCAAATCAGGCTTGGTCCTACCCCAAAAGGGGTAATCCAGCCCGAACTGCTAGGTCACATCCCTTCTGCACGAGACCACAAGCATCCCCAGACATGTTTCAGCCTTGTTGGGCGTCATCAGTGAGGAGTAGCTTGGGTATCTAGGCCCGGCAGACTCGGGACACACGTCTGGGCATATCGGTCCCACTCGGGGTGACTTTAGCAAAACAGAAAGGTGATGGCTGGAAGGTTTTGAATTAATCATAACCACGGGCAAAGCTCTGGGCAACCCTCCAGACCATCGTTTTTCAGCCTGCCAAGCCATTACAGAAGGGGAAAAACCATATGCAAATCAGGCTTGGTACTACCCAAAAAGGGGCAGTCCAGCCCAAACTGCTAGGTCACATCCCTTCTGCACGAGACCACAAGCACCCCAAGACATGTTTCAGCCTTGTTGGGCGTCATCAATGAGGAGTAGCTTGGGTCTCTAGGCCCGGCAGACTTGGGACCCACGTCTGGGCATATCCGTCCCACTCGGGGTAACCTTAGCAAAACAGAAAGGTGATGGCTAGAAGGTTTTGAATTAATCATAACCACGGGCAAAGCTCTGGGCAACCCTCCAGACCATCATTTTTCAGCCTGCCAAGCCATTACAGAAGGGGAAAAACCATATGCAAATCAGGCTTGGTCCTACCCCAAAAGGGGCAGTCCAGCTGAACTGCTAGGTCACATCCCTTCTACACGAGACCATAAGCATCCCCAGACATGTTTCAGCCTTGTTGGGCGTCATCAGTGAAGAGTAGCTTGGGTCTCTAGCCACGGCAGACTCGGGACCCACGTCTGGGCATATCCGTCCCACTCGGGGTGACTTTAGCAAAACAGAAAGGTGATGGCTGGAAGGTTTTGAATTAATCATAACCACGGGCAAAGCTCTGGGCAACCCTCCAGACCATCGTTTTTCAGCCTGCCAAGCCATTACAGAAGGGGAAAAACCATATGCAAATCAGGCTTGGTACTACCCAAAAAGGGGCAGTCCAGCCTGAATTGCTAGGTCACATCCCTTCTGCACGAGACCACAAGCATCCCGAGACATGTTTCAGCCTTGTTGGGCGTCATCAGTGAGGAGTAGCTTGGGTCTCTAGGCCCGGCAGACTCGGGACCCATGTCTGGGCATATCCGTCCCACTCGGGGTGACTTTTGGAAAACAGAAAGGTGATGGCTGGAAGGTATTGAATTAATCATAACCACGGGCAAAGCTCTGGGCAACCCTCCAGACCATCGTTTTTCAGCCTGCCAAGCCATTACAGAAGGGGAAAAACCATATGCAAATCAGGCTTGGTCCTACCCCAAAAGGGGCAGTCCAGCTGAACTGCTAGGTCACATCCCTTCTGCACGAGACCATAAGCATCCCCAGACATGTTTCAGCCTTGTTGGGCGTCATCAGTGAAGAGTAGCTTGGGTCTCTAGGCACGGCAGACTCGGGACCCACGTCTGGGCATATCCGTCCCACTCGGGGTGACTTTAGCAAAACAGAAAGGTGATGGCCGGAAGGTATTGAATTAATCATAACCACGGGCAAAGCTCTGGGCAACCCTCCAGACCATCGTTTTTCAGCCTGCCAAGCCATTACAGAAGGGGCAAAACCATATACAAATGAGGCTTGGTCCTACCCCAAAAGGGGCAGTCCAGCCCGAACTGCTAGGGCACATCCCTTCTGCATGAGACCACAAGCATCCCCAGACATGTTTCAGCCTTGTTGGGCGTCATCAGTGAGGAGTAGCTTGGGTCTCTAGGGCCGGCAGACTCGGGACCCACGACTGGGCATATCCGTCCCACTCGGGGTGACTTTAGCAAAATAGAAAGGTGATGGCTGGAAGGTATTGAATTAATCATAACCACGGGCAAAGCTCTGGGCAACCCTCCAGACCATCGTTTTTCAGCCTGCCAAGCCATTACAGAAGGGGCAAAACCATATACAAATGAGGCTTGGTCCTACCCCAAAAGGGGCAGTCCAGCCCGAACTGCTAGGGCACATCCCTTCTGCATGAGACCACAAGCATCCCCAGACATGTTTCAGCCTTGTTGGGCGTCATCAATGAGGAGTAGCTTGGGTCTCTAGTCCCGGCAGACTCGGGAACCACGTCTGGGCATATCCGTCCCACTCGGGGTGACTTTAGCAAAACAGAAAGGTGATGGCTGGAATGGGTGGAATGCAGCCCATTCACAATACAAGTGGGGAAACTGCAAGCACCTACATGTGAAAAGCATAGAGTCCATTCACGGCCTCTTTTCAATCATAAACCTGTACCAATGAACTAGTAAATATCCTTAATTCTAACTCATACATCTCAACTGAATCCGCATACAGAACAACAATCACATTTTTAAACTATTCACATTATTTCCATTTCTTTGCCAATTCTATCAACATATATGTAATTTGTTACTCTCAGAACAATGCAACGTTATACAATAGTGTATGACTGAAAATGCACTTAGAAGGGGAAGTGTGTGAAGATTAAAAAGTGATAGAGCTCTAATATACCGAGGCTTTCGGCAGCAGAGGTAGCCCTCGGCTTGGGCAGTTCTTACTTGATGAGAAAGAGAGCTTTGGCTTAGATTGCAGAGAGCTGGCAGTCTGTGAGCCATGTAAAATGCAACAGAACAACAATCACGTCCTCGGTAGTACCGAAAAAAATGAAGCTGTAACATCAACAATAAGTGATCTAAAATCAACGTAATTTCTCACTCAAATATTACCCTAAAAACTTTAGGAAAAGTATGCATTTTGTCCCACAGCAGCATTACTCCATTTTCAGTAAACCCTCTTTTTGTACTATAACCCAAGCTTACATTCCTATAAAATACGTAAGTAAGCTTGTTTTGTCGCATGGCACGAGCCTGTTGTCTAGAAATACATCATTTGTGTACCCAAATGCCCTCAGCAGCCTGATGGTGCCCCACTCAATTCTATTCCTCGAAATACAAGTAGGAGGATCGAGCAGGCAGTTTTGTGAAGTATGGCGGCTGGTGTATTTTGGGATGGGGTGCGTCAACCTCCCTCTTCAATGCACAGACACCACCACTACGTAAAAATGCCAAAATGTTCAACAAAATGGTGCATTTTAAACATATTTTGCCTTAGTATGTTACGCAAAATCAGGCACGACCCAAACTCGAGTATAGGCAAACCAGGCTACTACCAACGCCACCAGCCAGCAGGGGGTGCCAGAAACCATGCTTTCATTCTGACGGCAGTAAATGTAAAAAAGAAAAAGAAAAAAAAAGATTACAACAAAAGTGGGTGCTGAATTCTCCATCCCAAGTATGGGGTACTCTTACGCAAACCACAGTACTCACAGGTGCAGACGATTCCTCTTCCCATTCCACTCTACAGTGGGAACAGCACTACTTCCTGTCGGCACCGGATTTTAGGCTGCAGAACCACAGGGTATGGCTGAAAAGGGAACATGTGCAGCCATTGCGTGAGGAAATCTTGATAGATACAGCGAGTTCAGCACCAGGTCGCTCACCTCAGGTAGGTCGGAAGCCGAGCAACATCCTGGACATTGGACTTGTGGAGGCAGAGCCTGTGCCAGGTGAAGCAGACACCTCACAGGTAGGAGCAGGGGAATGAGAAGGAGGTGGGCAGTCAGAGAGGTTTTGGGTCTTTGGGGGGTGCAGCAGTAGAGAGCCCAATGCCTTTGTACACAAACCTTTGAAATGGGAAGGGGAGAGCTGTGTTCTGAAATTATTGTTCTGAAGCTTTTTATTAGTTTGAAAAAAGCTGATTTATATTTTTCATAACTTTTCAATAAAAGCTGGCCAGGACTGCTTCTAAAGTACTGACCCCCACAATTGAATTGTGGCAGTGTTTGCTCTCAAACTGAAGTACATCTATTCATGCCATTTTAAAACTACTGCATGAATAGATACTGTTTGGCACACAAGGTACTTTCATGTTGCAGTACTAGCTTTTGCCACATCACCTGCCACTGAGTTATATCTTCTAATATTATTACTGGTATTTGTATGCATGCGTAGGCTGATTGTGCTGAGTCTTAGCCAAGCCACGATAACTGTGTGTCTGGTTCAGAGTTGGTTAATGGAGATTGTGGGCTCTGTTGGGGAACTGGGGCTTCATACCAGAATTCATTGGCTTTTGGCCTGGCTTGTGGCCTGTGGTATTTCTCTGCTTATACCTCAGTGTGAAACCAGGCTTTCCAAGAGAGGAGATGATTGCTGCACTGGGACTGGTAACCCATAGACATCTTTGCACACTGTGTCTTGAAGGCTACTTATTTATTTTGAGGATATTTTAAAGCTACTCCTTGTACATGCTTTACTGTAGGTTTTTCGGTGACTGAACCACAGATGTCTATTGCACACAATCTAAGCACTTAAGGACGGCACATTGTTTCATGGTATGGGGCATTGGGAATCTGGCACAGGTGTGCACCAGCTGTATTTGAGTCCTTCGGGCAGGTACAATGGCATCAATTGAGCTTCCCACATGAGGAGTTCCAGCCTTGCAGCATATCCTGGAATGTTTTTACAAATCTTGAATGGCTCCTCCCACCCTACTGTTATCCAACCCTATTCACCTTTCACTCAGTCTATTCTTTAGTGAGCCCTGGCATCCCAGCTCTTTTTGACCTCTGGGTGATTCAGAAGAAAATATGAATATCCTATTAAAATTGGGGTGTGTAATCTCTTGGAGTGTCTGACTATTAAGGAAGCCAATGGAATCGTTTTACCAATCAAAAAGTGTAATAATATCATGACAAAACATGGGAAAATTCATTTGTGTTCAACATACCCTGAATAAGAATCATATTGCAAGTTCAATGCTGTCAACAAAATCTATAAAATTGTATGCTGTGATGCGTCATTTTGAAATATACCAACATTTTGATTTATACAATTACAGATGAATACATAGGAGGTGTGGTTTTCAACATTAATAATGTTTACCTAATGATATAGAAACTGGTGCCGGTTTTCTTTGTATTTCAGTACATTGTTCCAGTGTGCAAGGAACCACTTAGAATGACTGCAGATAGTTGTGCACTTCTTATTGTGGGTTTAAAATTCAGTTCTAAAATATTTCTGGTTTGTGGCAAAGTCTACCATTTGTCGGGTGCTGCATCTCATGGAAGCAAGTAACTACCTGCATTCTGCAGGTGCATCCTTCTCGAGGTAACTAGTGAGAAGCATGCATCATAACTAAAGTGAGGCAATTTATATTGAGGCATTCTCCAATCTCTTTGTTTTTTTCTTACAACTGTGATACTTTTACCCCTTTCACTGCAGAAGGTAAATGGTCATGGTTAAGTGCCGATAAAGGGAGAGGGGCACAGGGACTTCATTTTGGGGTCACCAGAGGTCGTAACTGTGACTCCTGGTAACTCTGGTGTGACAAGGAGGGAGTAGGCTGAGCCAGTCTTAGAAAATTGGGATGTTAGTGGGAGGGTCACTGAGGATTCTAGTCTCTGAACAGGGAAATGCATTGTTTATGCACATATTTCCCATGGTCTGTGTTCATCCATGTGTTCAAATTGTATTTACATTGACAACATATGGGTGTGAATTCGGGGGCATGGAATGCGTAGGATGTTGGTTGTTGCTCATAAAAGGAATTGTTTATCAACTCTTGGTGGGTAATGCATCCATCATGGTGCTTGCTGGCCATATGCGTCGCCATCCACTGTGGCCATCCTCCGTGTCAGGAAGTATGTTACTCCTTGCTGGCATTGCACCATGACGCCTAATGCATATGTTGTGTAGAATGCAACATATTGTGATGATTTCCCTACCTTCTCAGTAGTGGGCATAAGTGTTACCCCTCTTTGTTGAAGGATCCTGAACCATGCCCCCCAGTGGCCAATTTGACTCTCAATGGTTTCAGGCAATCTGACATGACCCTCAAGGTACTGATGTCCCTGTTACCTAAAAGGCATCTAAATAGGTTCCACTGGGCAGGACAGGAGTGAATATGTTGATACCTGATCCTGGCATAGAAATTCATGAGTAGGTCTACTTGTACTCATATCATAGAGTGCTTAGAGTGTGATCTGTGGCCTCTGGTGATGTCGCTGAAGTCCCCGATGGTTTGCAAGCGCACTCCTTACATGCTCACTGACTGGAGGCGTGGAGATTGTTGTCACCAGATAATGGCATGTCACCAGGGCCACCGTACTGCAGTCATGGCCTTTGCCTTCAATGGAGATTTACTTTAGTCCAATGTAACCAATTGTTGTGACAATAAACTACAACCCCCAGATGCCTATCAATATGTTAATTGTGGCACAACGCATTAGGCCTAATTAGGAGTGTGCAATAATTACTGTGATTACATAATTATGTGTTAAACTGGTGCACGCTACTCAATTAGGGGTTTACAGCCATACGTCTGGTAACGGGAAGTACCAAAAGTACCAAAAGTACCAAAAGCAATGCAATCAGAAAACCAAATGTTACTGGGAAACAGTCCCTCTAGGCAGTAATTCCTTTTCTAGATGCTGTATAATAGCAGCACGTGTGCAGTACAACACTGTGTGGTGGCCATTAGTGGAAAAACCATTCCACCAAGAATCTCCCCCTGAAGTGCAGTTCTGGCAAAATGACAACCAAAAATTATGCAGGTATAGTGCCAATGGGAAATGGGAAAGCAGATGAGAGCAGAAAGTCAGAAGCTGACGGTGCTGGCAAATGAGTTGGTGAAGTAGGCCCCTAAGGTGGTAGGCCACCTCATGGCCCAAGTCCTCAACCACAAGTGAGGCCAGCCAGGGGGGATGGTGCATGACTGAGTGATTGCAGAGTCCATCTACTTCTGAATCAGATCCTTCTTGAGTGCCTCCCTTTCAGGCGGGAGCCACGGATCGTCGAGAGGTGTCAGGGAACTTGGCGTTCGGTGTCGGGGAATCGACGGCCCTTCTTGAGTGCCCTCCCTTTAAGGCAGGAGTCACGGTTCATCGAACGTCCGACGGTGAACAGGGTGAACTATGGCAGGGAAGTGGCAGCTTCGTTCCTAGCGGCGCTCGTCGATGACAGAGCGTTGGCATCCTGCAAGGAAGAGGTGTGCGGGGCACCTCGGTGACAATAGTTCTGGACCGCAAAGAGATGATGAAGAACTGTGGCCCAGCAAGGGCGTCGAGTCGTCGTCGTCTCTGCGGTCTGTAGGTGGCGGGAAACCCACCGGTGGATGCTCCTCGGCGCGTCGACGGTCGGGCCTTCTCCAGCGGGAGACAACCGGGTGACGATGCAGACGAGAGTGTCCGATGATCAATGAAGTTCTTAGGCACACAGGAGCACGGCGGCTCCAGTCGGCGACGGCGGTCGTCAACAGTGGCGGACAACAGTCCGGGTGCTTCTCCTTGGATTTCCGCAGCAGTCCCCGTATCGGGGTGGCAGCCTGTCGTAGGTCTGTCTACCAGAGAGCGTTGGCAAAGATCAGCTGTGCACGATGGTCCCTCGTAGCTCGGGAAGAGGGCGCCTTACCAGGTCCTCTCTGGGTCAGTCCTTGGAGGCACAGCAGCTTTCAGATTGTGAAGGAGAGCAACAGCACTTCTTCTCGTCCAGCAGGGCTTCAAGGTCAAGCGCAAGTTAATCCAGTTACTCGTCGTAGTGGACTTCAGCTTCTGAACATGATTCCTAGCAGTGAGAGGTCCCCAGATATACTGTTGATCTCCCATTCATTCCGCTGGGTCACACTCAAGCATCCAATCACGACTACGGGCATTCATGCAGGCAGGCAGCCAATCAGGCACACGAGGTATTCAGGCCATTCACTTCTCTCCAGACACTCACAACAAGTTATGGGTATTGGGACAAGTACCGAGCCATTCAACACTCCAAGCCGCATTCATACCGGTTTCGGGCAGGGTTGTCTCAGTCATTGTGTCAACCACCAGATACTAGACACCCACAACACAGAATGCATATTCGTCACACACTCTATTCACCCAGGTCCAGGAGGTACCCACAACATACATCACCGGGAAGGCTCCAGCTAGTCTGGCCGAGCCTTCACAACAACACCATATATGGCACTTCCATCCAACAGCCAGTCAGGGGGAAGGGACAGAGTCAGGGTTTCCCAGGACTTTGGGAAAACCAGGTAGTGGGTAATAGAAAGCAAGAGGCCACCGGGACCATCTTGTTTTCCATCAGGAATCAACTGATCCCAATGGCAGGGCCGGGGTATCCCAAAATGGAGGATACTCTGCGCACCTGTCAAATTCAGCATGGAGCTGCCACCAGCCCATACCCTGCTCTGTGGGCCCCCCACAGGTGACCAAAAACATACACTAGGGGCACAGGGTTGTACCCCCACCCATGGGTGCCATATGGGTATCCCACATGTCCGTTCACCAAACCAAAAGAAAGAGAGCTGCACCACCAGGAGTCCCACATGAACTCCTGTACGGAAAACACGACAGAACACACGATGAAAAGCAGTAAAGGACAAGGATACGGAGGCCCTGTCCCTCCGATGCATTTCCAGCATCACAGTCACCACCTACTGGAGAAGAGCAGAACAATATTCGTATTCATTATTCTTTCATTTAGTATAGCCCACTGGAGAATCAGGCTTTGGAAGTCATTTTGGGGAGTCCTGGCAGATTCCCAGATTGAGGGCACTTCATGGAGACTGCCAGGCCCGGCGAGCCCCGGCACAATAAACTCTCTGCACTGATGATGGTGGTGATGCCTAGTGAGTCACCCGACTTCCCATTTGCATTGGTTGCCACTGTGGTCGGTAGGTTGATTAAAATACTGGCTACACTGCCTTTAAGGTAAACTTCTTAAGTGATCATTTCTGGAGGTCGGAGATGTAACTTACAGTCAGGTCAAGTTTGGACTGAAATTTGGAAGCTAAATGTGTTACTGTTTTGTGTGTTGCATGATGTAATTAATTTATTTCTTATACTGCTGAAAACAAATGCATGCATTTACTTTCTGCAGGTCCTGCAACCATGGTTCTATATCATATTTTACACTACTCTCTCTTAAAATAAATAATGTGCTGTGGACCTTTGACTTTTTAATCCCTCCCCCTCTGCTCTTCTCTTTGTGGTGCAATGTATTTCCCACGCTGGCTCCCTACCTGCCCTCTGGGTGATTTGAAACAGTATTTTCTTATTGTATAAGCACCTAATAAGCAAACAATAAATAAATAAATAAACAATGTGTTTAGCTAGTGATAGTGCTAGCCATAACAAACTAACCTGTTCTTGATAGTTAGACAGTCAGTCACCCATGTACACTGTGTGCAGACATTCAAAAAGAACCTTTAAACTGAGACGCAGTGCCGAAGGGTGGAGCATTATTCGTACCGCTCAATTGCCATGACATAAAGGAAAACATAGTTATTTAAGCTATGGATGATTTCCTAAGCACTGAATTCGATTGTCCTGCTAATATGAGGAACTCACAGGAGAATGGTTCTAGTGTGACTATGATGCCGAGAAAACAAAGACAATGGGCCTCATTTCAAGTTTGCTGGTACGGAAATAAGGGTGCCGGAAGCAGCGTACCAGCAACGTTTCCGGACCGCCACACTACAAATAAGCCTGCATGGGCCGTTGCTTGGCATGGCAGGCATGGTTTTCATGAATACACTGGCACTGTTAGCAACAGTGCCAGTGCTTCTGTTTCCGGGAATGGTGACTTACACTTTGCCGTGCCTGACGTCTTGGGCCACCAGAACTTGTAATGTCACGGTGGCACTAGGATCTAAGGCGGCGGAACAGTGTTAGGAGTTTGGCGGCACCTGCCGGTAGCACCAGCAGGTTACCGCCAAACTCGTAATGAGGCCCATTGTAGGCCACCGTGTTGCAGAGCCTGGATTGCTATGCAAAACAGAAAGGTGATGGCTGGAAGGTTTTGAATTAATCATAACCACGGGCAGAGCTCTGGGCAACCCTCCAGACCAACATTTTTCAGCCTTCCAAGTCATTACAGAAGGGGAAAAAACATATGCAAATCAGGCTTGGTACTACCCCAAAAGGGGCAGTCCAGCCCGAACTGCTAGGTCACATCCCTTCTGCACGAGACCACAAGCATCCCCAGACATGTTTCAGCCTTGTTGGGCGTCATCAGTGAGGAGTAGCTTGGGTCTAAAGGCCCGGCAGACTCGGGACCCACGTCTGGGCATATCAGTCCCACTCGGGGTGACTTTAGCAAAACAGAAAGGTGATGGCTGGAAGGTATTGAATTAATCGTAACCACGGGCAAAGCTCTGGGCAACCCTCCAGACCATCGTTTTTCAGCCTGCCAAGCCATTACAGAAGGGGAAAAACCATATGCAAATCAGGCTTGGTCCTACCCCAAAAGGGGCAGTCCAGCCCGAACTGCTACGTCACATCCCTTCTGCACGAGACCACAAGCATCCCCAGACATGTTTTAGCCTTGTTGGGCATCATCAATGAGGAGTAGCTTGGGTCTCTAGGCCCGGCAGACTCGGGACCCACATCTGGGCATATCCATCCCACTCGGGGTGACCTTAGCAAAACAGAAAGGTGATGGCTAGAAGGTTTTGAATTAATCATAACCATGGGCAAAGCTCTGGGCAACCCTCCAGACCATCGTTTTTCAGCTTGCCAAGCCATTACAGAAGGGGAAAAACCATATGCAAATCAGGCTTGGTCCTACCCCAAAAGGGGCAGGCCAGCTGAACTGCTAGGTCACATCCCTTCTGCACGAGACCATAAGCATCCCCAGACATGTTTCAGCCTTGTTGGGCGTCATCAGTGAGGAGTAGCTTGGGTCTCTAGGCCCGGCAGACTCGGGACCCACGTCTGGGCATATCCGTCCCATTCGGGGTGACTTTAGCAAAACAGAAAGGTGATGGCTGGAAGGTTTTGAACTAATCATAACCACGGGCAAAGCTCTGGGCACCCCTCCAGACCATCGTTTTTCAGCCTGCCAAGCCATTACAGAAGGGGAAAAACCATATGCAAATCAGGCATGGTCATACCCCAAAAGGGGCAGTCCAGCCGAACTGCTAGGTCACATCCCTTCTGCACGAGACCATAAGCATCCCCAGACATGTTTCAGCCTTGTTGGGCGTCATCAGTGAGGAGTAGCTTGGGTCTCTAGTTCCAGCAGACTCGGGACCCACGTCTGGGCATATCCGTCCAACTCGGGGTGACTTTAGCAAAACAGAAAGGTGATGGCTGGAAGGTATTGAATTAATCATAACCACGGGCAAAGCTCTGGGCAACCCTCCAGACCATCGTTTTTCAGCCTGCCAAGCCATTAAAGAAGGGGAAAAACCATATGCAAATCAGGCTTGGTCCTACCCCAAAAGGGGCAGTCCAGCCCGAACTGCTAGGTCACATCCCTTCTGCACGAGACCACAAGCATCCCGAGACATGTTTCAGCCTTGTTGGGCGTCATCAGTGAGGAGTAGCTTGGGTCTCTAGGCCCGGCAGACTCGGGACCCACGTCTGGGCATATCCGTCCCACTCAGGGTGACTTTAGCAAAACAGAAAGGTGATGGCTGGAAGGTATTGAATTAATCAAAACCACGGGCAAAGCTCTGGGCAACCCTCCAGACCATCGTTTTTCAGCCTGCCAAGCCATTACAGAAGGGGCAAAACCATATGCAAATCAGGCTTGGTCCTACCCCAAAAGGGGCAGTCCAGTCCGAACTGCTAGGTCACATCCCTTCTGCACGAGACCACAAGCATCCCCAGACATGTTTCAGCCTTGTTGGGCGTCATCAATGAGGAGTAGCTTGGGTCTCTAGGCCCGGCAGACTCGGGACCCACGTCTGGGCATATCCGTCCCACTCGGGGTGACTTTAGCAAAACAGAAAGGTGATGGCTGGAATGGGTGGAATGCAGCCCATTCACAATACAAGTGGGGAAACTGCAAGCACCTACATGTGAAAAGCATAGAGTCCATTCACGGCCTCTTTTCAATCATAAACCTGTACCAATGAACTAGTAAATATCCTTAATTCTAACTCATACATCTCAACTGAATCCGCATACAGCACAACAATCACATTTTTAAACTATTCACATTATTTCCATTACTTTGCCAATTCTATCAAAATATATGTAATTTGTTACTCTCAGAACAATGCAACGTTATACAATAGTGTATGACTGAAAATGCACTTAGAAGGGGAAGTGTTTGAAGATTAAAAAGTGATACAGCTCTAATATACCGAGGCTTTCGGCAGCAGAGGTAGCCCTCGGCTCGGGCAGTTCTTACTTGATGAGAAAGAGAGCTTTGGCTTAGATTGCAGAGAGCTGGCAGTCTGTGAGCCATGTAATATGCAACAGAACAACAAACACGTCCTCGGTAGTACCGAAAAAAATTAAGCTGTAACATCAACAATAAGTGATCTAAAATGAACGTAATTTCTCACTTAAATATTACCCTAAAAACTTTTGGAAAAGTATGCATTTTGTCCCACAGCAGCATTGCTCCATTTTCAGTAAACCCTCTTTTTGTACTATAACCCAAGCTTACATTCCTATAAAATACGTAAGTAAGCTTGTTTTGTCACATGGCACGAGCCTGTTGTCTAGAAATACATCATTTGTGTACCCAAATGCCCTCAGCAGCCTGATGGTGCCCCACTCAATTCTATTCCTCGAAATACAAGTAGGAGGATCGAGCAGGCAGTTTTGTGAAGTATGGCGGCTGGTGTATTTTGGGGATGGGGTGCGTCAACCTCCCTCTTCAATGCACAGCCACCACCACTACGTAAAAATGACAAAATGTTCAACAAAATGGTGCATTTTAAACATATTTTGCCTTAGTATGTTACGCAAAACCAGGCACGACCCAAACTCGAGTTTAGGCAAACCAGGCTACTATCAAGGCCACCAGCCAGCAGGGGGTGCCAGAAATCATGTTTTCATTCTGACGGCAGTAAATGTAAAAAATAAAAAAAACATTACATTTAATCAGAACAAAAGTGGCTGCTGAATGCTCTCTCCCAAGTATGGGGTACTCTTGCGCAAACCACAGTACTCACAGGTGCAGACGATTCCTCTTCCCATTCCACTCTACAGTGGGAACAGCACTACTTCCTGTCGGCATTGGATTTTAGGCTGCAGCACCACAGGGTATGGCTGAAAAGGGAACATGTGCAGCCATGGCGTGAGGAAATCTTGATAGATACAGCGAGTTCAGCACCAGGTCGCTCACCTCAGGTAGGTCGGAAGCCGAGCAACATCCTGGACATTGGACTTGTGGAGGCAGAGCCTGGGCCAGGTGAAGCAGACACCTCACAGGTAGGAGCAGGGGAATGAGAAGGAGGTGGGCAGTCAGAGAGGTTTTGGGTCTTTGGGGGTGCAGCAGTAGGGAGCTCAATGCCTTTGTACACACACCTTTGAAATGGGAAGGGGAGAGCTGTGTTCTAAAATTATTGTTCTGAAGCTTTTTATTAGCTTGAAAAAAGCTGATTTATATTTTTCATAACTTTTCAAGAAATGCTGGCCAGGACTGCTTCTAAAGTAGTGACCCCCACAATTGAATTGTGGCAGTGTTTGCTCTCAAACTGAAGTACATGTATTCATGCCATTTTAAAACTACTGCATGAATAGATACTGTTTGGCACACAAGGTACTTTCATGTTGCAGTACTAGCTTTTGCCACTTCACCTGCCACTGAGTTATATTTTCTAATATTATTACTGGTATTTGCATGCATGCTTAGGCTGATTATGCTGAGTCTTGGCCAAGCCACGAAAACTCTGTGTCTGGTTCAGAGTTGGTGAATGGAGATTGTGGGCTCTGTTGCGGAACTGGGGCTTCATACCAGAATTCCGTGGCTTTTGGCCTCGCTTGTGGCCTTTGATATTTCTCTGCTTATACCTCAGTGTCAAACCAGGCTTTCCAAGAGAGGAGATGATTGCTGCACTGGGACTGGTAACCTGTAGACATCTTTGCACACTGTGTCTTAAAGGCTACTTATTTACTTTGAGGATATTCTAAAGCTACTCTTGTTACATGTTTGTGCTTTACAGTAGAACAGCTTTTCGGTGACTGAACCACAGATGTCTATTTCACACAATCTAAGCACTTAAGGATGGCACATTGTTTCATGGTATGGGGCATTGGGAATCTGGCACAGGTGTGCGCCAGCTGTATTTTAGTCCTTAGGGCAGGTACAATGGCATCAATTGAGCTTCCCACACGAGGAGTTCCAGCCTTGCAGCATATCCTGGAATGTTTTACAAATCTTGAATGGCTCCTCCCACCCTACTGTTATCCAACCCCATTCACCTTTCACTCAGTCTATTCTTTAGTGAGCCCTGGCTTGCTAGTCCCTGAATTAATATTCCAATGGAAAATGATGCTATTCCTCGCACAGGAGCCACCACTACTTAAATAGACATCTGGAGCATCTCTCCAATCAATCACACACCCATAATACGTGACTTTAACCATTTAACCAATTGAAACTGCCTCACGTTGTCCTTTTGAATATAAACATGTAAAATATACCTCCTTCCTACAATTTCAATGTATGGTTAACCTAAATGGTTCCACATGCAACCAATCTAACACAAATATATATTGTCCACTCTACATCGCCTCCTCCCTATGTGTGTTTGCTCTTGCACCCTCTTTCCCTTCTTCTGATCTTCTCCTCACTCCTCTTCTTCTGCAGTCTAAGGTCTTATTACCTAGGAGTGGGTGAAAATACACAAAGTGCCAGACAAGCCAGATCCTCTGAGACCCCTACAGAGGTGATTTGGCGGCATATAAGCTACTTGTAACATAACATAACACACTTTAAAATAAAGGGTGATTTTAACAGTGTAAGCATTGTCCAGCATTTATGGAAGGAAATCAATAAGAAACTACCCAGTTCAAATGAAAACTCAATATATTGTTTTTTGTGATAACTGTCCAAACATTACTGAATTACAAGGCAATCCCCTTTGACGTTAGTCACACCACACTAGACATGCACACCCTTCAAAAACACGCAAGCAAGCCTTCAGATCATTCAAAAACTTCCCAGGTGGAGTCTTTCACGGAAGACCTTGTCAATCTCCACCTAACATGGGCCAACGTCCCTCAGATGTACCACCACTTCAACTTGCTTCTCAAGAACTCAACAACACGCGCAAAACCAACATCCACTGCCATGCCCCAGTGAAACAACATACCCTCAACCCTAAAATGTCCACACCCTGGTACACTCAAGAACTCAACTTCAACAAAAGAACAAACAAAAATAAAAATAAATGTTTGTCAAAGATCCTCTAGCGCATCCAATCTCACCCTCCTCAAGGGCCATATGCTACATACAGATGACTGATTACCACTGCTAAGGTCTACTAATACCAAAATACCATAATAAAGGTCCAAAAGGAAGGTGAGCCCTCTTCATACCCATCAAGCATTGCATCAACCCTCTACCCAAACCACACATACAGCACTACATCGAAACATCCACTGCTATCAATGCTTTCTTCATCAGAAAGATCAACATGATCTGCCAGCACATAGACACCAACGCCACAACTGACAGCCCACCACACATCCAATCTCACAAACCCACCAATACCTGGACAACTTTCAAGACACTCACCATGGCAGACCTCACTGCCAGCATAGCTTCCGTCAAGGCCACATCATACGTGGACAACATCCTCCCTGCATCCATACTCAAGGTCCTTCTGACTGAAGCACTCTTCCCTTACCTCACAATCATCAACAGCTCACGGACTCAAGGCCCTTTACCCTCGACCCTCACGCCTATATAAATTCTGCCATTTCTTAAGAAGCCAATACTGGAACATGACGACCTCAGCAACTACTGCCCGACTGTTTTCTTCCTGCCTAAGAACCTTGAGAAAGTAGTAGCCATGGAACTCCTCCAACACATCGAAGCCAACAACCTCCTTCAGTCCTAACAATCTGGCTTCAGACCCAAATGCATCACAGAAACATATATCATCGAGGTGATCGATATTGCATTTAACATGCTCGATGGTGGCCATCTTCGCCTCCTGGTTTTCCTTGACCTCTCAGCAGCATTCCACACATTAGGCCAGCAGACACTCACTGACATTCTACATCGCCAAATGGGAATCTGTAAGAGTATCCTCAGCTGGTTCAAATTCTACCTTGCTAACCGCTACCAATTGTTCAACATTTATTCCACCAGATCACCAACTCTACCCATCACCTGTGGATTCCCACAAGGATCCAGCCTCTCCCCATGATCTTCAAACTTTACATGGAAATCGTCTTAACTCTCCTGGCTCCACAAAACATCCACATCTACCAATATGCAAATCAGATATGGCTCTTCTTCAAGAGATCCTCCATTAAAGACATCCACAGGCTAAAGGCCTGAATCATGTTAATCCAGTCCTCGAGGTCCTGTGCTTACCTAAAGCTCTAACCCTCTAATACTAAACTCCTAGTGCTGACCAACAACACCAAGCATCCTGGCATCCGGACCTGACTTTCTGCTCTGAACCTAGAGGACTTAACACCCCAGCTGTCCATCTGCGACAGGTTCCTTGGGTTCAGCATGAACAGACACCTCTCCTTCAAGCAGCACGTAGCAAGGAAGATGCAAACGGCTTGGTGCCAACTTTCTCTCTGGCAGAAAATCAAGCTCTTCATCCCAGAAACAATTTTAGATTTGTTGTCCAAGTCTTGGTTGTCTCCTACCTAGATGGTGGCAAAAGCATTCTGGAATACCTTCTGATAGCTACCCAGCCAACCCTAAAATGTGTCCTACATAACTCATCAAAGGACTCCACAAATTCAAAGACTTTTCCCCAACCTCATCAAACTGCACTGGCTCCTGCTGCAAGCATGTACCCTCTTTTAATCCAGTTGCATCATCTATAAAGCTGTCAAGTTGAATTTCCCAAGCTACAGCACTGAGAAATCCAGCTTCTTCAGAGGCCTACTAGCCACCAAAGGTAAGGGCATGTGCAGACTTATACTGCAGCAGTGAAGGAAGAAAAGAATCTGCCTATGCCCCCAAACTGTGGTACCTCTTCCCGGTGAACACCAGAGTGGTACCCTTGATTCTACATTCCAGGAAGGAGCTCAAGACCCTTCCCTTCAAGGAATGCTCCTTCCTAACACTAGGTCAACATGCCCTCCACTCCTCACCTAACCTGAGACTGATTGATCTGCTCCCCCCTGGTAACTCTCCTGGTTGCTTGCAGATTCCTTGCTGCCAATTTGCCAGCCCTCCCCTTTCCCTGTTAGCACATCCCTACGTTGTGCTTTCCTTACCATGTCCTTTACACTTTGGGCCTCATTACGACTCAGGCGGTAAGGGGTTTACGGCGGCGTAAACAGCGCCGACCCTTACCGCCTGAGTACGAGGTCCCTTAGCGCCATGGAGGTTTTAACACCTGCTTTTAGCAGGTGTTAAAATCCATGGCGCTAAGGGACCATGGAGTTAATTACGCCACCGTAATTTACGGTGGCGTAATTAACGCCTTCCCCACTCCCATTATGCCCTATGGGGCAAAATGGGAAAGGGAAAATGGGAAAATGGGGATTTACCGCCCCGCCAAGGTTGGAATGGGGCGGTAAATCCGCCAACCACCATGGCGTAAACGTAGTTTACGCCATGGTGGTAAAGTCACGGCCCAGGCGGTAACTTACCGCCTGGGTCGTAATGAGGCCCTATGACTTTTAAAGCACTCCGTTGTTTCCAAAGGCAGCTCTGTGCTAAAGAAAAAAAAACAGAATAATAATACTAATAATAATCAATGAGGAAAAAGAAAATATGAATATCCTATTAGAATTGGGGTGTGTATTCTCTTGGAGTGTCTGACTATTAAGGAAGCCAATGGAATCATTTTACCAATCAAAAACTGTAATAATATCATGACAAAACATGGGAAAACTCATTTGTGTTCAACATATCCTGAATAAGAATCATATTGCAAGTTCAATGCTGTCAACAAAATCTATAAAATTGTATGCTGTGATGTGTCATTTTGAAACATACCAACATTTTGATTTATAGAATTACAGATGAATACATAGGGGATGTGGTTTTCAACATTAATAATGTTTACCTAATGATATAGAAACTGGTGCCGGTTTTCTTTGTATTTCAGTACATTGTTCCAGTGTGCAAGGAACCACTTAGAATGACTGCAGATAGTTGTGCACTTCTTGTTGTGGGTTTAAAATTCAGTTCCAAAATATTTCTTGTGTGTGGCAAAGTCTACCATTTGTCGGGTGCTGCATCTCATGGAAGCAAGTAACTACCTGCATTCTGCAGGTGCATCCTTCTCGTGGTAAGTAGTGAGAAGCATGCATCATAACTAAAGTGAGGCAATTTATATTGAGGCATTCTCCAATCTCTTTGTTTTTTTCTTGCAACTGTGATACTTTTACCCCTTTCACTACAGAAGGTAAATGGTCATGGTTAAGAGCCGATAAAGGGAGAAGGGCACAGGGACTTCATTTTGGGGTCACCAGAGGTCGTAACTGTGATTCCTGGTAACTCTGGTGTGACAAGGAGGGAGTAGGCTGAGCCAGGCTTAGACAATTGGGATGTTAGTGGGAGGGTCACTGAGGATTCTAGTCTCTGAACAGGGAAATGCATTGTTTATGCACATATTTCCCATGGTCTGTGTTCATCCATGTGTTCAAATTGTATTTACATTGACAACATATGGGTGTGAATTCGGGGGCATGGAATGCGTAGGATTTTGTTTGTTGCTCATAAAAGGAATTGTTTATCAACTCTTGGTGGGTAATGCATCCATTATGGTGCTTGCTGCCCATATGCGTCGCCATCCACTGTGGCCATCTTCCGTGTCAGGAAGTATATTACTCTGTGCTGGCATTGCACCATGACGCCTAATGCATATGTTGTGTAGAATGCAACATACTGTGATGATTTCCCTACCTTCTCATTAGTGGGCATAAGTGTTACCCCTGTTTGTTGAAGGATCCTGAACCATGCCCCCCGGTGGCCAATATGACTCTCAATGGTTTCAGGCAATCTGACATGACCCTCAAGGTACTGATGTCCCTGTTACCTAAAAGGCATCTAAATAGGTTCCACTGGGCAGGACAGGAGTGAATATGTTGATACTTGATCCTGGCATAGAAATGCATGTGTAGGTCTACTTGTACTCATATCATAGAGTGCTTAGAGTGTGATCTGTGGCCTCTACTGATGTCGCTGAAGTCCCCGATGGTTTGCAAGCGCACTCCTTACATGCTCACTGACCAGAGGCGTGGAGATTGTTGTCACCAGATAATGGCATGTCACCAGGGCCACCGTACTGCAGTCATGGCCTTTGCCTTCAATGGAGATTTACTTTAGTCCAATCTAACCAATTGTTATGACAATAAACTACAACCCCCAGATGCCTATCAATATGTTAATTGTGGCGCAACGCATTAGGCCTAATTAGGAGTGTGCAATAATTACTGTGATTACATAATTATGTGTTAAACTGGTGCACGCTACTCAACTAGGGGTTTACAGCCATACGTCTGGTAACGGGAAGTACCAAAAGTACCAAAAGCAATGCAATCAGAAAACCAAATGTTACTGGGAAACAGTCCCTCTAGGCAGTAATTCCTTTTCTAGATGGTGCATAATAGCAGCACGTGTGCAGTACAACACTGTGTGGTGGCCATTAGTGGAAAAACCATTCCACCAAGAATCTCCCCCTGAAGTGCAGTTCTGGCAAAATGACAACCAAAAATGATGCAGGTATAGTGCCAATGGGAAATGGCAAAGCAGATGAGAGCAGAAAGTCAGAAGCTGACGGTGCTGTCAAATGAGTTGGTGAAGTAGGCACCTAAGATGGTAGGCCACCTCATGGCCCAAGTCCTCACCCACAAGTGAGGCCAGCCATGGGGGATGGTGCATGACTGAGTGATTGCAGAGTCCACCTATTTCTGAATCACCCCAGAGGTCAAAAAGAGCTGGGATGACCTCAAGTGACAGGTGCACTCCCCAGCGGACCAACATTGCCAGATGTAAATTTACACATAAGGGGTCAACTTTCTGACATAGCCATGCAGCCTTTGGAGGAGAAGGATACTACCAATATATACCTTGTAAGTGACTCCAATCAAGCAATCCCACTAAGTCAGTGCCTTGTCTGGGATGCCCAAGGGAAGCCCTTATTTATATATTTTTATCGCAAGTTATAATCTGGATGATGAACCCTTGTATAACACCCCTCTCTCAGAATCCCCCCGACCCCGCTGAGCCAAGAAGTAGGTTTGTTTTGCAAATTTAAAAGGTTTATTTGAAAAGTAAACAATATATATATATATATATATCACACTTTTATAATAAATTAATGTTTGATAGCACACTTGGGAAGATGATAGTGATCAACAATGGATAATGTTACAGTGGTACACTCTTTTTGATGGCTTAGAAGTGATATAGAGAGGATAAAGTAGCTGAGAGTGCTTTTATGGCTTCAAGGACAATGCAATGATGAATGAAAATGCAGTACAGAAAATAAACTTGATATGGCTTCAACAAAAGACAATGTAATCACTTTTCCTTGACAATTCACTCCCCCCCTTTATGCAATATAAGGAGATGGAAAGCAGAGCACACAGTTCTCAGGAATGCAATCAACTACAATACGAAATTCAGTTCCCCCCCAGCAAGCTCAGAGGAAAACAGGTAGAAGTTTGAAACACAGGCCCAAAATGCTTTGAATGTGATGACAATGAAGTGAGAAATGTGCTAAAATGCTTTTAATTCCCTCTAGAGGTTCAGGGTGGGTGATATCTAGTTTATATTAGTTCAGGCTCACTTTAGCAATGCTCTATGAGTGACTAGCAGGTTAAAACAAATTTTAGCAAAGGAAAGCAAGGAGCTGCTGATTTTTACACGTGGCTGAAATTGTGCAAAATGTCAAATCACGGCAAATTTAATTGCGCGCGTCGAGCGTAATTACGGAGGCACTATAAGGAGTAGCAAGTCGGTTCTAGGTTCGTTGGAAAGCCTAGAATCTTAGCTTTAAGATAAAAAATTTCGCTCCTAGCACAAATGGTCCCGGAGATACGGACGATTTTGTGAAGGTAGTTTTTCGGATTTGAAATTTAAAAGTTCAAAATGTCAGGTGAAGGTTTTCAGCTTTAAAAAGGACAGAATGACACACACGATTCCTATGAGGTAGTTCTAAATAGGTTAAAATAGTTGTAATTAGGTTATTTTACACTAAGAGATTGGTTTTGGCACAGTGCTAGCTGGGTACTCACACTAGATTTTGGACAGGAATGGGCCTCGTCACGGATCTGGTCAACAGGTTGAACGGGACTTCTGGCGGTTCTGCTCACAGCGTCTGGTCTCTGGTTCTCTCTGGTTCCGGATACAGCACTGCTTTCTGGATACTGCTACAGGTTCTTGCAAATGTTTTTGGCAAAGAATTCAAACAGCTCGCCCGGCTGTTGAATAGTTTGGTTGGTTTTGAGGCCTGCTGAAGAGGATTCAGCTTCTGGATTCAGGCCTCTCTGCTACAAATTCTGGAGTTAATTTCTGGTCTCTGGAGATTGATGGATTTGAAGTCTGGATCTCTGGATGTGAAGTCTGAAGTCTCCCGGCAAAGCGTCCCGCAGGAAAGTGGAAAGTGAATCCCCCTACCTGGGTTTCAGTGGCACTTTTTATGTGTTTTGAAAATGGGTGTGTGCCTGGGCCTAGCTAAGCCTGCCCCTCTCACTTATCATTGGCCAAGCTTTCCTCCCTCCCTTGATTGGGGGAACTGGGTTGTGAGTCAGAGTGATGAGGTAGGTTTTATGGTCAGAGGAACCTCCCCTTGTCAAATTGCACACAAATCTATTTCTGACCCAAATACATATTTCCTAGATACACAATTTGTTGAAATTACATGTACATATTATAGATTCCTTATGGTCCATGCTTGTCCGACCCTGATCTTCCTGGGGGCTTGCATTAAAAAATGACAACTTAATTTCGTTTTTAATTAGTTTACCAATGTTAAATCTGTATCAAAAATTACACCAGTGTACACCCTCCTTCTACACACATTCCAGTAATTTACTAGGTTTCTAGCATAAACCCGGTGTCTGTAATATCAATAAATAGCGGGGTTTCACCCTAGAACACCGTAGAGATTGGAGTTTGGACTCAAATCAAGAGGTATTTTTCATACTAAGAATCTCAAAGTTGTACATTCCTGTCATTTGGTTACAATAAGTTATCATGCTTCTATAAAATATATATTTGCTGCAATAGGAATCCACACTCAAGTCTGGCCCGCCCCTTGAAGCTGGGTGGGTCAGGGATCAAATGTCTCTGCTCACAGGCAGCTCTCTGTTTACAGCCAACATTCAAAATTAACATACCCCATTCAACTGAAAGGGGCTATTGTCTCTCTCCTCCAGGCTGAAGGGGAAACCCCCTCCCTCTCACTCAGAAGGGCCATGTGATATCCTGCCTCCTGTTGTGAGTCTCTGGGGTGTTAAGAGTTCTCAGCCTCTTGGCCTCTGGGAACAGCAGGTGGCTAAGATTTTTAATTAACCAACAGGCTTTGAGGTCCCTGCCCCTCTTGCAACTCCTAAATACGGTTTCCCTGTCAGAGTTTAGACCGCTAGCGCTGGTTTGTGGACAAAGCTGGTACTGCACCCATTTTTGGGATCTGCCTTGAATTACTGCATTTCAATAGAGTGGTCTTTTGCTTGATAGTATAGGGCCTTGCTTAACATTGTTTTGATGGCATCCTTTCAGTAGAGTGGTGATGTGGAACCCCCCCACAAGAAGGTTGTATCTTTAGAGTGGTCTTGTGCCCATGATTTTAGCAACTTTTTGACATAAAAAAAATGGATTTTGACCAGAACCATCTTTCTTTGCACTGGTGGGTGGCAGATTAGGTGACCATTTTGGTGTGCGCAAACTGCGCAGTTCTCCTGGATTCTGGCGTGAATGTGGGCGGTGACAGCTCATCCCCACATCCACCCAGTCTATTGATTTAGTTTTGTTCTGGGATAGAATGATGGGCGGCGACAGCTCATCCCCACATCTACCCCGTCTAATAATTCAACATGGGTCAAAACCCTTGACAAACCCCCCCGCCCGACTGCACTTTGAATTTGAGTCGAGGGGGAGTCAGGTGCAAAGAATGTTTTGATCCACACGCTGGTATGTCCGCATCATCTTCTTCCAATTCCGTAGGTGGCACAGTTCAGCATCTTTTCCTCCATCCGGTTGGATCGATCGGTTCTCCTCGCCTGTCCTGATGGGAATATTGGGCGGTACCCCAGGCCCCTCGGGCCTCTGCTCCCGGTCCCCGGTCGTCCTCCTTGGTCAGTCTCCATGGTTTCCTTTCTCTTAGGACGACAAAGGAAAGCGGCAATACCTATTCATAGACATTTCTCCCCCACTACTTCAATAGACATAGCATTCTTATTTTGAAAAACAAGATATAATTCAGAGACAGTTGCTTACAAGAGTCATAATATTTTAGAGACTATATGTGGGATATTTTAGGATGGGAACTGATTAATCTGGAGAGTTCCCTCTGGTATTGCAGAGGACTCCTCCAGTTGTTGCAGAGTGTGCCTGGGATGGCAACACTTTAGCTGATTAATATGGACCCACTTGTCTTCCTCTTCCGCCAGACTACCTTTGGGGATGCGGATCTTATACGCTACAGGGGAGATTTTGCCTATAATTTCAAACGGTCCCTTCCATGTAGGCAAAAATGTTCGCTGTTTGGCCTGGTTTCTTTGGAAATTGTATAAATAGACCCGGGGTCCCACAGTATATTTCTTCCTGGTGGTTTTCAGGTCGTAGTGGGTCTTCATGCTATCAGCTGATCTTTCTAGATTCCGCTGAGCATAGGCAAAAGCATGTTGGAGGTGTTACCTTAAATTCTCCACATCCTCATGAGTTGTGGAGGCATTTATCAACGTTTGCTCTTGGGTTCTGAAGAGCAAATGCTGGGGAAGCACCATCTTGCGTCCAGTCATCAACTCAAATGGTGACATTTTAGTTGCAGATGAAGGGGTAGATCTGATGACCATTAGGACCAGAGGTAGTCGGATATCCCTACTTGGCCCAGAATCTGCCACAAACTTTTTTAAGATGCTCACAATGGTTCGGTTGTATCTCTCCACTGCTCCAGAAGAAGCTGGCCTGTAAGCAATATGTAGCTTCCTTTTGACCCCCAGTATCTCCCACATCTTTGTCATTACTTCACTGGTGAAGTGGCTACCCCTGTCTGACTCAATCCTTTGAGGTAGACCAAAACGGGAAAAGATGTGGTTAATCATCAGGGCAGCTGCTGTTTCTGCCTTGCAGTTTGGGGCCGGGAGACATTCCACCCACTTGGTAAACAAGCATGTAACGGTCAACCTGTACTTGTTTCCTCTAGACGAGCGAATTACAGGGCCTACAAAGTCGATTTGCAAATCTGACCATGGCAGTGTCATCCCCCTCTTTTGGAGAGGCGCACGGTGTGTGAGGGATGATGGCTGAAACTGTGCACACACAAGACACCCCTTCAAGTTGGTCGAGGTCCTGTCCCATGTGTGGCCAGTATGCAATCTCTCTTAAGATCTCAAGTGGTGAAACCCCCTATGACCGGTGGAGGCCGCCTCATGGGCGTGACTTAACATCAGGCTTCGGAATGAGGTAGGAACCACCCACTGATCATGGCCAGCTTGGGATTTACTTACCAACAAACCGTCTTGGATTCGGAACCTTTTTGGACATTTCATCAACACTCTCAGGTCCTCTTTCCCAATGTAATCGGTATCCGTCAGGGGAAAGTTCTCAGGGTCCTCAATGTGTTGGTAAAACTTACCAATTATTGGATACCCTTTCGGAGCTGTAATCAAATCAGCATCAGGGGTCTCCTTACTCCCTTGTGCAGTTGAGAGATCATTGTGAGCATTTGTCTGGGACCTAGTGATAGCAGTGACCTGGATTTCCCCCAACAGGGACTCTATTTCTATTAGATCCCCTTGGATGGCCCCGGTTTTGGCCAGCTGATCAGCTAAGTCATTTCCAGTTTTGTCTGGTCCCTCTACTTTGGAATGACCCTTGATCTTTTTCCAGTAGATGGTCATCCCATTCGATGTGACCAGATCATCAATATTTTGGATTAATTTCTCGTGTTTCAGGGGTTTGTTGTTAGCATATAACATGCTTCTGGTTTTCCAATTAACCAGGTGCTCCACGAACCCATTCCGTACATAATCCGAATCTGTGATTATGACCAGTTCGTGGAGTTGATGTTGGACAGCAGTGAGGATGGCCTGATCCACAGCCATCAACTCTGCCACCTGACTACTTCCGGGACCAATTTTGTATCCAGCGGAGGGTTCTGGAAACTCCTTCACCCATGCATTCCCTACGCCGGCCACCAGTTCTTTCTCCCCGTTGTTGTCAACATGGTACGTGCATCCATCCACATAGACAGTGGGCATTCCCTCACACTTGTCTTCTTCAAAGACTTTGTGTGGGGAATTAAGGTATGCTTCCATGTTGTCCTTGATTTTTAGACTTTCGTCCTCGAGACAGTTTTCTCTGGCACAATCATGCAAGTCAGCCAGACCTTGCGCGAGGGGACTCTTCTTGTTTTGGCAATATCTGACCTCCACAGAAAAGCCTTGCATTGACAGAATCCAGGAAGTAATTCGGGAATTACTCACATTTCCGGCCCGGATTCTGTCACTTTGGAGATATTGCAGAGGCTGGTGTGGAGTCTCCACTATGATGTGTTCCCCCTGAATAAACGGGCGGTAATTCTTCAATGCCCACACCGTTGCCAGGAGTGCCTTCTCACAATCGTTGAATTTTTCCTCCACAGAGGATAAAGTTTTGCTCGCATAGGAGATTACTTTATTGACCTTGTTATGCTTTTGGTATAATACTGCCGTCAAGCACGTATTAGAGAACCCTGTCTCCAGGAAGAACTCCTTGTTTCTGACAGGGTAAGCTAGGCAAGGCGCTTGTGAGAGGCTTCTCTTGAGTTGTCTTACTGCCTCGGATTGTTCTGGACCCCATTCCCACTTGACCCCCCCTTCAAGAGATGAATCAGGGGTCTAGTGATCTCTGCGTAGCCTTCAATGAACTTTCTGCTGTAATTAGTCAGTCCAAGGAGGCTCCTTAGTTCCCGCAGAGTTGTGTCATCATTCAGTTTCTGAAGTGCTTCCACTTTCTTTTCTTGGGGACAGAGACCCTGAGGAGTAATCTCATGCCCCAAGAAATTAACACGGGTTCTACACCACTGTGCTTTCTGAAAGGAAAGTTTTTCTCCGGCGGCCCTCAACTTTGTCAGAACATAACGGATCTCCGCTATGTGTTCTTCCACGGATGAACTTATGATGAGGACATCATCTACATAAACCAGGTTACCCCTCGCACCCAGGTCGGGCATGGCCTTATGTAGGAAAATGTTGAATTCATTGCCGGAGTTGAGGTATCCGAAGGGAGTCCGGGTCCATGTGTACTGCTGGCCCCCAAATGTAAAAGCCAGTTTGTTTTGGTCCTCCCTACTGACAGGCATGGTCCAGTATCCATTGGTCAGGTCTATTGCAGTGAATACCTGTGACCCCTGGATCTGGGCCAGCCCTTGGTCAATGTAGGGCAGAGGCCATCGGGAAGTATGGACCCGTTTGTTGAGCTCCTTAAGGTCGGCGCAGAGTCTCCACTGGCCGCTTGGCTTCAATATTCCCAGCACCGGATTATTGAAGGTGCTGTGTACTGGACGGATTATTCCCTGGGACTCAAGATTCTTAATTATTTCAGTAAGGGACTCCATGGATGCGAGAGGCAAACAATATTGCTTCACAAACACTGGAGTCACTCCAGGGTCCGTGGGAATTGTTGTGGTGTGGATGTCGGTGCGACCACAGTCATATGAGTCTACCGCAAAAAGATCTTGGAAATCCAAGAAAACTTGTTTCAACTTTTGCTTCTGTTCCAGAGTCACACAGGCATCAGCTAGGTTGACTCTCTCTTCCACCATCTGCCTGAAGCCTGGAAAGACTTCTGGTTTGGCTATCTCAGCGGCCTCCTCCAGCTGGGTGGAGAAGTCCCTGGTCAGAGTGCTGATTTGGACCGGAGGCTTCAGGTGGGGAAAGGCAGCCCTCATGGACCTGGAAAATCACCTCATCCCCTCTGAAGTCACAAGTCACATCTTCCTTACCATAAGGGCAAGAAGTGTACACCAGGAAGTTCCCCCCATGCCGGGTGAAAATCCTGTCTGGTGTTGTATTGTCCTCACTGTCAAAACAATCCTTGTGGATTGGTCCTAACAGTTCATTTCCTAAATCAATGGAGAAATGTCGGTCATCAACCGCCATTCCAATAATGGTGCCTGCGGCTAGAGTAATACTCTATAAGTCGCTGTTATCCACCTCTATTGGAATGGTGTCATGTTCTATGTTGACTAATGGTGTTGGGTTTACCCCTAAGGTTTACCCCTAACCCTTGCTGTTGGAGAGAAGCATTTAGATGAATGTAAGCATCAGGGTTTTTCAATTTTTGTCCTCTTTTAACTTTCACTTCCAGGGAGAATTGTCGGGTTCTTTCTGGGATGGTGACTTCCTCTTTAATCTGAATTTCAACTGCATAAGGTAGCAATTGAGCTGACCTAAATACTTTTTCTGAATCATCAAAGTCCATGGGATTCTCCGCTAATCGGGACCAAGCTTTGAAGTTTATTAGGTCCAAATTAATGGCAAAGCGATTGAGAATGTCACTGCCTAAGTAAAAGGCGGCAGTGACGTCTCGCACGACCCAACAATTATGGACTATGCTCTTGTTGCCAATGGAGATTTTGAGCATACACCTGCTTGGCAGGAGCTGTTTGGAATTAGGTGCTTCCAGGTCCATTTCCCATTTGTCTATCAGTTTGAATGTGGGAATGGCTGGATCTTTTGGGAGTTGTCGGAACATGGCTTCGCTAATGAAGCTCTTACCGTTGTTCACACACACTCGAGCGAGAACAGAGTCCTTCCCATCATTTAACTAAACTGGGATGAACAACTGCTCTCCCATTTGCTGAATATCAACCAGGCTCTGAGCTGATTTCACATCTTTCTGGACTATAGGAGTGGGAGTGCCTGATTGTGGATTGGTAAAGAATTTCAGAGTATTTCCTTCCAGTGTGGAATACCACCTTAAACTGGAAGGAAGGTTGATTTTCAGAAATAGAGAGGACCCCCCATCACCAGTCTGTTGTCCTACTGCTATTACTGTCACGTCTGGAAATTGGTTGTTCTGGAAGTGAAATTCCACTTGGTCAGATTTTTGTTCAACCATGTAGCAGGTGGCGTTTAAACTAACATGGTTGACACTCTGTTTTAATTTTATTGGTCGGCTAGTCTGGGTACAGAGGACCTTGTTTACACAATCTGTTAGGGGTGACAACCTTCTCAGGAGGTCATTCCCTAGTAAACAAGGGGTGCCCTCTGGAGTTACTACTACGACCGGGTGTTTCACCTTGTGTCGCCCAATTTTGATGTCCAAATCTGCAGTCCCCTCGACAGGAATTTCCTTCCCCTCAAAGTTCTGCAGTTGTCCAGGAAGAGAGGTGAGAGGAATACGGTAATTCTCCCCCTTCCTGCATTTAGTTCATCAAAGGCCCTTTTGGACAGAAGGGTAGCTTGGGATCCAGTGTCCACCAGTGCCAAAATTGTACCCTGCCCCTGTACCTGTACCGGGGCATAGTATCTTCCCTCCTTCTCCTCAAGGGGGGGACAGATAATGCACATTTTTGGACAACTGGTGGGCTAACTTTCTGGTTTCGGAAATGGCGAGAGAAGAGATTTGGGCAGAATTCTGTGAAGAGCCTGGGAAATCTGAAAGAAAAAGTTGGCAACTGGAAATGGTTTCGGGTTCTGGGCCGCCCCCCCCCCCTTTTTGGAGGCAGTCATCAGGATGGGTTTGACCCATGAGATTTTGGTATTGTTGTTTCTGGGATAGGATGATGGGCGGCGACAGCTCAATCCCCACATCTACCCAGTCTGTTGATTCGGTTTTAGGTTCCCTTGGTTCCGGTTCTGGGCCGCCCCTGCCTTTTGGGAGGCAGTCACCAGGATGGGTTTGAACCAGGGGTTTTTGGTTTTGTTGGTTCTGGGATAGGATGATGGGCGGCGACAGCTCAATTCCCACATCTACCCAGTCTGGATTGGAATCTCTTGGGACCCATTTTTCCTTGGGAGGAGTTCCCCCATCTCTGAAGGAGAAGAACCTTTTCCCAGCGTCCTCTGAGGATTCCTCTCCCTCAAATTGGAAGACCTGTACCTCCTCCACAAAGTGGGACTGTTTGGGTCATTTGTTTCTCCTACCTCCTCTTTGCTCTTTGGGTGGCAGAATTTCAGTGGTAGGAGATTTTGTTTCCGGTTCCTGGTTTTCCAGGGGCTGTTTACAAGTTGGGAAGGAAGCTTCCTCCAAGGCTTTACACCCCCCTTCCCCTTGTGCCTCCTCCCTGGGAACCGGTGGGTTATCGGGGTGCTGCCCCATCATTGGTCTGGAGCACCAGGCCCAGAGTTTGGGGCATTCTGCGGTGGCATGCTCATCTGAGGGTTCTGTTGAGCCCTCAGTATGTGACCCAGATCCCGTGCCATATTTTGGACCTGGCGCTCAAGTTGTGAAACCCGCTCAGGCTGATACGGGGCTCTATTTTCTCCCCTGGGCTGATCCCGGGAATGGTAGCTATCCCTTCTCTGGTAATACCCCGGATTGGGAAGATTTGGGTACCCTTCCACCCTTGGCCTCCCCTCTCCCGGATTAGGTTGTCTGGGCTCAGGGAATTGGGGAAAGAAGGATGGATGATTTTGGGGCTGGAAATTGGGTGGATACCTGGGAAAAAAGTTCTGCCCAGGATTTGGTGAATTTCTGCCCTCCTGGGGGAAGTTAGGAGGGAAGTTCCCTGGGTCAGGTGCTTGGCTGGATCCCCCCCCTTGGGCTGGAGGAGTCCACACATAACCGAGGATGGGTCGGTTTCCCTTGTAGCGTGGACTTACATAAGCAGGGGAGCGGGGGACCCCATTTGTGGGACTACCTCTTCGACTCCCTGTCTGTGACTAGCCTGAGGGCCTTCTGGGCTGTGAATTATTTGGGGCAGGCAGGTTTTTAGGCCCCCCCATCTCCAAATCTAAAACGGGGGCAACCTTTACCTCTGCCACCTTGGCAGCAGCAGGGGTGCTGTTGGTTTTGGGGTTTTTCTGCGCATTACTTTCATTTTCTATGGGCTTCTGCACCTCATAGATCTTGGTAGCCTGTTCAATGACCCAGTCTAGTGACCTCTTCTCGTGAAAATCTCTCACTAGCTGGGTCATGATGTATTTGGGCAAGGCATGGAAAAAAGTATTGACAAATCGGTTCTGCTGTCCGTGCGCACCCTTCTGGTGGTCTGCGCAAAGGCACGCTTCAATTCTTGCACGAATTCTTGTGGGGCCTGATCCTCCCCACATTGCAAATTGTAGGCTGCCTTGCGAGCCTCTTGAGGATTTCTATGAACAGAAAAATGTTTCAAGATGGCCGCCCTATATGCGGACCATCTTGAATGGTTTTGGTCCTCCAGCCCTGCAAAGAAACTGGAGTATTCTGGCGAGAATGTCCATTTGACGTACTGGATGCAGCTACTGCTGTCCTTCAAATGGAAAGTCTCCATCATTTGCTCATAGAGCTCCAAGTGTTCCAAACAGAATACTTGGCGTTCTTATGATAAGGCGTGATGACACTCCTTATTGCCTTTATTTGGTTCAATGGGTCTTAAGCAAGGCCCTTTTTGCCTTATTGGCCTTTTTGGTTCGGGTCACCCTGGTCCATTCATCCTCTGACTCCGAAGCACTGCTCCCAGAGGTGCCCGTCTGATCTTCCAGGTTTTCCTGGATTCTGCGAGCCTGGGAATGGCCAGCAGAATGTGGGGACCTGGTCTCCTGTGTCCTGTAACGCTCAGAGGAGTCTTCAGATCCCTCCTTGCTGCCAGGATTTGATGGGTACCCCCCCCACTGACCTAACTGGGCAGAGGTTTTCAGGATGCCCTTAATGGGCCTACTCTCCTGGGGTTCCCCACTAAATTGCACTGTGCTTGTGTGCCCATACCCGAATGCCCACCCCTCCATTCCTGGGTGTTACTGGCCTATGAGCCCCATACTTTTGGCTGGATAGTAATCTGCCATCCCTGTGGCCCTGTGCTCATGTGCGCCAGGGGACATGGGGGTGGCAGAGTCCAGGGACTGAGAGAGATGAAGGCTTCTGGTACTAGGGCTCCTGAGGTTATGCTCAGGCGTTTCCCTTTCCCAGCAAACTTCATCTCTGTCAGCCCCTGCTCCCTGTTGCAATGCAAGAGCCTGCGCCTTCAGTTCCTCAGTTAAGGCCTTACTAGACTCTATCAGTCTCTCCTGCATCGCTACCTGTTGCTGGAGCCTATCATTGTGCTGGCAGATAGCCTCATTCTCTCTCTGTGCCTCCTGATTGCTCCTGGAAAACTGGGCCAGTCTTTGCTGCAGGAGGGTTACCTCCTGAGTCCCATCCATACTGGCCTGCTCCTTTCTTGCCAGAGCATCTTCCACCCTCCTGGTGTGCTCTAGCAAGTCGTGATGCTCTTTTTGGAGGTCACCCAGCCCCTGGAGGGCCACGTGATTTTCTTCAATTTTTCTTTTAATTGGCAGACTTCCTGGCCCAAGGTGTCCCTTTCCTGACTAAGAGCCTGCATCTTTGCCACCAGGTCGTCCCTCTGCCTTTGAAAGGCACCAGCTTTCTGGCGCTCTTCCTGAAATTCTGTCTGGGTGTCCAGGTCTTTCAGAATCAGTTTATTGCTCTCCTCTTTTTCTCTATCCAATTGGCTTTGCAGGGTGGCTACCTGCTTTGTGCATGCCCTGTTGAAATCTATCTGTTGCTCCAGCTTTTTCTGGCTCTGCAGTAAGGAGTCCAAACTGTCTTGGTGCTCTTTCTGCAAAGCCAGAATTCTGGTATCCTGGTCAGCCTTTTCCTGTTGCAGGATATCCAAATCCTCCTTCATTTTAATGATGTATTGTCTACTCTCGTTTTCTGACTCCTGGCTTCTGTGCAGCCTCTGCTCAGAAGAGACCAGGTCAGATTGGGCCTTTTCTAACGCCATCTGTTGCCTATTTACCAGATCTTGGCCTTCAGCACATTTGTCCTGCATGGCTCCCATATGTAAATATAAATATGCCGCTACCCTGGCAATCTTGTTGTGCTCATCTTTGGACTTAGGGGCCATATATAGTTCACTCAGGGCCACATGTAAGAGACCCTGATCTCTCCACATATCTGACCCAGTTGTAGTGACCTGTTGTGTGATCGCCTGCAACCATACATTTTGGTCCTGTTCAGACCATTCACCTCTCACAAACAGTTTATGGAAGAGGTGCTCCCTAGCTATCTTCATATCTACCAAGGTCGTCATTCTGGAATTTGAGTTCCTTCCTGACTTACAGAAGTTTGTATTTTATTTTGCAAAACAGACCGTTTCCTTAGAGCGTTCCTTTGAGGGGTGCTTTCACAGTGTAAAACAGCGTGGTGATCTAACCGGATATGTGTATCCGGTCAGTTGGCACACTGTATTAAGCTGTACAAGTGGTAAACCTAACCCAGAATATCCCGGCTACGAGCCCCCACTTTGTAAGTGACTCCAATCAAGCAATCCCACTAAGTCAGTGCCTTGTCTGGGATGACCAAGGGAAGCCCTTATTTATATATTTTTATCGCAAGTTATAATCTGGATGATGAACCCTTGTATAACACCCCTCTCTCAGAATCCCCCTGACCCCGCTGAGCCAAGAAGTAGGTTTGTTTTGCAAATTTAAAAGGTTTATTTGAAAAGTAAACAATATATATATATATATATATATATATATCACACTTTTATAATAAATTAATGTTTGATAGCACACTTGGGAAGATGATAGTGATCAACAATGGATAATGTTACAGTGGTACACTCTTTTTGATGGCTTAGAAGTGATATAGAGAGGATAAAGTAGCTGAGAATGCTTTTATGGCTTCAAGGACAATGCAATGAGGAATGAAAATGCAGTACAGAAAATAAACTTGATATGGCTTCAACAAAAGACAATGTAATCACTTTTCCTTGACAATTCACTCCCCCCCTTTATGCAATATAAGGAGATGGAAAGCAGAGCACACAGTTCTCAGGAATGCAATCAAATACAATACGAAATTCAGTTCCCCCCCAGCAAGCTCAGAGGAAAACAGGTAGAAGTTTGAAACACAGGCCCAAAATGCTTTGAATGTGATGACAATGAAGTGAGAAATGTGCCAAAATGCTTTTAATTCCCTCTAGAGGTTCAGGGTGGGTGATATCTAGTTCATATTAGTTCAGGCTCACTTTAGCAATGCGTTATGAGTAACTAGCAGGTTAAAACGAATTTTAGCAAAGGAAAGCAAGGAGCTGCTGATTTTTACACGTGGCTGAAATTGTGCAAAATGTCAAATCGCGGCAAATTTAATTGCGCGCGTCGAGCGTAATTACGGAGGCACTATAAGGAGTAGCAAGTCGGTTCTAGGTTTGTTGGAAAGCCTAGAATCTTAGCTTTAAGATAAAAAATGTCGCTCCTAGCACAAACGGTTCCCGAGATACGGATGATTTTGTGAAGGTAGTTTTTCGGATTTGAAATGTAAAAGTTCAAAATGACAGGTGACAGTTTTCAGCTTTAAAAAGGACAGAATGACACACACGATTCATATGAGGTAGTTCTAAATAGGTTAAAATAGTTGTGATTAGGTTATTTTACACTAAGAGATTGGTTTTGGCACAGTACTAGCTGGATACTCACACTAGATTTTGGACAGGAATGGGCCTTGTCACGGATCTGGTCAACAGGTTGAATGGGACTTCTGGCGGTTCTGCTCACAGCGTCTGGTCTCTGGTTCTCTCTGGTTCCGGATTCAGCACAGCTTTCTGGATACTGCTACAGGTTCTTGCAAAAGTTTTTGGCAAAGAATTCAAACAGCTTGCCCGGCTGTTGAATAGTTTGGTTGGTTTTGAGGCCTGCTGAAGAGGATTCAGCTTGTGGATTCAGGCCTCTCTGCTACAAATTCTGGAGTTAATTTCTGGTCTCTGGAGATTGATGGATTTGAAGTCTGGATCTCTGGATATGAAGTCTGAAGTCTCCCGGCAAAGCGTCCCGCAAGAAAGTGGAAAGTGAATCCACCTACCTGGGTTTCAGTGGCACTTTTTATGTGTTTTGAAAATGGGTGTGTGCCTGGGCCTAGCTAAGCCTGCCCCTCTCACTTATCATTGGCCAAGATTTTCTCTCTCCCTTGATTGGGGAACTGGGTTGTGATTCAGAGTGATGAGGTAGGTTTTATGGTCAGAGGAACCACCCCTTGTCAAATTGCACACAAATCTATTTCTGACCCAAATACATATTTCCTAGATACACAATTTGTTGAAATTACATGTACATATTACAGATTCCTTATGGTCCATGCTTGTCCGACCCTGATCTTCCTGGGGGCTTGCATTAAAAAATGACAACTTAATTTCTTTTTTAATTGGTTTACCAATGTTAAATCTGTATCAAAAATTACACCAGTGTACACCCTCCTTCTACACACATTCCAGTAATTTACTAGGTTTCTAGCATAAACCCGGTGTCTGTAATATCAATAAATAGCGGGGTTTTGCCCTAGAACACCGTAGAGATTGGAGTTTGGACTCAAATCGTGAGGGCATTTTTCATACTAAGAATCTCAAAGTTGTACATTCCTGTCATTTGGTTACAATAAGTTATCATGTTTCTATAAAATATATATTTGCTGCAATAGGAATCCACACTCAGGTCTGGCCCGCCCCTTGAAGCTGGGTGGGTCAGGGATCACATGTCTCTGCTCACAGGCAGGTCTCTGTTTACAGCCAACATTCAAAATTAGCATACCCCATTCAACTGAAAGGGGCTATTGTCTCTCTCCTCCAGGCTGAAGGGGAAACCCCCTCCCTCTCACTCAGAAGGGCCATGTGATATCCTGCCTCCTGTTGTGAGTCTCTGGGGTGTTAAGAGTTCTCAGCCTCTTGGCCTCTGGGAACAGCAGGTGGCTAAGATTTTTAATTAACCAACAGGCTTTGAGGTCCCTGCACCTCTTGCAACTCCTAAATACAGTTTCCCTGTCAGATTTTAGACCGCTAGCGCCGGTTTGTGGACAAAGCTGGTACTGCACTCATTTTTGGGATCTGTCTTGAATTACTGCATTTCAATAGCGTGGTCTTTTGCTTGATAGTATAGGACCCTTGCTTAACATTGTTTTGATGGCATCCTTACAGTAGAGTGGTAATGTGGAACCCCCCCACAAGAAGGTTGTATCTTTAGAGTGGTCTTGTGCCCATGATTTTAGCAACTTTTTGACATACAAAAAACGGATTTTGACCAGAACCACCTTTCTTTGCACTGGTGGGTGGCAGATTAGGTGACTATTTTGGAGTACGCAAACTGTGCAGTTCTCCTGGATTCTGGCGTGAATGTGGCCGGCGACAGCTCATCCCCACATCCACCCAGTCTATTGATTTAGTTTTGTTCTGGGATAGAATGATGGGCGGCGACAGCTCATCCCCACATCTACCCCGTCTAATAATTCAACATGGGTCAAAACCCTTGACAACCTCACGAGCTGGCATGATACATACAAAAGTGTAGCCAATGTCCCAACTATGCAATGGTTGCTGAGCATTAATACAAATTACAGTCAGCTGGACTACTTCATGTTTCACCAGTAACAGGTCTCATCTCACCACAGACCGCATGTCATGATGAAGCAGACACACAAGTAAGAGATGTGATTGATAGGAGGCGGTCACATAGCGTCACACGACTGCAAGCTGCAACAATACTAATGTATGACAATCTACACATCCCAGACTAAAACTGTAAACACTGTTACAGCCTCCTGTCCTGACTTTTGCCAGTGGAGCACAGCCTTTAGCTGCACCCCACTGGGTTTTTGCTCATCATTATGGGGAAACTGCCATGTCTTTCAGGCTGTCAGTACCGAGAAACCTTTCCTCTTAGTCTTTCGACTTTGTTGCCACTTTTGGCAACAGTATTTAATTGCGCACACTACATTACTGTACCATGCAATGGGGTCCTTGCGATTATTTCAGGCCCTAGACATCCACTAAGGATGTTTTGGTAACTGGGCAATGTGACTAGCCTTTTCATGTATTTTTACAATATTTTACCGAGCCATTTCGTGCTTACCACTTTTGGCTCATGACTGTGGCTAGTGTCCATCATGGGTGTGACACAAGGACGTTTGTCTTCTCCTTTGGCCATATTGTCCGTTGGCCTTCCCCCTGGTCTTGTGACCCGGGAAATCCTTATCACGGGTGTAGGTACCCAGACTGTCTGGTCCCAATCCACACTATTGGTGCCAGGATGTCTGGTGTGCTTGAGGGAATGAGAGCTGCAGTGGTCCCTGATTGGACCACTGCTGGTGTGTATGAGTGGGGCAGATCTCCTCATGCACTCGATCTCTGAAAGACCTATAAGGGTGCTTCAATCCCTTGAAGTGGTGGGACCAATCACTCTCGAAGTCTCTTTGTTGCCCTGCAAAAGAGCCTTCTCAGAAGTGTCCCAGGGCCATCCAGTGGACTGTCCAGCTCGATCATTGGCATCCGTGCCAGAGCTGTGTCCAATCGAGATTTGCCTCAACCTGTGGGGGAATCCCAGCTTGCACTGCAAAGCACCTTCTTGACACATTTCATTGTCCCAACTGCTTTGGGCTACGAGAGAGAGAAGCATGCGTCAGACTGCGAGATTTGGGTACCCCTGCATCACTGTGCAACAGTGACAGACTCTACTGGCACCTCTCCCGCCTTTCTTCAAGTGTTCTGAGACCAGATGCATCCGTGCTTCCTATCTTCATCCGCTGTGCCTGTGTATGTTGCAGCCAAAACAAGGGTGGGAAATCGTACTCCAGGCAACCCTCTCCAGACCTGCCAAGTTTGGATCCGGTGTAAGCTAAGGGCAGTGAGTATTGTAACCACTTACCGGTGTCCCCTAGTTCATCCATTGCATCTTTACGCACAAAGGATCCCTTGTGGTCCTTGCCTTGGCTAGCCTCCACTTCCTAAAGCCTGCCGAAAGTTGGGAATAGCTTTGTTCTCCGCAGCATATCTTCCACTAACTCTCGGAACCTGTTTTCCACACTTCAGAATCCTGTCTCTAACTTTGCCCGCTCCTAAATTTTGTACTTTGTGACTTTACGCACGACTGACGGTTTTTACAAGCACATCTAACATTGAGCACAAGGCTCCATTCATTGTAGGGCTGGACCTATAAAGTTAGGGTAACCCACCTCTAAAGACTGTCAATGGTATAAAGTTTGCCTGCCCCTTTTCCTTACAGGATTTGGCCGGATTCTGCACTTTACCGCATTGACCAAAGTGACCGTATGTATATTTTACATAGTGTGTGTTTGAGTGATGATATTACTTTGTTTTCCATTATTCACTTGTGTTTATTCTTGGGCCTAATCAATTGTATATTTTCGTATAAAACTGTCTAGGGTAAATTCTTGATATCTAACTGTGTCTGTTCATGAAAGACCTCAGTTCACCTGCATTCTTCCTGCGACTTAGCCTTGACTGCTCTCCAAGCTACCGTTAATTGGTCTGCTATCTTCCCAGAAGTGTTCCCCATTTCACTAACAAGGGTGCCCTCCTAAACATCTGGTCACCAGAGCAGAGTTTAGAAATCCATTCTAACAATGCCACAGATATACAATCATGGAAAGTCAACCACTAGCAAAGCAACATAAAATAATAAGCTTCAGTGTATGGTTAAAACATAACATTACTGGGATTTTATGAACGCACATGTATTGCCAATCCATGCACCGGCCATCGCTACAGAGACCTCCTGGGAAGACAGTTTTGTTCCACCATTCGGCCTAGCCTTTGTGCATATGGAACCAAAAGATATATGATTTATCATAGAAACTCATTCTTCAACATCTTCTGTAACAGCTAGTTACATGCAAGGTCATGTGAATGTACTGTCTGTCCTGACAGCTCATAAAAGGAACATGGCAGTGTCATGCTCATAAAACCTAGCCAACCAACAACAAACAATGAAGGATGAACATTCAGTGAGTTACTCTCTGAAAGTTCCCAAAAATACATTACTATGTACACCTGTATTGCCAATTGCTATGCAGTGACCTACAGCATGGCACCTCTACTTCCAACAAATGAGAGCTCCAGTAACCCTAATGCTCCTGTGACCTGGAGCAGCACCATTACCACTGGGGTGGCCCCCTCCACACTACTCCCACCACCAGGGAGACTGTATATGTGTGTAGTGTGGCCTAAAGCAGGGCAATCATCAGTAAGAGCGTTACATTCGAGGACATCTGCCCTGCCACACTGGTATCAGTGACGACACCCTGGGGAACATCCCCATAGAGGAATGATGTCTCTGTTCATCAGAGCACCTGCTGTTTGTTGTGGGCCAACAGAATGATACTCCTCATCAGCAGGATGACACTGACAATGATGAGAAGTAACATTCAGCGTATGCTGATCCCTTTCAAACACACAAGCTAACCTCAGAGTACTGGTAGAGATCCGAGTGTACCTATTGATATTTGCCTGGGTATGCTGCAGTGTCTCATTATGTAGCACCCTAGATAAAAAGAGAGTAAGGGACCACCTGCAGGACCTGTCCAACAGGCAGACCCACATGAAGGGAGAGACCTGGAAGGCCGCAGTACTGCTAACAATGAATGTGGGATCACTTAGCACTCAACTATGTGAATCATTGAAGGCCACCATTTTGACAGCCAGCAAATCCCGGAGGACATGTCACATGAGATCCAGCTCCTGTCTGGAATCCTGCAGATGGAAGCATACTACCTGGTACAGCTGCAATTTAGAGGAGATGCAGTTTCCATGCCATATACTCCTGGCTCTCCCTGAGAGGGTTCTGTGGTTCCCAACACCTCATGTAGGTCCTCCTTTTTGCCCAACAATGCCCCACCGGAATGTGACAACAAGGCCACATCAACATTTATGAGTAGCTAAGCACGGTTCTGTGGTACGGAGTAGGAGGTTGATGGTTATATTGAGGGGCAGAGGGGTTAGTGGGAGGGTTGGTATTATGTTGGGGAATTTGCAGGAGAGTGGGTTGGGGTTGAGGGTATGTTGGGTGTGTTTTGGGAGAGTATCAGTGTGGAGGGTTATGTTGAGGGTGCGTGCGCTCTGAAGGCGTGAGAGTTGGATCGTTATGTTGGGTTGTGTAATGGGAGGGGCTCGGAGTTGGGGGGTATGTTGGGTTTTGTGTAGTGGGAGGTGTTTAGTCACATTCGCTGAAGCACTTCTCTTCAATTCACAAGGCATCTGATTCAAGGTATCTGACTGGCGTTGTCATCAAATGCAGAGTGAGCGATTCAGTGATTGTCCATCTTTTTTCTGTCAGTGCAGGAAAGGGAACTTGGAGAGGACAGTTGATATAGTATGGAGAGAGAGCAAGCTGCATGCTGCAGGGCACAGAGCCCTGGAAAGGGAGTCGGATGTGTGTATGTAGTACAGGAGAAATGGTCACGTGGGAAACTTGTCACTCAGATGGATGAAGTGTTAGGGGTGGGGATATATGAATGGTGCAAGCCAATGGAGGTGTGGGGTTGTCATGATGGTGAAAGGGCCAATGACCAGACCAAGACAGAAGTGCAGTTAAAAATGTTTATTTTATTCTGGAAATATATTACAGGTGGGCTAAAATAACAAACATGGAACAAAATGCAAATAATTATTTTCATACCCATGGGTCCATCCAGTCTGACTTGCAGACTGTGCTTAAAGGGTTTTCTGCACCCTTCGAACTCCCTCTCTCTCAGGCATTACCCATATGGCCTCAATTAAGGCTTGAGGGTTTCCAGCTCCCTTCTCTTCATGTGTTGCCACAGATATTCTCTTCCATGGACTCTCAGTCCCACATTTAGTAGATTCTTGCACCCTTATGCCCCGACTGTCTCAGGATCTCCTCATCATGGGGGTTTCATCTGATCCTTTCAGATGTTTCTCTGCTTAGTTCTTGCTCTCAGATTCCCACACCATTAATTTCTGGTCTTCTTTTGGGCTCCTTCCTCTATCCTCTTCAACCTTTCTTAAGAGGCATTAGGAATTGCCTGCCTTGAATTATCACTGCGGTAGACTTTTGGGGACCTCTCTCACCTCCCGTCCTTTGGGTCCTGACTCTTACACTCTTCACTAGCAGTGCTGATCCTTATCCTCCTCAATGGTATGCCACAGACTCCTTCCTCCTACCACAGTGGACTTGGCCTATTCTCACCTCTTCCCCTGCCAAGCCTTGCCTCTCAACCCTTCATAATGTGGCTGGCTAGCTTCTTTCTCTCCTCCTCCTGATGTTCTACTACCATCTCTGGTAGTCTCCTTCCACTTCAGCGTGACATTCTTCTTCCACTACCTCCTTCCGTTCCTCTGCCTCCTCCTGATGACATCCAACGACCTCCTGATTATCAATTCTTCAACCACCAGATGCTCTCCTCCACCCAACTCCTGGTGTTTCCCTCAAATCCCCTCCTGATATTCTCTTCCTGCCACGTCCTAATGTTATCCTCCAACCCAATCCTGATATTCATTTCCACCCACCTCCTGCTAGTTTCTTCATTCCATCTCCTGTTTCCTTCATGCAACAATGTCCTGATATTTCCCGTTTCCACTTCTGAAATTCCTTTTCCACCTCTAGACATCCACCTACACCAAAATCTTTTCTCCCACCTCATCCAGACTAATTTTTCTCTCTCCAAGTATCTCATAGTTTCCTTCTTTTCTTTCCACCTCCTGAAGAGCACCAGATCCTACTCAAAAGGTGGTTAATAAAGCCATGTAACTTCTTGCCTGGGTCATGGCCACCTGTGAGGATAAATTAGAGAGGGGCATGGATTGGCTGATGTGAATTGGTTCCCCAGGCTGTGGTTTGCGATTTGAAAGTTGGACTAATCCCGCATGTGGCTGAGCCGCAGTTTTGGACTTTAATATCACCTCAGATGTCTCTGAAACCTTTCATTGATGTGTATGTGTACTGGGGCTTGGCCTCATGGCCTCATTGTCTCAGAGGGTGTGTACTAATGGTCAGTGAAGAAAAAGTACTTTTGGATGTACTGACATTTAATGTTAGAACCCTTTGTGTTCATTCAGTAGGAAAACGAGGGCAGCATCCTTTGATCAAGTGGGCTTCTTGTGAGAGTAGCACTAACAAATGCATTGTGCTTTTATTTTTTGTGTTGTTCACAGAGAGAGCAGCACAGCAACATTCACTCTGCCCGTTCTTTCTATGCAGCCTTGCGCTAGCATAGAAAAAATCCCTTAACTTCTGAAGTCTATTTTAAGGTGTGGTTCCACTGTTAGCATTGGAGAAAAAAAGATTGGTACTCTACATGGTTGAGTCTTGTAGCTCAAATACCTTAAAATCTGACAAAGGAATTTGACAAAGGAGCTTGAGATAATAGGAGGCTGTCGAGAGAGCATAGTTTGTCTGTACTTTCATATTTAATGAAGCATCCAGATAAACCCCCAAGGTCTTTACTTTGGGTAAAACAGGAATGGTACATCCTGCAATTATAAACTTAGTCAAGAGTTTATTCAATCTATTCAATCTAGGCTGAGTGCCGACAATCATAAGTTCCGTTTTCGAATCATTGAGGGCTAACTTATTACAAGCCATCCAATTCTGAATAATATTGTACATTTCATTAATATGGTCAGCATCATCTCGATAGACCCCAGATAGCTGCACTAATATCTGTGTAGCATCCGCATAGTTGTTATAGGCCGTACCTGAGTCATCCAGAATGTTGAAGAGTGGCTTGGTAAATAAGTTGCACAGTGTAGGCGACAAGCATGAACTCTGAGGAACTCCACAGTCAAGTGTAATGGGGGCGGCTGCTGCTGCTGAATTACTAGAAACTCTGGCAGAGCGGTCATATAAGAAAGAGAAAATTCAGTTGGCTGCACTTAGTGAAAAATTAGCGGATGACATAAGCCTATCTACTAATATTTTGTGGTCCACTAAATCAAAGGCAGCGGAGACATCTATACGCATCAATAGTGCTAGACCGCAATTTGTCTATAATCTGCAACATACTGAATTCAAGGTCAAGTGGCACAGTCTCTCTACCACATGCTGCTCTAAACCCTGATAGCCTATGACCAAACAAATTGTATTTTTTCAGACAGGGCCGTAAGTGCATATAGGCAGTTTGATCAATGATTTTCAACAGAAAAAGTATGTTTGTTATGTGCCAGTAATTAGTGGCCAACGAGGGGTCAAGAGATGATTTTCTCAGTAGGGGAGTAATCCAAGCTAGTTTGATTGATGATGGGATTATGGCTGACCTAAAGGAAGCTTTGATCAATTTAATGACAGGACCAACCAGGACAGAAGCACAGTCCTTAATAATGATTGGGCAAGGGTCACCTATAAAGGCCGTAGGGTTAAGGATACAATAGCAGCGATATCTTGTTCCGAGACCTCTGAAAATTCAAAAGGGGTAAAATGTAGCAAGGAAGGGTCTCTGTTCACAGCTAATGGAAGCATATTTGTGGTCTTTTTTATGATAGCCTGTTGCAATGTATAAATTTTATTTGTAAGGGCTTCCTGTATGGAAGTGCACCAGGAATCATCTTTAAGAATAATGTGTGGTTTAACGTCTGGAGACACTAGGTCACGCCGAATTGTAAACAATTCTTTGGAATCCGAGTCTGGAGACGCAATACGATGTTCATAGTATTCCTTTTTTGCTTCAATAAGGGCATACTTATATTGTTTAGACCTAGCCAGGATGCTTTCCTTCTCTATATCTAGCTGTGTTCTAAGCCAGATTTTGTGAACTTTGTTTTTTGCAGCACGTAATTGAAAGAGTTTCGGCGTAAACCACTTTTGCTTGATCACCTTAGTGCGAGTCCTATGACGTTTAAGTGGAGAAATCGTATTGATAGATCTCTGTAAAGACTGATGGTAATGCTCGGCAATATCTTGCCCAGATACCAGAGTATCAAGCAATTCAAGAACAGAGAGAGCATAGCATGCTTAGTGACTCAACGCGTTTGGTAGTCAGCATAAAAACAAGGATGCTGTTTTGATATTAAACCAGGGATGGGCATCATACGTGTAATGCAGAAATGATCCAACCAGAGGCAAGAAAGAATATCACGTTTATTGAAGGTTATGCCATGGGCACAAACCCAGTCTATTGTGTGCCATTAGTGTGACTCTGTGAGTCGGAGCCTTGATCGGAGCCTTGACATATTGATGAAGACCTAAATTCTCTAACGCTTGGTTAAGAGAGTTGGTAACGCGATCTGTGCCATCATCCAGCCAATATTGAAAGTCACCAAGTAACAAAATGTTGGAGGAAGGTTTAAGTACAGCTATAAGGGAGGAAATCAATTGAGTTCCAAAGAATGGCATATTGTCAGGCGGTCTGTACAAAATGCAACTATAGGTAATTCATTGATTAACCAGCAGCTTTACTAACAAAGGTTCTGATCCTTCACGAGCTTCAATATTTACATCATGGATATTATGTGTATTGTAAAAAAGTATAACTACCCCGCCATCCCTACCCACAGGTTATTCTTAACAAGAATAGAATGTCCATCAGCGAACATTCGTCATCCCATTAAATGTTCCCAGAAATAGCTGGGTTGGGATGATACCAAACCAGCCAAAGGGAATCATGGGGAATGGCTTGCCCAATTTAGTGTGCATTCTCTGTGAGTGGGATTCCAGGATTCAGATTCTCTTTAATGGGATCAGTGACCAGGGATTCATGCAATACACAGAAATCCGTTGGAGGGGATGAGCAGTGGAGAGGTATGTTGAGGTGTGTGTGGTGGGATGCGATGTGGGTGAAGAGGTATATTTTAGGCATCTGTAGCGTTACAAGACAAGATTGGTAATACAAGTGGATGATAAGAAGCTTGACATTTGTCAATAGTTATTGCATTTATTACCACTGTGTTGAATCTAGATGCCCTATGATGTTGGCCACTGCTTCAAAACCTAGTGTGCCCCGAAGTTTGCCACTTCTTTAAACCCTGCTGTGCTCTGAAGTTTGCCACTGTGTTGAATCTAGCTGCCATGTGAAGTTCGAATCTAGCTGCCATTTGAATTTTGCAACTATTTAAATCCTGTGGCCCTTCAAAGTATGCTACTGCTTTAAATACTGCTGTGCTCAACCTAATAACCACCCCCTGCTCCACTCCAGCATACGTCCAACATAACACACACGCCCAAAGGACCACCCGTACTACACATGAAAAACACACATGCCGCACATCCACCACAAGAGCAAACAGCTGCAAACAATAAACAACCCAGACACTGGATGTTACCCCTACGGACACGACAAGCCCAGTGCACACAATCAAAGAACACTCAGAAATCTGTCACGCACAGACACCTGTTTCTCCTGGTTCTGCAAGCATCAACAGAAGAAAACCAAAACTCTGTCCTATCCCTCTTCCCTTACTAACCTACCCCACCCGCTTTTTTACAGAGCCATGTGAGCACCTAGAGACCATGCAAATGGTAGCAGTGCAGGGTATAAATTAACATAATATAGCATAACACATGTGTCCCTTGCCAGGAAAAATGTGAGAGGTCAGCAGTCAATTACAGCAGCTGTTCACCTTGATTTGCCTAGACAGGAACAGAGTCATGCCTATCCTTCAGCTAGTCATGTGGGACCCTCAAAGTCATTGTAACACCTGTATAGCTCTCCTCCTCACGTGCAAAGGGCTGCTGCACGTGATTAATGTGTTGGTTTGGTTTTGTGCAATTTCATGTGTAGCACATCTTGTTTCAGGCCCTGGAAGCTTGACTTCAGGAGATTAATGCGCTTCCCATATTGCAATGTGTATTTGTTTGTGCTTCATTGTATCAGTGTTTGCGTGGACTCTATGGATTCCAGTATGGCCTTAGCAGCAAAGGCAATATGTCACCTTTTGGGCAAGTGCACCCTCCTATGTATCCTCATACTTCCTCAAATCTAGCCACCCTCAATCCCACACACTTCTATGATTAGGACCCCTCTTGCCATATCCCATCTCTTTCCTGTTTCCAACACACCTCGATTTCCCCACTCTTCCCCTGATTCCGACCCACCTTTCCATATCGCCCGACTTCCCACACACAACCCCCTCCATATACTAATTTTCCCAGATTTCAACTCGCAATATTCCCCCAGTTCACTTATTCGGACATGCCGCCGTATCCCCACACTGCCTGATTCCACCCCACCACCTATTACCCCCTTTCACTGAACATGTCAACACATTGTCAAACAGACTAGTCAGTACATTCTCTACAGTGTACAGCAAGCAGGCCTTTGGAAATAATACACGCTATTTGGAATTTTTGACTCAGCATGAATTTTCTTCAAAGGATATCTTCTTGTATTCCATGCTTTTTGTTTGATTACGATTTCTGAATAACCGCGGGAACTGAATCTATTTAAAATTCTGTCCAATGCAAATTGGATGATATTTTCCTACTTGCAAAGGGAGTTGTTGTCCTCTCGTTTAGTGCAATGATACAGAAGTCCATAAGGGAAATTTTAATATTAACACTCGAATAGGTGAACTATATGTCATTGTGTTGTGATGTGTCTCTGAGTGTGGTGACATCACTGTTGGATGGAATGTAGTGATGTCAGAGTGTGTGGAGTGTTGGGGATGTTATGCTCTGAATACTGGTTCTAGGATTTACAGTTGAAACCTTAAGCTGCCATGAAGGGAAGTGCCAGTGTCTTCCTGGCATATACTTAATCAATAAACCTACTAATAACTTACCTGCTGGTCCGGGTGTTACTTCAGTTACCAAGTTATTTCACTGGCGACGAGGATGGGATCCTGTCGAGGAGGGGGCAGGAGTTGAAGTCCAGAAACATTGCCTTCCATGTACCCACGTCCCATGGGTGATGCCAGTTGAATTGCTTCTGGTTTCCTGACCTGCGGATGGCGGCTCAGCAGGCCGAGTTGTGCTGAACTTCAGTATCCAGCGGTTGGGATGCCTGTGCATACAAAGGGGTACTGTGAAGGCTGGCGCCTCTTTTGAAGTCTCCATATTGTCTTAGGAGTGAGTTCATCATGCTCCCCCATGCTTGAGGGAGGGGGGTGCTGGTCGGCACACGGTTCAGTGTGCGGTGAGTTGTTGGTGCCCTTTGGGAGAGTAATCCAGAGGTGTGCTGCGCCCCAGCAGCCTGTGCCCAATCAGGCCGGGCGGTGTTGGAAGCTGCTGGAAGTGCGCAGTGGGTGGTGGAGAAGGCGTGTCCTGGTCACTCTGTGTTGAGCCTGCCCGTGGGGGGAAGGAGCAGCTGTTCAGTTCCCCTCAGGCAGTGCAGAGTCGGGCCAGATACATTGCGGTTTGGAGGTGGTCCGGAGATCCGCCATTGGTAGGTGCTACTTGTGTGGCTGTGGGGGCGGAGTATGCCCGGACTGAAGCTCCCTGTGCTGTGACAAGGGAGAAGAGCCGTGCCCGGATTGAGGGTTCCCGGCACAGTGGGTAATGGAAGAGTGCTGTAAGGAATGGCGAGCGAGCAGAGATTTTGAATTTTTTGAATTTTGAAGCATTTATAAATGCGCACACAACGAACCAAATCGTATCCTGGCGCAGATGGAACGAAGAGATGACACTCAGAAGGCCAGAAAGACCAACTAGGTAGACGATACTGTACAACAAACAAAATAATCAGGATCACAGATTTATTTAAAGAGATGAGTTTTGAGACCTGCTCTAAAGGTCATCAGGGAGTTGACTTGTCTCAGAGATAGCGGAAGACTATTCCACAATCTGGGCCCAGTCCCATAAAACCACATGTATTGCCATTCCTGTTCAGAATATGCTACCCAGTTCCACCAAGTTTTCAATTGTAGGGCCAAAAATTAGATTAGCAAATCTGCCCGTTTTATATATTTCACCACTTCTGATAGCGAGTTATCAATCTCTAAATATTTTCATTAGATATTCTTTCGAAGAAAATGGTCAGCCTTTTGTCTGTCTCTGGAGGCAAAGAGCAGCCCCCACCTTTGGGATTTCCTTCTGCAAGCCTAGTTTATGACCTCTTCACACGTCCATTTCCTGGCCTGGAGAATCTGCCATTGTTCAGTCCCTGGCAGCAGACACAAGCCTGGCATACCCCACAATTATCATGTGTCAGTGAGCATCTCCTTAGAGCAATGCCCTCCCCTTTGGTGGAAACCTGTTTTTCAACCCGTTGCAGGCCCAGCCAGCCTAGGTTAATTCTTAATTTCTTGACCTGAAATCCAGCATAAAACAGACTTATTGCATCAAATAACATATATAATTTACATTCTTGATTTAAACCTGTGGGATCAAAACAACTGAGATCTGTGTTCCTTTCAGAAACAGTCCTTTTATATTTGCTAATCCGGCAGACCTTTAGTTCAGACAACCTTAAAGTTTAATCAGGAGAGCCCATTTGACAGGGGCTGTCACTCACAGGCAGCCCAGTGTGGCTCCACACAGATTTTTGACAGGAGTTGTCATTCACAGGCAATCCAGGTTTGCTAAGAAGGTGTTTTGCTCTTAACATTTAGGGACCTTTTAAATTCACAGCGCTTCATTAGATAAAATGAATTTTAGCGCCAAGCAAGATTTTGAGTGTTGGAAATTGCTATGTACAGGCATTTTGAAGTTTCAGCGGCAAAGTAAATGTCATTTACAGGTAAATTTTGGAGTTTCACTTGCAAAGCGCTGCTTCTCACTCTGCACTCTATTTTTACTTGTCATGGAGCCCACTGGCACTTTTTCTGCCGCGTGTACTCTGTTCCACCAAACATGAACCCTGGGTGGCAGGTTGTGCAGCCATCTTTTTGTATGTTGAAAAATGTGGTTTCGGAGGTTTTGGCATGCACAAGGGTTTTGCCGCCATTTTACTGTTTATCGCACCAAAGATAGCAGAGTGAGGTCGCATAGTATAGCAGAGTGGGTAAATACATCCCACAAATTCCCCCTCCTGACTTCGTTTTGACTTCCAGTCAAGGAGGAGCCGGGCGAGTGGGATGTTCTTTTCTGTCCATGCAGAGACATTCAGATGCTTCTCCCGTCAGTGATTGAGGCGACACGCTCACCTCGCCGGTTCGGGTTGGAATGGGATGATAATCCGGATTGCTTGGGTTTTTCCTCCCGGTCCCCGAGTGGTACTCCTTGGTGATTCTTAGGATTCAAAGCCAATACTAGAAAACGGAACATAACACGGTAATATGGAAATGCTCCCACTACTGTACCCACACATCTTCGGGGGATCTCAGCAGTGGGAACGACACTTGCATTCCCTAACAATTCGCAATATTCCCCGTCTTCATTCAGTGATAATTTAGCCATTTTCTCAGGTGTAATCAAGGAATATTTAATAATTTTTCTAGAGGTTTGTATTTCCCCCCTCTGGGTTTCCGGTAAGCTCTTCTATCTGCCGCAAAGTATGCCTGGGTGGCAACTCTTTAGCTGGTTTATGTGGACCCACTTGTCTTCCCTTCTGTCAAATTGCTCTTGGGGATGCAGATTCTGTAGGCAGCTTGTGAGATTCTGTCCACAATTTCAAAAGGACCCCACCAACTTGGGAGGAATTTCCGCTGTTTGGCTTGGTTCCTTTGGAAAATGTACAAGTAGATCCGGTCTCCTACTTGATATTCCTTTTTAGTTGTCTTAAGGTCATAGTGGGTCTTCATACTGTCTGCAGATCTTTCTAGATTCCACTGAGCATACGCAAAAGCATGTTGAAGATGTTTTCTCAGATGCTCAACATACTCATGAGTTGTGGAGGCATTTATCAAGGTCTGCTCATGGGTTCTGTAGAGCAGATGCTGGGGTAGCACCATCCTTCGTCCAGTCATCAGCTCAAATGGAGACATTTCTGTTGCAGTAGAAGGGGTAGATCTGATGGCCATAAGGACAAGGGGTAATCGAATGTCCCAACTTGGCCCAGAATCTGCCACAAACTTTTTTAATATGCTCACAATAGTTTTATTGTACTGCTCAACTCCACCACTAGAGGACTTCCGGTAGGCAATGTGTAGTTTCCTTTTTACCCCAAGTATCTCCAACATCTTTGTCATCACTTCGCTAGTGAAGTGGCTACCTCAGTTTGACTCAATCCTTTGGGGTAGTCCACAATGCGAGAAGATGTGATTGATCATCAGGGCAGCTGCTGTTTCTGCCTTGCAATTTGGGGCCGGGAGACATTACACCCATTTAGTAAACAAGCATGTTACGATCAACATGTACTTGTTCCCCCTAGAGGAGCGAATCACGGGCCTGATAAAATCGACTTGCAAATCTGACCAAGGCAGTGTCATCCCTCTCTTTTGGAGGGGAGCACGGTGTGTGAGTGATGTTGGCTGAAATTGTGCACACACAATACACCCCTTCAAGTATTGGTCAAGGTGCTGCCCCATGTGTGGCCAGTATGCAACCTCTCGCAAGATTTCTAATGTCGCATGAAACCCCCGATGACCGACTGTGGCCGTATCATGTGCATGACTTAGCATCAGGCTTCGGAATGAGGTAGGGAACACCCACTGGTCATGGCCGGATATGGATCTCCCCACCAACAAACCATCTTGGATTCAGAACATTTTTGGACATTTCATCAACACTCTGAGGTCCTCTTCCCCAATGCAATTGGTATCCGTCAGGGGAAATTTCGCAGGGTCCTCAATGTGTTGATAAAACGTACCAATTATTGGATCCCCTTTTTGAGCCATAATGAAATCAGCCTCTGGGGTCTCCTTACTCCATTGGGGAGTTGAGAGTTCATTGTGAGCATTTGTCTCGGACCTAGTGATAGCAGTGACCTGGATTTCCCCCAACAGGGACTCGATCTCAAGTAGATCCCACTGGATGGCTCTGGTTTTGGCCAGCTTATCAGCTAAGTCATTTCCAGTTTTGTCTAGTTCCTCTACTTTAGAATGACCCTTGATCTTTTTCCAGTAGATGGTCATCCCATTCGAGGTGACCAGATCATCAATATTCTGTATACATTTTCCATGTTTTAGTGGTTTATTGTTAGCACATAGCATGCCTCTGGTTTTCCAATTAACCAGGTGCTCCACGAACCAGTTTCGTACATAATCTGAATCAGTGATTATGACCAGTTCGTGGAGTTGGTGTTGGACAGCAGTGAGGATGGCATGATGCACAGCCATCAGTTCTGCCACTTGACTAATACGGGGACCAATTTTGTACCCAGCGGAGGGTTCTAGGCATCATTCACCCATGCATTCCCCACGCCGGCCACACGTTCCTCTTCCCCGTTGTTGTCAACATGGTAGGAGCACCCATCCACATAGAATGTGGGCATTCCCTCACACTTGTCTTCTTCATAGACCTTGGGCCTCATTACGACCCAGGCGGTAAGTTACCGCCTGGGCCGTGACTTTACCACCATGGCGTAAACTACGTTTACGCCATGGTGGTTGGCGGACTTACCGCCCCATTCCGACCTTGGCGGGGCGGTAAGTCCCCAATCCCCATTTACCCTTCCCCATTCCCATTTTTGCCCCATAGGGCATAATGGGAGTGGGGAAGGCGTTAATTACGCCACCGTAAATTACGGTGGCGTAATTAACTCCATGGTCCCTTAGCGCCATGGATTTTAACACCCGCTAAAAGCAGGTGTTAAAAGCACCATGGCGCTAGGGGACCTCGTAATTGGCGGTAAGGGGTCGGCGCAGCTAACGCTGGCGTTAACCCCTTACCGCCAGGGTCGTAATGAGGCCCCTTGAGTGGGAAATTATGGTATGCCTCCATGTTGTCCTTGATTTTTGTCCTTTCGTCCTTGAGACAGTTTTCTCTGGCAGAGTCATGCAAGTCAGCCAGACCTTGCGCGAGGGGACTCTTCTTGTTTTGGCCATATCTGACCTCCACAGGAAAGCCTTGCATTGACAGAATCCAGGAAGAAATTCAGGAATTACTCACATTTCCGGCCCAGATTCTGCCACTTTGAAGATATTGCAGTTGCTGGTGAGGAGTCTCCATTATGATGTGTCCCCCCTGGATAAGCGGGCGGTAATTCTTCAACACCCACACCATTGCCAAGAGTACCTTTTCACAATCGTTGAATTTTTCCTCCGCAGAGGATAAAGTCTTACTCGCATAGGAGATTACTTTATTGACCTTGTTATGCTTTTGGTATAATACTTCAGTCAAGCATGCATTTTAGAACCGTGTCTCCAAGAAGAACTCCTTGTTTTTGACAGGATAAAATAGGCAAGGCGCTTGTGAGAGGCTTCTTTTGAATTGTATTACTGCCTCGGCTTGTTCCGGACCCCACTCTCACTTGACCCCCCCTTGACCTCCCCTTCAACAGATGGATCAGGGGTCTTGTGATCTCTGCGTAATCCTCAATGAACTTCCTACTGTAATTAGTCAGTCCAAGGAGACTCCCTAGCTCCCGCAGAGTTATGGGGTCTTTTAGTTTCTGGAGTGCTTCTACTTTCAGAGACCCCCATGAGTTATCTCATCCCCCAAGAAATTGGCACGGGTCCTGCACCACTGTACCTTTTGGAAAGATAATTTTGCTTTGGCAGCCGTCAACTATGTCAGAGCAAAAACAAAGAGGTGATGGCTGGAAGGTTTAGAATTAATCTTAACCACTGGTGTTGCTCTGGGTAACCCTCCAGACCACCGGTCTTCACCTGCCAAGCCATTACAGAAGGGGAAAGACCATATGCAAATCAGGCTTGGCCCCACCCCAAAAGGGGCAGTCCAGTCCAAACTGCTAGGTCACATCCCTTCTGCACGAGACCACAAGCATCCCCAAACATATTTCGCCCTTGTTGGGGCTCATTAGTGAGGAGTAGCTTGGGTCTCTAGGCCCAGCAGGCACGGGACCCACGTCTGGGCATACCCGTCCCACTCGGGGTGACAAAGCAAAAACAAAGAGGTGATGGCTGGAAGGTTTAGAATTAATCTTAACCACTGGTGTTGCTCTGGGCAACCCTCCAGACCACCGTTCTTCACCTGCCAAGCCATTACAGAAGGGGAAAGACCATATGCAAATCAGGCTGGGCCCCACCCCAAAAGGGGCAGTCCAGCCCGAACTGCTAGGTCACATCCCTTCTGCACGAGACCACAAGCATCCCCAAACATGTTTTGCCCTTGTTGGGGCTCATCAGTGAGGAGTAGCTTGGGTCTCTAGGCCCGGCAGGCACAGGACCCACGTCTGGGCATACCCGTCCCACTCGGGGTGACAAAGCAAAAACAAAGAGGTGATGGCTGGACTGCCCCTTTTGGGGTGGGGCCAAGCCTGATTTGCATGTGGTTTTTCCCCTTCTGTAATGGCTTGGCGGGCAAAGAACAGTGGTCTGGAGGGTTGCCTAGAGCAATGCCAGTGGTTAAGATTCATTCTAAACCTTCCAGCCATCACCTCTTTGTTTTTGCTTTCTCAACTGTGTCAGAACATAACGGATCTCCGCTATGTGTTCCTCCACAGTTGGGCTTTTGATTAGAACATCTACATAGGCCAGGTTAATCCTTTCACCCAAGTGGGGCATGGCCCTATATAAAAAGATATTAAATTTATTGCCGGAGTTGATGTATCTGAAGGGCGTCCGGGTCCAAGTGAACTGCTGCCCCCCAAAGGTAAAGGCCAGCTTGTATTGGTCCTCCCTACTGACAGGTACAGTCCAGTACCCATTGGTCAGGTCAATGGCAGTGTATACCTTTGACCCCTGGATCTGAGATAGCCCTTGGTCAATGTAGGGAAGAGGCCATCGGGAATTGTGGACCTGTTTGTTTAGCTCCCTTAGGTCAGCACAAAGTCTCCACTGGCCGTTTGGTTTCAGAATCCCCAGCACCGGATTATTGAAGGTGCTGTGGACTGGACGAATTATCCCACGGGACTCAAGGTTCTTAATCATTTCTGTAAGGGACTCCATGGATGCGAGAGGCAAGCGATATTGCTTCACAAACACTGGAGTCCTGCCAGGGTCTGTGGGAATTTTTGTTCTGTGGATGTTGGTGCGACCACAGTCATATGAGTCCACTGCAAAGAGATCTTGAAAATCAAAGAAAACTTGTTTCAACTTTTGCTTTTGCTCCAGAGTCTCACAGGCATCAGCTAGGTTGACTCTCTCTTCAACCATCTGACTGAAGCACGGAAAGACTTCTGGTTTGGCTATCTCAGCAGCCTCCTCCAGCTGGGTGGAGAAGTCCCTGGTTAAAGTACTGACTTGGACTGATGGCTTCAGATGGGAAAGGCAGCCCTGGCGGTCTTGAAAGATCACCTCATCCCTCCTGAAGTCACAGCTCACCTCTTCCTTACCATAAGGGCAGGAAGAGTACACCAGTAAATTCCCCCCATCCCGGATGGAGATCCTGTCTGGTGTTGTGTCATTGTCGCTGTCAAAAAAGTCATTGGGTATTGGTCCTACCAGTTCATTACCTAAATCCATTGAAAAATGTCGGTCATCAACCGCCATTCCAATAATGGTGCCTGCGCCCAGAGTGATACTCCTAAGGTCGCTGTTAACCACCACTATTGGAGTGGTGTTGTGTTCTGTATTGACTAGTGGTGTTGGGTTTAACCCCAACCCTTGCTGTTGGAAATGGGCATTGAGGTGAACATATGCGTCAGGATTTTTCAATTTCTGTCCTCTTTTAATTTTTACCTTAAGTGTGAATTTTCGGGTCCATTCTGGGATGGTGACTTCCTCTCCAATCTGAATTTCAACTGCATATGGCAGCAATTGAGCTGACCAAAATGCTTTCTCTGGGTCATCAAAGTCCATGGGATTACCTGCTAATAGGGACCAGGCTTTGAAGTTTATTAGGTCCAAACTAATGACAAAGCGATTGAGAATGTCACTGCCTAAATAAAATGCGGCAGGGACATCTCGCATGACCCAACAATTATAGACTATGATCTTGTTGCCTATGGAGATTTTGAGCATACACCTGCTAGGCAGGAGATGTTTGGAATTGGGTGTTTCCAGGTCCATTTCCCATTTGTCTTTCAATTTAAATGTGGGAATGGCTGGATCTTTTGGGAGTTTTCGGAACATGGCCTCGCTGATGAAGCTCTTACCGTTGTTCACGCACACTCGGGCAAGAACAGAGTCCTTCCCTTCATTTAACTGAATGGGGATGAACAACTGTTCTCCAATTTTCTGAAGGTCAGCCAAGCTTTGAGCTGGTTTCTCATCATTTTGGACTATAGAAGTGGGATTTTCTGATTGTGAATTTTTATAGAATTTCAGAGTATTCCGTTCCAGTGTGGAATGCCATTTGAGACTGAAAGGAAGGTTGATTTTCAGAAATAGAGAGGACTTCCCATCACCAGTTTGTTGTCCTACTGCAATTACTGTCACATCAGGGGTTTGGTTGTTTTGAAAATGGAATTCAATTTGGTCAGGTTTTTGTTCAACAATGTGGCATGTGCCATTTAAACTAACATGGTTGACACTATGTTTTAATTTTATTGGTCAGTCAGTCTGGGTCCAGAGGACCTTGTTTACACAATCTATGAAGGGAGACAATCTACGCAGGATGTCATTCCCTAGTAAACATGGTGTGCCTTCTGGAGTCACAACTGTGATCGGGTGTTTCACCTTGTGTCGCCCAATTTTAATGTCTAAATCCGCAGTCCCCTCGACAGGAATTTCATTCCCATCGAAGTTCTGAAATTGTTCAGGAAGAGGGGTGAGAGGGATCAGGTGATCAATGGCTCTCTTTGACAGAAGGGTGGCTTGGGATCCAGTGTCCACCAGTGCCAAAAATGTACATTGCCCCTGTATGTGGATCGGGGCATGAAATCTTCCCTCCTTCTCCTCAACGGGGTAAAGATAATGCGCATTTTGGGCCAATTGGTGGGTTAATTTCTTTACTCTTGATTCTGACAGAGGGGTAGATTGGGCAGGATTTCGTTTGGGAGGTGACAGTTGGATATTGAGGAAGATTTGGACTCCCCTGGTCATGATTCTGGGCTTCCCCCCCTTTTTGGAGGCAGTCACCAGAATTGGTTTGGGCAAGGTGATTTTCTGGCTGGTCATTCTGGGGTTCAAGGGTGGGTGGTTTTAACTCGGTCCCCACATCTGCTCAGTCTTGATTAGGATCTCTTGGGACCCACTTTTCTTTGGGAGGAGTTCCCCATCCCTGAAGGAGAAGATCCTTTTCCCACAATCCTCTGAGGACCCCTCTCCTTCAAATTGGAAGATTCTAACCTCCTCCACAAAATGGGTCTTTTTAGGCCCTTTATTTATCCTACCCGCCCTCTGTTCCTTAGGATGCAGATTTTCGGGGGCAGGAGGTTTTGGTTCCGGTTCCCGGGTTTACAGGGGCTTTTCACAAGTGGTGAAGGAAGCTTCCTCTAAGGCTTTACACCGCCCTTACCCTGTGCCTCCTCCCTGGGAACCGGTGGGTTGTCGGGGTTATAATATGATATGATGTTTTATTTGTATCACGCTCATACACAAGTGTTTCAGAGCGCACAAGGGAGGGGAACAGGGGAGAACAAAACAACGATCTTACTAGGCCCAGTGACATTGAGAATGTGCAAGTGCATGGGAAGCAAAAAGGGGAAAAGTGCATGGAAGGGGAAGAGTGAAAAGTGTGGAGCACAGGATAGACAGATAAATAATAATAAATACAAAAATAAAATAGATAATGGAGCAATAAGCAGGGGTAGTGCAGCCAGCAAGTGGCAAGTGGCAAGTGCTGTGTTTACGGCAGCAGACTGGGTAAGTCTGATAAGTGCATAAAAAGAAGAAAAATAATGGGGGGGGGCTGTATGGGTAGAGATAGTCTCCAGTGCAAGGGGTGGCCGGGAGGCCGTGCAGAAGGGTGGCAGGGTGAGCAGGTACCTAGGCCAAGGAGACAGAGGGTGGCCAGGTGTACAGTGCCAAGAGAGAGCAGATCAGCACGGGAGGAGGGGAGCAAAGGCAGATGCATAGAGGAAGTTCTTGAGGTGCTTCCGGAACCGGAGATGGTTCTCCTCATGTTTTAGAGTGGAAGGGAGGCTGTTCCAGAGGAAGGCCCCAGCAGAAGACAGAGATCTACCCCAGGCTTCTTTCTTGGAGAAACGTCTGACCCTGAGGGAGTTGGAGGTAGAGGAGTGAAGAGCTTGAGAGGGGAGGTATTTGTGGAGGGATCGCTGAAGGTATTTTGGACCCAGGCCCCAGAAAGCCTTGTGGACAATGCAGAGGGTTTTAAATGTAATCCTTGCATCCACTGGGAGCCAATGGAGATATTTCAGAGCTGGAGAGATACGATCCCAGGGCTTGAGGCCAAGGACAAGTCTCGCAGTCCTGTTCTGGATTAGTTGCAGAGGGCGAAGAGTAGAGTCAGGTAGATTTAGAAAGAGGCTGTTAAAATAGTCCAACCTAGAGAGAAGCAGAGTTTGGGAGACAGTGAGCTTCTGGGGGAAGGAGAGGAAAGGAAGAGTACCTCTGAGGAGGTGCAGTAGGAAGTTTGACTTTTTAGAGACCTCAGAGATTTGGGCGGAGAAGGAAAGTGTGGAGTCAAAGATGACCCCAAGGTTCTTAGCCTCACAGGTGGGGATAGGAGGATGGCCAAGCGAGACCGGCCAGAGAGAGAGGGGAAAGGATGGAGAAGGGTTGCCGATGAGGAGGATCTCCATCTTGCTGGCATTCAGACAGAGATCATTGGCGGCACACCAGTCTTGAATGGCATTTAGGCAATCAGAGATGAGGGAGGGAGAGGAGGTGGCTGGGGGCAGCCTGAAAATGAGTTGAGTGTCGTCAGCGTAGCACTGGAAATTTGAGCATAGAATGGCAATGCAGTGGGCGAGAGTTGCCAGGTATTGGTTGAAAAGCCAGGGAGAGAGGTTAGACCCCTGGGGAACACCACATGTGGAGAGGAAGATAGAGGATAGGAAGGACCCCAGTTGGACCTGGGAGGGTCAATCAGAGAGGAAAGAGGTCAGCCAGGCCAGAGCCTGATCAGTGATACCCAGGTTCTCACAGAGACGGTTGAGCAGGATGGTATGGTTGACCGTGTCGAAGGCAGAAGAGAGATCGAGTAGGATGAGGACAGAGGGAATGTTAGAGTCGAGGTTGGAAAGCAGATCTTCACGGATGTTCAGGAGAGCATTCTCCATGCTTCTGGCTGCTCTGAAGCCAGATTGGTGGTCATGGAGACAGCCAACAGAATCAGAATGAAGGTTAAACTGAGAAATGGCCAGCTTTTCCAGGAGTTTGCCCAGAAACGGAGTAATGAAGATTTGGCGATGGTTAGCAGGACAGGAAGGAACAGCTGTGGGTTTCTTGAGAAGAGGATGCACAATGGAGTGTTTCAGAGGGGAGGGGAAGGATCCTGAAGCAAAGGAATGGTTGCAAAAATCTGCAAGGGCTGGAGCGAGGGTGTCAATGTGGTCCTTGATGGTTTTAGAGGAACAGGGATGAACCTGTTTTGACTAGACTTTCGTAGATCGGACTTGTCTAGCGCCTCATCAGGGGAGAAGAGAGGAAAGGAAGAGAAGGAGGGAGGTGGGGTGAGGGGGGTTAGCAAGCACAGACTTAGGGGGATTAGGAGGGGGAGGGGAGAAGAGAGTGGACAAGATGTCCTGTGTTTTTGAGATACAATGAGAGGCAAGGTCGTTGTAGAGAGCTTGGGAGGCAAGAGGAGGGGTAGAGACTGCAGCAGGGTTGGCAAGCTCCTTGCAGATTTTGAAGAGTTCAGCCGAGTTGTTAGATGCCGCAGATACACAGGCTTGAATGTGGTTTCTCTTCTTGATGCGGACAGAGAGTCGGTATTGCCTTTGGAGCAGGCGACAGGCCAGTTTGTCAGAGGTAGAACAAGAAGCCCTCCATTTCCTCTCAGCCGCCCTACAGTTACGTTTAAGTTTAGCTAGGTCGGAGTCGTACCAGGACTTACACTTGGCTTTGGACTTGAAGCGGATTCTCATGACAGGGGCAAGAGCATCAAGAGTATCAGAAATGGAAGAGTAGAGAAGGGACAGGGTTGTTTCAGGGTGTGAGTCAGCCAGAGGAGGAGAGGGGGGAGAGAAGGTAGCAGCGAAAGCCTGAACTGACACACGCTTCATAGGTCAGATGTCTAAGAAGGTAGGTGGCAATGTTGGGGTGAGTTTGGTTTGGGGGGAAGAGAGTGAGAGATGAGAGGAGAGAAGGCAGTGGTCAATCCAGGAGAGAGTAGTGGAGTGGTCAGAGGGACAGAGAGGGGGAGGCAAGAGGAGATCAGGACATCAAGTGTGTGTCCTGCAGAGCAGGTCAGGCCAGAGGGGAGGATAGAGAGGGAATCGCAATGGTCACAAAAGAGCAGAGATGAGGGACAGCGGGAATCAAGGTGGATGTTGAGGTCACCAAGGAGGAGGAGGTGAGTGGTAGAGGTCAGGAGGGAGGTGGAGAGGTCAGCCCACTCAGAAAGAAAAGAGGTGATTTGTCCAGGGGGGCGGTAGAGAGTAGCAACAGTAGGAGAGTGGCTAGGAGAGTTTGAAAGCCTGCAGACAAGGCATTTGAAAGAGGAGTAAATCTGAGTGGGAATGATAGTGGCAGGAATCCTCCAGGCCGGGTAGATCTGGGTGCAGAGAGGATCTTGTAACCATCAGGGAGGAGGGTGTCAAAGCTTGTGACAGAGCTGGCCGTGAACCATGTCTCTGTAAGACCGAGGACATCAAGGTCCAATTCTTCAAGGAGGTGGCAGATGTCTGAGGAGCGTTTGACAGCAGAGTGAGAGTTGAGAGTGGCAAGATGAAGAAGGTTGACGGTCTCAAAGACCTTCCAGGGAGGGGTACAAATCAGAGGTACGCCCTGTGGAGTTGTGAAGGTAGCTTGAGGAGGGGCAGAGGAGGAGGGAACAGTGGGGATGGTAGCCAAGGAATGAGAGGAGGGGACAGCTGGAGACGAAAGGAAGTTGATGAGACGAAGGAACCGCCTATCGAAGAGGAGGAGATTGGTCTGAGGACCATGACAGTGCCGTTTAGGTAGACATTACGGATGACTCTGGAGGAGTCAAATGAACCTTGAGGACTTCCCAGTGAGTGCCACCGTTAATGGGAGAGGAGGAGACAGGACAGAGCACAGAGATCATATGGGGGTCCATAGATGCGGCGAAGGAACAACAAAGAGGATGTCAGTGAGGTTCTGTGTGGAAGAGGCGCTGGTATAGGCATCAGCAATAGGGAGACCAGGGTTTGAGGCCAATATATCCTTTTTAAACTTCTTCTTTCCAGACTTAGTGAGAAGGGAAGGATAGTTGATAGAGAAGCAGTTAGAATAGATGGGAGAAACAGAAAGCGCCATGAGTGGGAGGAGAGGAGGCAGAGGGGATAGTAAAGCAAGTACAAAAGTATAGAGCTGTCACTGGGCTAGCAGGTACAATCAATGGGGAAAGTTAAGCGCAAAACACACCCAAGTTTGACTTTGAAGTTACAGGCAAAACACACCCAAGTATGACTTTTCAGTTACATCAAAAAACACCCAAGTTTGACTTTGCAGTTTACAAGCAAAATACACCCACGTTTGACTTTGCAGTTAGAAGCAAAAAACACTCAAGTTTGACTTTGCAGTTGCAAGCAAAACACACCCAAGTTTGGTTATGGGAATTATTTCCCCGTCATTGCTCTGGAGTACCAGACCCTTGATTTGAGGGGTTCTGAGTCGCCATGTTCATCTGAGGGTTCTGCTGAGCCCTCAACATGTGACCCAGATCCTGTGACAAGTTCTGGATGCTCCAGTTGGGACACCCGCTCTGGCTGGTAAGGGTTCTCTGGTCCATCCTAGGTTGGTCCCTTCTCGCATAATACGCTTGGTTGGGATAGTTCTGGTACCCCTCCACTCTTGGCCTCCCCTCTCCTGGATTGGGTTGTCTGGGGTCAGGAAAGTGGGGAGAAGGAAGGGTTGTTTTGGGGGTTTATTTTTTAACAGGTACCGGGGAAAGAAGCTCAACCCGGCATTGGGGGTATTATTGCGCTTCTGGGGAAAGTTAGGAGGGAAGTTTCCTGGGTTGGCAGCTACCTGGTTGGATCCCCCCCTTGGGCTGGGGGAGTCCACACATAGCCCAGGAAGGGTCTGTTGCCCTTGTAATAGGGGCTGATATAGTCAGGGGAGTGAGAGGTTCCACTTGTGGGGTTACCTCCCAGACTACCTGTTTGGGATTGGCCCGAGGGCTTTCTGGGTCTTTGGTTAGGAGGATTTTGCGGAGGAATATTTTTAGGCCCCTCATCTCCAAATCTAAAATGGGGGACCCTTCACCTCCGCCACCTTAGCAGCAGCAGGGGTGTTGTCTGATTAGGGGGTTTTATTTGTATTTTTTTTCTCAACCGGCTTCTGCACTTCATAAATGCGAGTTGCCTGTTCAATGACCCAGTCTAGTGATCTCTTTTCATGAAAGTCCCTCACCAACTGGGTCATGATATATTTAGGGAGTGCATGAAATAAGGTATTAATGAACTCCCTACTGTTTGTGCGCACCCTCCTGGTGGTCTGGCAAAGGCATGTTTTAACTCTTGTACAAATTCTTGTGGGGCCTGGTCTTCCCCACATTGCAGATTGTAGGCTGCCTTACGGGCCTCTTGAGGGTTCCTGTGTATGGAGAAATGTTTTAAGATGGCCGCCATATAGGTGGACCATCTTGAGTGGTTCTGATCCTCCAGCCCCGCAAAGAAAATGGAGTATTCAGGGGAAAATGTCCACTTGACATATTGAATGCAACCCTGGCTATCTTTCAGGTGAAAAGTATCCATCATTTGCTCATACAACTCGAGGTGCTCCCAAACTGAATATTTGGCATTTTTATGATAGGGAGTTATGACGCTCATAATGGCCTTGATTTGTTTCAGGGGATCTTTCCATAGGGCCCTCTTAATTTTGTTGCCCTTTTTAGTCTTAGTCACCCTTGTCCACTCATCCTCTGACTCAGAGGCACTGCTGCAGGAGGTGGCTATCTTATCCTCTAGGCTCTCCCTGATTCTACGAGCTTGGGAATGGCTTGCAGAATGTGGGGGCCTAGTCTCTTGAGACCTGTGGCACTCAGCGAGTCTTCTGACTCTCCCCTGCTACCAGGATTGACTGAGTACCCCCCCACCCCCACTGCCCTAGCTGGGAAGAGGTTTTTAAGATACTCTTGGTGGATCTAGTTTCTTGGAGTTGCCCACCAAATTTGACAGACTGATCCCTTGGTAGGAGATAGTTTTGAGGATCCAATTCTCTGATTCTCCCCCCACTGGAGTCTTCCTGATCAGAGATGCTAGCCCTAACATTTGGGAATCTGTACATAGATGCCCGCCCATCCATTTCTGGTAGGCGCTGATCTGTCAGTCCCATATTTCCCATTCTGCTGAAGTTTACCATCCCCGTGGCCCTTGGTCCATATGAGCCAGTGGACATGAGGGTGGCAGAGTCCATGGAACTGAAGGGATTAAAGTCCCTGATGACAGGGGCCCTGATGTTATGCTCAGGGGTTTCTCTGTCCCTTCTTACCTCATCTCTTTCAGCCCATATTCCCTGGTTACATTCCAAAATCTGACCCTTTTGCTCCTCTATTAAGGCCTTACTGGTTTCAATGATTTGCTCCTACACGGCTATCTGTTTGTGGAGCCTGTCATTCTTTTCACAGAGGCTTCACTGTCTCTCTGTGCTTCCTGCCTGGATTGGGAATACTGGGCCAATTTTTGCTGCAGGAGACTCGCCTCCTGAGTTTGGTCCTTATTGGTCTGAGTGTTCTTTGCCAGAGCATCCTCCACCCATCTGGTGTGCTCCAGTAGCTTTTCATATTCAGTTTTAACTTCATTAAACTCCTGAAGAGCCAGCTTTCTTTCTACCAACTTAGTTTTTAATTGGCTGACCTCCTGGCCTAAGGCGGCCCTCTCCTGAGTTAGAGTGCCCCTCTGTTCAGCCATGTCATTCCTCTGTTTTTTAAATGCACTAGATTTCTGGCGCTCCTCATCAAATGTATCTTGAGAGTGGATGTCTTTAATAATTAATTTATTATTTTCCTCTTTCAGGGATTCTAGGCGGTTTTATAGGGTGACTACCTGCTCTGCGCAGGCTCTGTTAAAAGTTAATTGCTGCTCCAGTTTCTGTTGACTCAATTGTAAAGAGTCAACCCTTTCCTACCATTCTTTTTGCAGTGTCTGTAGTTGGGTATCTTGCTCTACATTCTTTTGCTATAAGAGAGCCAGATCTTCCTTTAGTTTGGTAATGCACTGCCTAGCCTCTGTTTCTGATTCTTGGCTCTTCTGGAGCTTTTGCTCTGCACAGTCCAGATTAGTCTGGATTTTCTGCAGTGTTTTCCCAAAACCTCTTTGCCAAATCTATGTTGTCTGCATGCTTTCACTGTATGTCTCCTATGTGGAGGTACAGGTAGGCCGCTATTTTGGCAATTTTACACTGCTCCTCTTTTATTTTTGGGGCCATGTACAGTTCGCTAAGCGCTTGATGTAATGGACCCTTGTCCTGCCATATATTCAGGTCTATTGCAATGACGTGTTCTTTTATTTCCTGCAGCCATACCTGTTCATCCTGTTCTGGCCACTCACCCCGACAAACAGTTTGTGCAGAGGGTGTTCCTTAGCAATATTAATTTCCACTCGGGTCGTCATCTCAGAAATATCAATTTTCTTATGGCTTATTTCCGGGTTAATTTACTTTTGCAAACAGGCCCAATTCTTTGAGTATTTCTTTTGAGAGGTGCTTCTACAGTGTAGAACAGTATGCCAATAAAGCAAGGTGTCTGTACCCTGCCGACTAGCATGCTGTGTTAGACTGTCACGAGTGGTAGGTCAAATTCAGGATCCCGGACGAGCCCCCAAGCTGTAAGGGATTTCAATCAGGCACACACCTAAGTCTCGCCTAGCATGTGGTGCACAAATGAAACCCTTATTTATTTTTGTCTATGAGTTTAATATTCTGAATGATATACCACTCATATCACACCCTTCTCAAAATACCCCCAGGTCACACTGAACCAGGAATCAGGCTTGTTGGCAAAGGTAAAGATGTATTTATTTATTTAATATTCAAATCAAACATAGGGTTACTATAGATATAGATATGGGGCAGCAATCACCCAAAGGTTGACAATACAATTCAGAAATAAGCAAAGCAATTGAATTTACTTATAAGGAGGCACAATAGAAAACACAGAGAAAAGGAGCAGTCTTGTTTTGCACACAGATAGCGTTTAGGTTAATGTTCTCCCTGCAAGTTTTGTTTAAATATAAATGAGCAATCCTACACCAATGTGAGTAATCAGCAGGTTTTCGGGAATGAAAATACAATGGGCCTCATTACGACCCTGGCGGAGTGGGTTTACGCCAGCGGTATTCGCGGCGGACCCGTCCGCCCTACTACGAGTTCCCGTAGCGCCATGGAGCGGTTTCCACCTGGTTTTTCCGGGCGGAGAAATCCATGGCGCTACGGGACCTTGTTGTTAATTACGCCACCGTATTTTACGGTGGCGTAATTAACGCCTTCCCCACTCCCATTATACCCTATGGGGCAAAAATGGGAATGGGGAAGGGTAAAATGGGGAATGGGGATTTACCGCCCCGCCAAGGTCGGAATGGGGCGGTAAATCCGCCAACCCCCATGGCGGTATCGGCAGCTTTCCGCCGTGCTCCATGGTGCATTTTGCACCACGATCTCCGCCAGGGTCGTAATGAGGGCCAATGTCTAAAGTTATAGGCAATCCTCCCTCCCACACAAGAGAGAAAACCTTATTTTTGCCAATGACACTTGGAAATGACAGGTGAAATGGCTTGGTGAAATACTGCAAAATGGTCAAAATGCTAAAATGGTGACAAATTATAAAGAAAGCAAAACTAATCAGGTCCTAACATGCATGGGCTATAATATGAACCACAATATACACTTCAGATCATGATGGTATGGGAAAAGCACTTTGAAATGGGCAAAATATGCGTGTTCTTTGGCTGAAATTGCAAATTCGCAGCAAACATTTACTATGCGATTTTGAAGAAAAACGGGTCAAATACACTGTTGCGGTTTTTAGTTGTAGAGATAGCTATGGATGTTAGTTATCAGTGAGAGTTGGAATTTTGTTTCTATCTTTAAAGCTGAGGGAGTTATAGAGGTTTTAGTGAGAGGTGTTTTTCGAAAATAAAGTAGCGAATTTGGACAAGGGCTTCAGTTTAAAACCAGAAAATATGGGTTATGCTTTTACTCAAGACTAGAGCATTCAAACTAGACAACCAGGTTGGGACGAAGTAAGCTCTGAGAATGATTCATGACTTCAGTAACAGATCCCCATCGCCTTCCCCGGCGGAACCAGTCCAAACACTCGAAGTGGGATTTATGGATGAGAGTTACACAAATAAAAATGACTATGAAATGACGCTTTTGCAAATAGACAGTATAGGATAGCACTAAAGATTTTGACACTGATACTGGTTATGAAAGTAGTGATAGTTCAGAGATTAGGGTGGAACAAGATAAGGCAAGGTATACAATAGTTCTCTAGCATCCTGTTAATACTCACAATCCAATGGGATTCAAGATTTTTGGACCGTCAAAGTTCTGGTCAATTGGGTCGGTCTATCAGGTAAGGGCAGCATATCAGCTAGGCCGGTCACCAGAACTGCACGGGATCTGCCCTTCTTGTTTCTGGAGATTTCAGATCAGCGGATGGCGAGTTCAGCAGGCAAGCATTTATGGTAGCAAGCCAGATAGTTTCAGGATGCTTCCCCCACCACAGCACTTCACTGAGTTGTGAGGATTAGTTGAGGATTGAGGCCTAGCTGAAAATGGTTCAGCTACTGCTTGGCCTGGTGGTTGGCATCTAGATCTAGAAGGATGTTGAAGGCTGGATGTTGAATACTGGATCAAAGTGCTTCGCTGGAATCAGAAGAGAGAGTGCGTGTCCATGTGTTGTCAGATGTCCCTATTTATCCTGTCAAATGACATCACCAAATGGTTGTATGGGCCGGCTTAACTAAACTTGACCATGTGAAATGGGATTGGACCAGAGCCTCATCTCCTTGCATCCGGGTGATTGGATCAAAGACAGATGATGTCAGGTTTATGGTTTGATTTTTACAATACTCGAAACCTCCCCTAGCGCTAGTATCAAAATCAAATGTTGTCCTAAATACATATTTATACATTTGCAACCTCTACGAAAATCACATACAAGGATTACATATTTTATAGAGTATCTGTTCATCAAAATCCCACAACTGTGAGACCTTGTTGCACCTTTCTGCAGCATTTTGTCCATTTCGCCATGAAAACATTTTCCAAAATTTCTCCAAATTTCCAAAAATATGCACGTTTACCATAGGAATGTGTGTGCAAACTTTAACAATTCTAGCATAAATACAGTTCCCATAAAACCACATATATTGCCATTCCTGTTCAGAATATGCTACACAGTTCCACCAAGATTTCAACTGTAGGGCCAAAAATTAGATTAACAAATCTGCCTGTTTTATACTTTTCATCACTTCTAATAGTGAGTTATAAATCTCTAAAAATGTTCATTAGATATTCTTTAGCAGCAAATGGTCAGCCTTTTGTCTGTCTCTGGAGCCAAAGAGTAGCCCCCACCTTTGGGATTTCCTTCTGCAAGCCTAGTTTATGACCTCTTCACACGTCCATTTCCTGGCCCCGAGAATCTGCCATTGTTCAGTCCATGGCAGCAGACACAAGTCTGACAAACCCCACAATTATCATGTGTGTGCGAACATCTGCTGAGAGCAATGCGCTCCCCTTGGGTGGAAACCTGTTTATTCAACCCCATGCAGGCCCAGCCAGCCTAGGTTAATTCTTAATTTCTTGACCTGAAATCCAGCATAAAACAAACTTGTTGCATCAAATAACATATATAATTTACATTCTTGATTTAAACCTGTGGGATCAAAACAACTGAGATCCGTGTTCCTTTCAGCAACAGTCCTTTTATATTTGCTAATCCGGCAGACTTTTAGTTTAGACAACCTTAAAGTTTAATCAGGAGAGCCCATTTGACAGGGGCTGTCACTCACAGGTAGCCCAGTGTGGCCGGACACATATTTTTGACAGGAGTTGTCATTCACAGGCAATCCAGTTTTGCTGAGAAGGTGTTTTGCTCTTAACATTTCAGGACCTTATAAATTCACAGTGCTTCATTAGATTAAATGAATTTTAGCGGCAAGCAAGATTTTGCATGTTGGAAATTGTTATGTACAGGCATTTTGAAGTTTCAGCAGCAAAGTAAATGTCATTTACAGGGACATTTTGGAGTTTCACTTGCAAAGCGCTGCTTCTCCCTCTGCACTCTATGTTTACTTGTCATGGAGCCCACTCGCACTTTTACTGCCGCGTGTGCTCTGTTCTACCACACCTGAACCCTGGGTGACAGGTTGTGCAGCCATCTTTTTGCATGTTGAAAAATGTGGTTTTGGAGGTTTTGGTACGCACAAGGGGTTTGCCACCATTTTACTGTTTCTCGCACAAAAGATAGCAGAGTGAGGCTGCATAGTAAAGCAGAGAGGGTCAATACATCCCACAAATTCCCCCTCATGACTTCGTTTTGACTTCCTGCCTACATTCAGTGATAATTTACCCATTTTGTCAGGTGTAATCAAGGAATATTTAATAACTTTTCTAGAAGTTTGGATTTTCCCCCTCTGGGTTTCGGGCAAGCTCTTCTATCTGCCGCAAAGTATGCCTGGTGTCGCAATTCTTTAGCTGGTTTATGTGGACCCACTTGTCTTCACCTTCTGTCAAATTGCCCTTGGGGATGCAGATTCTGTAGGCGACTGGTGAGATTCTGTCCACAATTTCAAAAGGACCCCACCAACTTGGGAGGAATTTCCGCTCTTTGGCTTGGTTCCTTGTAGGCCCAGCCAGCCTAGGTTAATTCTTAATTTCTTGACCTAAAATCCAGCATAAAACAGTCAAAAGATTGGAGAAGCAAGAAGGGAGAGTGAATACAATTGCAGAAGTCAGTAGTAACACATAATGTTGCAAGCCAGGATACAAGATGAAGATGGAAACAGCATGATTCAGTGCCACCATGAGTACAAGATGCAAAGGAAGTCTAGCATGAGGGTTGAGAAAGTGTGACGCACCGTGAATGAATGAAGTCCATAGAAGTCAAATCCAGCATTGGCCACAAGATGGTGATGTTGAAACCATAATTTATCAGGACAGGCTCCTGCAGAAGTAGGCTTGAGGGGGGTAATAGGGGAGCAAGGCAGAAGAATAAAGCAAAACAGGCAACACCTGTGTGCGAGAATGGTGGGGAAACAAGGGAACATCACGGGGGGACCAGAGGGGGTGGGTATGGCCTGGGGGGACAGAGGGAGTAGTATTGGTACATGCTTACCTGCTGTCTGAGCAGGGTGTCGGGCCCTGGGTCCTCCTGGTCTGAACAGGTCCAAACAGCGATTGCCCTTTTCTTCGTCTGCCCTTCGCTTAGGATGCCCGGACGAGAGACGACCTTGATCTAATAGTTAAGAGCAGGAAGGAAGAGGTAGAGCTAAGAAGGTGGGTGGTGCTTAGGCCAGGTGACCTAGATCCACTTGCACCTGCTCCCCATCTGCAAAGGAAAAGAGGCTGGAGGGCTCCTTAAGTAGGGAAAAAGAGTGGCAAGCAGGAAGGCACCAGTTGGGCGGGGTTTGCTAAGTGGTGAAAAAGAGCAGCAAGCAGGAAGGTACAAGGTGGGTGGTGCTTGCTAAATGGTGAAAAAGAGCAGTAAAAAGGAAGGCACCCGGTGGGTGGGGCTTGCTAAATTGTGAAAAAGAGTGGCAGGCAGTAAGGCACCAGGTGGGCGGGGCTTAGGCCAGGTGACCTAGATCCACTTGCACCTGCTCCCTGTTGATGTGCCCCATGATTGCTGATAATTACTTACACTATCCAATTTATGGCAAACCTGTGGCAATTCAGTTCGATTCAATACATATTTGTGGTTTGTCCTCTCTCACCTTTGGTTGGGGCACTCCTCTCCATGTTTTTATTTCACAGGGATGGTCTTCCCTGACATGGCGTACACAAGCAATGGCAACACACACTGCAAACACTGTTGGTCGTTTCATTTTGTTTCGTGAGATAAACCCAGGCAGGATTCTGAGTGCAGGGATTCGAGACCTAAACAAGGACTTCCAAGCACTTTCCGAAGACCAAAGTCAGAGATCACAAGGATCCCATACCAGCCATGACTTTCAAAGCAGGTGACTCTTCCTCACTTCCACCAATACCCCAATGTTTAAAGAAAAGCAATAATCATTAGTCCTTAGTCCTTGAGCTCTGCCCTCTGCCTCCACCATGGTCATTACAAACTCCTCACTCTGCAGGGTGACAGCTTCCCCACCGATAATGCTAGACATGCAACACACAGCCTACACACTGCTTAAAAATGATAGACAAGTCTTCTTATAGCAAGTTAGTATTTGGATTCAAGATTTTCTAAAGAGATAAAACAATTCCATGTCGTCCTACACTGTAAAGAAGGTAAACCCAATTGGTATCTGATGACCGATACTGGAAACAAATTGGGCAGTTTCAGGTTCTTCCTCCAAATGAGGGCTTCCATAAGAGGCAAAAAGTCAAAGATCCATTACAAGCCATACAATATTTTAGAGACTAACCTTCCTATCATTCTGCCTAGGCCTATTGTGGTTTAGTCCAACATCAGGAAGTCATCAGCATATGATAGCCAAGTGAGCCTAAATGTATCCAACTTTAGGGAAATAAAGGTCTACTTCTCAAGGTCTCACCAATATCAGAGACATAAATATTGAAAAGTCAGAGAGCTAGAACTGCCTAACCCCTCTGTATCTTCTGAGAAAGTAAGCCTTGGTGGTCTGTGGGGTACATTTACCAGCCCCAACAGAAATCCCATGCATCACAAGACTGCATTTGAGCAGTTACAAACCAAAAGATGGCTGTGCTTTTGTCTGCTAAGCACATATGGGGCAAGATTGAACATAGCCACCGCAAGAATGGCTGCATTCTGTTTTCTTCATTCAAACCCAAAGGAAATATCTCAAAAGGCAGAATGGCTCTGCGCTGCTGGTCTGTCATCTCAAAAACTCAAAAGCTGCACAAGAAAATGTCCTGTATTTAAAATGACCTCGCGCTGGTTCTATTTTCTTCTTTAACCATCTCACAGTTTTGTTCTAAGTAAAACACAGCCATGTCCATCTATTTCATGTTCAACTCCATAAAATGAGGGTCATCTCTCCCAGAACGACATTGTTTTGTCAAATAAAGTCTGTGAAGAGCAATTTCATTTCACTCCGCATGGCTAGGATTCACTTTGGAAACAAATTAATCCATGCAAAGTACTTCAAAAGAAAGCTCTCTCTCTTGCTATATGTCAAGTACACAGAAACCATTTTTCAAGCATATCCCTGTGTACAGAAACTGACCAGAGGTATAACAAGCCTTCAGAAAGCAAATGCGAAGAAAACCACATCTTGTGAAATCAACATGTAGAAAATGAACACGTGTAAATCTGTTTTTTGCCAAGCAAGAAAACTGCTGTGTTTAAAGCTAAATGTGAAATCATCCCAATAGAAACAGTATCCCACAGAAACAGTATCACATGTGTGGGGCTTGGGTGGTTTAAATGTATATTATAATTATTTACAAAAAGACTTGGGTTCTGGGGAAGAAAGAGATAACAAGAAAAAAAATGTTTGAAAACAGCAGAACCAGTTTGGCAAGGCAGGCACTTCAAAGGTAACAGCCCCCGTGGGAAAGGAATCCCCTTTACAAATATGAAAGGGCCAAGGTGTGGAAATTCACGTCCTTGTCAGACTGGCCCGCATTTCTACATCAAGAGGCAATGGACCAAGGGGAACTAGCACTGTCACAAAGAGGTGTGTACTCCTTTGACACCCCTCCTCAGCTTCAACTGTCTAGGATCAAAGGGTGCCATGGTAACCCTGTTGTTCAAACTGACACAGAGGGGGCAGGCTGGCTATGGAGATTTGAAGGACCACCCACACAGTGACAAATGCCATCCATAGACTTGAAAGAACCTTTTACATTAAGACATTTATTTCAATAAACTGAATAAGCAGTAATGTGAGATTATGACAGTTTTAATGTAAATTTTGGACAAGCAAAATAATACTATGTGTGTCTTCCTGGCATGTGCTGGACATGAAAAGCATTAAAAAGGCATTTTGGGGGAAAGCATAAATGGCACAGATATTAAATTTGGAGGAAATATGCCAGACACTATCATGCTTATGTGTAGCCATTTGTAGAATTTAAGACAAAATGTTTCTCCTAAAAAAACTGCAAAATGGTACCCAAAGGGTGAAGCAGCATCGCACAGACTTGGCGTTTGAACCGGCATATTCCTTGTGAAAATGGGATCTGCTTATCTGATTTGTATAATGGTGACTATTGTAAATATAAAGCTGTATTCCATAACTCTTTTTGTGAAAAATTAGGTTTGTGGGACAAAAGGAGTCATAAATGCATACACCTAGGGGGAGGTCACTTCCTTCAATCCAATCAGCTCGGAGGGAGGTGGCGACAGGAACAGCCTGACTTATCCTAAGTCAAGAGGTATGTCCAGATTTTTTCCGCCCACATTGTATATTCTCTGATGTCATTTTGCCTATATAAGAGCTATGCAAGGAGACATAGAAGAATTCAACATTCAAAATTCACCCTGCAAGACTCCAAGACTCCAGAACCAGGTCCAGAGGTAGCTGATCTAGATCCAGGCAGAACCAGATATCCAGAACCACCTATCTAGAACCACCTATCCAGAACCACCTATCCAGAACCAGATTCATCCCACTAATTCAGGGAGAAAGGAGGAGAGGCTGCTGAATCCAGCAACTAGACCCATTTGCCCAGCTGATGCATCCTGCTGTCCACAGTTACCAGACCCCTGTTGCCCAGCTGTTCCCATAAAGGAGAGCATTAATTCATTTGCGGGTTGCCCCACACTGCGGTGATAATCCCTCCTACCAAGTGGGGATATACTATCTGTTTAATCAAAAGAAGGGACATATACATATTTCTTTAATACAACATGTTGCCCTCAGCACACTGAAACCTGGTCACACAGTTTATTCAAACAAATATAGGCTATGTCAAGTCTAATAAATGACATGTATCCACCATTTAAAATATCATATTTTAATTCATTTGCTAAACAGCACAAGTATCAAAAAACATTTTTCTAAAAAATGCATTTACACCACATAAAAAATTATACAATGTTTTAAAAGTGGTGATTTCACCACACACACTCAAGTTATACAAATACTTGACAACACTCCACAGTAGTTAACTCAATTTTTCTTATTTCCTACTGTGTACAACAACTTAGCCCGACTTATATAAGTTTCTGTCCTGGATGTTACTATTAACTGGACATTCTTCAGGGGCAGAAAATTGTCTTGTGCTTCTTGTAGACTTCTCTCTATGGTTCCGGTTTCTATAGCTGGGGGTACATACAATACAAAAACATATTACTACATTGGCACAATTGGTTGTTTTACTTAACCTACCCAGTCCTAATCACCATTAGGATGCAACAAGTATAAACCTTATAAAATACTAGTGCTTAAAACATGTAGTCACTAAGTGTGATACAAGTTTATTCGACAAACTCAATTTTTTGTCCTTCACTACTTACAGTGGTAGGGAGAGATAGCCACTATTTCACAATTTTCTCTACTGTCATCCTCAAGACATCATACTTACTGATGTATACTAAAGTCATAGAGCACACACATCTATTCTAAAACCTAAATAGGTTTTGTATTGTATGTACCCCCAGCTATAGAAACCGGAACCATAGAGAGAAGTCTACAAGAAGCACAAGACAATTTTCTGCCCCTGGAGAATGTCCAGTTAATAGTAACATCCAGGACAGAAACTTATATAAGTCGGGCTAAGTTGTTGTACACAGTAGGAAATAAGACAAATTGAGTTAACTACTGTGGAGTGTTCTCAAGTATTTGTATAACTTGAGTGTGTGTGGTGAAATCACCACTTTTAAAACATTGTATATTTTTTTATGTGGTGTAAATGCATTTTTTAGAAAAATATTTTTTGATACTTGTGCTGTTTAGCAAATGAATTAAAATATGATATTTTAAATGGTGGATACATGTCATTTATTAGACTTGACATAGCCTATATTTGTTTGAATAAGCTGTGTGACCAGGTTTCAGTGTGCTGAGGGCAACATGTTGTATTAAAGAAATATGTATAGATCCCATAAAGGAGAGCCCAGCTGCTGCCCAAGTGACCAGATCCTTGTCCCGCTGTCCAGAGACCCGTTTAGCTGTCCAAACTACCCAATTCAAGTGCATTTTGTAAGTATCACCCTCCCCAGTATCAAAAAGCTGCTACACTGCTCTGTTACCTTATATTCTGTCCAAATCCTATAAAAATCCCATAAGAACCCTAGTAATCTTCTTAATTGTCAGCATCCTCTGTTTATTCAGTCCTTAGAAGAATGTGTTGTATATGTATGTTAGTGTAATCCTTTTCAAATCCTTTCAGCTATTTGTGTAAGTCCTTAGCACCATTTTTAAGATAAATGAATTCCCCTATGGGAAGGAACGCTGCGCAAATTGGTTAAAATTGCAAATTAACCTACCTGCGTGCAGTGTCTTTCTTTAATAATCTAGCCACTAAAATACAGTCTCAGTAGAACAAATCATTTTGTTTGTTAACAAAACCTATTTTTGCCCATGTGAGTGTTTTCATTATAAAATCAGATTTTAATTTTTTATAAAGAAACCCATGCTGTCACCCCAGTATGCTATCTGTTATGTGCCTTTGTTTCCACTCATAAAAACCTATTTCCGATTTTGAATGCTAAGCTCATTTCCTTAGCTGCTTGCTTGTTTAAAATCCTGAAAAATAAGAAATTTCAATTCTGCCACGTGTGATTTTTGCTGCACTGTTTTCCTCCCCAAAGTCGATTTTCTCACCTGTGTTCGTGTTGCTCTATCACCTTGCCCTGTAGCTTGTAAGCTTTCTTGCCTCTTTAGTATAGCCACAAGAATTCCTGTCCTATCCATTCTACTGCACATGTAAACTGACCTCTAATTAACCGGCGAACTCTGAGTGCCATTTTGCTCCTTTTTCAAGGTTTTCATTTAGTTTTAGACATCCATTCTGGGCTGGTAGGTCGAATTTACAAATTGATCTTTCCCTATTATTTGTGACTCCTTGCCACTCTTTTCCACCCACACAGAATTTAGTTAGCAGGGGTTTGGGGGAGTGTTGCAGGGGGAGTACCTAACTCAAGTGTTATCTATAAATATGAAAAAAAGTGATCTTGCTTCTATTTCTATTTATAACTTATGTATCTGATGTCAGAAAGTTAAATTAAGTGTATTATAACATTTTGCGGTATATTATCACCACACTGGCGATTGCTGGCCTACATTTGATTTGTTTGATTTTGCATTTGAATTTTAAAAATAAATAAATATTCATTATTACACACCGTTCATGGTACATTGCGACACGGGGTGTTTACCAAGGGGGGTGTGAGACGGGTTGGGTGCCTTCTCAAAGCAGAATCCGAAAACAATAAAATTAAAAGCTTTTTTATTGTGCACCACATCCCTTACCAGTGGAAAGAGTCCTGGTCAGGTGTGTGCTGTGTAGTAAATTCTGCTACAGGTCTTATCTAACCTGTACATTAGAGTGAGTGTGGAAGCCTATAATTAAATGCAGAAGGCCCGCTGGAATAATCATAATGGCCAGTTTAAACCACAGGAGATTTCTGTTGGCTTTATCAAAAGCGTCTGACAGATCTATGGTCACTATATATAGTGAGTCGATTTTATTACCCCTTGACAACTTTTGGAGTGATCTTAAAATAAAGGGATTCAGATTTGTGCTGTGATTTTTCTGCAGCCAGTTTGAAAATGTTGTAGCCTCCCGACTTCACAGGCCAAACTTTCCAGATGTTGTAGAAGCAAGGTAGCAAAGATCTTGCTGTGTGCATCTAAAATTGAAATAGGCCTGTAGTTTTTCAGATCCCTGCGATCCCCCTTTTTTATAAACCCGGACCACATATGTTGTTTGCCAAGAAGAGAGCATGGTCTTTTTGTCATTGATTTGTTCAAATAAAATCATAAAGATGGTTGAGCAGATGCCAGTATTATCCTTGAACAGAATATTGGAAAGACTGTTCAAGCCAGGCACCTTACAGCTATTAATGCCCAGTAAGATATTATAAGTACTTTCTGGATCAATTTCAAGGTGCCAATCTGTGGCATCCACCCCAATGGAAAGGTCATCCATCATGTCTTCTTGATTTACCTTGTCAAAGATGTGGCAATAGTGGTCAACCCAAGAGAGCACACTGACATAATTAATCTGGTTGTCTATTTGACTAGCCCCCACTTCATTTACAACCCTCCAGAAGGAGGCAGAGTCACAAAGTAATTCCAGATTCTTTTCCACGTCTTTCTGAAACAACTGGGCCCGATTACGATAATCCTGCTTTGCTTTCTTGGCAAGGGAAGTTCCTATTTCATTACCCACTCCATGTTGCCCTTTTATCAACCTATGTTTAGCTCTCAATGATCGCTTATTCTGCATCACCTTCAGATAAAATTGATGAGAATTTCTGGCTGATACATGGTTTTTCTTTGCAGGCAGCAACTCAAACTGCCCTGCCAGAAATCTGTCAATATTGTTTACATTAAAGGTATTGTATCAATGACTCTTTAAAAGATCACATATCTATTTTCACAATGATGAACTCAAAGCTCATCTACCTGGAAGGCTATATCAATGTCCTGGGGAGACAGAGAAATGATCCAGGCACTATGCCCCACATGTGCTGACCCGACTCCTCCGAGTCCTCCAGTGATTCTTGGAAAAACAAGAACCCAGTGAATCGGGTGGACTCAAGCTTGCAAACGGAACCACAAGAACCTCTCTTGGCGGAGGCTACCCAGTCGGATTGTGGAACAAGACCAAAATCCGCCTCTAATCGCTCAGCGGGCCATACCAACGCATTGCGAACCAGACCCAACTCATCATCTAACAAACCTAGGGATAACGACGTGATGTGTTTGGACAACATGCCTTTGCATAAAGAAAACAAAGGAGTAAGGTCAACCCAGGAAAAAAAAACTCCACAAATGGTTCCGATGGCAGCCACTGACTTCACCGTGTCCATGGGAAGCAAAACTCAGGCCTTTTCTCTACAAGTATGCCTCAAAACGGCCCCCATGTTCAAGCCAATACCAGCCCTTCAGACACCTGAACGACCGGCCCAAGATACTCTACAGCAAAAAAACATAACATCTGGGGCGAATGACATAGACCCAAAAGGACCCTCAAGGCAGCAGAAACCATCAGACCTCAACTCCCATTCTCCAAAATCGATCAATGATTTCCTAAACCACAAGGAGTTGATGGACTTAAGCCAACATTTGTATACCAGCACGGACAGTCAGCTAGAAGGGGTTGCTCTACATTCTCGTAACGAGACGCCCCTCCTCCAAACTGTCACCTGAGATCTCAAGCTACTGTTCGATGAGCGATCGTTTTAAAGAACTACGGAACAACCAAGGGCTTCGACCCATTAAGTACACTGAAGACCGTACACAAAAGGTCACTCTACCAGACTCGCCAGTTCGACGCCCACTGACTAAATACACTTTGAGGGTCCACACTCAAAGGCCAACAGAACTCTCAGATATGGCTATCAATAGCACTCAGTCTCAGCACAGTCAATCCCACCAGGATACCAATGCAAAGTCGAGATCTTCTTATAAAGTACAACACCAGAAGACATCTAACCAAGAGCAGCACACGCAAAGGCTGAGTCCTTCCTTCAAAATCCGCCAACGCACACGCAACCATGAATATCTTGTGCTAAACAGACGCACAGTGATGACCCTGATTCACAGCATCTCGGCTTTAAGAGAAATCAAATCAGAAGATTTTAAAATAGTGGAACCATCCCACGAGGGGCAAAAGGCCTCCTGCTTTCTCTACACTACATCTGACAGAGTGGTCACCCTGCTGACAAAGGCAACAGAAGTATTCTATAAACAAGGATTCGAACTAACACGCCTCAAATCAGACAGAAATGAACACAGTCTTGAAGGACCGAGGCATGGAGTCCACACAAACAGCCTCACAAAATCTTGAATCACGGACAAGAGCAGGGCCCCACTCAGGCTCCTCATTATGCGATAGTCTGGACGCTGCTCAGGCATCTACCCACAGAGAAGATCCAACACCTCGTTCAACAAAACACGTAAAATCCAACAAGGAACAAGAGGAAAAACAGAAGGTGACTCCGTGTAGACCAGACCTTAAGTCCCAAACATGGGAATGGCTGCCGAAAGCCCTTTCAACTCGCCTGCACAAATAGCCACCATTACAGGCCATTACGTTCGAAGATCCCCAGTCACTCTCCTTGGCCAGCTGGAATACAAGAGGGTTCATCCACTTAACATCCCCAGGCCGACATCAACCTAGGGGGATACGACATTTTATGTCTACAAGAGCTGTGGCTCAAAACTAAACCAACGTTGGACGGATTTGAAATTGCTTTTTCAGAGGCACTGATGGGGGATAAAGGCAGACCTTCTTCAGGATTGATAATCGCAGTTTGGATGGGTAGCGGCTTACAAATAGTGAAGATCATCTTGAAGTCCCCATTCGTCCTAGCAGTCCTTATCTCTTGGCTCCACAAAGAGGTTGGCGCAGAATCTCTTACGCAAACATTCCTGTTGGTGATGACCATCTATTTGAACCCCAAAGCAATGCAAAGGGACCTATTGTTTGACCTAGTAACATCTACGTTGGACTCCGTATGTCTAGAGCAGGGAGCTTGCGAGGTCATTATTTGTGAAAACCTTAACATCAAATGCCCTTTGGCTCTTCCAGAACCTACAGAGTCCTCACAGTACAAACCCTGCCTTCGGGCAAAGGAGTGGTCCAACTTAATGAAATCAAGACAACTCTTTAATACAGCAACTAAGCTACCCGACACTACTAACTTACCAACGTGGAAGCGTGGTTCGGCTTACTCAACTATCGATTACATCTTCGCTTCGGAACTTCTCCTTGCTCGGCTGACTGAATTTAGTGTCCAACAGTCAACTCAAAGCGACCACAATCTCCTGCACATAAAATGGTCATCAACAAAACGACCAAACACCCACTACCCGGGAGTAGTCGAACCAGAAGGCAAAGGTAACCGGGTAAGGGTCACCCGGGCGAACATCCAAGAGATCACAGCCTCCTATGGAAGCAGTGTGAACCACCTCGAGGTGGACTACAGACCACTCCTGGAACCCTATAGATCGGCCATTAAAGGCGCACATGATTTTAACTCGGAACCTCTCTGTCACACACATAACTTTGACGCCCTGGTGGAGGCGAGGCGCAACACGCTCCGTAGAGCTAAAAGAACTGCCGTATGACACAATACAGCTGCCATCAGAATCTACGCAACGGAAGCAACAAGATCTTACAAAAACTGGCTAAAATCACATCGACTTGCCCTTTACCAAAAAGATTCCGAGGCCATCCTGGAGAAAATCAAGAACAGCAACTCTAGAGAGTTTTGGAAGTTGATCAATCCACGGGCTAAAGCCACAGAATTATCGATTTCAAACAGTATTTCGGAGGCAACATGGATACATTTTTATTCAATACTGTTCAGCTCCCCAGACGAGCTACTGCTAGCTGCTCTTCCACCGGCATCTGATCCCTGGGTCGACCTCCAAGAGAAATCGGACATACCACGCTCAATAATCAAGCTGAAGAACTCAAGGGCGCCAGGACCTGACGGCCTCTCCAATGCAAACTTAAAATCTGCGCCAGAGGACTGAACTAATCTTCTGAGCTTGATTTAAAAAAATGTTCGACTTATAGCAGAATCCCGCCTTCTTGCACCTCAGCGGTGATCATTACAATATTTAAAAAAGGAAGAAAAGGCGACCCAAGGAACTTTCGCCCGGTGGCTTTACTTGACATCATAGGGAAGGTTTATGGATCATTACTCCTGGAACACTTCAATTCATGGGCAAAAAAAGCACCCTGCAACGACCCTCTTCAATCCGGGTTCAAAAAGGGTATAGGAACCAGTATCAATATCTTCCTGTTGAGCATACTAAAATCAAATGTCCTGGAAGCCAAGCAAAAATTATACCTGAAATTCATAAACCTTAGCCAGGCTTTTGATTTAGCGAATAGAAGAAAACTCTGGGAAAAATTAAGGAACTGGAAATTTTGAGCCCGCTACAAGCCTTATACGCCGCCACTACAGTCCAGGTCCGGCTCAACTCAAGGGGACTACTTTCTGCAGTGATACCAACCACCCAAGGGGTCAAACAGGGCTGCCCTCTCGCCCCGCCCCTATTTCTGGCATATTTTGGGGACTATAAAGAAACCAACGGCGTGACACAATCTTTTCCCCCAGTAATATGCAACATGAAAGTGCCAAGACTCCTGTACGCGGATGACCTCATTCAACTTGATCAGACCCCAATTGGTCTACAATGCCAGCTGGTCTCATTAACTAAATACACAGATGCCAATGACCTGGAAGTTAACAAGCGAAAAACGAAAATCATGGTCTTTGAAAAAGGGATTAAAAATTAAAGAAAATACAACTACTCATGGTTTTTGGCTGGAGAAAAAGTAGAACAGGTGTCAGAATTTAAATATCTCAAGGTGTTGATAGGTGCGACACCCAAAGACCTGGCAATGCAACTATACCTTCTTGCAAAAATGAGAAACCTCATCTCACAGGCCAAAGTCCTGGACAGAAAATATGGCTGATTCTTTCTGATGCCCCTACTTAAATTCTATCGCGGGAAAGTGGTTCCAACAATCACCTATGGAACTGAGGCCATGCCATCTCTGCCTAAAGCCTTGTGGCCCAGACTGGAGAGCCTTTTTGGGCGTTCGGTCCTGAACCTTCCAACTTCAACACCTTCGGCTTTGATCAAACGGGAACTCTCACTCTCGTCCTTGGAATCAATAGTAATGAGAGCTTCAATCATGTTATATCGGAAGATCAAGGTCCATCTTCTCCTAGGATTTTCTCCATGGTACAAGAGGAGAGGATTGCTGGTAAATGCAAACTGCTGACCACCTGGGAGT